>NW_026622819.1:47942500-48567500 GCF_023065955.2 Ursus arctos | reverse complement strand
ATAGAGAAGGATTATGGATGACGTTTGCTTTCTTTTTTATATCTTGCTGTTGTGTCTAAATTATTTTTCACTACCAAGAGTGACAAAATTCTTCTCATTTTGAAAAAACATGTAAAACCAAAAATCAACAAACAACTTGACAACATATTTTTGAACTGGGGCAGTGGGCAGGGCTGTATTCCACAGAGAAAGGGGACAAAGTAATTTTTAAGTGTTCTAGAGCTGATGATCACATAATAGTATGTGTATACACACACACACACACACACACACACACACACACGAGTGGGGGGGAGGGGAACAGGGAGAGGGAAAAGGAGAGAAGCAGAGTCCCTGCTGAGGGCGGAGCCCGAAACACTTGACCAACTGAGACACTCTGGCGCCCGTAAACTATTTGTTTTAATGACACTTCACGTTTTACTGTATTTTAAATTTCTTATTTATGTAAAATTGAACATAATCAGGCTAAACCTAAAACACCAAACATTCCTTGCCCCGGCAATTCCATTTCTAGGAATTTATCCTGAACACGTGGGTATAGACATATATAAGAAAATATTCATTGCAACAGTGTTTGTAGTAGTAAAAGGCCAAACATAACCTAAATGTCAATGGGGAAACTGGTAAGTACAATGGGATACTCCATAAAATGGATTATGATACAGCCATGAAAAGGAAAGCAGTAACTCTATACATTGACATAGAACTATGTCCGAGACGCCCTGTTGAGTGTAAAACAGAACCTTCACTATCTGATAATTTTTACAAAATGATACCATTTGTAAAGGTAAACAGGGCATGCCTGGGTGGCTCAGTCGGTGAAGCGTCTGCTTTTGGCTCAGGTCATGATTCCAGGTTCTGGGATGGAGCCCCGCATTGGGCTCTTTGTTCAGCAAGGAGTCTGCTCCCCCCTCTGCTTGCCACTCCCCTTGCTTGTGTGCTCTCCCTCTGACAAATAAATAAATAAAATCTTAAAAAAAAAAAAGGTAAGCAGGGTAGAAATGCACATATACACATATACATTCAAATATATGGACATATACACATATACCTATGTATGCTTACAAATAAGTAGAATATTTCTGGAAGCATACACATCCTGGGGTAATAGTGTTTGCTCCTGGGAAAAAGACTGAGGGTCCAGGATATGGGCAGACCTGGGTCTGGTGAGGGCAGAGGAATTTTGTTCACTGCTTTTTTTTTTCTTCTTTCTGATTTAAAAGTTTATGCCTTATTTTTTAAAAGGTTTAATTTTTCGTTTGTCAGAGAGAGAGAGAGAGCACAAGCAGGGGGAGTGGCAGGCAGAGGGAGAAGCAGGCTCCCTGCTGAGCAAGGAGCCCAATGCAGGACTCGATCCCAGGATCCTGGGATCATGACCTGAGCCGAAGGCAGACGTTTAACTGACTGAGGCACCCTGGGGTCTCTGTGTTATTTTTTAATAAAGAAGTTAGCTGATAAAGAGTGGCTACGAGTAGTTATGTAAAATAGTTACAAAGCATGATGGCACGTTCCAAGTTCCCTGTGGTCTTAAGACCACATTGTTTGGAAGAAAAATGTACAGAGAACTTCACATCCTGAAGAACATCTTTATAATGTCATGTGTCAGGGTTCTTATTCTGGGGCTGCGGGCTGGGGTCTGTGAACTTGGATGGGAAAAATCACTTCTTTTATTTTTAAACTAACCTTTGGCTGAAAGTTAGCATTTCCTTTAGTAGGAATGTGGGCAGCAAACCATAGTAGAATTAGCAGGATTTGTCACCAATAGAAATCAGATTTATGATATCACATTACATTTGTTGCAGATATCTTGAAATATTTGCACTTGTCACTACTTCAAAATTATAGTGGTTATTTGACTTGCTGCTAGATCTTGTTTATTTAATACGTTAACAAAGAACATTTTTTATTCTATCATAAATTTGTTTTTTTCAACATTGGAATGACCATTTCAACACAACTGGTTTTCTTCGCAATCTTGTCTCTTATTTTATGTGTCCATAGTAGAAGGGGCTTCCCCAGGTTGTCAAAGGGGCCCAGGCAGCAAGAAAGCCCAAGAACCCTTGTGTTCAGGTAATTTCTGAAGGGCTGGGGACAAGAAGTAACAAATGGAGGCGAGGAGGGTGTACTTGGAAGCAGGGAGAGGGGCCCTACCACTTTCTTTTGATGCCAGGGGGCGATTTATGGCCTGAATATATAAATTGGAGATGTAATTTTGTTGTTGTTGTTCCAGTTGGTGGAACTTCCTTCCCCCCACCAGCTGCCTCCCTGGATCTCTGCCCGGCTGTGCTGGTGGTGTGAGCCCTGGGGCCCATGCCTGCGAATGACAGTAAGCCCGGCTTGCCCTTGGTCCCATTTTAACCTCCTTTTGGGGCATAGCCAGGGTGCTGAGCTCAGCCTCTGAGCAATGCACGTCAGCCTGGCAAGAAACTATCTTAAAGAAGAATTTCAAAACTCATGTAAAGCCAAGCCCCAAATGCATCCCGGCTTCAGGGGAGCAAGACGCTGTGAGCAGATACCCCTGAAAAAAGTTAAATGGGGCTCTGCGAGGAATGCTTCCCGTGTGTGTGCTAGAATATTCTGTTTCTGAACCTTTTGGCCGGAACTGTTCCTTGATGCAAACTTATAGCACAATTTGTGTGCTCCTACCAGAGGGGTGCTTGAGGGCTCCCGGGGGGCTCAGATGTGCTGCTGGTGGGTGTGGTCAGATGTATTCTTGACAAGAGTCCTGGGAACACAGGCCTGCCAATGAGCACTCTACCCGGGTTGACTCACGCTCTGTCATGCCAGGAGTGGGGGTGATGGATGGAGTGAAGATGCCGCTCCCCCTACAGATATTCCAGCCTTAGGAGTCCTTCGGACACAGCTTACTCTGTCCTCTGTTCCCCGAATCTTATTATTTCAGCCTACCCTTTGTCTTGTCTCTGCATTCCAGAACACACGCCCTTCAGATCACACCACTTCTCTTGGGTGAGATGGATCCATTCCTTCATTTACTAAGTATTTAAGGTCAGGCAGCCACGGTTTCAGACCCTGCCTCCAACACTTGTGTAACCAGGGTAAGTTAGCTGAATGAAGATCTACACATTTCCAATCAACATTTACAGTGACTCCTCTTGCCCACAAAGAATAGACACGTGAAGTTGCATCTTTCCTCCTGAACTCATTGTTCACTTCATTCTCATTCTTCATCTCTCTCCAGATGGGCGAGGCTATGGGCGCCAGGTTCTCTCTTCTCCCGCACCGCGGGCTCCCCAGGGATCCGGAGGCACAGTTGCACACTTCTCTGCAAACACTCTTACTCTGGGGTTTCGAACGGGGAGCTACTTGTAGCACGCAAAGTTTGAGTGATACATTTATTTTGAGAGTAAGAGGGGTTATTAATTTTTTAAGATTTTATTTTTATTTATTTGACAGAGAGAGAGCACAAGCAGGGGGAGCAGGCAGAGGCAGAGGGAGAAGCAGGCTCACCAAGCAGGGAGCCCGATGTGGGGCTCGATCCCAGGACCCTGAGATCATGACCTGAGCCGAAGGCAGACGCTTAACGACTGAGCCACCCAGGCCCCCCAGAGGTTGTGATAATAATAATAATAATAACTATAATCATGTTTTGGTAACAGACATAATGGAGGCGAGGATGTCTGGTCACTTCATCGTAAAGCAATGTGGTATTACCAGAGAAGCAGACCCAGTGAGTCTTTAGAGCTTCAGCAAACCTGCGACATCTCCACTTTTTTGGGAAGTACTTTGATATTAAAGAAATCAAAGTAGTCTTCATGGAATAAACTAGAATGTTGTGGGTCTAACATTTATTTTAAGGCTTCATATGTGTGTGCGTGTGTGTACATGTATGTATTTTAATTTAGAATTTCAGTTAGAGGTGGGAGAAGCGTTCACTACTCATTACCTTGGGCCTCTCTAAAGGTCTTAATCTGGCCCTGCTATAAAGTCCCCAGAATTGTCTCCTCCTCCACTTCTTCCACGGGGACCGAGTCCGGCCATATCCTCCCAAGAGGTGAGAGGAACTTGACAAGGGCCGCTAAGGTGAGGGAAAATGGGGTTGATTGAACAAGGTCTCCCCCTGGAGTGGGTGGAATGGTAACTTTTAATAAAGAATGAAGATGCTGTCCAATTTTCAAGCTTCTGCCTGTGTCCACTCTGGTCTTCACTTATCCCATCTTTCTTCATTGGCCCCATGACCCGCCCCTCTTGGTATTTGGTTTTACAAGAAGCAGTCATGACAGTCTCCTCTCAATGTGCCTGTGATCGTTTCTGGAAATGAACGAAGTCATTTAACGGCTCTAAGCCCATTTCCTTATTTATAAAATGGGCAAGACCCTAATACCTGTGTGATGGGAAAATGGTAGGTAAGGCCTGGAATGCACTGTCTGAATCATAGCTGCAATTGGTATTTTCACTGAGAGTCTATTAGGTACACGTCTTTAGGCGTGGAGGATGAGATGAGTCAAACCTGGACCCTGTCCTCCAGAGGTCCACAGCCTGACAGTGCTGCCCACGAGCTGCACATCATCCTGATGCCTGTGGACAGACGGCGTGGGCCTCATAGACACAGGGTAGAGGGAGGGATCGCTGCCAGGAAAGGCATGGGAACCAAGAAAGCTTCTGTGAGAGAGGCGTCCACAGAACCGGGGTTTTACAGGTAGGCAGGATTGGGATATTCAGAGGGTACAGAAGGAGCATATCCAGTAGAGAAACAGTCTGAGCAAATGCACAGGGGAAGGGAGATGCAAAGTGTATTTGGGAAACGACAACTAATTCTATCCGACTGATAGTATGCTCCTAATTTTCCTGCTAAACTCGCAGTGTTGCTGATGTACTCGTTCAGTTAGCTTCTGTGAACACCCGTGTTAGGCAGAGAGGAAAGATGTGGTCACTCCTTATAAGACATTCACAGTTTGTGGAGGAGAGAGGTAAGTCGATCAGTCACCAGGCTGCTAGGGAGAGCCATCCCTGCCGTGCTTGGGCATAGATGAAGGGCACCTGCCTAGTCTCAGCGTTTCTTCTCTCTCTCTCTCTTTTTAAAATTTACTTATTTATTTTGGGGGGACAGAGAGAGAGAAAGAGAGAGAAAGAGAAGCAGACTCCCTACTGAGAACAGAGCCCCATATGGGGCTCCATCCCAGGACCCCAAGATCATGACCTGAGCTGAAATCAAATGTTGGTTGCTTAGCCAACGGAGCCACCTAGGCGTCCCACAGATCCTCTCGTTATGGGAACTCTAAGGCCCTGGGAGGGACCCCAGGAATTTTCCTCATAGTTGTATGATTTTGTAACGTTTTCAAAAGCAGGATCTATTAAATGCAATTGATTAGGTCACTGTCAACTTCCCTCTATCACACTTCCCCTCACATGGGTGTTAGTAAAGGGGCCGCGAGCATTTTTGGAAGCTACTAAGAGTTGAGATATAGTTCATTTGGGTTCTATTCAATATATATGCGCAGTTTGCAGACTTTTCTTCCCGTATAGCTTGGTCATCACTAGCCAGTTACTGCAAGGTGGGAAAATAACTTCTAGAAATACTCTCTTGTTCCTGATGCTGACTCACCTGGACTTGTGACATCGAGAGGTAGGGCCAGAGGCTGAGTCGTGATATGATAAGTCCTGTGGTGCGGGGACCACATGTATCTGGGTGGCACAGGTGAATCACGGTCTGAAATAGATCCAGCCAGGAACCCAACTAAACTGCGAAAAAGTCTTCCAAGTTTTATGTTTTTCCCAAATTTGATTAAAAAAAATCTTTTTTAAAAAAAATTTACTTATTTGAGAGAGGGAGAACACTAGGGGGAGCACAGGGAGAGGGATAAGCAGACTCCGTGTTGAGCGTGGAGCCTGACGTAGGCCTCAATCTCCTGACCCCAAGATCATGACCTGAGCTGAAATCAAGAGTCGGAGGCTTAACCACGGAGCCACCCAGGTGCCCCCAAATTCTATAAAAGTCTTAAAAAAGTATGCAAAATCATCAATCATAAGTTGAGAGGCTGCAGAACGTCGGAAGTATCCATAATAAAAGAGAAATTTTGAGTTACCTTGCTAGGGGAAAGACCCGATTATTTTTGTATTTCTTTATGTTCTCGCCAGGACATGATGCCTCTCGGTCACTGAATGATAGGCTGCCACTTGCCCTTCCTGTCCTCCTTCTCTGACTAGACTCTGGGTTCCCCCAACTCCTTCTCAGGGTTCCATAAATCGCAGCTCAGAGCTCCACACTTAGGGTACTGCCAGTGATAACCCTTTAGCACGATTTGATTGCCCAGATGCGAATCCAGGTTTTATCCCTCATCAGCTGGGTAGCCTGAGGCAAATCACTCAACCTCTCTGAGCTTCTGGTCTCCTTTTCTGTAAAATGGGGACAATAACAGTGCGTACTTCGTAAGCCTTTGGAGAGGAGTCAATGAGAGAACGTACAGACGCATCTCCCAGCCCTGGGTAGCACAGTGAGCCTGGCTCACGGCAAGACCTCATAAATGGGATCTATTAGTATTATTACTATCAGACATGGTCTGGGAGCACAGTGATTGCGGAAACATCCTGCAGATACCGGAGAAAGCAATTTCCCAGTGTGGCCCAGCGGCCATCAGTTATTTTTATGAGCCGCACACACACACTCAGGTAAAGGCATTTCCTGCATTACACATCGGAACGGGCCCATCTGTGACGGCACTGCAGCTACACCCACACCCGTCGGCATTTCTGTGGCCTGTTTTGCCCCAGCAGGATTCAGTGCCTCCACAAATGCCCCCCCCACCCTGTCGTACCCTTCACACATCATCCCTCCCCCTCCTGCCCTTCTGCCCCAGTCCTTTGAACGTCACTGCAAAGCGGAGGCTAACTCATTATTTATCCCCTCCCTCCCTTGTGCCCTCCTTTACTTCTTGCTTTCTCTCCCAAATATTTATTGCGTCTCACCACCGTGGGATCTTCTATGATGCCAGGACTCACGGCAAAATTTCAAGAACATTTTTGGTGGGGATACACATAGGGTTACAACTTGTTATTCTGCCAAGTAGGACATTAAACACACACATACACACAGGACTATTATCACTACGTATTACCATCATTCCATCAAAGAAATGCTATTTCAGTGTCCCAAAATAGAAAGGACATAGTCTTTAGATTAAAAGGACAGTCATTTATATAAAATACATTTGGAAAAACAGACTTTTTCTCATTTTTTCCTCATTTGGTCACGAGCCAGTAAAAATGTTAGGCCCATGGGCACCAGACCCCAGACAAATGTTCAGAAAGCCCTGCAGTAACAACAGGAATGACATAACAAATGCTTACTGAATGCAGAATGTGGAGTCTGATGGACTCTACCATTTACTAGCTGTGTGACCTTGGGCCAGTTACCAAACCTCTCTGAACTCTTGCTCCCGCACCTATAAACACAGGGATGATGACACTTGCTCTGCAGAGGGGTTTGTGAGGATTATGTGCAATACGTGGCATTCAGTGGTGAGCAGTGGACCCCGTACATTGAAGAGCGGCTTCTACAGCGCTCATTCTCTTCCTCTTCTCCGGGGAAGCTCTAGTTGAAAGAATTCACCTTCCTTCCTGCCAGGGTTTTCTGCCTTCCTCCACGTGGACCAGCCCAAGGGACTGGGAAAGATTGGAGATGCTTCTGGCCACACTGGGGGAAGCATAAGCAAGTTTTCTTGGCTCTCCACGGGGTGTTCATTCCAGGGGTTCCCAGGCATGGGGAGGGCTGGGGCTAGGCTGGCAGCATAAGAATCACCTGGGAACTTGTTAAAAATCAGGGTTCTCCACCCCCTCATGAGAAATTCTGATACAACAGGTCTGTGGTGGAGCCCAAGCATCTATGCTTTTGGGAAGAGCCCTCTGCCAGAAAGTTCTGATGAATAGCTGGGCAGTTGTTGGTCACGGTGCCCAGCATTTGGGTTGGGACATCCTGTCTACTCATCAGAGTGTCTGGCAGACCACTGCTAGCATGCTTTCCTATGAACCCTGATGAATGCGGTCTGAGGAAGGTCCTGGGAGGAATCCTCTTGGCTGTGTTTTGCTGGTATCTCAACGAATGATACCTGCATTGCCCAGAAACTTCAGAGTTATTCCAGACACATTTCTTGTTCTCACCAACGCTCCTAAATCATATAACCAACCCATCCGCAAATCCTTGAATCTGTCCGTTTCTCTCTGCCTTCAGCGCCCCAGCCGAGTCTAAATTACCATCAGCTCTCCCTGGGCATGTGGCCTCCTAACTGCCATGTCTCGGACTCGTGCTCCACACGGAGGCCTAATTCATCGTTTCAAGACATAACTCAGATGGTATCTCTTGTCTGCTTCAGATGCCTCAGTAGGGGCCAGTGTAGCTTAAGATAAAATCTTAAGTCCTTGACGTGGCCTAAAATCCTTGCATGGCCTGGCCTCTGCCCACACCTGCAGCCCTGACCTGCACCTGGCCTCCCCTACCCTCCAGCCTTGCTCCTTCCCCACCAGCTCCTGCCTCAGGACTCTCGGGCAGGCCCTTCCTTCTGCCCGGACCGTCTCCTTCTACCGACCACCTTCCCTGGGTTAACTCCTCCACGGCATGTCACTCAGGGACCCCTGTGACATGCTGCCTCTTGTTATATTTACTTCTAATAGCATCTCACCCCTTTACTTTCAGGTCACATTTACAGTTTGTGGTTGTGTTTATTCGTGTGCATGTGTCTTTCAAATGATCTGTTTCCCACTAGAACTAAATCTTACGAAGACATGGAACACAGCTGTTTTGCTCACCACTGTATCGCCAGCACAGTACCTGGACAGAGTAGGCATCCAGTAAATACGTACTTATTCAATGAATGAATGAGTGAATGCATGATTCGAGACGTAGAGCTAGATTCTCAGATGGAGGACAAGGTTCCACTTTTTCCTCTGGCTGGGGCGATAGAAGGCCCAGCGTCGGGAGACCCACATCCTACACAGTGCCGGAGGCGTGGAGCAAATCTAGCCCTGAGCCAGAATGTGGATGACCTTCCCTGATGTTTTCTGGGTGAGTCTTTTTGCAGGGGGAAGCGGGAAGTGGAAGAAAGACAGGGCTTTGTAACAGAAGCACAATACCCATTTGCTATGAGAGCAGACTGGGACCGGGGAGCAAGAAGGCCAGACATCTAGCCGCAGTCAGTGGAACAGGTATGTGCCTGTCCTGACAGACTGGGATTCAGCCCTTGGCTCTATCATTGACTTGCTGTGTGACCTGGGGCAAGAAGACTAACCTCTCTGAGCTCCTGAGTATCCATCTTTAGAGGGGGAGCAATTACTCTCCCCTGTCAGGGTAGCTGTGAGGATTAATGAGATAATGTCTGAAGAGCCTAGAAGAATGTCTGGCACATAGTACCTGCTTCATAAAAATACGATCTCACGAGGCTGTAAATATCCTGCAGGCAGAGGCCATGTAGCACGTAGTAGGTGTGTCAGGAAGTCTTTATTAATGATTTCATAAAAGGTTCTTTTCTTTCCTTCAGAAGGACTTTCCTTTTCCAGGAAGGACTTCCTGTGTATAAAAATTTCTCCTTCACTCAAACCAATTGTTTTCTTTGTGAGCACCTCAAATCCCCATGTTTCAAAACCTCAGAGCTGAAGGGTTAGTGTGTATATTTGTGGGGGTGGCTCTGTCCTGAGTCATTTCTGAGACCCTCGCCCTCCCCTGTGCAGGAATTCATCAGCCCCAATGAGAGGACTAGAGAAACAAATCAACGGAGAAAGGGATTCCTGTTTTGTCCCAGTACTATGAGAACACAACTGTTTCTTTGAAATTGACCTTCATTTATTTGGAGGGGAAAGCAGTTAGTTCAATAATGGCTTCCTGGTGCCTTTCAGCATTTTAAAAGACGGAAGAAAGATCTGGAGCGAGGCAAGGTTCCAGTGTTTTCTAAACAACGCACTAAACCCAGCTACCAGTTGGCTGCCCATCACTTCCTGCTACCCCCCACCCCCCAATCTATCCCTGCAATACAATGCACATCCCTCAGCAGCCCAGCCACTCCTCGAGACCCTGACCAGGTCTTCCCCAGGTGGGTGGGAGCTAGCCTTCACTCTAATGCCTGGCAGCTGAGGATTCCTTGGACATCCTGCATATGGCCCGTTGAGTAGAAATGCTGCTGTATTATATTCCAATTATTTCCTGTCCCTCCATGGCCCAATTCCAGGGGCTGAATAAAGAGGTCCTTGTTTGGTGGAGTCCATCCCTGCTCCTGAGTAAGTGAGAGCTGGTCCCTGGCCCAACTTGGTCTGAGGCCACAGGGGAAGGGTGGGGAGGAGGTAGGGAGGGTGTTACAGGTGGGGAGAGCTCCACAGGAGATGAGGGGCCCTGCCCCACAGGCAGCCCAACCCTGCTCCCCAAAAATAAAAATAAGGGAGGAAGGAAAACAAATGGGGCCTCTGACCAGGACCCTGCAGAGGGCCTGGCTATTTTCCCTCCTTCCCAGGAGGGATCCCAACCCTCCTCTCCCACAGAGAAGACAAACACAGCTACAGAAATCTCATGCCATCTAGGCACTGCAAGTCTGTGGCTAATTGCAAGTTCCTCCTACCTGCACTTCCCTGTTTGCCAATGACTGTCTCCCCCTAGATCTGCTTTCTCTCCTTGCGAGCGAAAAGCATTTCATGGAAAATTTCGAATTTGGAACCTTGTTCAGATTCCAAAAGACTTACTGTTCTACATCATACTCCTGCTGTTTGGGTGTTATTCGAACTCAGGGGAAGTAGAAACCCACATCCCCATTTTGCTGGGATGGTCTTCCTAAGTTATCAAGAACATGCTAACTGAGCACCTTCTCTGTCTGAAACTCTTGAGTACCTTTCAAAGTCCATCCCAAACCCAAGGCCTGGAGTCCATATTTCTTACCTGCCAAGGCTTGGGCAGCCAAGGGAGAGGATGCAGGCAGAGTAGCTTAGGGACAGCACCTCAGGAGATCTCCAGGAGACAGTGGCAGGGGTGTTGAGAAAGGTTTCATGGCAAGCAGAGGAGAAACAAGCTCTGAGAGCAGGCCATGGAAACCAAGGACCTGAGATGTTAGGGGGTTACGGTCTCAGAAAGTCATGAACAGAAAGGGAGGAAAAGCGGAGCTAGGGTGAGGGAGGAGAAACCGAGGGTGAGTCTGAAGAGCGGGACCCACAGAGGAGCCACATCATCCTGCACCCCCACGTGCCTAGGGAAGGGCTAAGCTCTGCGGCATTTAAAACGTTGGTGTCCAGAAGGCTGGAGCCCGAAGGGAGCCGAGAGATCCTCTGGCCAGTGATTCTCGAAGCCTGGTCTGTGGACCACCTCTTCAGAATACCTGGTGGGCTGGTTAAACATGAGGATTCCTGGGACCCATCCGATTTACCGAATCTGTGGATTATGTCTAAGAAGCTGAATGTTTACCAAGTTTCACAGATGATTCTGATCTTTATTAAAGTTTGAGAGCCCTTGATTTAGTCCAACCCCCTTGTTCCCTGGAGTGAGCTCTGAAGTCCAGAGAGGTAAAGCAACGCACCTGGGGTAACAGAGCTCATTGATGGCAAAGCTCACATGAGAACTCTATTGTATTTGACCCCCCAGGGCAGTGCTCTTTCCATTTCAGCATGTAGGTGCCTCTTCACCTATATGGACCTGTTTCCATTGCCCCCTGAAATGAAAGCTTGCACCTTTGATCCATTCCCTGCAACCTGCTTCCTGAGGATGCTCTGGTCATAGCCTCTGCAGGCTGAGGGGCAGAGGCAGAAGGAAGAAAGGAGAAAGACTCAGTTCTGAGCTTTTAATAACAGTTGTGGGATTGGCCAGTGAGTAGAGAAGGAGAAACCCAGTTATGGCTGAGGGGAGGTTGGGATTTGGTTTGTAGTACGAAGCTAACTTTCATTGAGCTTTTGCTCTGCACCAGACACGGCATTAAGTCCTTTCCACGCATTTGTGCAAACCCAATGGAGCAAACAGTAATTGGCCTTATTTTGCAGATGGAGAAACTGAGGTTCATAGACAGTGGTCATTTGCCCAAGGTCCACAGCTAATGCATGACCAAGACCAAATCACTTTGACATACAACCATGATCTTTATATAGCCCAAAGCAGTGTGAACTGTTACCCACTTTAACCCAACAAGCCTGCAAAAGGACTCTAAGACCTTGGGAAAAAAAGAAAGCTTCTCTGCAGTGAGATGTGACCACTCTTGGCGGGGGGGGGGGTGGGGGGTGGGGGGTGGTGGTATAGCTTCAAACGCTTCCCACATAACACACTAAAAATATTTCCAAAAGGCATTAACTTGCAAGCCTGCCTCCGAAATGACAACATGGACAGTAGGTTAAACACCTTTTTTCTTTATCTTTTTAAAATGGACATTCCTGATGTCAATTTGCTTTCTTTCCATTTACCCTTTTCTGGTGAAAGCAGTGTGTCTACAGAATTTTAGTTATTTGAGGGATCTGGTTGTGTTCGGTTCCACCAGAGCCCCGGGTGTGATTGCAGGCTTATATGGTCCAGGGCATGTAGCAGCTGCTACCTCTTCTGATATCATGGCACATGACTTTGCAATGATCACCTCCCTCCATTCATTTTCTGGAGTGTCCCCTGGGATGGGAGAGGAAACCACAGCAGATCAGTGCCTTAGAGAAGGGACCAGTGTTTCCCAAGCCATGTGGACAGCATGTCACGGTACCCTCCTCTAGCTTTACCTCCTAACCAGACCTCGTCTTCTTAGGAAAAATCAGGAAGCTTTTTGAACAACTTAGTAAGACCACGAAACAAAAGAAGATGGACATATTTGTAGGAGAGGAAGAACTCAATTTCATCCCGCAGGCTTTGGTGTCTGGCAGCCTTCAGGTGAGGGACCACTGTCATTTAAATCTGGGTATTCCATGAATCACCAGAGTTAGGAACATTTTCGGGTAAGAATTGAAAACATGTGACCCTCTGTCTTCGTTCTCTTTCAAATCTCAAGCTTTAGATAACTCAAAGGCTGATCGGGGCGGTGCGGCTGTTAAAATGTTCTTATTAACTCCTAACGAAGGGAGTGCATTCAGGTGAGAGCAAGCGGTGAAGGGAGGAGGGGAGAACGCAGCCTCTGCAAAGCTCATGGGGAGCGTGGGTCTCTGCAAGAGCCCTGGAAATGCTGAATGAAAACCGCCTTTCTGCGTACGAGCTGCCTGCCTGCTCCCAAATGCCGCGTCTGCGGTAACTACAAACCACTTTGTATGCTGCATTAGTGACGCTGCCTCAGCCGGCACACCGTTACTACCGAGATAGCGCTGCTGGGATGGTCCCGTCCAGGGTCCTTTTTAATTATTAAACTGACGCTGCTGAATGAGTCATTCCACATACCAGGTTTTCCTCCTGTGGTTCTATTTCAAGTGCCTAGCACCTTACTTCGTGTGTTCCACTAACACCTGAGTGGGTTCTTAGCCAGCTAGCCGGTCTGCAAAGCCTTTGCAGAACATTCTCCAGTCTCCAAACACACACAGACCGCATAAAACACAAAACCCACAGCAAACTTTACAGTAGGGTCATCAGCAAACCCGAGATCTGAAAACACGCAGTTCCCCTCCGCCAGTCCCCAACTTACCAAGCGGCAGAGCGATGAAGAACGGTAGCCAGCACAGGATGAACATACCGACCACAATGCCCAAGGTCTTGGCTGCTTTCTTTTCCCTGGAGAACTTAAAAAGTTTGACAGCTATGGAACTCCTGGGGTTGTGGCCCTTGGCCTTGGTACTGCTGAGGGTGTCCTCATGAAAGTTCTTGGAGTGGATCCTCAGAGTCAGCTCCTTGGAGTTGGACATCTCTTTCATGACTCCGGCCTCCAGGTTCTTGGTGGTCCTCTTGGCAACGATGTAGACACGACAGTACATGACCAGAATGACCGCCAGAGGGATGTAGAAGGAGCCCAGCGAAGAGAAGAGGGCATAGAAGGGTTCTTCAGTGACCCCACATTCCTTGTCATCGTTGGGCGCCGGCTCCTTCCACCCGAGGAGAGGCCCGATGGAGATGACCGTGGACAAGACCCAGACACTGAGGAGCGCCAAGATGGCCTTCCTCCGGGTGACCAGCGTGGGGTACTGCAGAGAGTAGCGCACCCCAATGTAGCGATCGATGGAGATGGCGCACAGGCTCAGAATGGAGGCCGTGCAGCACAGGACGTCCACGGCGGCCCAGATGTCACAGAAGATGCGTCCCAGCACCCAGTAGCCGAGCACCTCCAGGGCGGCCGAGAAGGGCAGCACGGTGAAGCTCAGCAGCAGGTCGGCAATGGCCAGGTTGACGATGAAGTAGTTGGTGGGCGTCCGCAGGTGACGGTTGCAGGCCACCGACAAGATGACGACGATGTTGCCCACGATGGCAAAGAGGATGAAGGCGCCCAGCACCAGGCCCACGGAGATGGCCCTGGTGATGTCCAGCTGGGGCAGTGTGGAGTTGCTCGAGGTCTGGTTGGGGCCGGTGAAGTTGGCATTTTTCAACTCTCCCCAGTGGGCAGGTGCTGATGTGTTGTGGCCGGCGTCCAGGTCGGGATTCATTTTAGAGTCGGCCCTCCATAGCCTGGGCTGAGCGGGCTGGAAGGGCTGCGGCCGAGCGCCTCAGCTGCCCTGCAACTTTGCCTCGCCCGCGGTCTTCTTCCCGGAGGCGCCCTCCCGGCGCGGACTCATCTCCCCCGGGCAGCCCGGCCCGGCCGCGCGTCTCCTGCCTGCCTGCACCGAGCCGCCCGCTCGCCGGCTGTCAGAGGGAGGCGGCGGAGCGAGGGGCCGAGGCGGCGGCTCCAAGTTTAATGGTCCACGTCAGGCGCGCCGGGCCGGGCGGGCGGGGAGCGGCGGGGGAGGGGCGGCGGGCGGGGGGCGCCGGGCTCGGGCCGGTCCGCGGCTGGGGTGCGCGCAGCGGCGCCCAGCCCAGCCAGCGCCGAAGAGGGTCTGCTTGCAACCAGCCGCCTCTGGGCTGACTGCACGGCGGTGACATCAGGCGGGGAGCCCGGCGCCCTGACTCCGCGCGGCACTAGGGGGCAATGCGGGTCCAGCGAAGGCTCCCGCAGCCCCGACGTCGCCACCCTGGGCAGCCCCGGGGCCGGACGCGCCCCCCCCCCAACTCCGTCCTCCCCCCACCCCCCCCCACCAACTCGAGCCTCGGGCTGGGGTGGGGGAGGAGCGACCTGAGCGTGGGGACCCCGGTCCCCCACCCTGAGGTGGCTCGCTGGGATTCTTGCCCCTTCTAGTCTCCCTTCGGTCTCAAAAGTGGCGTGGGCTGCTTGCCGCTAATGGGGGGCGTCTGAGTCAGCACCCAGATTTAGGGGGATATGCAACTTGTGTGGCGCCTAAAAGTAGGATCTCAAGGTCAGGCAGGTGAGAGGGATTGGAGTCAGATCTGAGACATTCCCCCCGGCCTCCCGCCTTTATGAAACCTCTCTGGTCTCTAACAAAGTCCAGAGGCTTCTCTTCATTCATTCGTTTACTCACTCACTCATTCATTCACCAAATTGTTAACGTCCCCACTGCCTGCGCTGGGGGCATAGCAACTGAACCAAGGAGACAAAGACCCCTGCCTTCCAGGGGCTTACATTCTACTGGGAGGAGACAGACAACAAACAAATAAGCAGGCAAATTATGAAGTGTGTCCTATGCTGGCAGGTGTAACAGAAGATAAAGCAAGGGGGGAAATGGAATGGTGTGTGTGTGTGTGTGTGTGTTGTGGGGAGGGGTATTTGAAATTTTAAATGGGTTCTCGCGAGGTCACCGAAGTGATGTTTGAGTCAAGACCTGAAAGAAATGAGGAAGAAGCTACTGGACTCTCTGGGGTTGAGGGCGGCAGTGGTGGTGGCCGTGGAAGAGACCTCCAGGCATCTGGGGAAGGGACTAGTGAAGTCTGGATTATTTATTGTTTTTTTTCCTTTTCTGTCTGATACTCATGTCAGACATTGAGTTACAGGGACGCACTCCCAAAGGTGGGCATATGGTACTTAGGAGAGAAGATAAGGGCTGCAGAGAGAGAGCCTTATGTTAGTTGACATTTATTCAACACTTGTTATGTCCCAAACGGCGCACTAAGTACATTTTGCATTTTCTCATAATCCTAAGAAAGAAGGACTATTCTCATCATTATTTCCATTTTGTGAATGGGACAAGGTACAGTGAAATTTAACTCTTTACCCAAGTCCACACAGCCATCATGGAGAGAAGCTAGGAACTTACTCCAACTGCAGGTCTATCCAGAGTTGAGCATGGAGCAGCTGTGTCACACTTTTCCCCTGGAAGCACTGGAGGGGGTAGATTTTTTCCCCCAGATTTATTGAGATTTAACTGACATATAATAGTGTGTGAGTTGAAGGTATACGAAGTGCTGATCTGATATATATTGCAAAATGATTACCATCGTAGTGTTAGCAAACATCTTCGTCATGGCACATAAATATCATTTCTTTTCTGTGGTGAGAACATTTAAGATCTATCCTCTTAGCAACTTTCAAGTATATAACACAGTATTATTAACTATAATTACCATGCTGTACATTAGACCCCCAGAACTTACTCATCTTATAACTGGAAGTTTGTACCCTTTGATCAAACATCTTCCCATTCCACTGCTCCCAGTCCCTGGCAACCACCACTGAACTCTGTTTCTATGAGTTTGGCTTTTAGATTCCACATATAAGCGATAATATATAGTATTTCTTTCTCTCTGTCTATCTTACTTCACTTAGCATAATGCCCTCAAGTTTCATCCATGTTGTAGCAAGTGGCCGGATTTCCTTCTTTCTCTTGACTGAATAATATTCCATTGTATATGTATACTATATCTTTTTTATCCGTCCACCAGCTGATGGACACTTACGTGTTTCCATATCTTGGCTCTTGTGAATAATGCTGCAGTGAACATGGATGTGCGGGTATCTTTTTGAGATCGTATTTTCATTGGCTCTGGCTGTATAACCAAAAGTGGAATTGTTGGATCATATGGTAATTCTATTTTTAATTTTTGGGGGAGGCTCCACACTGTTTTCCAAAGTGACTCTACCAATTTACATTTGAGGAAGTGAGTGGATTGATTGTTGAAGAGGGAGCTGTCTTCCAAGTAGTAAATTTTGGGACCTGAGTGACTAGTGCTAGGAGGGAACTCACATTTACTGAGCTCCTACTGAGAGGCAAGCTTTTACTGATTTTCTTTTATTCTTCACAACAATGCTTTGAGAGGGGCATAGCCATTGTCCATTGACAGATGAGAAAGCCATAGTTCCAAGAGAGTTAGTACATTCCTGAGGTCATGTGGCTAGTAGATATGTGGCAGAGCAACCTAGTGACAGCTGTAGATTGACAGGTAAAGCTTGACGCCTTTTTTTCTCTCGTCCAGAAGCCTGTGTCTAAGGCTTCCCACTGTCTGCCCTTGATAATCACTATAACCTGATATGCAGGGGTGGGGAACCAGGAAGTCATTCAGGATGATTGACATTTAAACTCCTCAACCTAGAGGTAGGTTCTTGACCTCTTTTTTATTATATAAACATACAATACAAAATATAAATACATTTATGTATGTATTTGGGGGGCAGGTGGTTATCACACACCTATCTAAGGTTTTAATCTAAGGCTTTAATCTTCTTCCACCAAAATGCAGAGATTCCCAAAATATATATAATTTCAAGGGGTTCCCTGAGATTAAGAAACATGTGGTAGAGACAGCCCTGAAAACAGATTTTTTTCCTATTTCAATTAAATTTGCTTAAGTTGTATCTGAAAATTCAAAAATAAGAGATTCACTGGTTTATAGTGATTTAGCTCTTCCAGAGCTTTCAGAACCTTCACTTGCCCATCTTCCCATTTTGGAGGTGGTCTAGGAGGCAGAGGGAAGTGGTAAACTCCCATAGATAGTCATGTGTGGATTTGGTTATCAAACTCCGTTTCTCCAGACCACAGAGCGGTGCTTCTTCCTCTGCCCCAGAAGGAAGCCACCATGATAGCCACTCATAGCTTGGTTCAGGTATCAGAATGTGGAAGAGATTATTGAGCTGGATCAAAAGGTTCAAAACCCATGTAGATTTCAGACACATTGTCATTTACTGGTGTCTTTCATAAAGGCAAAACAAACATCCCACCATAAGGCAAACAGGTATTAGCCTTAATAGCAGTCAGGTACCAGGACCCACTAAGCAACCTTTGCTAATGGTCCTTTCCTTCCTGCTCCTCCCCTCCCTTCGCTGGAGATGCCTCTTAACCCCTCTGGCTGATATTTGACCCATGGAATTGACCATTTGTTTAGGTGTCATGAGGATACAGAAGATATTTCATTTTCTCGGCACTCCCTGGGGCAAAGCCAAGCATAGAGCTCTGACTCACTCCAGGCTTGGGGAAGAAGAACCTTTTCATTATCCATCTGATTACATTAGAAACCTCTGATGTTGCAAACTCCCATTTCCATGAGCCATCTAGGAGAAGCTGTCACTGAGTTTGACCTGTGGGGAGACCAAGGCTCTGAGAGGTTCCGAGATCAGTTTAGAGACTTGATGGGAGGAGGGCTCTCACCTGTGACCAGGCAGTTTTGCACGGTATTCCCTCTCTAGCTCTCTCAACCAGCCACGTACAGGAACATCTGCCCCGTGTAAGGCACCATGCTAGGTGCTGTGGGTGAGTCAAAGATGAGTTAAATTAGGCAAGCGCTGAGCTAGTGCTGAGCGAGGTACTGTGGGAGAGGGTGACGATGGTAAAGCGCCCTTCAGAGCGTCCCTGCTATGGGCCACGCCCTGTGCTGTGTACTCCATGCACTTACTCAAATCTTCACAACGGTGCAAGGTTCCTCATTTTACAAATGAGGAAACTGAAGTCCAGAGAGGTTCATTCACTGAGTAAGCAGCATTGGTATTCGAAACATTGTTGTCTGGCTCCAAAGCTCGCATCCTTCTCTCTGTACCAGACTGAGATTAAAAAAAAAAAAAAAAAAAGGTGGCAGAAGGTTCAGTGTTAGTCCTGAAGGAAATTACAGCAGAAAACAGAATGTGATCAGGGTCCTGAGCAAAGCAGAGGTCAGGGAGGGGACGGCAAGGCAAAGCTGTCCCGGAGAGAGAGTTCTGCAGAGGGACTCCTTAGGCCAGGCTTCCTTGCCTTCCAGGCCAGCACTCGGTCTGCTGGGGGTTTGAGAGCCGACTTGGATTCTAATTCTGCTTCCCTCATTTTTTAAAAAAAGATTTTATTTATTTATTTGACAGAGAGAGTGCGAGAGAGCACAAGCAAGGGGGAGCAACATGGGGAGAGGGAGAAGCAGGCTTCCTGCTCCCAGTGATGCAGGGGCTCGATCCCAGGACCCCAGGATCATGACCTGAGCCAAAGGCAGATGCTTACCCGACTGAGCCCCCCAGACACCCCTGCTTCCTTCACTTAATAGCTATTAATGTGACCTTGGGCAAGATAATAAAGTGAACTCAAGCATCAAACAGACCCGGGTTATGTGCCAGCTGAACTAATTTATTGGCTGTGTGTCCTTGGGCAAGTCACTTAACCACTCTCAGCCCCAGTTTCCTCATCTGTGAAATGAAGTTCATGATAGTCCTTAACTCAGATCGGGCTGAAGTGATGATTAAATGTGATAATGTGTGTCAAGTGCCTAGTGCAGAGTAATAGTAATAGTATTAGCCAAGAGTTATCAAGGGCTTACTAGGTGCTAGGCATCGTGCCCAAAAGGCCTTATATACATTATCTGATTTAATCCTGGTATTAATATTGTGAGGTGGATGCCACTATGATTGACATTTTACAGATGAGGATACTGAGTCTCAGAGTGGTTGCCCAAGGCGGCAGGGTGGCGGAGCTGAAATACAACGCACGTAGGGAATGGGGTTAAAAATAAAAAAGAATTGGACGTGCGAGGCACCTGCTTCATGAGGTAGACTGAGGTCTTGGGGACTTGAAGGAGAATTTTTGCCCTTGAGGCAGCCCAGATGGGAGAGATGAGAAGCACCCTTTCTCCCGGGCAGGGGACGCTGGCTACAGCAGAGGCATTTCCCCTGCCTCCAAAGGCAGCAGGTCAGAGGATCCCAGGACTGAGAGAGTTCAGCTCCCTCTGGGCACACTTGTCCTCTCTGGTACTTACAATTTGTCAATCTTTGGTGCGGGTTCCCCGGCCCGGAACTTCTAGTAACACAGCATTTCCCGGTAAGGTAGAGAGAGCTCCGTAGCACTCCTTTTTGCAGCAGACTGGTAAAGACGAACTGCCAAGTCATCCAGGGGCTGAATTCATAGCGCGTGCTCAGGGAGAGCCTGGGAACCCTGAATTGGGGGCTGGGGTGGGAGGGCACAGGGTGTCAGAGCATGGACTGTGAGAAAACCTGCTGACTCTGGAACCCAGGAACTGGTCTCTTCTTCCTATGCCCCAAGCAGCAGCTCTGGTGGGACAAGGTAAACAGGTTGCCAACACCAACTCGCAGTGTTGCAGACCCGAGGGCCATGGGGAGTGTGTGCTGTTTTCTCAAATGATTCTGCCTGTCCCTTTGTGGCTGTGGGGTTTGCCCATCATTTTGCCCAGGAATCCATGGTGGTCCCAAGATTTCTCTAGAAAGAGCCTTTAAGTCGTGAACTGGTTTGGAGGTGGGTGGCTGTGTTTGCCCCGTGCTCTCCCCAAGACCGATGTCATTGTCCATAACAAAGACCTAGGGCAGGGAGCTGTTGCAGGTTTTACTGGGGCTGAAGCTCTCCCAAGGTGCCTGTGTATTGCCACTTTCCAGCCACATTCGTTGACACCATCAAAGGTTCACGCCCAACATCACAAAACAAAATTTATGGCCGTTGGCTCCTTACAGCTGCCTTTCAAGTCACTGGCCCCTCTGGGCTCTTCTGTTATAGTCAGGATCACCCGCTTCTGAGATGTCAGAGTCAGAAGGACCCTAGAGATCATCTAGTTCAGGGGTCAGCAAACTATAGCCGGTGACACAAACCCGGCCCGTGCCTATTTTTGTAAATAAAGTTTTATTGGAACACAGCCACGCTCATTCGCTTATGTTTGGTCTGTGGGTACTGTCACACTACAATGACAGAGGAGTGGCAATAGGACGGTCTGCCCTGCAAAACCTAAAATATTTACTCTCCGACACTTTATAGAAAATGTCTGTTGACCCTTGATGTAGTTCAACCCTCTTATTTTACATGTGGGAACACAAAGGCCCAGAATGGAGAAGGAGTTTGCTTAAGACAGAGCCAGGGTTAGAGGCCCAGAGATTTGACCCCATCCCCATGACTATTTTTTGCCACTGTTTTTTGTTTTGTTTTTTGCCTCTGTTTGTGCAGCCTGGGCAAGCTCTGAGTTTGAATCCCAGAGATAGCCGATGAGATGTGCAACCTTGGGCGAGCTCCATAACCTCTTTCAGCCTCCATTTTTTTCAGCTGAGACCTGTGGATCATGCATCCTATTTCTTTCTTTCTTTCTTTTTTTTTTTTTAAAGATTTTATTAATTTATTTGACAGGGATAGAGACAGGCAGCGAAAGAGAGAACACAAGCAGGGGGAGTGGGAGAGGAAGAAGCAGGCTCATAGCGGAGGAGCCTGATGTGGGGCTCGATCCCAAAACGCCGGGATCACGCCCTGAGCTGAAGGCAGACGCTTAACCGCTGTGCCACCCAGGCGCCCCATGCATCCTATTTCTTGAGATAAGGCCCATACTAGGTGGTTGTGAGAATTAAAGGACCTACAGTTTGTAACCTTTAGGATGGGACCTGGCTCATAAAAAACACAATCAAAACCATGTGTTATTATTATTGACGTCCTCTGTGATTCTACATGTATTAATCTTACCCCCCCCCCATTTCATAAAGAAAAGGGCTGCCCCTTACCACTGGTTCTTTAACTTTTTGGGTCCTGGACCTTGCTGAGGATCTACTGAACGCTGTGGACACATTGCTATACTCCATGCTTTTTCCGAATTCCTTACAGGAGTTTCCTCAGTGCCAAGTTCCTGGCAGGGCCCCTCAACCAATTGATCTCCAGCCTGTTACTTCTTATTTTTGTTTGCTGAGCCTCTCTCCCACTAACCCTGTCTCGGTGTAACCTCTTTCACTCTTGGACAGCAGATGGAATCCAGTGTTTTCCCTTTCATCATGGGGCAACACTTGAACGGAGTAAAGTGAGTGGATGCTGGCCTTATCCTGTCTTCCCGGAGCTCGTGGTCTGGGATGAATAACGGGAATGTGTATCTGAGGATGCATAGAGAAATGTGTCTGACATTGAACATGAATGTGACTTAAATAAGGAAACAAATAAATACATGACATAGGTCTCAAATTTCTCCATCCTTCCTCTTCCTTTTCTGTGCTCTCTGAACCAAACCATCCAACCTTTTTTGGGGGCTTTTCACTTGCGATGGCCACCAAGTTCAGAAAGGTCTAAAGGAAGTGGTGGGAACCTTTTTCCTTGGGGGCATCTAAAAATTGTATCTGGTATCAGAGCCCAGCTTTGGAGAGGACAGACTGGGCCCCTGGGGAGCAAGGCGAGGAAGTGATGTCAGAGGACGATTTCTGCCTTTTCATTTCCATTCTCTGACAGAGATGACAGCGTAGGGCCCTGGGGTGAGGGTGGGCATGCTTGGGAAAGAATGTGGCATCCCTGTGGGTCCGGTGGGCATGGCAAAGGAGGGAGGAGTGTGAGAAAGAGGCAGTTTTCTTTGCCTATCTCTGCCATGCCCTGAAGGATGCCGGGACAGGAAATGCCCAGGGTTTCTCAGCTATTTATTGGACGCCAACCCGACAAATTTGGAAGGTTCCCTCAGGAGTCCTGAAAAGATGAAGGGAGAAGGAGGAGGAGTCTTGTTTGTTTTTGTTTTTGTTTTTTTCCTTGACTTTTGTGGGACTTCTCTGGTAAGTGCATGTGGGTAGGGGATACAGGGAAGATTTTGTGGAGACTTCTAGACAGGAGCACCTGTTATAATGGCTATTAACCACATGGTATGAATTGCAAGTTTCTAGAGGGGTTTCCAAATATCTCCCAGCCCTTTGGAGTGCTCTCCGTTTAAAGGTAAGCATTGGCTTCTTCCCATGGCCCTATTTTAATTAACTATGAGTACAATTCTGCACCAAGATGTGCCAAGCTAAGTCACAGGCATCACCTTATTTAATTCTCCAAACAGAACTTTTGGGGCAGACATTGTTGGCTCCAATTTACCGATGAGAAAACTGAGGATAAGAGACGTCAATAAACTTGCTTAGGTTTGCCCAGAGATGGGATTAGAACAGAAGCAGTTTGACTCAAAGTTGATGCTTTTCATCCCCCAGATGACCCAACTTTGGCTGCAAGCTGACCTCACCACTCAACAAAGCTACACGAATTTCTGGGCAAACCTCAGTGGGCTGGGGACAGAGATGTAGAGAGGCAGAAGTCATTTTGGGCTGTGTGTTACACAGAATACGAACATGAGTCCCTCTCTGGAATTGGATCCAAGCACTACATCTCTAATGCTATCTCGTCCTTGGAGCCTCAAGTGAGCTCAGGCTTGAGTCTCAATTCTCCCAAGTGGAAGGGTGGGAGACCTGATCCAATAATTGTCTTTAAGGACTGCAGAGGTTATGTTACTGATCCCATGATGACAACCAACTGTGTGTGAAAGAGAGAGAGAGAGAGAGAGAGAGAGCACAATCATATATATAGCCTCCAAAAAGCATGAGAGATGCCAGCTGGACCTCAGGAAGTAGCTTATTAAACATCAGATCAAATTCCAGTTCCTGCCACTTCCTAGCTTTGTGGCCTTGGGCAAAGTTATTTCATTTATTTAAGCTCCCAACTGTTTATCTGTACAATGGGGATTTTATTTAGTATTTATCCCAATAAGTCGTTATAAGGATTCAGTGAGGCTTTGGCACCTAGAAAGCTCCCAGTAAATATTAGTTATTGTCAATATTTTGTATTGTCTTAAAAACACACACCAGATTCCTCAGTATCTGGAGTATTTCGGCACAGATTTTCCTACCTGATCTCTCAGTGATACTTTCAACTCTTCACTTGCCAGTTGATGTAACTGATTCCTTTTTGGTTTTTTTCTGATACAAATAGCCCTGAAAAAACAGTGGCTGGAAAAATAACAATCATATAAACCACAGTCGCTATCACTTGTTGAGAAATTGCTGTGTGCTAGGCTTGTGTTATGGGCTTTACATGCCCCATCTCATTTTAACACAAGAATCCTATCAGGTAGGAGGAGATATCTATCTGGTCTTTGACATGCAACTTCTGAAAGTGATGAGCCCACGGCTTGCTGGAAGTATTTCTTCATGCAGAGAACCCTTAGAGAACCCTTAGCAATGTTGGAGCCGGAGACGGAGTGGGTACTGGTAAGCTCAGGGCATGGGGTGTGGAAGGCCATTGGCACCATGAGCTTGCTGTGCAGAAGGAAAGGGAACCAGCTTGGTCCAGTAGGCAGGGAGACAGGCTCTTGGCCTGTAATTCTTGGCCACTGGTACAATTAGTTTCAACAGGAATTTTGCTCGTGTATCGGGCTGAGGAGGCTCACAGACTATAAACCATCACATCTCACATCGGGGGCTGACCATTTGTGCCCTAGAAAGGCTGGGCAGGAAGGGGGACCCATCTGAATCTGCCCCTGCTCCCGATGCTGCGGAAAGGACCAGATCCATGAGAAGGGGAAGAAGAGAAGGTGGGGAAAAGGGCAGGGAAGAAACTCCAGTGAATACGTATTCTCAATCAAATTCCAGCAATTGAATGAAGCAGTGAAAAGAAAAAAAAAAACGGTATTCCGTCTAGAGCTGTTTTCTCTCAAGTTAAGCTGGAGAACTTATCCTTAAAACAGCCGGACCAGCTCCAGGTATAAAAGTTCAGTCGTTTATTGTCACCTGAAAACTTTAGAATGTTCTTTTGCTAGGTCTAGGGGACTGCCCACTTTACCCCTTCCTGGTGCTGCTCTGTGGGAAGCCTAGGGATTTAGGAAGGAAGAAGTATGGAGCCACTGAGCAGGCAAAGTTTTGCTTAGACAAGGCAGATTCCTGGGTCCCAGCCACAGAGATTTTGATCCAGTAGGTCTGAAGTGAGGTCCAGGATGAATAAAGAGCATTTCTTCCGCTCAAGGATCTTTATAGGGAGGTGGGTCATAAACTAGCCTTTAAGAACAGTGTGGCAATAAATAACACTTTAAGAATCTTCAGTATGTAGTTATTTGTCATGCAAACGATGGTAACCACAAGTGTTATGAGTTATTTTTATTTTATTTTATTTTTTATTTCTAAAACCCTCAGTTTGTTTCCCGGAGTTCATAGTCTTTTGTGGTTCATCTCGCCCTCTGTTCCCCCCACCCCGCCCCCCCCTTCATTTTTCCCTTCCTTCTCCTAAAGATCTCCCTGCTATTGTTTTTGTTTCACAAATAAGTGAGACCATATGATAATTGTCTTTCTTTGCTTGACTTATTTCACTTAGCATAATCCCCTCCAGTCCCGTCCATGTTGATGCAAATGTTGGGTATTTATCCTTTCCGATGGCTGAGTAATATTCCATTGTATATATGGACCACATCTTCTTTATCCATTCGTCTGCTGATGGGTATCTTGGCTCCTTCCACAGTTTGGCTATTGTGGACAATGCTGCTATGAACATTGGGATGCATATGGCCCTTTTCTTCCCTACGTCTGTATTTTGGAGTAAATACCCAATAGCTCAATTGCTGGGTCATAGGGTAGCTCTATTTTTAACTTTCTGAGGAACTGCCACACTGCTCTCCAAAGTGGCTGCACCAACTTGCACTCCCACCAACAGTGAGTGTTACGAGTTCAAATTAGACTGTGTGTGCATTGTACTTTGTATTGAGTCTGACACATAGTAGGTCCACTCAGTAATGTCAATTCTTCCTTCTAGGGGAAGGAAGCCTTTTCCATGGCTGAGTAGGTTAGCTGGTTTCTGCTGAAGAGGGGTGCACTCTTTGGGGCTCTAGGGAGTGTATTCAACTTGTGAAGACATTTTTTCAACTCCCTAAATGTACCCATTTGCTTTCAGAATGGGTATCTATTTAGAAACAATTATTCTCTTTGTGTTCAAGCTGGTCCCCTTGAACCCAGCTGATTCCCTCGCTGGGCTTATTCAGAAGAAGCGAGGCATTCAGAATCAAAGCTGAGGGCTTGGAGAGGTCGTGTGGCCCTTCCCTCATTTCACAGATGGGGAAACCAAGGCCAAACAAATGATGTGACCATGGTCTCACTCAGAGCCAGAACCAGGCCTGAGTCCTCTCAGGTCTAGCCCAAGACTCTTAAAAAGAAACATACTTAATATACCTATATATTATTTGCATTAATCACTAAACAGAAGGAAATAGCTTTTAAAAAAATTATCAAAGTAAATTGTTCCTCTGGTAAAGCTATGGAAAGGTACAGAGAACAAAAAGGAAATAACCCTTTATTCCATTATCCAGAGAGAACATCAATGTAAATGTTTTGGCAAATGTTTTCTAGACTTTACATTCATACTCACACATACGTGCAAGTATGCACACATGCACACGCTCCCCCCCCATGCACGCCCGCACACATATATTAGTGTATCTTGTTTGGGCCCCTGGCCTCTGTTCAACTTCCCCTTATACCTACAGTTGTCCCCCAAGTTCCCCACCTCCCAGATCCAGGCTGCTCATCCCCTGTGGCTGTAGGGGTGGAGATCCTGACCCCATCAGAGCCAGAGAGTGCTCAAGGACCCTTCTGGCAAGGGATTTGGAGATGAGGGGATACGGTTTTGAAGTAAGGTGTGGGGGTGCTCCATCCATCATGTGACCACAGGGAGGGTGCCCGTCTGGGTGTGGACATGAATGGAACTCAGTGATGTCATCTGTCCTCACACATTCCCACGGGAGTCGCAAGAATAATTCCCATGCATTCGAGCAGCTAGTTGGCTATTATCAGTGGATCCAATTCTTAGTAGGACTTTTGAATGAGTCACTTGATCTTTCTGCACCCATTTTCTGCCTCTGTAAAATGGGATAATACTTGGGAGACTACAGTGAGGATAAAATACTACCACTAATACTACCAGTAGCAATAATGATGATTAAATTTACAGCTGCCTCTGTTAATTGTTTGCTGTGGTCAGGACTTATGCCAAGCAGTTTAATATATTGTTTCATTTAATCTTCACACCCACAGAGAATGGAAGGGGGGATCTGCTGTGTGTGATTGCTTGGGTAACAGTGAAGGACTGAGATGTGGGACCGGATTCCAGCTGCTCTGATTCCTGTCACAGTCGTTTTGCTGACTGATCCCTTCTGCTTCTTTGACCATTGGGTAGGGGGATCTCGGTGCTGTTCCGGGCCTCTTGGCTGGGGCCAGCTCTACTCTCTGCAGGGGACAGGACATTGGTTCCAGACTAGAGACTGGGAAGTGCCCGCTGGGCTGTCGCCGAGAGGGCTGGGACAGTGGCCAGAGCCCTCTCTGTCTGCAGCATCCCTCTTCCTGGCTGTGCCCCAGTGTTCCCTAGGTAACCACAGGGGACGCAGCACAGATTTATGGCCCTGCTGTTCCTGAGCAAGTACCTGACATGTTCTGTCCAAAAGCGATGGTGTCTGGCTCCCAGATGACTCATCGGGAGGGGAACAGACACGTGTGGGCGGCACAAAAGGAAGGAAAACCCCCACTCTCACCTCCCACGAGCAGAGAGCCCGAGAGGAACTGCTCCATCACACAGACTGTTTAAAAGGCAGATGTTCAAGGCTCCCATTTTATAGATGGGGATGTTGAGGTCCAATCCATCTGCTTCTTTGTTGATTTCATGAATGTTGGCTGAGCTTGGTGCCAGGCTATGTTCGATCGTGTGGGGAACACAAACATGGAAAGAGCACAGACTCTGCCCTCCACGATGCTATTGACTAAGCAAAGGAAATAAGCTGTGGGACGGGGACTTGTCACCAGGGTGGGTTGGTAAAGTGTGGAAGGGCTTCAAGAGTTAGCCTGCCAGTTGTTTGTATTTAAATAGGTTCATGTGTTCCTTGGGGCTGGGGACAAGGGACTGTGCCCATGTGTTTGCAGGCGGTCTGGGATTGCCTCCCCACCCCCTGTCAGAGCCAGGGCACCTGCTGCAGCTCTCCACCTGGCTGCACAGAGGTCCCAAAGAGAAACCACTGTGTCTCTCTCACCACCAGCTTCCCCACACTTCTCAAGGGAGACTCCGACATCATCGACCCTGACCTGATGCAGTCCCAGTGGCAGTGCAATAAGAACAGAACACGTGGGACACCTGGGTGGCTCCGTTGGTTAAGTGTCTGCCTTCAGCTCAGGTCACGATCTCACGGTCCTGGGATCAAGTCCCACATTGGGCTCCTTGCTCAGCGGGAAGCCTGTTTCTCCCTCTTCCTCTCCCTCTGCTCCCCCTGCTTGTGCACTCTCTCTCTGATAAATAAATAAAATCTTAAAAAAAAAAAAAGAACAGAACACGTTTTGGATGTTATTATAAGAACTAAGTGTCAATACAAAAATCACACTGCCAGTCCAAAAAAGAAAAAAAAAAGTAGGTTCAATTTCATTTCATTCTTTTAGCATCTGCTAGATGCTAAGGAAAGCTGAAATGAACATGAAATCCCTAAAGAAGCTTCTCGAAAAGTTTTGGAATTTTTTACAAGGTAACATCTGGATGATTTTAAGACAGTCTAATGTTACAGAGCTGAAATTACATCTTATGGCAGGTTCACCAGTTCACGTGGGTGTTTAGCAAGTCTTTGTTTATTTTTAGAGTATTGCTCCTATCGGGATTCTATTTAGCCTATTTGGCTGGTCCTGGAGGCAGGAGGGGTGCACCTGCTGAGACGTGTCCTCACTTTTCTCTCTGAGGAAGGCGAGCACAGTGCTCTAAGGCAGAGGGGAGAAAAATAAGATTTGACTGGGTTGTTGTAGAGAGTGAGCCATCTTCCGTCTCCACTCCTTGGGAGCTTGTTGGAATAGCACACACAGTTTACATAGTAAATAAATCTACATTAATGTGCTTACTTCAAAAAAATAGCAGTACATCCACATGTAGTTTTTCTCCTTCAGAGTAGTATCCTCAGCAGGCAATAAACTTGTTTCAGTAATCCAATTAAAACTACTTTTTCCTCCTCTTTCAATATTGTTCTCAAACCAATGCACATTCTTGCCTCCAACATGGCGGAGTCAAACACTCATTATCTGAGAGCAGATGTGATTTTTAGAATTGATAGTCCTAAGAAGGTATCTACTCCTGGTCTGTCTCAGATCCTTCCATGGCTTCCCCTGTGCTGTTTTATAAGGCTGGGGGCTGATGCCCCATCCTCCAGGCTATAGTTCCCAGGCTCCCTTGCCATCTCCTTTGCTTCCAGCTGGGTTTGGTCAGTAGGGGGCATGGCAGCAGGGAGAGAAATAGAAGTTAGGACATCTTATTCTCTGTCTTTCTTGGGGGCTATTCCTGGTTGAGGTTTGTTACTTCCATGGCTCCTGCCCTACCAGACAGATCCAATAGCATAAATATATAAATATGTATGTATATATATTATACACACACATATCAATGGCTTGCTATATGCCAGCATGAACTTGCTATAAAATATAATAGAAAAAAGATCTCGATCACAATAGTAACTGAGTATGTAATATCAGAAATAACTTTAACAAGAAATGTACAGAACCTCTATGGAGAAAATGACAAAACTTCAGTGAGCAGCATGAAAGAGGACTTGAATAAATGGAAAGATATATTATGCTTCTGAAAGTATTATAATGATGTCAGTATCCCACAGTTTAATCTATTAATTTAAGGCAATTACATAAAAAAGATATCAATGAGATTTGGAGGGAAATTAACAAATGATTCCAAAGAGCTTTTGGAAGAATAAATGCTTAAGAATAGCCAAGAAAATTTGGAAAAAGGAAGGTTATGTGCAGAGAATTGCCCTACTCGATTAAAATGCTTGACATTGTGACTGGCAGAGGGTTAGGCTGGCAGATCATCAGAATAGAACAGATTATCTAAAACCAGATCCAACTATGCATGAAAATTAATATGTAATAAAGGTGACATTTCCATTTTTCACAAATGGTGTCAATTTGGAATATTTGGAAAAAAATTAAGTTAGAGCCTTACTTCTCACCTTACATAAATTATACACTCCAGATAAATTAGAAGCTTAAATGTAAATATCTAAATCATAAAAATACTAGAAGAAAATATAGGTACATGTTTTCAGCTCTTTAGGGTTAGGGAAATTCTTTTTACCAACCAACACCGAAAATCATAAAAGAAACAAGTGTGAATACAAACAAAATTGTGGAACTTATAACAAAACTTCCTACATTATCAAGTTAAAACACAAAGGACATATTACAAACATTTTCAACTTATATGAATCATAGATAATGAATACTCTAGATATTTTAAAAAATCCTTATGGATCAACTAGGAAAAGAGGAATGACATCCAAATAAAAAATGTGAAAAGAACATGAATGGTGAAATCTTAAATAAAATACACAGGTGATCAATAATCATATACAAATTTGTGTAGCAGTAACTGTAAATTACACAACAATGATATCTAGTTTTTCCCTTTTGGGCAGATAGAAAGGAGTAAAACTAGGTCTGAAAAGCCTGGAAAGGCTGAGGGAAAACTGATCATCTCATACAGGTTGGTAGGAATGTAAATTGGCACATTTCTCAAGTGTGTCTGACAGCAGGTGTCAAAAGACTTGAAAACGTGTATTCTTTAATATAGGAATTCCACTTCTTGGAATTTACCTTAAGGTAACAAGAGACAAATGCACAAAGAGCTGTTCATCACAGTTTTGATATAAAATCAAGTTGACATACACACACTCACACCTAGTTGGAAGCATCCTGAGTGTCTGCTAATAGGGAAGTGCTGAAAGCATTCAGAGAAGGCAATGCAGCCATTGAAAGGACAGTGATGGAAAGTCGTGATGTAGTATATATTTAATGAATAATCTTTCCAGAAAATATTGAAAGTGAAAAAAACCAGGATGCCAGACTGTACAAATAATTAAAGTCTGCTTTTACAATACATATACAAATGTGTAGGTGATTTAAAAAGACGTGCTAAACATATATACAAATATATTAGCTGGGGTGATATCTGAGGAGGTGGAGGGATTACAGGTGGTTTCATCATTTCCTCTATTTCCTAAAAACTTCCCCCCCTTTTTAAAACAATAGATGTGTAATTAACTGTCCTCCTCTCCTAAAAAAAATTTTTTTTTTTTTTTTGGAAGGACAGAGTCAATTGGACCCAAATCTGGAGTCAAGATGGGAGGTTTTTTATTTGGAGCTCCATTAAAGTTGTACGCACCCATTTTTCCACAAACTTTTTGGCCCATTTTGTTCCATTCGCTAGAAATACTCTTTCCAAACTGCCTTCCCCCTAATAATCCCAATCTTCTCCACCTATTAAAATCCCACTCAGCCTTTGGGGGTTGGCTAAGTCCCTGTAGGAACTCTGCCATAGCCCGCCCTGCCCCTGGCCTTGCAGCCAGACTTGCCTTTTCCTTGCTCGGCGCTCCCAGCACACCTCAGACGCGGCTCGAGCGCCGCCCACACCTGCGGCTGGGTGTGGTAGTTTCTTGGGAATTCCTTGTCTTATTCCCCTTCTCCTCCACCTGTCCTTCGTAGGAGGATCAAAGTTGTGGTGTTTTACGGGCTGGGATGAGGGTGGGGAAGCCCTAGTTGACAGACTGGAGGGCTCGAGTTGGAAGGGGACACAAATACTTACAACCACGAAAGTCCACATGCAGGAATTAGAGAGGGGACCAAATCTGGCCGGCTGGACAGACTTAAACTGAAACCAGGTATCAGGCCCATCAGGCCACATGGTTTGTAAGGACCCTTTGTTCTAGCTGATAGAAAACCAGCTGCAGCTGGCTTCAACAAAAACAGGAATTTATTGCAAGCTAGTTGAGTATAGTAAACAGTTCAAAACCTGGTATGCTACGTGGGCTCCAGTAGCTAGTGGAAGCAGGGGTTCCAGACCCTTTGGATAAATCCTCAAATACCATATCTCATCTTCGTTTCTTTTCACAGGATGAAACTTCTTTTCCTCTGATCCACAGGAAGAGAAACACAACTACCAAAAACCCAAAAAACAAAAAACAAAAACCCTCTTATTTTTACATCTTAGAATGTAGGCAGCCACAAAAAGCCTGGCTCCTTTCCTCCTTGTCCTCAAACTCCCACTGAAGGGCTCGGACAAGTCTGCTTGGGTCAGGGGCTCGCCTCTGCGCCAGCTGGCTGTTGCTGGGCAATGGGTTCTGTGATCAGCTCAGGTTGGCTAGGTGTCTAGCCCTAGGCCATCAACCTTTGCCAGGGGAATGGGGGGTGTCACATTCTTCTGGGATGACTTCCATGGTGACCATATAGACATGGGAAGGGACTATTCTTAGAAAAGAGGTGCCTCACTGGTATTCATCAGAGCACATAGGATCCAAAATGGGATGGAGGAGAGAAAAGCCGGGAGGGTTTGCATAGAAAACCACTTAATGCTTGAAAACTGTTCTTAGGAGCCAGCAGGAGTGCAAAGTTTGGATGGATTGGGCATCTGTCTTATTTTTTCCCTCTAAATGATAAATGCTCTGAAGCCCTGGAAGTTTTCGTGGTTGTTTCTCATCTCCCAGCGCTTGTCATAACCCCTTACACCTACTGGGTGGTCAACGAAGGTTTGTTGCCATTTCCATCTGCAGTGTTCTCATCGGGGGTTTTGCAAACTATATCTGCACAACTTCAAAAAAGAGTACTGGAAGCGTTTTTGACATTAAGAAATAAATCCACAGCCTCCCTCGCCGGTTAACTGCTTTGATGAGACCACTCACTTGGAAGGGGAAGTCTTGGTAAGCATGGTAATAACTTGTTTCCTTTCCCCAGTCCCACTATGTGTGTGTGACGTGCGTGGGGGAAGCACGGAGATGGAATTCGGAATGCACACTGAGCATCTCATGGTCTCATGCAGACGTCCTGTTTCTGTGGGGCTCTTGTCAGTGATACCAAGGCCAGTTTGGCCAGAGTTAGAGGGTGCAAAATTCGCTCTTTGGATTCATGAATTCAGACATTTTCAGCTAGGATTCTTTTAGTGGAAAGTCCGTACCAGACTACTTAAGCACAAAGAATTTATTGGTTCATGTCAGAGAATGTCTGGCTTCAGGTGAAGCTTGATACAGGGCTCAAACAGTACCAGAATACAAGTTCTCTATTTTTTTTTTTTAATTTGCACTTTCATAGGGGTCTATTTTTTAAAAAAGATTTATTTACTTATTTTAGAGAGAGAGAGTGGGGGGAGGGGCAGGGGGAGAGGGAAAGATTCCCTGCTGAGCGTGCAGCCCAACTCAGGAATCGATTTCACGACCCTGAGATCATGACCTGAACCGAAATAAAAAATCAGACGTTCAACCGACTGAGCCACCCGGGGGCTCCAAGGTCTATTTTTAAACAAAGTTTCCCTTCATGTTCCCACAAATTACTGCCAACACTTCTTGGGGCTACATCCTTCCAGGTTTACATCCAGTGGAAAAGATGAAGCCCACTTCTATGCTAGTTTTAAAAGTTCTCTGAACTTGAGTCTCATGGCCCTATTTGGGTTGTGGGTCCAACTCTGAACCAGTCACTGTGGCTGGGGTTTATGGGCTGGATGAAATGCACTGCTTGGTTTAGTTTAGTAATGTGCTCACAACTGCAGTAAAACTTAAAAGTTGAGAGTGGGGAAGTCAGCTCCCCCAAACAAAATGGGGCTATGATGTCACATGAGGGGAAGATGTTGGGTGGGAAAATCAGCAGCAAATTTCACAACATACGTATTTGGCAAGGATTTCAGAGACCCTGTGCTCTAAACAGCTCATTTCATTAGCTATAAAACTGAAGTCCAGAAAAGGAAAAGATCTTACCCCAGGACACACAATAAATTAAGAGCAGAGCAAATGGTTCTTAAATTTCCTATTTGGACCTCTTTGCACTAAAGCACCTACCCTTTAAGGACCCATCTTGACAGCTCAGGTCATCATCTCCTACCTCAATTTTCACTTCCGTGAGGGATAATAGGGGCAGAGCTGCCAGGTACAGTTGTGCAGGTTATGGACTGCACAATTCCAGGGGTGCCACTTACATAAAAATCTATAAATGGTGTCTTCTAGAGTTGTACAGAGCACAACCTGATAGGCATACATAGGGGTCTTACACAGAAGAATAGATCTGGAATTTGTGCTTTAGCAGGGATGGCAAATACTTGTTACATATAGTGACACTTCTCCCTCCAGTATCCATGACAGGCATTGCCTGTCACTCTTTCCCACTAAGCTCAGACTTAATCACAGAATCTTTTCCCACCCAACCCTTGAGGTTCCCACCAGTTTTCAATTGTAGCTGGCACTTGAACTTATCTATTTGTCTTTCTGTTCTAAAATGAGTAGCTCAAATCTGTCCTCAGACTGATCACCCTCCCAGGCCTCTACCTTAGTTTCTATTCATTGATATTAGCATCAGATAGTGAGGAAACTTCCTCCCAAAATTAGCAGTCAATACTGCCACGATGTCAAAGAGTGTTTTAAGGATTAAATGAGATAATACAAGCACAGTTCTTAGATACTGATGGGTATCTTGCAAATAGTCAATAATTAGTAATTTAAAATAATAATAAAATATTTAAAAATCACCCCGTTGGAATCTATAAACATATGTCTGATGTACTAACAGCCCCTAATGTTTATATTCTTAATCTAACCCCTAGATATTACTGAGTATTTTTGACAATTAGATGTTTATCAGAGTTTTAGTTGTTACACACAGACACACAGACACAGACACACACACACGCACACCCTTTCTGGGAATTAGGTTCCATGATCCAGTGGCTTTTAAAATCCAACGGATAATTCTCTGTCTTAAGGTCTTATAACTATCTCATGGGTCAGTCTCTCTTTTCTCTCTCTCTCCCCAAACCTTCTACCTCTCTCTGTCTCTGTTTCTGTCGTCTCCTGCCTGTTCTCAGAGGAAAGCAGTGAGTGAACCTGCAGGGTTGTGGTTATGGCCGAGGCCAGGAGGGGCCGTCCTTCAGTGGTTCTCCCTGGCAATCCAGAGGCAGCCACACACCTTTGGCAGGATCTCAGAGACCAGGACCACTGGTTTGAGGGGAATCATAGGCACAGCCAGCAGAGAGAGCACAGACCAGTCCTGCCCAGGGCTTCTCTGCCAGTGGTTTGCCAGCCTTGCCAGGCTGAGCAAGGAGAGGGGGAGGGAACAGGAAGGGTCAGTGGATGTTACTAGCTTGATGGCATTGGAGTCAGGAGCCGTGCCAGCCCCAGAGTTCTCAAGCATACCAGGCTCTGGCAGGAACATTTCTTTTCAGGCTCCAGTGTCCCTTGTCCTTATCCTGATATTGGGCCTTTTATAAGTGGACCAGGAAGAGATAGCCAAACTCCTAGGATACCTGCTTAGATCAGAGTGACAGAGAATGTCCCTGCTGGAGGGGACTTTGAAGATCATGTGGTCCAGACTCGTCATTTTAAAGCTGAAGGCCCTGGGAGTCTGGAAGCAAAATCTTGACTCGAATGTTCACTGATGGAGATAGTCCTGGGCTCTTTTGAAGACTCAGATGGGACAATTCCGTGGAGGACTATGTGTTGGCACTTGACCTTGAAGAGAGGTGGATAGGTGCCTTTGAAGGACATTGCAGGAAACATGCTTTGGGGTAGAAAAATTTTTTTAAATCTGCCTCAGTGACAACCTGCTTTATCCATGCATGGGGCTGGTCCGAGACATAGCCAAATAAGCCAGGGGGAGAGGCAGAGGAGTCCAGGGAAATAGCCCCGAGAGGTCCAGAAGCTGCATGCCCAGCCCAGCTCAGCTCTGCCTACTCCCTGCCGTGTGACTCCCTGCTGTCAGTGGCTTGACTGGCTGAGCCTTGATTTCTACTTCAGTTGTGTGGGGACAATCACGCCATGGACAATTGGCCTTAGAAGGTTGCTGGGGAGTAAAAAAGAAAAAAAAAAAAAGGGAAGGAAGGAAATGCAAGCGATTTCCAAATTGCCCCATATTGTGTAAATAATTATTTGAGACCGGGACAGATTCTTCTGTGGAACTCTGTCATTATCATAGGAGGAAATTCTTGGATTCTGATGGGCCGGGCGCTGAGATAGGGGTTTTACCCACAATTTCATTGAATATGTACAAGAGTCCTGTATCTTTCTGTCGTGGTGACTGGGAGAAATAAGGTGCTTTTCCTGCCCTGGGCTGGGCAGTGCTCTCTGCCCTTGAGAATTTTGTCGAGGGGGTGGTTACATTTAAGATCCCAGTGGAGCGAGGCTGATGAGTGTGTTACCCTGAGATGATCACATCATAAAACAAGAATGGATTTGACAGAGGACTTAATGTGCTCTCAGTATGCACTCGGTTCCACATCGTATTATGTTTCCAAACCCTGCAAAATAAGGGACTTGCGGTGCCCCTTCCTTTCCTCCCTGCCCTTCCACACCCACATTCACTGAACAATAAATCGTCAGATGTGTCCTCTCTTCCCTGAGCACACACCTTCCATCTGAGTCAGAAGGAACACTTGAGAATTTCAGGAACACATTTAATCACTTAAAATTGGTCGGTGCCATCAGTCCCTGGGGAACTGATGCGCGATCTGGGAATTATAGCGAGCGTTCTTGCGGAAACATGTCACTGAAAAGATGACTCCTTTCAGGCTCAGGTTTAGTTTCAGATCCAAGGCTTTTAAGGTTTTATGTTTGTCTACGTTGATCTTGAGTAACTGAATTGGAAAGTGTTCTCTCTTCTTCCTTTGCCTGTTGGTGCTTGTTCACTAATTTATTTACTTAAGCAGAAGAACGCCCCGTTTAAAATGCATTCAATTCTAGAAAATGGAATGATAAAATCTTAGTTCTGCTTAATCTTCAAGTCACAGGAGTGTCATTTATTGATTCCACAAACCTTTATGGAGATCCGTGTGTGTGCCAAGCAATGTGCTGGGTAGCGGGATACCAGAATCACAGGTGGGCACCCAGCCATCCTTTTGTCCATTCTCCACTGATTGATTAAACAAAGGTTTACCAAGCACCTCTTGTGAGTATCAGGCACCGTACTATGTGAAGGGGACACAGCACTGAACAAGGCAGCAATGATCCCTGGCTCATGGATCTCACAGTCTTCTGGGAGCATTAAAACATGTGCTGTGCCTTCTAGGAGCTCATAGGTGGTGGCTGAGAAGGACACATGCAGGACACCTGCAAACTGCTGGGTCAGGATTTTACTGCAGCTGTGTAGCAGAATGCTCTGGAATGCTGAATGGAGGATGGGGATGACATTAGGGAAGGCTGGGACTGTCAATGCTGAGTGCAAGCTTTGGAGGTCTGAGACCTGAATTCGAATTTCAGCTTTGCCTCTGGCAACCATGTGACCTTGGCCTCCCCTTGTCTTGCTGTCCTCTTGTGTGAAATGAGGGTAGCAGTGGCATCTTCCCCAGGGTTGTGAAGCTGCAACAAGGCTCTGTGGGTAAAACACTTAGTCCAGCCCCTGGTGGCAAGCTTTCTTCTCCAGAGCCCGTTCTGGACGTGTTCCTGGAAGGTGAAGGTGCCCATTAGTTCTGAGATGCGGTGAGCTGGTGAAATGGGTCCAGTTGGTCTTTGCTGCCATTCTGGTCTAGAAGGGCTGTGCTGGGCAAGAGGAAGGGAATCGGGCTTAAGCTGGGCCCACTTGTTGGCCTAGGTCAGCATTTCTCAAAGCCTGATGAACATAGATAATGTGTGGGTGGTGCCGAGGCAAATACTGAACAATGTTAAGAGCTGTGTATGTTACGTGCACTACAAACATAGTACTTTTTCATTTTTGGTGGTTCTATAATGTTTCCTTTAAAAATAAATGTATGTAGTTTAGAACAACTGATACGATTAAAAGGAGAAGCTTAAGGACCAGAGGAGTGTATGGGAATGTGGTAAAACCATGCATGGTAACTGCTTGTGGGGGTTTGGGGAATGCTGGCCTAGAATGAGGCTCTCGATGGTACCAGTTCTCCCATTCCTGGTCTGTAAAAGGGAAGTAACAACATTGCCTCTCTGGGAACAGAAGGTGACATGAGGGTCTGCGGGGGCGGGGGTGGGGAGGCCCTGCAGGGGGCTTCGGCTGAGCACCCGCCTTACCCGAGCTGCTCTGTTCCTACCTCACCCCAGACTGCCTTTCCCTCTTTGATTGTCTTCATTGCCTGTATCACCATTTAAAATCATCTTGTTTACAATCCTCCTCTGTAATTCCGAAAATCCAAATGCCCTGAAAATGGGACATTAAAAAGAATAGGTTTGGAACTCTTCTATTTGTTTTTGATACGAACTTGCAGTTTTTGTAGCAAAATCTGACCTGAACTGATGTAAAACTAGCTTTCTCCTTAATTTATCCTTAATTTGTGAAATAATTCATCCAAGGTCACACAGCAAGTGGCAGAGCTGGGATTGAAATCCAGGCCTGACCGACATCTTTTCCACGTAGCCTGGGCCTCTGAGAGCTGCTCCGCTTCCCTCCTTTGAGTTGTCTCTGCAGGTCACCAAGGTGGAAACTCTCCGCTCCGTCTGCTGAGCCCTGCGGCCTGAGATGAACCACTGGACATGTGGCAGTAGCCTCTTGGCTCATGGAGGACACACATGGCCAGCACGGGGTTCTACGGCTTCGTGGTTAACCTGTCAGGGTCTAGAATTCCATGGAGCTAGCTTCAGTCGTAGCTCTGACAGCACATGCCTCAAAGAACAAAAGCTCCAGGACACCATGGTACATACTCAAGAACGTGGGTTTGATTAACCAGTTTGGTTAAATAATTAAATTAAATAATATCTATAAAGGTCAGAGTTCAGTGACTGGCACAAACTAAGCATCTTCAAAGGATAGCTACTATTTTTATTTACCACTAGGAGCCTGTTTTGAGTTTCGCTATTGATAACTCGAGCTTTTTGATGAGTGCAGGTGACTTATTTTACCCCCAGGGTAGAAACCTACTGTGACCAAAATCGGGGCCTAGAAGCTCTATGTTTTGAGCAGCCCGGCGTTTGTACCCAATTCTGACACCACTTCGCCCTTGTCGCACTCGGAGTGAGTCCTGGCCTGCAGCAGCAGAACGGAAGAAGCAGGGCCACAGAAGGGTGTGAGGAACATTCTCAGCAATGAATCACTGATGCTCTGCCTGGGGGCTAAAAGCACAGTCAATTTATTTGGTGCATTTCCACCTCCCAATGGTCCAGCTCCTGCCAGCTTGGGAACATTAACTCAGGTCTTCAAGGGCCCCCTCTTCCTGTCGTGTAAGCCGCCATCTTACCTGGTTTCCTCTCCCACCTCCACAAGCTTGCTCATGTGGGACATATTTCATGCCAAGGTGTCAGCTCCGGGGGGGTTGGGCCTTCATGAATAGAATTCAAGGCAGCAGAAGCTGAGCTGGAGAAGTGTTGCCTGAGTGATTTTTGAGCCATGCTTGTACTTAACACTGTGTAGTTTTGGTTACTTCCTTTTTTTTCATCAGAAAAATCATCTTGGAGTTTATTAATTAAATGAGTCTATGCAAGCAAAGCACAACGTGAACTCTAAAGCAGTGTGGAGCTCTGAGGGGTTATTGAAATTAGTATCTTTGGGTTCACGTGTATGACAGGGAGCCTTGTTAAAATGACATTTGCATTTATTTGTTTTTCTTCAGAAGAAGAATTCAGAAGACTATCTGGGACTCACTGAACGCAGTCCCCCTCTTAGGAGGTGGGTGGGTATAGGGCATTTTGTACTCACTGAGGGTGGGTGTGCTTAGAAGGGCAGGAGCAGAGTGAGTTGTTGCATGATCCAGGAAGATGGGTCCCAAGAGACCTTCTTAACCTGGGAATTACTGCAGGTAGCTGGGGCAGAAACTATGTTCCCAAGATGGCCACATCAATATACCTCCTATTCCACAAGCTTATCTTACAACGCAAGACGGACATTCCTGAGAGGTGGGGTCTCTGTCTTCTCTCCACGAAACAGGATGGATCTTTGTGACTGCCTTGCCCAACAGAATGTGGTGCAAGTGATGCCACATGACTTCCAAGTTAAATCGTAGAAGGCCATACAACCTGGCTCTTGGAACCCAGCCACCATATTGAGGAAAGCCTGAGCCATGGAGAGGTCATGCATGGGAGAGCTGCAGTCAACGGCCCCAGCTGCCCCTCCGCCTACAGCCAGCTTCTATCAGCAAACATTTGAACGAATGAGCCCTCAGGTGAGTGAGGCCTCCAGGCTTTGAGTTTTCTAGCTGATGCCCCGAAACATTGTGAAGCAGAAATAAACCATTCCACCTGTGCCCTGACTTTATTCCTGGTCCCAGAAACCATAAGAGGCAATGCATGGCTGTTGTTGTGTTAAGTCATGCAGTTTTGAGGTGATTTATGATGTCGCAGTAGATGACAAATTAAACAGAGGATGACTTGGAACAGGAGAAACAGGGCAAGTATCCGACCCTTGGGAGATCCTTGGCTACTATTGCAAGGAGACTGGAGGTTCTGAAACTGCAAGGGAGCAGAGGTCAATCATTTCTGACCGTGGCTGGCCTGGGAGAGGGCAGGAGATGCAACAGAGACAAGAGCTTCCCGGATGGAATGTTTCTGTGGGAGAGGCAGGCAGATGACCCTAACTCTGCCATTGAGTTTTGAGTTGACCCTCGAGACAAAGTTCTCTTCTGCAAGGTCGTCATGGCTGGAGATAGCATGCTTTTTCACCTCTGGATGCCGGAGGCTGGAAGCTTATCCCAGCTCCTTAGGACTTCTAGAGGGTTTTATGCGAGAGCCTTACCAATGTCTCTTGGATAGTTCAGGAGATAAAATTCCCTAAAACCCCTGGGCAAGCATAAGTCTTAGACTCAAGATACAAATTCCCTGGTCACAAAACAATGAAGGAGTTTCTGCTAGCTGAGGTTCTTGATAGCAAACAATGGACAATAATTCTAGATGATTTAAGCAGAAAATGAAATTATTGAAAAGGTTTGGGTAGTTCTCAAAATCCCCGGGAAGGGTAGGGAATAGGGGCTAGATCACATGATAGAATGAGTTCAGTAAGGACACAGTTGCCACTGTCATTGGAACCTGGATGTCACTGAACCCCAGATGTAGCTACTATTATGGCCCTTGGAACCCAGATATAGCTACTTCTCCATCAGGATGGAACCCCCCTGTCTCTACTTTGGGTTACTAGCACCCAATTCCAAGTCCAAGAGCAAATGTACCTGATTGGTGGATCCTGGGTCATGTGCCACATCCTAGCTGCAGGGGAAGCTGGGAAATCAATTTGTCTTTGTACAATGGAGAATTCCTCCCACATAGAAAGAGGCTTCAGGTACTGGGCAGGCAAAAAATTACAAAAGTCCACTACCGAGTTCTAGGCTTGTTGCTGTTGAGGATATATTAATGTGTCACTGTGTGTTTGTGGGGGAGAAGGAGAGCAGACCTTGAATTTGAGAATTATGGGGAAGTTGCTGGCAAGATCATTATATTTGGAAAATGTTGTGTGCTGGTTATCTGCCTGCTTATTCTCAGCTCCATTCTAGCCCTTCAGTGTTCTACTCTGCACAGGGCCTGCACCCCTGCAAACCATGGATCCTAGGTGGGGTCAGCCAACGTGAAGCACTAATAGGAAGTTGGAAGGTGGAAGGAGGTGGGAAAGCACATTCTCTCTCTCAGCACTTCCAGTGGGATCTTTGGGAGTGACTGTATCCTTTATAGTTCAACCACAACAGCTCAGCACTGGTCTGAGAGAGCCCTCCTTGTTGGTCCCAGTACAGCCCTGGTGGCCCCTCCTTGGGGGTTCCACCACCCTTTCTGGCACCCCCAGTGGTGCAGTCCTAGTGCATTCCCAGGCTCAGATAATAGCATGTTCTCATCTCTGTCCCAGCCCTCGGACAGCTGCTTTCTCTAGGCTCCTAGCTTCCGCCTTACCTCCCTTTCTCTTTTTGTTCTTTTAGCACTTCCCAGACTTTGTAACTAGCTCCCTGGGTTGAATCCCCTGTATTTGGAATACTAATAGGCTTCCTGTTTCCTCACTGGACTCTGACTAATGCACATGGTAATTTGGTAAGAACAATATGCCTGACATTTATAATATTCTCAATATCAAAGAGCTTCAATGTTTGGAATGCTGCCATTTCTTGCTTTTTCCATCTGGTAAACTCATGTGCACCATTCAAAACTTTCTTCAGACTTCAGCTCTCCAGGAAGCCTTTCCTGATATTATCCCCACCCTCTGCTCCCTAAGCCCCAAGGGGCCAAATACAATAGCGCTCACTCTTAAGTTGGTATGTGGCAGCAGTGTTCGTTGATGTTGACAGTCACCGGCATGAAGATCAGAAGTACACGTTTGCAGGATAATGCTTCAGTAGCTTTTCTTGGGCAAGAGTGCTGATCTTTAAGTCTGGAATTCTGATCTGGATTCCATTAGTAGCTAACTGTGCAACCTCAGGCAAGTCAATTGACTTCTCTGGGCTGCAGTTTCCCTTCTTGAAATATAAGTGGGTTCAATTAGGAGGCTGATTTCCAAATGTTTTTTGTGTGTAAGTTTTAAGTAGAACTTAAAAACATTGGTTGTGGAAACCCAATATGCAAAACAGAAATAAATGCTCTGACTGAAGTTAGGGGTAGGCATTCCCAAGTGCTCCTCTATCCCCAGACCTTTGGTAGTACTTCTGTCACACCTCCAGGGCTCCATAGAGCAAAATTATAACTCTGCACTGGCTCACTTCGTTTATATATTTTAGCTTTGCACACACAGGCACAGCAAGTAGATGAACTTAAGCCCGTTAAAGGTGACGCCCATGCTTTGTTCATAAGATAGCCTGCAGATGGCCTTACTTAACCAGCAGGTTTAGGGAAGCTGAGTACAAATCTTTCCTGAAACCATGTCAAATAAGAGATGTATATCTTGGTCACTGGAAAACCACATTACGTGCAATGGAAGATGTAAATGGAATCCTGGCTAAATATTTGAATATGGATGGTACAAATCTTTTCACCATGAACCTGATAAGATCATTGCAATAGGGGCGTCTGGGTAGCACAGCGGTTAAGCGTCTGCCTTCGGCTCAGGGCGTGATCCCGGCGTTCTGGGATCGAGCCCCACATCAGGCTCTTCCGCTATGAGCCTGCTTCTTCCTCTCCCACTTCCCCTGCTTGTGTTCCCTCTCTCACTGGCTGTCTCTATCTCTGTCGAATGAATAAATAAAATCTTTAAAAAAAAAAAAGATCATTGCAATAGCTTTGAATGCTGAGGCTCAGTTACCCTATAACCAACATTGCCTCTTGAAACTAACCATATCCATGTTGGTTCGCCTTTTCCAACCCTGTATGTAGCATAATGAATTGGTTCTACTGAGCCAATGGTGGGTATTCACCATTAACATAGCTTGATACATTAGGGAATCATCTTTGTAACCAGCTACAACAGAGATAGTTGAGTGTTTGGATAAAGTTCAAGCGCACTGACTTGTGCTTTCCTTATGGGGGGAAGAATCATAGGGGCATGGGGCAGAATAGAAGCAGAAATGTTGAATAAGCTGGGATCTATCTGGAGTAGTCCTTAAGAAGGAGAAACTTTGACCATGAGAATTAACACATATTCTCTATTCCATTTTTCATCATTATCATCATTATCTTTGCAGCCAACATCATTATCTTCAAAGGCATTGAGCATTTACTATGTGTCAGGAATAATGCTCAGCATATCTAATTCCTACAAGCATCTTACCCTTGTTATTTATAGATGAGAAAACTGAGGTTTAGAAAGTTCTTTTACTCACTCTTTTTGCATTCATCAGCTAACAAGTAACTGAACTTGGAGTCAAACCCACATCTGCTTAATTACAAGACCATGTTCATAAATGACATGCTACTGCCTTCCCACTTCCAGAACCCCACAATGCAAGGGTGGGCTCCCCATGCCTGTTTGTCTTATTAGCATGATGACATTGCCATCATTAGTCTGTCCCCTCACACAACAAGGCCTGCGGAGCCCCTATGGTAAAGCTCCTGGTGACTTACCCTCAGCTTGAAGCGGCTTTAAGTGTTTGCCTTCCTTCCGTGCCTGCAACTTCTGGGTACTGTGGAGCTGTCACCTGGCTTGGGGGACCCGCTGAATCAAGACTGAAACCAATTAACATAGGAAACCTGCCAAATCATCCTCCACACCCCCAGCAGACAGCCCAATTTCCTTGCTGATGAGAACTTCTCACTGGCAATGATCTTGTCCCTGCCATGGGGGATTTTCCAGGAGAATCACATGTCTCTCTTCAATGGCTGCAAAAAGTCAATTAATGAGCTAAAAAGGCAGAAATGAAGAAAAAGGTGGCAAGGAGAAGAAAAAGGTGGCAGAGAGAGCCAGAGACTGTGGCCAATGATTATAGAGAAGGCCAGTCATTTAAGCCAGACTGTTGGTCCCATGAGAAGGGATGCCTTTGTTTAATGGTGATGGAAGAGACCACAGGGGCTCCTGATCTCTGAAATCATCGCTGCCACGTGAGCACTGAAAGAGCACTAGACCTCAGGTTCAATCCCTGAGTGATAGTGACATATGGTACTTTCAGAGCAAGTTTTTCCCTTTTCTGAGTTGTATGGCATGGAGATTAAAAGTGCAGGCCCTGGGGTTGAACTGCTTAAATTTTGAATCTAGTCTCCACCACTTACCAACTGATTTTGAACAACTTTATTTAATCTCTCCAAGACTTTGATTTCTCAACTGTAGAATGGGATAATGATAATATTCATCTCACAGGGCTGCCACAAGCATAAAGGGAAATAATTCTTGCAGAGTACTAAGCACAGTGGCTGGCACATTGTAAGCATTCTCTAGCTTGGGATGTTTTTGGCTGCAAGTAACTGAACTTCCAGCTCAAAGAGGCTCTAAAAGGAAGCGTGATAGCTCATGTAACCACAGTTCAGGGAGAGGATGTCTTCAAAGTTGGTTAAATTAGTTCTTCGGTGATGTCCTCAAGAACCTGGTTCCTTCCATGTTTCTGTTTTGCTATCCTGAGTTTTGGCTCCACAATCAAGCTGGTAATAGAATGGCTACTATGTAGATGTGTCAGTGTCCTAGGGAAGAAGAATGTCTGTCTTTCCTGTGACTCTATGTGAAACAAGAATTTTTTTTTCAATCCCATCAGCAAACTTCTGTTTATGTCTCATTGGCCAGAATTGGGTCACATGTCTGTTCTGACCAATCACTGTAAGAAGCATTTAACCAATGGAATCACCTGGCAGTTAAGGGGTATAGTCAGCTTCCCCTGAGGCTGCCTGGTGGGAGGCTGCATGGCTGAACAACACTGAGGTTCTGTTAGGAAAGAAGAAGGGAGATGTGGATACTGGCTAGGCATCTGACTGAAATCTCCACAATCGATAAATTTCACTGTTATTTTTATTATTACTGTCTCTATCATCAGTTTCTGCTTTCGACTGCTTGCTAGCTATCCCAGTCTCTTTTGTCTTCTGAGAGTCGTGACTCTGATCTTACTCACCACTGTCAGTATGTGCTGGGCTAAGTTTGGTCTCTGCCTCTTCTGATGAGAAGGCAACTGAAATGTAGCATTTCTGCTTCCAACATTCAGTCCCCAACCAGAAATACCTCAAACCAAACACTCCAGGTATACAGAACTACTAAGAATGAGCCAAAGGAAATCGATTTCAAGATCCCAGCATCTGTCACTCACAATAGTGAGTTGTGTGACTGAGCCGATGACATAGTTGATTATGTGCCAGAGCCCTTTTTCTACTTTAGGAACATGCCTGGGAATCCTTCCTCTTCTTAAGATGGCAAGCCCACCTCAAATAGTGTTCTGGATTGAAAGGGGGTAGATTTGAACGTTTCTAGCTCATTGAGGTAGCTCCTCGGTGTTTTGTGGTCATAGATTGTGTGGCTAAAAGATTTTTTTTTCTTTTTTAAAGACGGACCCATGTGGATGGCTTGGTGAAAAATTACTGCGTTTGGAGAAACAACCCGAAACATAATGACATAAGAAATATTCCTCAGTTCCATGGGACAACCAATTTTTTTTTAGCTCCTGCACCCCAAAGCACAGTTTAGTTCCACATGCATAATTGAATTGATTTTTTATTTTTAATTTAATTTATTCTTGGCTTTTGGTCACAAAGAAGGCTGCTTGTTGAGCAGATGGCATAGACCGTTTCTGTGTGTTGTGAGTGGTCAGTTCAATCGACCATCGTCAACCCCTCATCTGCTGGTCAATTGGCCTGAGTCAACCAGAAAATGATGTGTTTGATTATGAGAGGGGACATGGGTCTATTGCCTCAGCGTTTAGATAACATTTTTCCTCCAAGGGTCAGCTCAGACCCTGCTCTCTGATGTCATACACCCAGGCAAATGGCAGAAATTCAGTACCGTGGGAGTGCTTTCAATGGTCAGCCAGGAAGTCTCCAGAATCTGGCAGAGTGAATTATGGTTCATTGAATAAGATGTTCTTCACCCTCTTTTTAGAAATAAATTCCTCTTGCTTCATCAGAGAATCATGAATCCTCAGAGCTAGAAATGACTTTGGAGATCATGTGTTTAAGTGTTTTTGCTGCAAAGTCTGGGGGGGGGGGGCTCATTCGTGTCTGCTGTAGGGACTCTGATGCAGAGACTCTGTTTGCATAAAGTCCCCGTAGGCCTTCTAGGAGAGCCAGTGACGGTATATGTTGGAGCTGACTGTTTGCTCTATGCTAAAATTCTTGAAATGAGATGGGGAACAAGGATTGCCCCTTAACACTTGAATTAACTCTAAGTTTGAGTTTAGTTCTTTTTTTTTTTTTAAGATTTTATTTATTTATTTGAGAGATAGAGAGCGTGAGTGAGAGAGAGAGAGAGCGAGAGCAAGAGCACGAGTGAGCACGAGCAGAGGGGAGGGGCAGAGGGAGAGGGAGAAGGAAGCTGAGCAGGGAGCCTGATGCGGGACTTGATCCCGGGACCTGGGCCAAAGACAGATGCTTAACCGATTGAGCCACCCAGGTGCCCCTTGAGTCCAGTTCTTGAATGGCCTGTCAAAGAAGGGGGATAATTTTGGATGCTATACATTTTACATCTTCCCCTCTATCCTGATCCCAAAAAACCTCTTCCAAGTTCCCAGAAGAGAAGACATGGTAAGAAATTATATGTGTGAATCAAAGAAAAGAATCATAACCCCAGGCTGCAAGATGCTGAGAACATAAGGAGACTCCGCTTAGGAATCTGATAAGAGTTTGGTTTTATAATTCCTGGAGTGGCGGAGGCATGATGAGAACCAGATCTGGGAAAGCAGAGAAAGAGTGCAGCCACTGGTGATCTAGAGAGCCTGTGACTGCCTGATCAATGCTATTTAGGACTTGGCTCAAGCGGAGCAGTAAATATAATGGCCCAGAGAGCCTGGCACGAGCAGCTGCACATGGGAACTTTAGCGGTCACTGAAGAGGTGGTCATGTGAACTGAGCTCATCTATGTGTCTCCCTCCTCCAGGACCTTACATGTTGGGAAGCTTGGTTGACCTTCCTTCACTCCAGCCACGGTGTCTTGACGTTGTTCGGAGAACTCTTCAACGTTTTCCCTCAGTTTCTCTTGCAAGCTAGTTAGAGTTGGGTTCTATTGATTGCAATTAAATTACCCTCCCCATTACAGGGTCCCTTTATGAATTAGCTAATTGCAAAATAGACAGACACCAGAGGAGTGAGTTTGGCCATTTAGGGGGCTTGAGCCCTGAAGCTGTCAGCTCATCACTGTCCTGCTGCTCAAACACTGCCAAGCACAGCTGTATGTTCAGGCTATTGGGCAATGGAAATGTGTCAGTAGTGAATGCTTGGCGCTTCACTGCAGGTGGAAGACACAGATGGTTAGCTGTCATGATACTTATCCTTGTCAAAAATCATTGCTCTCTTTCTTGTCTCAGTATGACCTGTGCCAACAGAAAGAGGGCTCTGGGAGTCAGCACAACTAGGGACTAGCCCAGCTCAGGCTCCAGCTAGCTGTGTGACCATGAACCAGTCATTCTACCTCTCTGCAGTCAGTTTCCTCACCTGTGAAAGAGTGAAATAACACACAGCAACCCAACATACAATACTAAGAACAGCAGAATAGCTCCGGTTGCCTGAAGGATCCTGGTGGGCCCGGTGGTGGTGGTGGTGGCAGAAATATGCCTACTCAGGCTTTCCTGTTACCTCCTGCTTTGGTTCTTGAGGTACTTGTGGGGAACTCTAGAGGTCTGAGGAACACATTGACGATCTGAATGATTTCTAAGGGAATTTCAGTCTACAATTCAGCTTATTTTAATTATTATTATTAGAAAACGGTCACATTCCTGTTTCCTCCAGCCCTTCACTAACCACAGTCCTCATCACTCCATACACTATACTTTCTCTGTGTGCACAGGGAAGGGGAAAAAATGGGCTGTGTATCTGTTTCGTGGTTGCTGATTAGATCTTCTCCATTTTTGAAGATGGCCAGGATTACTGAAAATATGCCATGGAGGCACCAACAAATCTGGTAGAACCTTCTCCTGCCGGAAGGAATCTTCCAGGTCACTTATAGCCACCTGTCAGGCTTTTCAGGGCTCCATGGCCCTGAAATAGACTTACAGAAGCACAAGAAGTTCTGAAAGCTCCTAGTCCCTAGAGCCCATGTTTGGATGTGCTAAGGAGAATATGCTCCTCTGAGAGCATCCTCAGAGACACTCATCCTCTGAGAACGTCTCAGATCGATTTATAATACTGGTACTTAAGGGTGTACAAAAGATGTTGGCATTTCTATTCACCCATACTCCTTTCCCAAAGAATCTTCCCTCCCCTTCTCTCCTTGGAAAATTTGCTAACAAGGTGCTGAAGGATCCATGTTTGCACTAGGTGATTCCTCCCTGATGCCTGCCAACCATTCTGGATTGGTTTAGAAGTGGCCACTTGACTCAGGTGTGACCAAAAAGTCCCCCTCTACTGGGACACAGAGTCCTTGTCATTTAGATGTTAATAGACATGGAGCCATATGGAAATATGGCTCTGGGACAGCTGCCATGTTGGGCCATGAGCAACAGAGGAAACAAGGATGCCAAGAAAAGACATGGCAGATACACAAAGATAAGGTAGACAGCAGACAACACAAGGGGGGAGAAGGAGAGAGGAGAGGGAGGGAGGAAGGGAGAGAGACAGAGAGAGAGAACTTTCTGATACTGTTCTCAGTCCACAAGGCCATTTAACTTCCCTACATTTAGCTTTTCTTTAGAGTCCCTTGGATCCTTCCATCAAACCTGAATTGTCACTTGAACTAGCCAGAATAGGCTCTGTTCTTGGCAATCAGGCAACCCTTAATTAAGACAAAAGACTTAATGAGACAAGTCATGGCACCATCTACCCTGAAAGAGCTTGTTCATCTCTTTATTCACGCAACTGGTATTTACTTAACCTCAATGCGCCAGCACTGAGGGTAACAGCATGAAGGATACAGTGATGAAGACATATTTAAGGACTGAAAATGATTTCTAGTGCGGAAATGGCTGAAAGGTCCAGCTTGGTGAAGAAAGAGCGTGATGACTGTCATCCTTTATTTGAAGGGTAGCGATACGAAGAGGAATCAGACTGGTTTTGTTAGCCCCAGAGGGCCTAAGGGAGTTGATGGGCAGAGATGAGAAGGGGCAGATTGGGACTCAACACAGGACAGAATTTTGCAGCCGTTTGGCACTGTTTAAAGATGAAACAATTGTCTTGAGAGTTGAGTTTCTCCTACGATGGAGCCAAATGACCAGTGTTTGGGGAATTTGTAGGATAGATGCAAACATTGGATGATGGTTTAGATCGTATAACATCTAAGATTCTGCCCCAGAGCTCTAGATTATAGTTTTACCTTGGACCTTTAGGTTTGCATGATTTCAAGCAAACTATTTAACTTCTCTGGGGCTGTTTCTCATCTGTGAAAATTAGGATAGGAAACTCTTGCTCTGTGGTTGTGAGGAATACATTGTACAGCACTTAGTAAGCGCCTGGCACAGAGAAGGGACTCCGTAAGTGAGTGTTTTCTTGATTCTTCTCTGTGACAGGTGAGGCTTTTCTTTTCATGAAATGCTGCTTTCTCCACTGCTGCTTCCACTTCAGGGATTTGATTTGCTTTAAGCAGCGGTATAGTTCATGATGACGATATCGCTTATGTCTTATTCTTGCTAGCACAGGGCTGTGCACGAAGGCGGGCCTTCGTACATACTAGTAGATGGGATTCGATACGGAATCTTAGCTAACAGTCCCCATGCCAAAACTTCTACGAGGAGGCGTTTCTTCTCTACCCTTTAAAATCAAACCGAGTCACAAGTAGACACTGGTCCACAAAGAGTTGCATGCGTGCGTGCCCACAGACTGCACCTAAGCAAATGCAGGGGGCCTACAGACAGACATGACCGTGCACACCTACACACAGGGGCACCGACTTCCACTTCCACTTCCCCTCCCCCTAATCAAGAAGATAGAAGAGGAATCTGCCTGTGGGATGAGTCACAGAGGCGGTTGGGATGAAGGGCAGAATTCAGCATCCCGGGGGAATCTTTATTTATAGCCTGAACTGCTGGAGAGGGGACCGTAATCATTCCTAAGGAGCTTCGGCGATGGAGAGTGATAAGATAACCAAAAGATGTCGTTCCCACCACCGAGCTCTGTTAGAGGCAGGAGCCTGTTGGGGCTGAGCTGAGAAGCGCTGTGTCACTCCAGGGCTGCTGTCCACGGGGAGGAGTTGAACTGACTGCATTCGAGCTGCTGGTCTGTCAGCTGCTGCTGGGCCCCTTTCCCCAGTGCACAGGCAATCTCTATGCTAATCCGAACAAATCCTCCCAGCTCCAAACAAACAGAAACCTCTCTGGGCTTGCAGAGGCCACTGATCACGGAGGATGCTGTTTAGATTCATGATGATACAGTCTAATCCGCTGGCCCCACGGTCCTGCCTCTGTCAACAGTATGGTTTCTGTAATGAGCAGAGCAAGAGGCATGGGGAAAATGCAACATTGGACCCAACCTGCCTTCCCGAGGGAGGGGGTGGAAAGAGGTAGCTGGCTCTTTGCTGGACTTGGAGGGACAGTCTGGTGGGGGCTGGGGGTGGGGCAGTGAGTTTTTTTTGAGTGTAGACTCCCTGTCTCATCTACTGTTGCAGTCCCAGCATCCAGCGCACTGCCTGACATAGAGACAGACCTAGATCTTAGTTGACAACTGGATACATGCATGACCTCTTTAATTTCCCAGTGTATGAGGGCCCCAGTTATAATTAGTGGGTAAGATGCATGCTTGAGAGGAAAGAGGGAAGCCAGGAAGACCAGGGCTCTAATCCTGCCTCTTCTTCTAAAAGACCTTGGGCAAGTCACCTCATCTCTCCAAGCCTCAGTTTGCTCATCTGTAAAATGGGGTCTTGTGGATATCTATTATGTTTTGGAGGCTGTGCTAAGTATTAGAGAGAGTGCAAGTATGTGACTTCACTACGGTATATGCTACCAGGAAGGAATGGATATCTAGTTCTTATCAGCCAATAACACTTGAGTTGAATTAATTGGTCAGATTGTACCAGGTAGGAAAGAGCGCCCCCTACCGGCCAAGACTGCCTGGAATGGTCTGTCCTTTTTTTTTTTTTTTTAAAGATTTTGTGTTATTTATTTATTTATTTATTTATTTATTTATTTATTTATTTATCTATCTGAGAGATTGCACCTGTGAGCACCAGCAGGGTAGGGGCAGAGAGAAAGGGAGAGAATCTCTCAAGCAGATCCTACGCTGAATGTGGAGCTGAGGAGCAGGGCTTGATCTTAGTACCCTGAGATCGGAAACCACGAGTCAGATGCTCAACCAACTGAGTCACCTAGGTGCCCCTGGGACAGCCTGTTCTGTTGGCCCCTTACTTCAAGCCCGGCTCTGAGTGTGAGTTTTCCTCAGCTCCCACTGCTCTCTGTTGGCTCACACGTGCACCTGGACCTTTGCTCCTAGCTGAGGCAGGAGATCCCTTGGCCTGGACACCAGCTGCCCAGTGCAGACCCTGTGCTCTGCCTCATGTGCTTTGCCGCTTGGCCTTTGACCCTCACTTGGCCCTGGCCCTGAATGGTTTAGGTATAAGCCCCTGCTTTTCTCTGAGCTCCACTACTGGTCCCGACATTTCTAACATGTCAGGGTTGCCGGAGACTGGCCTGGCATTTGGTCCTGTCAGTTTCTACTTCTGAATCCTTCAGGTTAGTTCAGCCCTAGAGTCCAGAAGGGACCAAGTTGAAGAACCCTGAACCTGCTCTTCAAAGGTAGGGAGCACCAAATCCAGCACTTGAGCTTTGAAGTAATCCCAGGGGAGGTCAGAGGGCAAGGGAGAGCAGGACGTGAGTCTGGGGAGAGCCGGAAAAGTCAGGAAGTGGAGGACAATCACCTTAATGGTATAATGTCCATCCTTACTCTTGAGATAAAGAATGGTTACTGCAACCACCATTAAAACATCATTTCCTAGACTGACAGAATAATGTAGTGATTATTAAAAGCCCAGTCTTTTGAAGCAGACAGATCTGAGCTTGAAACCTGACCCTATTGCTTGCTAGCCTGGGGGAGTTGCACCCTCTTTCTGAGCTTTGGGTTCCTCACTTGTAAAATGGTGTCCGAAACGGTCCCTGCTTCATAGGCTTGTTGAGAGCATTACATGAGATGATGGATGTAAAGTGCTTAGCTCAGGGCCTGGGGCACAGCAGGCGGGCAATAAAATGGCGGTTATGGTGACTCAGATTTGTTCTTGTGACCGCTGCTCTAGGGGCTGTCAGGGTCGTCAGGAGGACCCCATAAGATAAAGAATTTGAGCATGTTTAGAAGAAGACTGGAGGGCTCCATGTCCTCAGAGAGTATGAAAATAATTATCTTCTTTCTTGGTTTTTGAAATTTGCTGATTGATGTGCTGCTAGGCATAGATTGGGTGCCTCACAGCCAGAGGGTGTGAAGGACCCCCCCAGACCGGCTCCTGTATGACAGTTTGATCTGGTGGTAGTGAGATGGACGGGGTTCAACAGCATCTTCCTATTGTCCCAGGGCCTTCTGGGCCATCAACGTTCCTCGGGCGTTCAAGCTTCGCAGAGTGGTTATAAGTGCGGGGGATCAAGTGCTAAAGCGTTATTTGCCGACAGTTTCTCCAAGCCTGTGGCTCTGAGGCTGCCTGGGACTGAGAGAGCCAAGGAGGTGACAAAGGACCAGGCAACAAGCCCTGATTTATGACCCAAGATTCCCATTCTAGAAGCCACATCATTAGTCCCTTTGGTAAAGAGTTTAACCAGATAAACTGCCTTTCCAGCTGCAAGATCGAGTCCCAGACCTGCTCCCAAGGGTTTCTCCTTTTTATGTACCCCTTAGGGAAAAGAAAACCTGGAGAGCAAATTCTGGGACTGGGTCAGTAGGGGAGCCTGCCCTCCTTCTGGCCAGACAAATGCAGTGGGAGATAGGGGTGGTCGAGTTTATAACGTATGCTGGGCATACACGGAGTCCAGAAGAAGGGACAAATAGTCTTTTACCTCGTGTTCCGTTCTTATCTTACAACCTCTACAGACACCACAGAGGCTAATGGCGCTCCGCCACATTTCACTTCTTCCCTGGCATCCCAGTTGATGTGGGACCATTGTAGTAGAATTTTGGGATACCCTGTGTGGCCACACCTGTCACCAGTGGTAGGTATTACAAATACTGACCATTCTCCCCATCTCCCCACAGCATAACTGTGTGGGCAACAGTGTGCTGAGGTGGACCCCTCTACTAGATCCAAGCATAAGCCATGTTTGCTCTCACTCAAACATGACATTTCTAGTCCCATTTGCTAATGATTGGTTTAGGTGTGGTTGTGTGGTTTAGCTCTAGCCAATGGGACTGAGGCAAAGTCTCCTGGAATCATCTAAAAAGATTTTGCTTTTTGATAAGAGAGAGACATGTGAGGAGAAACTGTGGTCTCTCTCTTTTGCATGTCACTGGGTGAAGATGTGGTACTTGAAGCTGTGGCAACTATTTTGCCACCATGAGGAAAAAGCCAAGAGCACAGAGCATTGAAATTGTTGAGCCACTCATCTAGCCCTGTATCTAACTGCCAACTGGTAGATTTTCTGTTAAAGTATTACAAGTCCGTGTTGTTTAAGCAAATTTAGTCAGATGTTGTTACGTGTATCAGAAAGCATTCAAACTAGTACATCAGGGGAACCTTTCTTCATTTGACTTTCTCTTTCCTCTCCCTTCCCTGCCTTAATCTAAGGCTGCCGAAGGAACCAGAGCAGGAATGGAGAGGTGAACCTGGCCTGGTAGAAGAGAAACAAATTGGTGAGTGAGTGCTTCTTTTTTTTTTTTTTTTTAAAGATTTTATTTATTTATTCATTCGATAGAGATAGAGACAGCCAGCGAGAGAGGGAACACAAGCAGGCTTATAGCGGAAGAGCCTGACGTGGGGCTCGATCCCATAACGCCAGGATCACGCCCTGAGCGGAAGGCAGACGCTTAACCGCTGTGCCACCCAGGCGCCCCTGAGTGAGTGCTTCTTATAAAGGGGTTGGTGCTGGCCATACCGGAATGCTAGCATGGTGTGGCTAGATGTTTTTATTGTTCAAGAGAAACTGGAAAACTGCATTTTTATGTGGAATCTCTCAATTTTATATGTGCATTTAACTTTTAAAGAAAGATACTGTATGGAGCAAACCAACACATCTGAATACTAGGTATAGTCCAGAAGTCACACATTTGTGCCATGACAGTTAACCCCAAAGTGCCATCTCTTCCTAGCTTGCTTGCGAGTGTGGACTGTCAATGACTTCTTTCAGACTTTGTGTTGGGTGGGGCTGTGGCTGTGGGCTCGAGTGGTATAGGGTGGGAAATGAAGGGTGGGGGGAGGGAGGACGAAGGCGACAGCGGTGGCCTGCCAGTCAGGTGGGACATCTATAAGACAACAAACCTTTAAGCTGTGGGTCAAACCTTTTCTTCACATAGGTCCTGGGTGTGGTTTTTACAGAGAGGGTTACTGTCACTTTATCCACCAAGCCCATTACCAGAGGCTCCCTTTTCTTATCTGAGCATCTCTGTTGTTCAGGTTCTAAAAATGGAGTTGAGGAGAATCTATGCCACCAAGCAGCCAGAGGGCCAGGAAGTTGGATGCCACCTCCTAGAAGACTGCCATCCCATAGGACCTGGTGAGTGCTGTGGAGACACACGTTCTGTCTGGGAGCAAGCCTTCTCAGGCCCATTTCGTCCAATAAGTGCATTGTTCTTTTCAGCAAAATAAAAATAAACCGTGGAAAAACCAAGGATACTGTCTGCAGAAAAGAGGCTTGCACCGAAAGATCATTCCCCTTCCATGCCAAGAGCATTTTGGTCGGTGGGTAAGTACAAACACAGCCCCCTCGGGGAGGCCTGGGTGGCTGTGGACGTGTTAGGTCTTTGCTAAACTCACTTTCCATGGGCCTGGTGACTCTGCTCCTCAAGGGCAAGTTGAGTCCTGGTCCCTGCGTGACCCAAGTAGGCTGTTTAATTTAAGTCCACAGGCTGTAAAATTGGAAATCTTCATGTTTGCTTTTAGGTCATCAAATTAAAAAGTTTTTGGAGCGCCTTTGTTGAAAGGCATCAGAGAAGAGCTAACATGAACTTCATGCACTGAACTGTGTAGAGCCCAGCGACGCCCTCTCGATGACAAGGGAGGATGAGTCACCACCGGCTTCAGGGATTGAGAAGAAATGTCAATGAAGCCATGAATAATAGGTGCTGTACTGACACTTAAGAAGGTTAAGGGCAAGAATTAGTTGGCAGCGAAGAAAGCAGTATGCGGGGGAGGCCAGCCCCAGTCCCGCAGAGCCCCTGTAGCTCATTACCCTTTGACTGGACACCTAACAAAATAGGGGGTTTCTTTCATTTTAAAGGAAAAAAATGTGGACGTGTTAGAGAGAGGGGTCCTTTTTCAAGGTCAGGGAAGTGGACTTGATGGCTTCTGGAAGCCCCTTCAGGCTCCAGGCATTTTTCATAACCGAGGGGGCTGGCAGTCAGAAATCAGTGAATTCGAGCCCTTCTCCAAACATTCCGGGCTCTTCAGAAGGAAATTCTGCAGAAGGGCAGAGCCCAGCCTTGGCTATTTCTAGGTAGACCGCAACATCCCAGAAGTGCTAAGGAATGTTAGGATGCATTTCAGTCTCTGCCACCAAGATAGTAAGTGGTTCAGAAGACATTACCTGTCCTCTGCACAAGGAACAGGAAGTGAGGTTAAAGAGTTGATGATTGTGTTTCCACAGACCTTCTGATCCAGTGCTTTCCTGGTGTTTCATCCTGGGGCACCAGCAAAGGATGGTCACCAAGAAAATGACCAAATACCTCACCATCTGATAGGAGCTCCACTTGCCTGTCAGTTTAAAGTAGCCGGAAACTTCTCAGTGAGGGCCTGTAGACTGTCTAAGAGGAGAGAAGGTGACACCACCCCCACTGCTTCCACTATGACAGACATTGCTGCATCACCAGCTAGTGTGCTCAGATTGAGGGGTGCGGGCCAACATGAGAATGCTAATAACAGCGAAACCTGTCGTAGGATGGGTTCTCTAGAAGCAGATGCGGAGACAGGGTTCGGTGTGAGGGATCAGCGCCTGGAGAGGAGAGACCTGGGCAGCTGGGGAGGGTGAACTGTGATACTTGTTCCTGTTGTCCTGTAGTGGGCCAAAAGCGCCGAGCCTTTATCTGTCGCTGGATATGTGCTGCTGGGGAAGGAGAAGGTCCTGAGCACCGTGGCTCCTGGCAGCTCAGCTGATGGCGCCTAGAGCAGGGGGCGTGGTGAGGTCTTCCTTGAACGGAGATCTGTGTCCTTCACAAAATCCCAACCTCGAACCCAGAGAAGGTCCACTTACTGATGTGATAGCCATGAAACAGCCCCTTAGATCCCCACACTACCTCCTGACCAAGGCAGGTGGACAAAGCAACTGAAATGTCTGTGATGGTCGTGAGAACAAGCATAGCAAGAACTCAGGCTCTGGATTCAGATAGACTCAGGTTCAAAGTCCATATTAAAACTTACTGGATGTGTGACTCTGGGAAATTAATAACCTTCACTGAACCCCATGTCCTAGTCTGTAAAGTGGGGATAATAATATGAACTGGTCCTGGACCTCCTTGTCCTCAGATCCATACCTTCCCCTACTTCCTCAGTTCTGGGTCAAAGGAGGAAATGTCTGCAAGCAGCTGTTCCCAGGCTCCTGTATTGCTGGCTTCTACTTGGGTTTGGCCAATGGTGGGAGAACTCGGGGCAAGAAGAAGGTGCAAGCCAGAACATTTCTCCCTTCCCCGTCAGCTTCAAGTGGTATCTCCAGCAACAGCTGTGTCTCCACAGAGGGGAGCTAGTATTTTTTTTTTTTAAGATTTTATTTATTTATTTGAGAGACAGAGACAGAAACATTGATAGTGAGCAGGGAGGAGAGGGAGAAGCAGGCTCCCCACTGAGCAGGGAGCCCAGTGTGGGACTCGATCCCAGGATGCTGGGATCATGACCTGAGCCGAAGGCAGGCACCCAGCCGACTGAGCCACCCATGTGACCTGAGGGGAGCTAGTATTGACATGATCACACTTTAAGGGCTATGTGTACAGGTTTTAATAATGTTGATGAGCCAGTGCCTTAATAAATATTATTTTAGTTGATCACTCATATAGAGGGTGGGATATAGGACGGAAGTTTTGATTAGGACATGGAAAGGCATATGATGGAAGTATGTTGAGGCTTGTACTGCAGGGACATGATGAGTAACTAAAATAGGGTGAGGAGGGCTTCGGGGTGTCAGATAGTGGTAGTGAGGCAGAGAAGGGGACCCTACAGTAAAAGGTGTTTAAATTGCTGTGGAAGTAAAGAGTGTCAGCATCACACCCTGCAAAAAACTAGACCCTCAAAGATGTTTGAAATTAACATTTAAAGCCTGTCAAAATAGAGCTTCAACCCACTTTTATTACTCTTTCTTGAACCTTGTAGTGGGTTGAATGGTGGCCCCCCACAATCATCAACTCTTGGTAGTGCCCAAGTTTTAACCCCACGTACCTAGGCAAGTGACCTTACTGGGAAATGAGTTCTTCGAAGATGTTACTTAAGGGTCTCAAGATGAGATCATGTTGGATTTCGAGTGAGCCCTAAATCCAATGACTCGTGTCCTTTTAAGAGAAGGGAGAGGGAGGTTTGAGACACAAAGATACAGGGAAGATGGCCAAAGACATAGGCAGAGATTGGAGCTGTCTCACCGCAATGTGGGAACCACAAGAAGCTGGAAAGGCAAAGAATGAAATCTCCCCTACAGCCCCCAGGGGGAGTGAGGTCCTACTGACACCTTGATTTGGACTTCTGGCTTCCAGAACTGTGAGAATAAATTTCTGATGTTTTAAGTCACTTGATTTGTGGTGGTTTGTTACAGGAGCCCTAGGAAACTAATACAGACCTAACTTTTGGCAGTATTGTTTCATTGAGCTATTTCTTGGGAGCCCAGCTCTTTGCTGACTGCAGGTTATGTTACATTGGACATGCATCGTATTTCTATTTCATGCATGCAAATTTAACTATTTGGCAAAAATAACAAGAGATAGGTTAACTGATAGATTGACACAGGCAGAGAAAGAGTATGCTAATAGTCAAGCTATTGCCAGTTCTGCCCCCTTTCCACATAGTAAGTGGTGAGCGCCCTCCCTGGAAGATGCATGAGGCATGGCAACGACTGCTCCTTCTCTTCTCTCCCATGGACCTCACACTATGCGTGAGTTCAGTATTTCAGAATTCCCATTTTTCATACATCATGGTACCCCAAAGAAAACTCATAAATTCATTCGATGCTCAGCTGAAGCAATAGAAATTTATTTCAGGACTAGAGAAAACACTGACTGTACTGGATTTCTTGACATAGTATGCCATTCTCCAACATGGTCCCTGCTGACCATCATCTAGTCATGATTGTTTTTTTCTTGCTTTATGCATGATTTTAGAACCCAAATGCTGAGTGGGATTGGATTCCTTCAAATTTGCTTTGCTTAGGATCCCCTAGCATGCTTCAACATGTCACCTTTTCCAAAATTTTCCTTCATTCCCTCATCTGTGTTGAATTTCCAGATCCTTCAACTTTGATAACATTTCCTCCACCTGTTGGCATATCTTTGCTTATCGGAACTTGTGCACATACCAGACTCCCTGACACAAGTCCCTTGAGGTTGGGGACTACAGATCATTGAATGCCCCATAGATAAATAGATGGATGGGTGGGTGGGTGGGTGGATGAGTTTATGGAGTTCAGAGACAAATCAAATGGAAACTAGTAGCTAAGTGAAGCAAACTTGTCTATACTTACACTGCCTAATGTGAGGCTTGATGCACAAATTGAGACTCAGATTGACAGGTGACTCCATGCCCTTGCAGATAGCTGGTTTCATTTCTCTGTTGGCTCAAAATAAAGCCGGGCATCAGGGCCCCCCTTTAAACCACTGGTGTTGGGATACATCTGTATTGCAACTCAGCTGAAATATCAGTTCCTCAAAGAACTCTTCCCTGCACCTTCTAATCTAAATGAATCCTTCTTTCCTCTGTCACATGCTGTCATGGCACCCTCTTTTTCCCTTCACAGCAAATGTTGGCGTTTAAAGCTATATTTATATACTTTTGTGACTTTTAGTTTAATATCTTTTATATTCTCCCACCTCCTGGCTAACTTCAAACTCCAGAAAGGTCGGATTCACATGTTTCTTTCTTTTTTTTTTTAAAGATTTTATTTATTTATTTGACAGAGATAGAGACAGCCAGCGAGAGAGGGAGCACAAGCAGGGGGAGTGGGAGAGGAAGAAGCAGGCTCATAGTGGAAGAGCCTGATGTGGGGCTCGATCCCAGAACACCGGGATCACACCCTGAGCCGAAGGCAGACACTTAACCGCTGTGCCACCCAGGCGCCCCGGATTCACATGTTTCTTAACCCTGGTGACCTAATGTCTAGTTCAGTGCCCGACATATACTACCACTGATACTAGCGTCTAACATGAATCAACTGTGTGTCATGTGCCAAACACGTTCAAAAGTGCTTTACATAAATCATTTCCTTCCATCTTCAGACCAATTCTATAAGCAGGATCTTTCATTATTCCCATATTATAGGTGAGGAAACAGTGAGTGAGAATGTGGTGGAGTTGAGATTTAGACCCAGCCACGCTGGTCCCAAAGTCAGGACAAGTCAGTAACTATTTGTCAGATAAATAAGTGAATCATGATAAATATTACTGTGTAGTGGAACTCTGGGACTCAGAACTGGGAGGACATGTATATGTTTTCTGGGCTCACCTCCTAGCCCCTGCAGTAATGTCTGCGTTAGCTCTTCTGGTAGCTCTTCAGATCCTTCTCCAATACTTCTGGCAACGGAGACTCACTGACTCTTCTGATGGGACGACTAACCATTGGATGCTCTTCCTTACATGACACTGAAATCCACTTCCATGGTACTTCTACCTGTGGGTACTTGTTCTACCCTCAGCAGTTTAAAAGAATTTTAGTCCTCCCCACATAGCACTGAGAAGAGTTTCCAATTAGATGACAGCTTCCATCCCAGCGACAGCTCCAGCTCCTTGCTAAACCGTAGCATATTGGAATCCCAATTAAACTGTGGTGTCCGTATCCGGATACAAGGTTTCTCAGGCATGGATAGTGCAGGGTGGAGTAGGGTAGGATTATTCATTTCGGTATCCTTGGGGACCAATGTGCTGCTTGTTGAACTGAAATTGAGTGATTTCATAGTGGTAATAAAAACTCCTCTATTTTATAGTTGAGAAGTCACAAAAGAGTTCTGCATGTTTGATTTCAGCTGGCTTTCTCTACAGTATGACATTTGACCTGGATTACTTTTTGATCAGATGTTTTAGGACATTAGAGCTATAAGCAGTGTGAGAGGTACTCGGAGGCCCAGAAAGATTGAGTGGCTTGCTTAGGGTCAAGCTAGTCATAAAATTAAGATTCCTTCTAAAATTACTACTTCCTGAAAACTATGTCCTTACCATGATCTCTTATATACCTGCTGGGTTTCCCCACCTCTGGTTCTTTTCAATATGTTAACTGTGGTCAAAATTGTATTGGCAGTGAACTTCCTGTCATTGGAGGAGTGCAAACTGATAATTAGATGACTTTTGGGCAAGGATATTATACTTGCAATCGTTGAGACATCTAATAAATGTGGGTTTATATAATCTTTCAGTCTCATAGTTCTATCCCACCCACAGACTGCCTAGGGGTCAGGTAGAGTTTTAGCCATAAAGCTTTGAAGAGTTCTATCAACCAAATCATTTCTGAGTATAGCCACAGAGCTTCTCACCGAAACTGGTAGAAGCCAAGATCATCCTTCAAGACTAAAACACCACCAGAAACGTACAACTCTTCAACACTGATCATCGACTCCTTGTGGAAACTCCCCAAGACCTTTTGTCCAAATCCTGCTCATTCTTCACTCCCAGCTTGACTTCTGTCTACTCTGAGTAGTCTTTCTCAATCCTGTCAACTAAAATGAGACTTCCCCTCCCACATACCACCCTAGCACTTGGTATCTTTCCTATAAAACTTATCAAAGTCTGCCTTATATTATGTATGCTTTCTTGTTTCATTTAGTGATCAGTATTGATTTATGGATTTGCCCTCCATTTATTATTATTGTTAGCCATGTGCCAAACCAAGCACTTTACATGTTTTGTCCTGTGTGTATGCATGTGTGTGTGTTGCCGTATTTACTCTTTGCAGTGACCCTGCAAAGTAGGTGTTATAACATCACCATTTTATGAATGAGGAAACTGAATCTGAGTTGTCATTTTCCTAAGAATACACGGCAAGTTTGTGCCAGAGCTCAGCTCTTTGAGGGCAGAGTCCATGATTCTTTATTCTCCCCAGTCCCTAGCATAGTGTTTTGTATATACTAGGTGTTTCATATTTTTTTTCTGTTGCTTATTGCTACAGACTCAGAAAATATTATGCCATACTCAGAATATGAAAAACACGTGGTGCCAGAGCATCAAAGGCAGGTGGGTATCCTGGGCATTGGACTGAGGTAGAAGCAGTCCTCAGGCTGAGCCAGGAGAGCACTGAGGAGCTATATTATGATAGGAACTCTGCCACTTTTCATCATGTGGTCATAGGAATTATCGAAAACAGTGAGCAATGGTCTACATCTTTGATTTTAGTTTTGGGTGAAATGAGAGATAGAACATTTTTGTTGTCTTAACAGTTGGTCTGAGAATTCTTTCTGAGGAGAGATTCATCTTGGTGGGGAAAAAAAAACCCTTATTAGGCCCACTTACAGTGGAAGCTGACACTCTGGTATATATAGCTGTGTCTGAGCGAAGAGGGAAAGGAAGAGGGAAATCCGAGAGATGGAGAGGGAGAGAGTGGTGGAACCAGCAAGATGGTGAGTCAGCTGTGCTGGGTTGTGCATGATATAAGCGCTCTCCAGAATTGTCGGATCTTCAGTAAATTCTTGAAAAGCTTAGCAAATGGTTGGCGCAAATAGATTTCTCTTTGAAAATGGGAAAAAGACTGTACCTTGAGACATGGTGGTAGAATGGCGACAGTGAACCAAACAGTAAGATTCTCAATACCAGGAAAATGCAAAGATCTTGAGGAAGGTTTAAGACTTTCCCATGCTGTGGAACTGGGGGTTTAAGGCAATATTACGAAGATCTCAAGAGTTTGGGAGGGAACCACAAGTGGTCATATGGCTAGTTTGAAATCAACTGAATAGAGAGTAAATAGACATATTTTGAGGACTAACCCAATGCCAGACAGTATGTTCGGTTAGACATCATCTCAGGGCTGACTAAGAGAAATTGTGACCTTGACCAATGGGAATGCCTCCCTCCTCTGTCCTGCTGAGAATTCTTTCTCAGTTTTGCTCATTCCTAAGGTAATTAACTCATATTATTCTTCTAAGAGGCAGGACCTCAGTCTGGAAGCTTTCTTTTCCTCACTTTGTCCCATCAAAGTTGTCTTTTTATAAGAAGCTGTAGGATATCTTTGAGAGTGAACTGAACTTAACCTTAGGAGATCTAGGAGGACATTTCCACTCTGGAACTTTCCAGCTGTTTGACTTAGGGCAAAGCATTTCACTTTTAGGGGTCATATTCATTTGGCTCTTCTCCCTATAATGGCTTTGACACGTCTGTCAGCTGCTTGACGACGAGCAGCTTACCTTGTCTGTATCTTTAGCACCAAGCAGAGTGCTTGGCCGTTGATAAAATTTGTTACAGGAATGAATTAATGATTGAACACATACCTGTCCTTGCTACTTCTGTGAAGCTTGAATGAGTTAATGAGTATGAAAGAAGTTTTTTTTTAAAAAAACCCAAATCTGCTTATTAGGAAGCTCATCACATCTAGCTGCCACATTAGAAATTATAAAGCTCACCCAATTTAAGGCATTAACATTTGCGAGTTAGCCATATGGGTTACCTCTGCTGGGGACTACTTGGTTTTTTGTATGTGGGTTTTGAGAAAGAGTGTTATATTTCACAAAGGAAATTTCATTAACCCGTAGGCATTATGGACAGCAGTGACGGGCATACTGAAAAAGAGATTTTTCGATAAAGGGCTTGCTTGACTTCTTTAAGCAGGAAATAAAATCTGCCAGCTTCAATCGTCCCCACAAATGCCACAACTATAGCATCTTTTCTAAGACTCCTGGAAAAATGCAGTGCAGTTGCGGCAAGCTATATCTTTAAGTTGGTCTCTATTTAAAATGAAGAGAAACAAGAGGCCAGAAACAAGCGACCAAGCCACAGAGCGGTTGTGGGAATTAGTGAGCACCATGGGCTATGGGGGACCGTACGAGTTACGTTTTTCTTTGGGTTTCATGTAAGAACTTCTCTCACTTCAAGTTGCATCTGCTTTGCACAAGTGATTTTCTTTTTTCCCAGAGCACCATGAATGATTTATGACTTTCTGACGTCGCATCCCACAAGATTACATAAGAAACAGAGAAAAACAAGTGATTGAGCCAAACTGAAAAAAAATATCAAACATTTGCAAAAAGTAGATTTTATCCTGGCTTCAGTCAGATAACAGTTTTCTACTCACCAAAAGTGCTCCCTTGGTCCAAAGTGCACCCCATCTATGTGAGGACCCGTCTCATCTCATTTCACCGTTGCCCGCACACAACCATCAACTCCCTTTGGCCCCAGTGATGTCCTGGAATGTCCAATGGCCCGGATTCCTCCTTTCTCCCCCAAAGTGAACTTTGCAGTTGGATTGCACAAATGGTCTCATTAGTTTGGTTAATGATTGGACAAAAACACTGATGGGAGTAATATCTACCAGACTTGTCATTTTTAAAATTGTAAGGTAACAGAGTTGCAGCATTGACAGAGGCCTGGGACCATCTACTTCCCGCTGTTGTTTGACAGATACAGAAACTTATGACAGAGAGCTGAAGTGACATGCCCAAAGCCACACGGCGAGATCACTTCAAGCAGAGAGAGGGACAGAAATCTACTTCAGGGTAGAGTAGTTTGTGTGTATGTACCAAGAAACTCTCATCTCCTTATTTAAATGCATGTGTTAATATTGGATATTATTTTTTAACTACAGGGAATTTGGAGGTTATCTGATGGAATGTCTGTGGCTGACTGTGTTTATTGAGCCAGAGCCAATCTAGAAAAGGTGGCAAGAGTGAGCAAGGCCAGGACTGGTGGTCAGGGTTTGAGAACGGGATAGCAGGCCGGAGGGAGCAAGGTGGTTTCCTGGAGTAGTCAGAAGTAACCACATCACGGGATGAGGGTTTGTTTGAAACTGGAGGTCTGGCTCAGTGGGCCTATATGCAGTTCCCGGTTTAAGGGGTAAGTGGAAGATGACAGCCTGAAGACAAGACCAGTGTGAGGAGTCAGGGAGAGCTTGAGGGCAAGGATGAGTGGCCAGGGGGAGGGCTGGGGTTGAACAGGAGAGCCACTGGGTGGGGCAGGGCCAGCTGTTGGCTTCAGGGAGCAGGACTGGGCCGTGCCATTTCAAGTTGAAAGGCAAGGATTGAAAATCCACTACCTTTACCTAGGAGAAAAACAAGTTACAGAACAGTGTGTGGAGTGTGACTGTATACGCGTCAATGTGTCTCAACCGGTGGAATGGAGAGTACCAGGCACTTTCCTAGTTAAGAGCACAGACTTAGGAGTCAGAAGTCCTGAATTTGCTTTTACCAGCTGTGTGATTCTGTGCAAGTCATTTAACCCCTCTATGCCCCAAAACAGAATAAAACCCACTTTCTCAATTTGTTAGGAAGGTCTGAGATAATGGACACATAAGGCTCTCAGCACAGCGTCCCGTATGTAGCAAAAGTATAAAAAATGGTCACTACATATATAGTTTTACTCTTGATTTTTGGAATAAGGTAAACTTGGATTTGAAACCCAGCTCTGTCACTTATTAGCTGTGTGCCCTTGGGCAGGTCACAAACTCTCTGAGCCTCAGTGGCCAATCTGTAAAATGGGAATAATACTTGCCACACTGTGGGGATGTTGTAGGAATTAACTGAGGTACTATAAAGGGCTCAGCCCCAAATACTCAAAGGAAGGCAGCACTGGGGGACTGGAAACACCAGGAGGAGGTGAAAATATTGGACGATGGAGCCAGAGACGTGAACGGGAGAGACGCTTATAAAAATGTTGGCGGTGATTCTTATTTTCTTCCCGCTCAGCGCCCGTGTTGTTTGGAGAAAGAAAAAGTGTGTTTACAGTGAGCCTGCTTACTGAAAGGAGAGAATGGCTAGTAAATAACAAAATTTAAATAAACAAAGATAAAGCCTACCGCTTGCTTTGCAGTGCTCTCGTGCTAGTGATAAGCAGGTGAAGCCAAAGAAAGGCCAAGTCAGCCTACAATGGAGCCAGACTGATGCCTGGACACTTCTCCCAGGGGGAATCGCTATGCCTATTTTAGATCAAAATAACCTCTTTTTTCTAAATCCCCTTATCAGGCTAAGTGTTTTTAGGGTGTCGACGTGATCATAGCTGGTAGCAGAGGTATCCTAATTTTTAGTCAATTGGTGTACTGCGTTACAGACTTTTAGAACTGGACGTAATTTCAGCCTTGCCACGAGGCAAGCTCTTGATGGACCTCTCCCTGCCTCAGGCCACGGGGAGGGATCAGAGAGAGAGACAAGCCATGAGAGACTCTTGATTCCGGGGAAACAAACTGAGGGTTGCTGGAGGGGATGGGGTGGGGGGATGGGGTCACTGGGTGATGGGCATTAAGGAGGGCACGTGATGTGATGAGCCCTGGGTGTTATACGCAACTAATGAATCATTGAACACTACAACAAAAACCAATGATGTACTGTATGTTGGCTAACTGCATTTAAATAAAACAGCAACAACAACAAGACGTCACTAGAAAAAAAAAACCTCCCAGAGGGGCAGCTGCAGTGGTGTTCACTGTGGCTGCCAACTGCTGCCTACTCTCCATCACTCCTAATTTGGAACTGAACCATATCGTCCTCCATCTAGCAGCCTCAACCTCTATCAGGAATGCGGTTTGCCCAGTGTGCTATGTTTGCATCATTTGGAAAATCTCTGAAGGTCTAAAAATGGGCATTTAAATAAAACCTCAAGCTTTCTATCAGAGGGGAGATTCATTCATATATTCATGCGAGCCTTTATTCAACAGATATTTGATAAGAGTTTATGGGCCAGGTACAGAGCTATATCTATCTTTCAATCAATAGAAAAGAAAAGAAAAAGCATGGCTAAAGGAAAAATGTAGATTGTCTTTCAAATTAGGATAGGAAAAAAAGCTTCAGACCAGGAGTTAGGAAAAACTGGTATTTTAGTTGCAGACGTTCTATTAAGTAGCTCTGAGATCTTAGGCATGTCATTTCTCCTTCTTTGGGTCTCAGATTTTCCTCTGTGAAAATGAGGAGTTTGGGCAAGTTGCCCTGGCCGGAATGATCCACTGAGTTTTCCTTTTTGGCGATTAGACTGATATGGGTTCACATTGAACCATACCTTCTTATTTCTTTTCTCGTCAGCAGAAGGAAGGCCTGGGTGTTCCAGAGAGACTAAGAAAGCACGATTTCCCACTTGCATTCATAGATCCAGTATGAGGCCTTGGCCGCCCACCTGGTTTTAGGACTGCTGTCAAGACTGCAAGGCAGGTGGCTGAGCTGGGAGTTCTCAGTATTGACAACAAGAGACCGAGACTCAGAGGGGTGGGCTCCATGCATGGACCCAAACTTTGCCGCAGGAAATCCCAAAAGCTCCTGGAGACCAAAGCTAAAATCTTTCTCTCCACATCTTAATTTCTTTCTCTCTGTCCAAACTGTGGGTTCATTCCAGTTTAATGGCCCCAGACTTGGCTTTCTAGCACAAAACTTGTGTTGTTCAGTTCTTCAGGATTTCTGCTGCTGGCTACCCCCTTAAGATGTGTTTAGTTGGCACGCCTTCCCAGGGAAAAGGGGACCAAATTTTGCACAGGAGTGTAGAGTCTGCCTGTCCAAGGTGACAGTGGTTCTGGGGGTGGTGGAAAGTGGATTCGACAATGGCGACAATGCAAGGTGGTGACATCCCCCAGGCTGCCAACATTGGTCTGGAGTGAGGGGATGTGAACAATGATGGGCTGAATCGCTGTGCTCTTGGAGGTGGTCGAGGTGTCACGACTTTGTGACAGACCATTCTCTCTCCTTCCACCCTCGGTCTTGGAAGAGTGTCCCAGCCTCAGCAAGGGCTTCCCAGTACTTCCGGAGGAGGTTCCTGCTGAGACCGAGCCAGTGCTCCCGGTAGTGCCCACTTCCACTGACCAGCTCTCCTGGGCTGCCTTTGGCTCCCAGCACTAACTCGTGGTGTCACCAGAGACACAGCACGTCGGTTGTCCCATCTGTAAAACGAGGAGGATAAATTAAATCAGGGTTTCCCCCTGGGGCCAGGAGGCACCCCCAGTGTTCCTCACAGCTGTCTGTGTGTGGTGGGGGGAGGTGATGGGGATTTGGTCCTTAAATCAAGCAACTTCTCTTTAATCTTTTACGTCCTGAACTTTGCCCATAAGATTTCCTCTGAAGAAAGCGTTCTCTTTGAAAAAAAAAAAAGAAGTTTTCATAAAATCAAGAGACTAAATGCATTCATTTGTGCAACTTTGTTTTTGAGGACCAGTTGTGTGCCGGGCCCTGCTATGGGCACTGGGGGGAGGGGGTGTCCAACCGTACCGGCCGCTGTCAGCGCCCTGCTCCTACCCCCAGGGCTCATCCTTCTCCGTCTCCCCAGCTTCCTACCGTAGGTACCTGTGACCGCTTCAGGGCTGTCTTGGGCTGCAGCAGCACGCTCAGCTCGTGAGCAGGGCAGCGTGGGGACTGATACTGCTGGACTAGTCTTCAATTCACAGTTGGGGGTTGGTGAAAAATACTGCTTGGTGGGGGCAACTCTGAGGCACGCTCTCCATCTTTTCCCAGAGGTCCCCATTGGGAATATGACTCAGTCGCTTGTTAACACATCTTGTTTTGGCTGCCTTCCCTTCCATCTTACTTTCCCAATCCCCTGTGGGTGCTTCCTGGGATCACTTCCCAAATGAACCATTGCCCTTGAGTCCTTGACTCAGGGTCTGCCCTGGGAAAAGGGGGATATTCCAACCTGCCCTTGTGAGGCTTTCAGTGATGTGTCTGCGTGTGTTGTTAGATGATAATGAAAGTTCCTGTAGGTCTAGTTTAGTCAAGGAAGCAGAGCCAAGGACCTGAAGCTGCCTTTCATCAGGGTAAGCCCCCATCGGCCTTTAACCAACCTCCTGATTAAGTTGCCAACTGTGAACCAGTCCCATACTGGGCTTTGGGACAGGGAGCTAAGCATTGGGTGGGAAAAGAAAACTTTAAGACCTCTCCTTTAAGATCCACTGGAATTCTCTAGATTTAGAGAAACAAGAGCTATTCCTCGCTTGGTAAGAGGAAGAAAAGACTAACCCATGAACTAGTTTGAGGATGAAAGGCAGGCAACAGGAGATAAACGTTGGGTTGTAGGACATCTCACAGGTACAAGCTAGATAAAGAATTATTATTAATATTAATCACATATGTATGTGTGTACACACACACACACAGCCACATACACACACTACTTCCTAAAACTAAAAAGTAAGTGTACCGGTAGCAAATGCGTACCTGCCGTGGCCTTTGGAGGCAGAGAGGGGCTTGGCTCCTTAAGAAGGCTGGTGTGCAGAGTTCATCTGGTTAGGGGCAGGGGACCCTCTCCAGTGGGCAGACCACAGAAGTCAGGGAGTGTTGTGTTACAAAGTGCAGTGTCAGCAGCAGAATGGTCTAGAACTGTCTGCGCCTAGGTCTTCACCATATCTGCAAGTGAAACTCCCCGGGGAGAGGATGTAGCCAGCTCCAAATGGCCTTGTTTCCCCCTGAGCTCCAAGGGGGCTTGGACCTTCATTATACACGGGCTGTTATGTTTGACTCTCTCCTCCGGCAATCCCCTTGGCTCACTGTGCTAGACGATCAAGTTGTATGTCTCATCAGCCTGGGCAGGGGTGCGACACTGTTATGTGAGAGACTTTGCTAAGTTGCAGGAGACTGTGAAGGCTATGGTGCCTGGCACTCAAACAATTAATCTATTTGTTTGAATAAAACGGGTCAATTCATTTCAAGAAAACAAAGCCAACGTGCCAGTTGTTTGGCATGGTGAAGACAAAACCACTGTCTGAAAGAGGGAGTCCTCATCTTTCACCAGGCAGCGCAGACTCTCTGTAATCACCCTTGGTCAAATTTTTTTCCCTTTCCCTTTTTATTTTTAATAAAATAAACTTCTGAATTCAACAGCTCAGATCCCAGTTGGCTGGAAAGGATCTCGTTCCTTCTCTTGGCTCTCCCACATCTTCTGTCATCGAGATTATGAATTACCAAGCGGCCAATTGTGGGGCGGTGGGGGCGGGGGGGGCTGTTATGGATGGAGAGGGGCTCTGTAGCCTGTATTCCTTTCCCCAGGCCAAAGTCTGAGCCCCAGCCCAACTGCAACGGTGCCCCCAGGCCAACAAGCTGTGCCTTTTCCTTTCCCCACAGAGCCAAGAAGAGGCCTGGCCCAGCTGCTAGCAGTATGGCATTCTTCGGGGGTGGGGTTGGTGGGCATCCACCATGGAGACCTGGAATCTCCTGAGGGTCCAGACAATTCCCTTGTACAGCTCCACTTGGTTTCACCCAATTTCTGCAGTCTTCAGAGATCAGCCCCAAATACCAGGTCCAGCTTTCCTCATCGTTTGGCTCCTTCCGTGATCAGCTTAGTCCAAACCTTGGCAAATGGTGAGGAGGCGTCTCCCTCCAGGTTGGTGAGAACCTGAAGCCCCCGCCTTCCATCAGGCTCTCTGTTGGTCCAGCGACAGGAAGCATAACTTCTAAGGGAACTGGGTTCCAAAGTGAACACACAAGGAGAAAAATTGGGTGTGGTGGAAATTTCCCCATCTCTTGGAAGGACTTGCCCTTGTTGGAGTTTGAAGGAATCAAAACACTACCATTTTCGTCCCAGTATTGGACTGGACCGCTGCTGCTTCTTGGTGCCTCTGATGTCATAGCTGGCTTACTTTGAGATGAAATGAAAGAGCGGGTCTAGAGTCACTCTGTATGCAGTGGTGATGATGCTACAGGAGGAGGCAGTGGACTGACTGTTGGAGCACGTCTTCTTCTTCTTTTTTTTTTTTTTTTAAGATTTTATTTATTTATTTGACAGAGACAGAGACAGCCAGCGAGAGAGGGAACACAATCAGGGGGAGTGGGAGAGGAAGAAGCAGGCTCATAGCAGAGGAGCCTGATGTGGGGCTCGATCCCATAACGCCGGGATCACGCCCTGAGCCAAAGGCAGACGCTTAACCGCTGTGCCACCCAGGCGCCCCTGGAGCACGTCTTCTATCTGACACTCATCCTGGGGTCCGCGGTCAGTGGTTAGAAAGACGGGTGCAACCACTTATACTATTAGATTATTTCTCTCTCTCTGGTTGTTTTGCTTCCTTGTTTGTTTGAAGATCTCTAGCTGAATTTGTGTAAGTTTCATGCAGCTTTTGGGTGAATCCACTTTATATCGTAGTTAAGAGCGAGAGCTTTGGAGTTGCACTGATGTGAATTCTAATTTTGGCTCTGCCCCTGTCTTGTGGTCTTGTGCTATTTACTTAATTCTCTCTGTACTTCTTCCCTTAGCTATATAATGGGAATAATAACACCTCATAGGTTCTTGAGAGGTTCAAATGAGAAAATGTGCAAAACGTTTGGCGTAAGGTCTGGCTCAGACGCTCAGTGGCTCTGAGGATGCGCATGACGATGGAATGATGATGATTTAGTGGTGTTCCTGGGGGCTAGACGCTGTGCATGTCCACAACTCTTCTAATTTGGGATTCCATGCTTTCCCTTTCCTCCCTTCCTCCTTATTTCTTTGCTATCTCTTTTAATTTGGCTTGGTTTTCACCAGTTTGAAAATAAAAGCCAAAGCAAAGCAACAGAGGGTGATGATCACAGTCACAAGGCATATATGCCTAAGTGAGATTCCCCTTCTCTCTGGATGTGAGATAACATTTTTTAGCCCATGTCTCAAAGGAAAAGGAGCATATTTGACTGAATGTGACTTTGATCTGATTAAGGACAGGATAGTTGCCTTGCGGATATTATTATCTAAAAACTAATAATTCAGACTAATTTTTATTTATGCTTAACAAACATTTGGAGACATAAAAGCCAGTCCCGTGTCTGTTACACAGTCCCAAAGTTTCCTTGGGCAAGTCACTTTTCTCTGGGTCTCAGCTTTTCCCTTGGTATCATGAAGAGGTCGAATTACTTTTCCTAGTGAAAACTTTTCATCCAGCAAAATCCTACAAGGCTAATATAAAAAACGAGAGCAAAGTGGAGCTATCCCTGTTGAAGAGCTCTTGGGTGGTCTAGAGCTTTAATGACTGGGGGTCCTCTTTGTCTCCCAAAAGAGCTTCTTATATACTTTCAGGATACCCTCTGCTGCAAGGAAAGAACCCCTCTGTGCTCAAGTCTGCGTTAAATGGTGCTTCCACCTCTAACAGCCTCAAATCCCTCAGATCCCAGCGCGAAAGGAATTAGAGCTAAGATGGAATTGCAAAGTGGCTGTCCACGTAAACGTGCTGCCTGACATTGTTGGGCTGCTCTCTCTGACAGAACCACTGTACTCAGCCCCTTGCAAAGGTTGCCTCCTTTCACCCTAACAAATTCTCTCCGAAGTAGCTACTGCTGTGATTCCCATTTTACTCCTGGGAAAACTGAGAGTCAGAGATAAGGAAGTGGCCCAATGTGACAAAGCTAGGATCTGAACCAGATCTGTCTATCTCCAGAGCCCACGTTCTTAACCATTTATCCAGCTTCTAGCCATTGGGGTCAAGGAGAGATTCTCAGCAGGCTTGAGGATGGCTGCTCTCTTTTATTATCTTGCTCACTTCTTGAAACCACAGTTACTGTAATTGCTTGGAAGTGGTTGCCAATGTAATTTTTGGTAATGGATCTATGTAAACTTGCATGTTACGAACATAAATAATTCACACCATGAATGAGCTTGCTTGTTGGAGTGCCCTCTTCATCAACAATGAGATCCTGGGAAGAATTGTTACACATGTACCCTGGAAGATAGACTGCAAGATGAGTTTCATAGATGACCCAGTCGTCCTTGGGCTGGACAGGGAAGGTTGCTCTCTCTTTTGGCTGCTGCCTTAGCTTTTTCCAGTTCTTAGCCAAGTTCAGGAGCTCCTCCCCAGTCAGTCATCCAATCAGCTTGGAGTCAAACTCCTGGCTGGCCAGGCACCTGTTAATCAGGATGACTCAAGCCAAGAGCTAAGCCAACAGCCGTCTTGACACGTTAAGTGATGCAGACAGCCCAGGAAACATGTTGGCTCTGCACTGTCCTTCTGACTCATCATCCTCTACGTGACTTGACTCTTCTGTCCCCCTCTCCCACTTCTGGGGTGTTTGTCAGTTTACAAAACACTTTAAAATCCATTATTTCATTTGGTCCCCAAGTCGCCTCTAGGAGCTGGATAATCTTGGCTCCCATGTCTAGATGTGGAACCAAGACCCAGTGGCATTCCATAACTTGCCCCAAATTGCATGGTTACTAATTAGCATAGGAGTGACTCAAATCCAGACTTTCTGTAGCTAAATGATGTATCTCAGTTTTGACTCAGGCTATGAGATTTAAAATTCTCTCTCTTTCTTTATTCCCTAGTCTGACCTCTGACTTCATAAGCCCCACTCTTTCTATCCCTGATTACATTACATGGGTTGGTAAATTCTGCTTCGGACCCTGGTCATTATTCCTTAAGGACTACACGGTGACTCCATTTGTCTTCCAGTTCATTCCTTCATTTTGTCATCCATCCATGAACGTTTATTAAGGCACCTACTGTATGCCAGGCACTGTGTTCAGGGGGGACTATAAGGAAGCACAAGAGACCATCCTGACCCCTGCCATATTGAATGCCACTGGCTAGGTTCTTTTTTCTCTTTACTTCATTGCTTCCTTCTCCTTCATCCATGCCTCACATGTTGGTCCAAAACAAACCAACAAAAACCCAGGAGGAGGGCCTGAGCTGAGAAATGCAGATCTAGCCCTCTGGTGAGGGCCAGGCTGGCATGTGGCCTATGTAGTCATTGCTCACACTTTGCACTTGAAGCTCGGGATAGGAGAGGACACAGAGCAGAGGGGCCTGCTGGCTGGATCAGCTGCTCAGATGCTTGTGTTGAGCCTACAATGAATTTTAGAAAAAAAGCGAATTAGTCACCAACACTTAAAAATCAGAAAACATTTCATAAAAATCTAGATTCCTGGCCTCTCTTTAATGTTGAAAAGATCTGCCAGTACTGGGCCGGCATCAGAGAGCAGCAAGCAATGAGAGTTGAGTTGCTGTGCCCCTTTAGAGAGGCACATCCTTTTCAGGTCTCATTGTCCCCAGACAATAGGGACATTCTCTCCCTTCTGTGACCTGCCTGGCCCCTGAAGACTGCGGAGTTTGTGATCCTGTCAGGGTAATGGGTAGGCAGTATGCCCGGAGGACACTCACATTCATTGGATAATGTACTCCTAGGGAGATTTCTTTTTCTGGTTTTACCTCAAACTCCTCATCTTTGTCCAGATTCTATTCATAAGATGTGAGTCCGATCTTCCTAAAGTGAAGGAGGGACTCTTCAGAGGCAGAGAAGTTCAGTATGGTTCTCATTGCCGTGGGTGCACGGGGAGCTGGTCACTCCCTCCCACTGATGGAATGAAGCCTAGTCCCTGGTCTCCGGAGCGTTGGCAAGTAATCAATGCCAAACAAAGTTGGAAATTAAAAGCTCCCCCCGCCCCCACCAATCCTGACTACCAAAGGGAAAGGGTAAGGAGGGTTGGGAGTTCACTGTTCAGTTTTAGAGCCAGTAACCACTCAGACCAGGGCTGGGAAGCAATTTGTTTTTTGCTCTCCAATTGCCACTGGACTGACTTTCCTCTTGTGATGTAATCTTGTTATGCTGCGGTTACACTAGACAGTGTAAAGTCAGCCTTTGTTCTCCAACGAGACAAACACTCCTTTGCCGGCTCTTTTTGCTTTTATAGAAAAAAAATCATTACAGTATTTTCTACCTTAGACTAAATATGCTCTTACGAGAAAAAAAAATTAGGAACCCAAAGCCATATTGTACCCGTGATCCAGTGGCAACAGTATGTGGGGTTCTGAGTTGTTTTGCATCCTGCGTGAATTCTTTGAAAACTCTGAAAATTATATTATTTCCATGTGTTTGTTTGTTTGTTTGTTTGTTTATTTATTTATTTATGCAAAGTGGCTCATCACAGCGGAGGCTTTCCATAAAAGCAGCCCCAGTGGTAGGGCTTCCAAGCTGCCTTCTAATTTGTTCTTTCCTAAGATACTCTCAACTTAGTGACCTGAATGTCGTGTGTTGAGTGAAACGCGTGGCTAGGAGCTAGGGTTCTGGATTCTAGAACCACCGCCGCTAGTTTGCTGTGTGACCTCAGGCGAATCAATTTTCCTCTGGGCTTCCAGTCTTCACTGGTACAATGAATGGATTGGACTGGATCAGGCTTCCCAGGTTGCCATCGTTCCGGCAGCGCTTTCTGTGATTTTCTCACGACACCGTCTGTTTTATCGCTAATATCAGTACATCCCTTTTACAAACACATTTTATATGGTTTCAGTCACACACCGCAAGCTGCCAAATCCTGGGAGCTCTCACGGGCCGAGCGCTCTGGGCCAAGCCTGCTTCCTCTGAAGATACGCAGTCAGTGCTCACGGTGACTCTGTGAAACAGGCACTGTTATTGTCCCCATGGCACAGATGAAGACACTGAGCCACAGAGAGGCCGGTTCCCGGGCCTGTGGCTCCGGAGTCGGCGTGTGCCTGAGCGGGGATTGTAACCCAGGCAGGCTGTGCGTGCTGCCTGCCGGTGTGGACCGGCTCTCCATCAGGAGAGGGAGAGCTGCTCGCGTCAGAGGGTGTTGGAGCTCCGAAGGAGAGTGTCTCACGGATGTGATCGGAGGGTGTAAAAGAGAACCAGAAGGGGACAGTTTGCTCACCAAGCGATTCAGTATCTTCTACTCCTTCACTCGTCCTGTACGCCTGTCATTTCGAACGTCTGTCTCCCTGACCGAGAAAGTCCCATTCTGTGATTTGCTTGCTCTGTACCCGAACCCTTATCTTGCTCATGTTCAATGGTGGAATATCACATTTTGCCTCTAGTTATTTTTCTTAAACTAAATTTTAGAAGAAAGGCACAAAATGGGATTTTTCACAAGAGGCAGCCCCCCTCCATTAGGAGCACAAAGGGAGTCTGAGATTAGCTGTAATCAGCGAAGTCCCCATAATGTTGCAATAATGACTTGGAGTATCTTTTAATAGCAGTTAACAAACCCTGGAGGGCCAGAGTGGCTCCCCGGCGATTGTCATTCCCATCACTCAACAGCTCTCTCTTTCATTCTGGGTTCCTGGGTGATGCAGGGCAGTGGCTGGGGACAGCGGGTGGGAGTGGACGGAGGGCATGGGAGGCAGGCAAGGATAGAGACCGTTTCCTCAGGATCATCTCTGAAGCAACAGTGGCGCTGAGTCGGGACTGCAAGGCTGACTCATAGCAGGCCCGGGGCCAGAGTCACGAAGAGCTGATTCAAACATTTGTGCAAAGCACTTCCCTGATGTGCGATAAAGGGCCCCCATAAATGTGACACATTCTCCATCGTCTAAGAGATGTTGAGTGCGGCTGGCAGGTGGAATGGCCTGGAACTTCCTGCCAGAAGTCCGGCTCACTCGCACTGGCTGAGCCCTCACACCCTGGGTGGCTGTTGCAGCATCTGAGGAAGGGGGTCAGTCAGGTGGCAGTGGCGTAATGGGCTGATTTCACAGGACAGGGGCTGCGGGCTGGTTCTTACTCGTGCCTTAATAATCATTCCAGGAACGGGTATGGAACCCATGCTGCCGATGAGGCATTGAGCTAAAGCTCGACATGCAGGATCACCTCTAACCCTCTCAGTAACTCTCTGGGGTCTACTATTATTAGCCCCATGCTACAGATGAGAAAACAGAGCCTGGAGCAGTGAAGTCACTAGTAGGTGGGGAAGCCGGGATTTGAAGCCAGGCAGTCTGGCGTGAGAGCCAAAGCTTTTAAGCCCTGTGATATGCAAAAGGAAGGGGGTTATTGGACAGATGCTGGGCAGCTCACAGAATGGAAGGGAGAGGAACGTCGGGCAGGACAGGAACCAGGGCAGATGGAGGACTGTTTCTTTAGGCCACTGCCATTGCATGACTCAACTCCAGCCAGCCTTCAGGAGTGCACGGTACCACAGCGGCTTATTTCTGCTCCGTGATTCGGAAGAGCAGCTGGTTACAGAATGTGCTGTGTTCTATTACTCTCTGCTCTGGGCTCAACTGTGGAGGTACAAAGTCTATGGACTGTGTGACCTTGGAACAAGCATTTAACCTCTCTGGGCCTTAGTTTCCTTATTTGTAAAATAGGGGCAAATATAGTACCTATCACATAGAGATGTTGTGGGGATTAAATGAGTAAATATTTGCCAGGCATTTGGAATAGTCCTTGACACACAGCCAGCAGCGTGGAGTGGCTGTCAGTAGAGGAATGGTGGTGGCTGGCAGGACCCTGATAGCTGTGGGTTCTGGACACTTACCAGGTCCCATCTCTTCCTTAGTAAAGTTGTCAGCTCAAGGGAAGGGACCACGTTGTGTGCATGGTCGTCTAGAGAACCTGGTGACTCAAAGTGTGGTCCGTCGACCAGCAGCAGCATCACCCACGATACAGAAATTCAGGCCTTAACCTAGACCGAATCAGTCTCTGCACTTACCCAGACCCCCAGGCCAGTCGTGGATGCAGTCAAGTTTGAGAAACACAGTTTTAGCAACTTTAAAAGTAAATAAAAGAAGGAAAAAAAACCCTAAAATCTTCTTCTGTTTGCTGGAGATGCAGTCCAAAGTGTGCACGTTTGGTTCCCTAAGCTAGAACCTTCAGGGTAATAATAATGCATGTGTTGGCAGCCCTTTGCCATCTGACAAAATTTCACCCACTGTTTGCTTGCTCTGCAGTGCCTGTGAGGCACACGGAGCAGCTAATAATATTATCTCCATTTTACAGATGTGAAAACTGAGGCTTAGAGCCTCAGGTGACTTTCCGGAGTTCTCCTGCTACTGAATGTCAGAGCCAGGAGCCAAGCCCAGCTGCTCTGATGTCGTACTTTGGGGCTCGTTGCGCTTAACACCCTGTTCATCAATGAGGAGAGAACTGTTGATGGTTCTTCCTCCTTCTCGATTACCCAGACGCAGCCTGTCACCCGGGCCCCTGACTTTGTTCCATCAGGATGACTGGGATTCAGCCTCTTCGTACGATTTCCTGGGTTCCAGCCTCAGCCAAGCTCTTGCGATAATAATGACAATATTAGTTGAGCACATTGAGACTTTCTGTGCTAAGATCTTTCCTTGTGTTATACAACTCATCTTATTCTCCCAGCCACCCTATGAGATGGTACTGTTATTATCACCACCTTATCACAGACGATGTAACTCAGGCTCCGAGTGAGAACCCGAGAGCCAATGGTAGCAGGTAACGGAGCCGAGATGTGGGTGTGAGGAGTTGGTCGCACCGGTTTGAGCACTAGCTTCTGAACCAGCCTGGACGTCAACAGCCTGCTCTCCAAGCCTCTGTGGCATAGCCATTGGCTTCCTGTCCTTCCTCCTGCCTTTCCCAGGCAGACTTTTCCTGAAAACTGTTCCAGTGAAGTTCCCTTCTTTTTGCCTTTCACAGCAAATGCCATTTTGCATTTCACAGAAAATGCAGAAAAATGCATTACACTTTATTGTGAATTACTCGTGTATTTTCATGAGCGTGTGAGCCCCGTGGAGGCAGGGGTCACATCTTCTTGGTGACAGCTGTTGTCCCAGCCCAGTGACCAGAGTCAGTGCCCAGGAGATGTTTGTTGAATGAACATCGTTCATGGCCTGAGTTTGGTTTCCTCGCCTAGGCAGTAATCATATAAGGAGAGGATCCATAACTCCTTTTGTATCCTACACCCCAAAGCACCAAAAAATAGTTCTGGAACAGGGTAGATGGTTACCATTTATTGATATGAAGCCATGTGCTCTCCTGAGTTATTCACTCCCTCTCCGGGCATTCACTGAGGCCTGACACAGGCACTGGTGTTCAGTCTTCTACGTTTTTATCTCTGTCTAGGACTAGGTGAGGTGAGGCTCTTACAGACACCTCACTTATCAGGCTCAGGATCCTGGTGGAGATTTCCGGCCCATAGTAAGGCCAATAGTAAGGAGATACTCTACTTCAGATGCAATCTGGCACTGAGCTGGGTGTCCTGTGAAATCAGTAGCTCCGTGGACCACAGCCTGAGTCTGGGCTCCTGTGCCAGGCAGGGGCCTGAGGGAGGCCAGAGCATGCCCCTTCCCAGCCCCTTGGCAGACGCCGGTGCCAATGAACTAGGGGAGGAATTTCTGACTTGGAGGCATGGGCCAACTGAGTGGCTGCCACAGATCAGCTAAGGACATAAGTCATCCTAGCCTCCTGCGGTTTGTCCAAGAGCTGGTGCCAGACTGGGAGCTGGGCGGATCTTCCGAGGAGGGCTGGGAGCTGCCAGAGAGAACAGCTGAGCTTAGGTGAGAGCTTTCTGGATGCAGACGCCCAGGCTTCTGGGCATGTGACTAATCCTTTCATTTTCAGGGCACGGTCTTACAGTCCACCCCTTGGCTCGTCTTCTAATTGCTCAGAGGCCATAGCTTTTTGGGAAGACTCTCCCCACTGAGAGCACTGCAGGTGGGCAGGGGCCTTCTGTGCTATTCCATGGGGTGAGAAGATCCTTCTGGTCGAATGCTTGTGAAGGAGCTGGCCTGGGGTCCGTTCCACCTTGCTATCCAATACTGGGAGGGCTAGGCCCACCCACCACCCACCACTCATCCTTTGAAAGAGTCCTGTTCTTGCCTTCCCTGGAGTAAACCCAGTCAAACTTGCACGGAGGTGAAAGCAATTCTGTCACAAAGGTCTCAGAAGAGTGCCTTAAAGCAGTGGAAGGGGGAGAGGCGGGGTCGTGATGGTCTTGGGGGGGGCACTCTCCCAATGTGGGCTTTGGGAAATGTGCCACCAGATGCCCCCACCTCCTGCCTCTCGGTCTCTTGAGTACCTTCCCAGTCCCTCTTCAAATCCCTCTCTTTCCTCAGATCCTTACCACCCCCCCCCCCACCCTTCCCCTTCCACGGAAGGTTCCAGCCTCAGTGATCAGAAACTTCCTGCAGATGACAGTGGCTCAGGCTCAGGCAGGAAGTGGGGGCGTGGACGGCATCGGAGCAATTTGTGAGGCAGGATGATTTATTGGAACATTAATCTGGTTTTGAGCTTCCTCAATTCTCTTCTTCCTCTTCATGCTCAGCCGGTAGTTTGGCCCTTTTGGGCTCTGTGTCAGGGTTTCCTTGTCTGACAGAAGCAGCCTGCAGCCCACAGCTCATCTGCATCTCGGGAAGAGATCCCATTCGGTGTGCTTGGTGGAGGAGAAAAGGGAGGCCACGAGCCGTTCTCCCAGGGGCTGGATGGGGAAGAGAAGTCGGGGGCAGAGGCAGACAGGGTGAGTGAGCAGGGGACCCGTCTCCTGGGCTCTGCGCTCTGTGTGGACGTCCTTCACGCCTTGTGGACTGGGACGCTCCCTAAAGACAGAAGGAGGCCTCGTGGGGATGGCAACCTGGTGCACCCAGGAAGTCAGGAGCCTGGGGCCACAGACCCGGGTGTCGGCGGAGTCGCTTGCCCCACCCAGAGCGCGGAGAGCAAGCGGGGCTGCCGTGCTTCAAGGGGAGACCTTGAAGACATCTGCGGTTCCCAGGACAGACCGCAGGTTACAGACCCTTTGTCTGGTCCCAGGGCATCACAGTCTTGTGCTGTTCTTATTACCTTGGCAGTAGAGGGGAGAGGGGGGCTCTCATACGTTATTCCTCCATCTCCAATGAGCCGATTGAGGGCTCTGAGTAGGAAATAAACTGATTTTAAAAACATAAAGAAGCTGATATTTCATTTAAACCTGCATCTGAGGCCTGCAATTTGTACTTGCCTTCTTGATTCCAGGACACAGACACATCTTTTCCTGCGACAGTATTTCCGTTACAACCTGCACAATCCTCTACTTCTTTGACATTTCCATTTATTCATTCAGTCCATAAATATTAATGAAGGGTCTACTATTTGTTAGATACTGTGTTTAGTGTGGAGGATACAGTGACGTGCAAAGCTAGCTTTGACCCCCGCATGAAACTTACTGTCTCACAGAAGGGAATATGTGTGTGTGTGTGTGTGTGTGTGTAATATAATTGTCAGATAATTCTACAAGTGTTTATATATACATTAGATGCCCAGATAAAGACTGAAAGGAAAGGACACGGTACTCCAAGGGTGAATAGTAAAGGATCTGATACGGTCTGGAGTGGGCTGGAAGTGGAGGCGGGGGTCAGGAAAAGCAGGAAGTGATGTTTGAGCTGAGTTTCAAGACAAGATGCAGTGTGTGTGTGTGTGTGTGTGTGTGTGTGTGTGAATGCATGTGCAAATGTGAGCATGATGCATGTGTATGGGTGTGCACATGTGTACAGGTAGATGCATGGATGGGGGTATTGCAAGGAAAGGGAAGAGCCTTCTAGGAGGCCCTAACATGGGGGAAGAAGCCCAGTGCCTTTAAGGAGCTGAAGTCGATGTGGCTGCCAGGTGAGGCCCCGAAGGGAGTGAGGAGCGAGGTCACATAAGGCCTCAGGGATCACACTGGGCAGTCTGGCCTTTGTTTTAGGGGTAATGGGAGGCCACCGGGAGGTTTTCAAGTTTGGAGGTAATAGGATCTGATTTACATTGTAAAAAGGTGATTCTGCCCGTGGTGTTCAGCAGGGATGATAAGAAGGGAAGAGCGAAGCAGGGAGACCAGGAATTTCCAAGGAGGCAGAGCTATAGCTGTCATTATGGTGGAAGGAAGGTGTTTAAAACATTAGTGAGTGACAAAACAAAAACAAGCTGCAGAAACATTAAGCATCATTCTGTTTGTAATTTTAATTTTTAAAAAGATTTTATTTATTTAATCAAGAGAGAGAGAGCAGTGAGAGAGAGAAAGATTGGTGGGAGGGGCAGAGGGAGAAACAGACTCCCCGCAGAGCAGGGAGCCCAGGCCCCTGGGATCATGACCTGAGCCGAAGGCGGATGCTTAACAGACTGAGCCACCCAGGCGGCCTTTATCTGTAATTATAAAAAGAACGTGCATATGTGTGTTTCTGTATCCAGCGTGTGTCATTCACACCATAGAAGTTTTTGCAGACATAGCTGGTTTCCAGCCCCAAGTTATTCTTGACGGTTGATCATAGAGTGGAAAGCTTCCTGGACTTGGGGTCCACCAGCTTGGGCTTCTGCCCCAAAGTACTGACTTTGGGCATGTCACTAAGCTTCTCTGTGCCTCAGTCTTCTTGGCTATACAAGGAAGGTATTGGGGCAGCTGAGCTCTAGAAATGAATTCCTTCTACTTCTGGATTCTTGTAGCTCCGGGCAGCAGGAAAGGGCAGAGAGGCAGGCAGGCAGCTCACATTATGCAGGCAAGTCACGGAACCCTGGCTCTGTTGCAAGACTGCAGAGTTAGGGTGACATTCTCAAGGAGCAGGAGCAGGCCTGTGGAGAGTGAGAACATGTCACAGGGCAGCCTGACAGGAGGAGGGGTGGGCAGCTGTCTCTGCTGTGATTTGCCGCCTCCCTGGGATCAAAATAGCCCCATCTCCTGGCCTGTTCCAGGAAGCTCCTTCCTGGTAAAGCTGAAATCTACTTCCCCGGGACGGGTGCTGGATCTGCATCGAGCTATTTCCTTCCCACATCGTGTCCCACCAACCCTGACGAAGTAATTATATTGGCCCAAATGAACAAAGGCGACCAGAGGAAGGGAGGACTCCAGGCCTAGGCACCTGTAAAAGGGTGAGTCGTGGAGGCACCCCTGCCGCTTCCATCCAGCGATCGGGCTGAGGGTGTATGTTGCCCTGGGCCCAGGCTGAAGGGAAGCCCTGGAGCAGGCCGAGCGGCACAATGGCTCTTAAAACTTCTGCTTGGACACGGCCTCCGTCCTGTCTGTTCACATTCCATTGTCCAAAGCAAGCCCTGCGACCAAACCTAACATTCACAGGGCACTGAAAGTCACGTGGCAAGGATGAAGAGGTCCAGTCTTCCTGCTGGAGATCCTGGGGAACAACCTACCACACACTAGATGATACCACGCCTCCTTCGGCTCCAGCTCTGGCCTCTCTCGTTTTCTCCTGAAACATACCCGAGCTTTAGTATTGCTGGTTTTCTCCTAGAATGGAACTTGGGAACACTGATTTTTAATGGAACTTAATGAAAAAGAGAGAATAGATTCCACTTGTTGGCAGTTGGTAAGCCCAATTGTAGAACGAGTTTTTGCATAGACAGTGACGAGCAATTGGATTAAGGAGTGGTGGCTGTGATTCAGCCTGGGTCTTAAGAATCACACCAGATATGTCTCCGTTGGTTTCAGAGGTGTTCTGAGACCGGCCGTGCCAGGGAATGACATTCACAGTGAGCTGGGTTTCAGCAGGACTTTGGTAGCGTCTTTTTTGCAGGAGATGAGGTATGTGACAAGAATTGTTCTTCTTTTTCTTTTTCCCCCTGGGTGAGCCACTGTACCTGGCAAGGAAGAATGAAGAGGTTGCTGGTTTGCCTCAGAGCTTTGCACTCAGGCTCCCCCCACTGAGCAGCATGTGGGTTCAATGATCGCTCATCATATCTGGCCGTGATATTAACCTGGGAAGGGTAATGAACACACGGTGTGATGGAGTTGGGACCCCCAAATCATCATAGGTGAGAATCATGGGTAAAACCCACAGGATGAAATTGAACAGGAGTAAATATTAAGGTACAGCATTGAGATTTCAAGAGTCAATTACATAAATAGAATATTAGGAAGGTGAGACCTGATCATTGTCCTTCTGCTAAAAGATTATAAATCCTGGAAGTTTGGTTAGGAGTAACTTTTCTATGAGCTCATATAAAATGATTGCTAAAAATACGGCATGGCTAATAATTTGAGATTTTGTGAGTAGAAGTATAGTGAAGTCTGATTTCAAGTCTATGGACTTGGATGGGGCAGCATAATTATAGAGGGAGAGAAGGAAAAGGGGGGAGGCGAAAAAAACAGAGAGAGCAAGAGATGAGAGTGAGAAACTTAAGTTGTGTAGAAGCTTTGCCAGCCTGCCACTCACTATGTGTGCCTCTGTTGAGTAAGAGCTGGGATGGGTCACATTTTCTTTTCTAGTGTCATTTCCTTTGTGTCTCCCTGTGTAAGAGTGCTTCCCTGGGTTAAGTCTGGCTCTGCTCTCTACAGGTACCTCGTACAACACCACATGTTCAAGTGCAGGTGACTCCCCAGGTGCCAGCAAGTGATTTGTGATCAAAGAGCAGTGATCTGTTCTAGCATCGGCGGAAAACTGTAGGTGCTGGATTTCTTGAGAGGTGATAATGCTGTTCTCCAAAGTGATAGCTCTTTTCAGGGGTAATTTAGGTGGCACTCAGGTTTTGCTCACTTTCTGTGTGAGCTATGATTCCACTCTATAGTGTCAGGATAGATGGATGCGATGGCTTTGTTCTAATTCGAGAGGGCTGTTGGCAAGTCAGAGCTCACAAGGAGGAGGGTGAAATGTCATTGGAACAACTGAGGGAACTGGAATGTTTTTCCTCTAGAATGGGAGCTTGAGAGGATTATGAACACCGTCTTTGAGTATCTGAAAGGCTGTAACGTGCCTGGATACGCTCCTTGAGCCCTGTTGCAGGAATAGAGTCAGAGACAGCCTGTGGCAGCAGGTATACATGACCTGATAAAGGGATGATTTTTCTGACAATTTAGTGCAAAAAATGGAGTAGAGCACCCTCACGAGGTAGTGAGCTCCCTGTCCCTTGAGGGAACCTAGCAGGAATGGAGACGTGGCTGAGAAGTTTACAGGAAGTCTTTGTTTTGTCAGCAAGCTTCCATTCCCCCTTATTTGGTTATTGTACCTGAGTTTCCTCTAAGAACTGATAAAGAGTCCACTCCTAGTCCGTGTGTTTGGAGTGAAATGATGTTGACTCCATTGCTAGCTTCAGGGATGAGCCGGTGGGATCCAGGTCTGGCATCTCAGCCTTCTGGCTGCAGTGACTGGTAGGGTGGGCACGTGACTGACTTCTGGCCAAAGAGAACTTTGAGCAAGAAACATGGCTCTTTTTTCTATTGGGTTTGAAGCAGGAAACATACGAGCCAGGAAAGGCTAACCCTCTTGATACCATGCCCAGCTTGAGAATGGAGAAATCATGAAGGGCAGTAGAGCCAAGGGCTCAGAGGGACCGGGTTCTGAGGGCCGTGGGGCTGTGCCTGGAATTGGCAGTCCCACGGGACCTACCAGTTAGGGGAGCCGATACATCCCATTCTGTGGGTAGATATTTGAGTAGGGTCTGCCATAGCTCACGATCAAAGGGTCCTCGATAGCTATGATGTGATATGTACAGCGAGGTTATGGTCTATGATTCGCCACCTGGTGAGTGACAGTGTTGTTCACCCATCTGTCTCTCAGACACGTCAGTGCAGGGGCTAAATGCCATCGTGAGCCTCATGAGCCAGAAATACACCGCAAGTGGTAGAAAAGTCCTGAGCACAGAGTTGGAGCCAATTTCTCTTAAATGCTTCTGGATGCGTCTCCTCTTATACTAGTGGTGGAAACAGTAGTGAAAACAGAAAAGGAGAGCATTTGATTTTAATGCCCTTGGGTGTTGCCAGAGCCGCTTCACATCCTTAGTTCAGAGTTACTAATGACACCAGAACTGGCCCACGTATTCGTACCGGGGTGCCGAGCGTGGCAGAAGCAGTGACTGTAACGTGTGTGGCTGGAGTTGCATCGGAGGAACGTCATGGGCTCAGAGATGACAAGAGCAGGGGGCGCCAAGATTATGGAGTCATCTAAACCCAGCGAAGGAAAAGATACTTGCACGAACTCCAGGCCTACAGGACTTGTTAGTGTGGTTTCCGCACAGCTGGGGACCTTGGGGTGCCCCTAGTGGCTTCTCATTCCATGCCTCCTTCTTTCTCCTTTATCACTGAAAAGAAAGACCAATTCAGAGTGGTTGTGCATTCATTCAATAAATAATATGGATACTGGCCGAGACTTCCAGGTGCTGGGAATACTGCAAAGAACAAGTTAAATCCCTGTCCTCATGGAGTGTGCATTCTGCGGGGAGAGACCTGTACTTAAACAAATAATATGCACTATCACCCCAGTTAGTGTATTGGTTTCCTGTTGCTTCTGTACCAAATTAATACATATTTCGTGGCTTAAGAAAACACACACTTATTATCTTATAGTCCCGGAGGTCAGAAATCGGATATGGGTGTTATTGGGTTAAGATCAAGGCATTGGCAGAAGGGTTCACCTGGAAGCTCTAGGGGAGGGACTGTTTTTTCACCTTTTCCAGGTTCTAGAGTCTGCTCGCATTCCTTGGCTCATTCCTTCCACGTTTCGCTCACACCTCTTGCTTCTGCCATCAGGCCTCCTTCTCTGGCTCCGAGCCTCCAGCCTCCCTCTTATGAGGACCCTTGTGATTACACTGGGCCCACTCGGATGCTCTGGGATCATCTCCCCATTTCTAGATTCTCCATCACACCTGCAAAGTCCCTTTTGCCCCAACGGGCTCCAGGGTTTAGGAGGTGTCCTTTTGGGGGTCACTCTTCAGGCTACCACAGGTTGTTGGAGGTGTCACGAAGAAAATCAAAGCAAAGTGAAGGAAGAGAGAACGGAGTGGGGAGGAGAAGGCCCTCTGGGGTAGTAACATCTGTGCCGAAACATGAAGAAACCCAGGTGTGAGCCGTGGAAAAGCCGAGAGGAAGGGCTTTCCACCAGAGGGACGGGTGAAGGGAAAGCCTCTGCGGTGGGGACCAGCAGGGCTGTGGGAAGAGCAGGAAGAAGGGCTGAGTGCTGTAGTGAAGGAAACAGGACAGGGCGAGACAAGGAGGCTGACAGGCAGGCTGGCCCTGCCGCGTGGCCTAGTTGTTCCCATTGAATTTAGATTTTATTCCAGATGTGATGAGAAAGGGTTGGAAGGCTTTGGTCAAGGAAACAACACAGATCTGACTTCCTGCTGGAGGAGACCCTTCTGGCTGTGGTGTGAACAGGCCCCGGGGGCCGGGGCAGGGGTGGAGGCAGAGAGAGGAGCTGAGGTGCCTGCGGTTGTCCTGGGGAGGGGTGCAGCGTGGCCTCTGGGGTTGGGTGGAGGTACTGAAAGTGGTCAGATTTGGGCTACATCTTGCTGTGAGAGCCAACAGGGCTTGTCCATAGATTGCCTGTGGAGTGTAAGGGAAAGAGATGTGTCGGGGATGACACATTTTTGGCTTGAGGGCCTGGGTGAGTGGGGCGCCATTTGGGCTACACAAAGCATGGCGGGGAGAAGCAATTTTTTTTTTTTTTAATGGGGAGTCAGGGAAGAAAATCAAGAATTCCGTTTTGGACATTTTAAGTTTGAAACGCCTAAAAGACATTAAGAGGCGGTGTGGAGTGAGAAGTTAGATAATCCAAGTTTGAAATTCAGAGAAAATGCTGGAGCAGGAGACACGAGTTTGGGAGAGAACATATGGATGGTATTTCAAGCCACAGCCCGGGCGAGACCATGCAGGGAGTGAGGAGAGAAGCTGGAGAGAAGAGGACGCAGAGCTGAACCCTGGGGATCTTCCAACAGTGAGGTCGGAAGTGTGCAGCGGTAATAGAAATAGAGAAGGGGTATAGATTTGATAGAAAACCCAGGGGAGAGTGGGGCCCAGACGTCTCGTGATAATAAAAGGAGGGGTAGTCAACTGTGCCAAATGCTACTGGGGGTTCAAGGAACAATTGCTAGTGGGGGCTAAGGATTGGAGACCCACAGGGTTGGCGACATGGAGCTGTCTAGACACCTCCGGGGGAGATGTTTCTGCAGAATGGAGGGTTGGAAGCCGGCTGAAGGGGATGACAAGGACGCTGCATGGGAAGGGATTGAAGGTCGCAGGCAGAGACGACTTTTTCAGGAACTTTGCCCTGGGAGAGACAGCAAAGACGGTGGTCGCTCGTGGGGCATGTGGATGCCAAGAAGATGGAAGATTTTGCAATGAGGCTGCAGGCCTAGGGACTGGTCCAGTGAGGAAGGGAAGGCTGATAGCAGCACACAGGGAGAGAGTGGTCAACAAATTCCCTGAACGGGAGAGAAGCAACGGGGTCGCCTGCATCGGCCTCAGGCGGGTGATCAGTGGGATGGGAGATGTGTGGCCTGAAGCTTAAAGCCTAGTCAGCCTTGTCCGCATCTTCCTTTCTAGTCACAGTGAGCTGCTTGGGGTGGCAGGAAATTGGGTTAATTCAGGGCTGGGGTTTTGCCAGGAGGCTGTGCAGGGCGTTAAGGGTGTCTGCAGGGAGTGACAGCCAGGATCACGGGGAGGACAGGGGGGAAATGAGGAGCCTGAGGTTTGGAGCCAGGCGGGATCCACCCCCCCCCCCCCAATACGAACGCAGCTCAGAGTTGTGCAGACTTCCCCAGGAGGCTCTGAACCTCTGCCTTTCTTCTGGTCCTTCTCCCTTCTTCCCTAACGGCCCCTTCCCCCAGCCGGAGGGGGGTAGTGTTACTCAGTGATGGGGAAGCACCTGGTGCTTGTTAAAAAGGCAGATCTCTGGGTCCTGTCCATGACTTACTTAGTTTAAATCTTCGGGGACAGGCCTGGCGTTTACATCCGAAGCAAAGGCCCCAGAGCTCCCAGTTTCCCCGGGGCTGAGAACAAATGCCTTGAGAGCTACACCTTGCGTTTAAAAGTAACCTTCACTTAATTCTTGGCTTGCGGTCATATTTGCAACTTGATTTAGAGAAACTGTCAGGAAATTTTGATTTTTTGTTTTTGTTTTTTTTTACCACTCTTCCTTCTAATTAGCACTGCACTTTCTTCTTTTTAAATTTCCCATCCCTCCTGCCCACTACCCCTTCGGCGGAAATTGCTGGAAGATGCTAATATTTGGGATCTGGAGGTTCCTGGGGTGTGGTGTGTTTGGCTAAGAAAGCAGAGCTTTGTGGACTCATGGAGAAACGCAAAGGACATTTTCTTCCCTCCTTGAAAGTTTATTTCCCGATAGGAAAGCCATCTGGTTTCCAGTACCACCCTCAGTTCCACAACATAGGAAAGCTTGCTTGCCCCTTTCTTTTGGCCATGACCTCGTGCCATTTGGCTTCACAGAGGTATCCATTATACTCAGAAAGTTACTTCACGTAAGATGTAAAATGTTAAAATAAGGGCCAGCAGAGAACATGTTCAAGTAGATTCGCTCCTCTTGTCAAGGGGTCAGTATCAGTGGCTGTGAGAATCACTGTCTTTGCTCCATTGGTGGCCGAGCAACCCTGGTCTGCTTTCAATTTATTTTTTAGACCAGCCTCTTTGCATATGCCCCAGGGCCTTTGCAGATGTCATTTCCTCTGTCTGTAAGTCTCCTCCCTCAATTCACAGGGCTGGTTCCTTTTCATTCTTTAAACCTCGACTTAAATATCAGCTCCTCAGAGAGGCCTCTCTGAGTGCCACATCTACTAGCCGTCTTTGGATCACTGCCACCTCCCCCATTTCTTATCTCGGTGCCATATTTGTTCCCTTTATTGCTCTTGTTCCAGTTCGTAATTATTGTTTGTTCTCCTCCTCATCATCTGTATCCTCCAATAGATTGCCATCGGTAAGAGAGCAGGACCTAGTCTGCTTTGTCCCTCATTTTGTCTCCAGGCCCTGGCACAACATAGGTCTTTAATTTATTGAGTGATTAATTTAAATATGCCCAGTACGGGGAGTGGTGTGATTAAAACACATTCAGGTTTATATTCTTTCTGTACCAGTTAGGATTAGGTTCAGCAGAAAGTGACAGAAAACTAAAAATAACGGAGGTTTGAATAAGGTAGGACTTTCTTTCTCTGGTATGATGCTTCCATGGTGATCTGAGACTCAAATTCCTTCAAGCATTTAGCTGTTAGGCTATGGGGATGGTTATCGGACTCAAGGTCCAAGATCACAGCTGGAGCTCTCACATCCACGTTTGAGGCAGGAGTTTAGAAGAAGAGGTGAAACATAAAGAAACGTAAAGGACCCATGCCAGGCACCTTTCAAGAAAGTTTCCCAGAAGCTGTCATCACATTTCTGCTTTCTTTTCACTGGCTGGTACTTAGTCACATGGCCATACCTATCTGCAAGGGAGCCTGGGAAATGTAGTCCTTTTAGGCAGCACATTTCTACTCTAAATAAAACTGGAGATTTTGTTAATAAGGATGATAAACAATAAAGATACCTGGGTAGGCAACTCTCAGTCGCTGGCATATGGCTCCTGCTCACAAACCTTCTATGGCTGCCTAGTACTTATGTCAGGGTTCTTAGCCAGGGTTGTATATCAGAAACATTTTGGACAACTTTCCAAAAGATAGATGCTTGGGTTTCAACTTCTGAGATTTGGTAGATTTGGGGAGGGGGTTGTTGTTGGAGCTTGAGAGGGTTCATCACATTTTTTCTCAACTTCACTGCAAGCCTGAGGTCTGGACCGTTGGAAGAAACACAAGAATCAGGTAAATGAGGATCAACAGCTTGCTTTTCCTCTGGATGAGGCTGTTCGGAGAATGTAGCTTTCGGCTGCACTGACCGATAGGCTTTCTAATACTTCCATCACTGGATTGGGCAGAATTATCTGGCTGTAGGTGGAGTAGGACCACCCTGTGCTTCTTTGTGGAGAGGACCTTTGCTTCTGATGCCATGGTGGGAGCGGGCAGGTCCACAGACACTGAGCAACCCACACCCGTTTCCCCTCCCAAACCCACTGATCAGATGAGCTGTGCCTATGTCCCATCCCCTTCCAGGGAGGCCTGAATAAGGACGGAGGCAAGAGACCAGGAGGGTTGCTGGGGAAAGCTGAGGAGTAGGGAACAGGGTAAAAGGCCCTAAGCTGCTTCATAAAGCTCAACTTCCCTGGCAAACATCTGAGCACTTATGGGATCTGCCTGGGACCCACGCTTCCAGCTTTCTCTTTTCTTTCTTCATGTTCCCTCTGCTCGAATATTTTCTTACCCCAGCGCCTTTGTTCAAGCTATCTTCTTGCCCGGAGGGCCCTTCCTTTTTACCTCTGCGTGCTGGATTCCAACCTCCTTCAGAGTCCAGAGCTCATGCCATACTCTCTGGGAGCTCCCCGCGAACCCCACCACACCAAAGCTACCTCTCTTTGCTCCGTGTTCCCGTGGCATCTTGCTCTGCCACGTGTACCATCTTCTCGTTATTTACACGTGCATCTGTGACAAACATTGCTAATTGCCTAGTGGAGAAACGACAGGAAAGGGGTTCATAAGAAAGAAGTTAGGACAGTTGGAGAGCTGGGTGGCGGGGAAGGTGAACACAGGACTGCCTTTGGTGCAGCCTGGTGGCTTCCCCCTTCAGACCAGACATGCGCCCTCTGGTCAGCATCGACCTCACGGCTCCCTGCATTGCTCATACTGGGTCCTCACATAATTACATTACCTGCCTGGCCCTTGTAGGTGTTTGGCCTCGTGACCTGTGTTCTCCAGCCTCCCTGGGGCATGGCTGAGCCCACCTTGCCTGTAGTACCTCAAGAGATAGAAAAATGCTCTCCTCTAGGGCAGCCCATGGCCTTGCAAACACCATTAATCTTCCTGTAACTTGCACCCAGTGGCCCCAGTCCCATCTCTTGGGGTCACACAGAATACATTGCCTGTCTCTTACATATGACAATTCTCCTGACATCCAAAGTCAGATGTGTCACCATTGTTTCAATGTCCTCTCAATGATAAGCACTCAATATCAATTGTTTTATGAATGATATTAATAAAGTTATGACTGATTGTTAAATGCCAGTTATGAGCATCTAACAGACGAAGTAGGCCTGGGTCGGCTCAGGGAAATCAGAGTGGCAGAATTTATGGGCATTTTAGGAATCATTAGCCCAGGGATGACAGACAGCTTCACGTGCTCATTGATAAACGGAGAGCTGCTACTTGGAGCACGGTGCTGGTTCTCCAGCACATCTGGGCTCAATGGGAAAAGATTCTGGGATGGATTAGTAATGGCTGCCAGGAAGAGGAAGAAAGGGATGGTGGAGGGATGTCAGTCAGTTGTCATTTCTCATTTACCCAACTTCAAAGGCCCAGTGAAGCCCAGAGAGGTGGAGTACGATACTGCATAGGATCTAAAATGTCTGACTTCCATTCTTGAATTTTCTTCCTTCTGACTAAGCTGCTCATGGCTGGTGGTGTCTTCCAGGGCAATTCAGAGCGAAATGTTTACCAAGTGAAACCAGTGAAATGTTTGCCAAGACGTTAGTGCCAAGACGTTTCTTGTTGTTCCCTCATTTTCTTACCTGTTGGTTATCTCATTTCTTCTTCCAGAGGCTGCGTTAGCTGTTAATCTGCCTATCCACCTCTTTCCCTTCTTAAATAAAAAAGAATCAGTCGGCTTCTTCTGCTGCCATTCTTTTTGGAAAAGCACAATAATCAGTCTCTAATGAGCTTGTGACTCTGAACCGAGGTATAATAATTTCGGTGACTCTGCAGCTTCCGTTGATGGAAATATATTTATTTTAGAAGCTGACGACCTGTGGGAAAAGACTATTATTCTAAATATCATGATGAGGTCATGGGAGCTGATGGAGGGTATGGGGAGAGGGGGAGGAGAGGGGAGAGATCCAGTGAAAATTAGAATTGCGTATGAATGAAAATAGACTGGTTTCTATTCTGAGCAAGAGATTCTGGTTTTCTGATACTTTACGGGTGTTGAAGCAAAATGTACATAGATGGGAGAAGTTTTTTGAGGCTGGTTCAACCCTTTGCCTGAGGCTCCATTAGGTGACATCCCTCATGGTAGCTGAGGTCGGCTTGAGTTTCCAGGATAGAAGACTTCCAGGATGGAGAATGGGGTGGTCAGTGGTCATGGTTCACAGCTTTATAGGACCGTGGACTTGTTCCTGTACTGAAATTTGACTTTCTATTATACAAAAGCTAGAGAGCAAAAAACAAACAAACAGAAGTACTTAGTCACCCATAATGCCATCCCTCAGTCATTACCACTAAGTGTATATCCACACCCCCCCATATATGCAGTATGTATACACATTTTTTTTAATACACACACACACACACACACATCTATTTTGTAAGATGGGGATCTTAGTAGACATAGGTTTTTTTAATCTAATTTCTTTACGTATAGTATGTTATGATCCTCTTCCTTCGTCAATAAATGCAGGTCTGTGATGTCGTATTGTATATTCATTGATTGCCTTCCAAACAGTTATTCTTACCTTTTCATTCTTAAAAGAATGTAGAATTTCCAGGCCAAGTGGCTTAGGTGAGTCATCCTACCCCAAGCTCCGGAATGGACATTGATTAGATTGTACCAATCAGCTTATCTTATTACCCAGACCTTGGCAATTGGTTCAGAGATGAGCTCTTGACCCAACAGGAGACATTTGCTGAGGACTTAGGAGATAAAATTTTCTCTGTTTCATGGAAGTTTCTGGAATCGATGTTTTCTTTTACCTCAGGTGGTGTAACGTAAGTAGGTGGGACTAGAAGTCCAGTGGTCATTATTACTACCAGGAGGGGTGCTCACAGATACTGAAGCTCTGCAGAACAGAGTTGAAAGGATGGCAGAAAACATGAACCAGAACCCAGACTCCATCAGGAGCCTCTGGATCAAACCATGCCCGAGGCTCATGCCGCTTCTCGACTTTTCTGTTAAATGAGTAATAACTCCAGCTTGTTTGAGTCACATTACTGACAACCCAAAACGTCCCAAATAATACATTCATTAAAAAAAATTGTATGGTATTCTATTACATGGATGTGTTCAAAGAATTTTCATGCTTTTTACCCGGTTTGATTTTTCAGTAGTCTTATGAAGTCAACAAGGATCTATTTGGCAAGTGTAGAACTAAGGGGCAGCAGGGACAACTGACCTCTCCAAGGTCACGCAGCCAGATAGTGGCAGAAGCAGGCTTCCTGACATCTTGAGCAGAGCCTTCAATAATCAGTTATGCCTCAAGGCAGAAAGATTACAGACCAGCGAATAAAATAATTCTAGAGGCTGGGCCGCATTGTTAGGCTGACAATTAGGATGTAAAAGTGCCCTATCATGAGATTCCGGTGCAGCCTGGGTTGGAAAGCTAGGGATGTAAGATATGAAACGGTTTAGCGGTTAGAGCCGTGGTTCTCAACCCGCAGGCTAAGGACCCCTGGGGATTCCTGAACTATTTTCAAGAGGTTTGTGAGGTCAGAACTATTTTCACGATAATGCTAAAATGATATTTTCTCTTCCATTCTCATTCTCTCACAAGTGCAGAGTGTGGTTTTCTAGAGGCTGCGTGACGTGTGACATGCAGCAGACAAGAGCGGAGGGAAATAGGAGAATCCAGCTGTCAGCTATTAGGACAGACAATTAAAGAGATTTGCAGAAATGTCAAACAACGTCACCCTTCTTGCTAACTCTTTCGTTGTTGTTTGGAAAATACAGTTGTTTTTTTTTTTAATGTGTTACTTATGTTAACATGTAATGTTTTTGTTATTTTTGAAAATGAATTTATAAATAAACAATAAAAATTTTTTAGATTTCATTTAGAATACGGCAGCTATGGATAGATATAACCTACATAGACAAAAGCTGTTTGGGTCCTCAATATATATATTTTTAAAGATTTATTTATTTATTTATTTGAGAGAGAGAGAGAGAGCAGGGGGAGGGGCAGAGGGAGAGAAGGTCTTAAGCAGACTCTGTTGAGCACAGAGCCTGAAGCAGGGCTTGATCCCAGGACCCTGAGATCAGGAAACCAAGAGTCAAATATTCAACTGACTGCACCACCCAGGCGTCCTGGGTCCTCAATATTTTTATGAGTGTTAAAAACCACCGTTCTAATGTCTAACTTTATGAGAACATAAAGTTTGAGGGCTGTGGGATTCAAGGACAAATATGATTTCAATTAAACTTCTTTCAGAAGACTCATTCAGGCAAATCTAGTATCCTGTTGGCTTGTAACTCCTAGACCCCGGGTACAAAATACAATGTGAACCAGAGATTTAGCCATCGATGGGGAAGGAATAGGATCGGTGTGGCTTAAACCAACTTAGACAACTTTGGCCAAAAGCTCCCTTTGGAATAAAAATGAATTCATTTTGTCTGCTTTAATCAAATCTGTCAGAAAGTGACTAGCTCTGTTCCTTACTTTGTAGACACATAAAGTCACTCGAGTGTTGTGCACTGAGAGGCGTCTCTTACGATGATATAGCACCTACCAGAGTTTCTGGTAGCAAGCAACAGAAGCTGACCCTGGCTAGTTGGGCAGGGAAGTTGTTTATCAAAAGGATATGAGGAACTCTCAGAATTGTTAGGAGGAATGGACAGTCAGGTTTGAGCCTAAGCTTCCAGGAGCAATGAATATAACACTCTATAGAGCTGTAATGATGGGGACCACTGCACCTGCTGTTGTCACATCAAGCCCTTGAAGGAACTGCTACCACCACTGTGGCACATCTCAACCATGCAGACACTGTCACCCCAAGAGTCAGACCCATCACCACCACTCTTGCCAGCAAAACAGATCTCCTGGAAAGTCTTTTTCCTTGAGTTGCTCTCTTCAGAATCGAAGTTTATAAGATTGTGTCTGACTGGCAGAATCTGAGACAGGTGCCTTGATCCATGTTGCAAGAAAGGCTGAAATTTGATTTGATTTTTCTAGGTTCTACGTTGGAAAAATGGGATGGATAGGGCTGAAATTACCCCAAACATAGCAGGGGCATTTAACAGGAGCTGAGACCTCAGGAAACACGACTGATGTCTGGAACATGTGGTGTACAAAGTCGTAGAGTCATGGCTATGCAGAGAACTCCAGGGTTCACACTCTAATCTTGTTGCTGCCAGCAGCTGTAGGACCTTAAGCAAGTCACTCTTGAAGCCTCAGTGGTCTCACTGCCTCCCTGGGTAGATATGAAGGTTAAGCTAATTTCCTGGATGCAGTAACATGTAATTTAATATTGTGTGCACCTAGTAGGCACTCAATAAATGATAGCCATTAGTATTACCAATCTTTGGGCTCTGCTATTGACACATTTTCCCCTAAAGGGGCAAGGGGAAGCTGAGGCACAAGGAGGCCAAGGGACTTGCATAAATTTTGAGCAAGAACTAACATTAGGATGTGCTTCTGAACTCACTGGCTCTGCATCCAGCTCCCATTCCAGTTCCTGGGCCCCATCACCTCTGTGTGCAATCAACAGGAGGTAAGGAAGTAGGAAGTAATGGGATCTCAGGAAGTACTGAAGACCTCCTATTGGCCAGTTACTTTGGGGTGGGAGGGTTTAAAGTAAGTTTGACTTATCTGCCTTATTCTTTCCTGCGTTGTTGGAAAATTTACCGATGAGTACATACATAGTATTAAAAATAAAATTTAAAAAGTTTTTAAATAGCAGTAAAGCTGTTTTTATTCTGGGAAACAAAGATCTGTCTCACTTTGGGTTTCCTCAAAGCTGAGCCTGAGATGAGAATTTGGGATTAGGAAGTTTATGCTGGAGCTGATCAAAGTTTAAGTCCTGGTTTTCTAATGAACTAGAAGTGTTCGCGAACATTTCCCAAGTGTGGATCGCGGATCGAGAGTGCGTTACCAGGGATTACCCTAATAATGGCGATATGGGTTTGGGAGATGCTGGGACAAAAAGGGCCTTTCTCTCTTTTTTTTCTTTTTGTTTTAAATGCAGGACTTCTCAGGGTCTTTGCCCCGCTAACACACATTGAAAATATCTGAGAGGGACGCATAGCTCCATTCCCCATTGTTACCCTAGGATGACTTTGTAGGGCCAGTATTGTTGCAAGCATTTTGGATGATCTCAAAGGTCACTTTGATCTGTCAAGTTAGTGATTTCTATGCTCTCATTTAATCTTTTCCCCAAGCCTGCAAGATGAGGAACCACGTTCAAAATCACTGGTCAAAACCAAGAAGCCAATTATGCACAGAAGTGGGACTCAAAGCCAGATCTCTTGAGCCTTTTTTTTTTTTTTTGCCTCTCTGCTGGATACACAGGGTGAGGAGGGCAGGCGTTATGGTTGAATCGTGTCCTTGCAAAAGATATTAATCCCCAGTACCTCAGAATGTGACCTTATTGAGAAATAGGGCCTTTATAGAAGAGACCAAGTAAAAATGAGGTCCTTAGGGGAGCCCTAATCCACAATGACCTCTGTCCTTATAAGAAGGGGAAATTTGGACCCAGGTGCTCCTAGATGGAAGATGGTGTGAGGACACAGGTGAAGGAGGAGGTGGAGTTTGAAGGGAGGATGCTGCAAGCTAAGGAATGTCTGGGGCTACGAGAAGCTGGATGAGGACAAGGAGGACCTTTCTTCTGTTGATTTCAGAGGGAACGTGGCCTTGCTGCCACCTTGATTTTGGATTTCTAGAATCCAGAGCAACAATAAATTCTTGTTGCTCTGAGCCCCCAATTTGCGATACTTGGTTGCAACAGTTCTAGGAACTGCTGCAGGAGATGCGACAAGGGCCCTGGGATATTGTTCTGGGCTCCTTTTCAGTCAGACTCGAGTCTGATCTATGCACACAGCAGTGCCCAGCCGGTCTCTGGGGAAAGCTGTTGGTCTCAGCCCTGGGGAAGCAGTGCTTCTCTTTAACAGCTGAGAACAAAGACAGTCTCCATGCTTCCCTTGGGCCCCCTCCCCCTCTTCCCCTGTCTTCTCGCCTTGGCAGCAAACAAGAGAACTTGGACACTTGTACACCTTTAGAAACAGACAGAGCCCCTTGAATGTTCACTGTCCAATGTGGCTGGGCAGGGCTGTTTCCTTGTGCTGGGCTGCCGGGCCGTGGAATGTGACCTTTCTCTGTGGGACGAGCCAAGAGCAAGTTTTGCCAGGGGAGCTGGCAGGTACAGAGCTGCTCCCAGTACAGACACCTGTTGTTTGAGTCTATTTGTGGAGACCTCCTGGGTGCTTACTGCCCCACCAGGCAGGGCTCGAGCCTCTGATTATGCGAGTCATTTCTGCATCATCGTAAGACCTTCCGCTTATATGCCCATCACGAGTTACTAAGGGGTTAGGGGTCCATGAATTGATTTAATCCCCTCATTGAATCTATAAAAGAGGCAGGGCATCCCCATTTTACTGATAAGCAAACTGAGGCCCAGACAGATGTAGGGATTTCCCATGGGCGTAGAGTTAGTTCATGGCAGAGGTGAGATTCTCCTGAAACAGGAGCCATGCGTGGGAATTGCTGGATGAGTAGCCGAGAAGATAGAGGTACAAGGCAATGGGTTCTTGGCAGGCAGGGAAAAGAGCAGCTGCCCTAGGGAGATGCTTAGAAACAGGAGGCGGGGGGTGGGAGTGCAGGTGGGCAAGAGCCTCAGCTTTGGAATCAGAACGAGGTTTGAATCTAGGTTCTGCCAAATTCGAGCTAGGTGACTGGGCAAGTTGCTTTCTGTGCCTCAGTTTATTTGAGAAGCGAAGAAAAGAATCGCATCTACTTCATTAGGCTGTTCTGACCATTGGATGCCAGGAAACAAGTATTTAACTTGGCGTCCGCTCTGTGGGAGCCGGCCAATCAATCCCAGGTAGGAGTGCAGCGGTGTCCGTTACCAGCCTCCGGTCACCCTGCACCTGTGTGCCGAGCGGACCCGGTGAACGCCGGTCCCTCTCTGTAGGTAGGCTCAGACGACCACCACGGGCTGGGCGGTGGCTGCGGGCCAGGGAAGGTCCTTGGCAGCTGGTGGGAGCTGGGGAGCCATCGGGGACCTCAGCCCGCAGAGGCGATTTCTGCGGCTTACTCAAAGGGCCTGGGAACAAAACCAAACCAGACCTGGTCCGAAGTTTCCCAAATGCTCTTAAGTGCTGCCAAGGCTGGATCTGCTTTCTGAGCCATGCCGAGGCAGCTTCATCTCCCACTCCCTTCAGACGCAAGGCACTGTGACCCTCTGGGGGCGAGAATCCGTCTTGAGCAATGTAGCAACCGGGGACCTTGCTTGTTTCCCCAAGGAGGCTCCCGGGTCCCACCCCTGCGCCCCTCATGCTGAGCTGCTTCCAACAGTGGCCAAGAAACAGGGTGGGGATAAAATGCAGGGGGAGGAGGTCCGCTCTGGGGCACGCAAGGAACCACATAGCCCCTCAGGTACTGAATAAGAAGGCCAAGTCCTTGCGCTGTTCACTCTTCTCCTGTAGCAATGTCTGTGCCATGCCTGTCCCCCAGCACAGATTCGCAGGGACACTGCACTGCTTTTGGAGTTGTCCATGGCTCCCTATTGTCTCTACCTTATAAGATGAAGTTCAGATTCCTTAGTCTGGCATTCAAGGCCCTTGAGGGTCTGGCCTCAGTGCTCCTCTGCAGCCTGTCCCTTGTGCGGTGTCACATGAACCCACACCAGCTCTACCCTGGACTTGGAGTTCCTCGAAGGCACCTGGGGATTCTCCCCCATCGTGTCTTTGCTTGGTCCCTGGGAGAGACCGGTGTGTTGGACACGGTGGGGGGCGGTGCTCGCTATGTACCTGTGGAATCAGATCATACTTTATTTTGCTCTGTAGTCATTTTTAAAAAACGCAGTAAAAGTAAAGACACAGGCAAAAGTGGTTATGAAAATCCACCTTACACAACAGGGGTGATCGACACCGGTTCCTGACGCTCCCATGCCCATCCAGCCTGGATTGTAGGAGGCGTGTCTCAGAATTAGAAGGAACAAATTGGGGCTATGGTCCTGCCTTTTGTCTGAGGTCCAGTAGCCCTGGAATGGAACCGCCCACCCACCACTGAGCTCCATCACACTCGGCCCCTCCTCCACATTAATCACTCATGCAGACAATGGGGGGCTATGGAAGAAGCCTGGGAAATGCCAGAGAATATGGGGGGAAACAACGTTCTGCAAGAGGGTGCTTGTCTTTTCTCTGTAGGGGACCAAGTCATGTTGCCCCGATCTGGTGGCTAAAACCATTTGGAAGTAGGATTCTTGGGTCGGGATAAACCTGTTAGCCCCGGTCACCTCGTGGTGTTAGCTCTAGTAGGGTCTCTATCACTTCTCCTCTGGGGGCATTTTTGGCCCCCTTCTAGGTATATTCGGCAGTGTGCGATGTCTGCAGATGACTTGGGGTGCTCTTCCCCTGATCGCGACACGGTGTTCCCTCCAAGAGGTCTTCCCTGTCCATCTCATAGTCACTGTCTATGACAATCACTTCATTTACTATTCTTCACAGCACTAACAATGTCTGAAATTATCTTATGTATTTACGTATTGGTCTCTGTCCCGCACTGGGAAGTAAGAACCATGAAAACAGACTCCGTGTGGCTTGTTAGGCCCACGTCCCAGCGGCCAGGGTGACGGCAGGCCGAGGAAGCTTGCATCCTTGGTGGGGGGAGCCTGTGTTCCTGCCTGCTCACCCTCACCTAGTCACGCTTTCCTTACCTGTCTACATTTCACTTCCTTAGGGCTGCGTAAGGCCTTCCTTTTCGGACTCCGCCCAGCACCTCGGAGCCCTGAGAGACGCTCATCTACTCCGGCAGGCACTTGGATTCCGCGGGCATTGCGTCAAACCTTCTGCCCTACTGTATTCTCCTTGAGGACAGGACAGGGCTTTACCCCTGGTGGTCTTTCCCGGTTTCCTCCCGCGGTTCACACTGCGTGGAGTGCTGCCTGGATATCTGTCAATGCCTGCCTGTTGCATTCAATTCCACTTGGATCGTCGCCCCAGTGTGGACAGGGAGCTTTCTTCTCCTCCGCCATGTTTGGGGTAGAGACCCAGTCTGCAGCGAACTAGATTGCACACCTAGTGAATTCTCAAGCAGACAAGTGATTGTTAAGGCAGGAGGTTGTTGAGTCAGACTATTGTTTGAGCTCCTCTCAGCAGAATCAGAGAAATTATGAAAGGATAAGTAGAGCACCGTGGAAGTTGCAAAATTCCAAGCTATCAGTGAGATGTGGTTTCTGATCTTCACTCAGTTGCTCTTCTAAGCTGGCCCGAACAATGTTCAGAGATTCTTTTTTTTACTAGAATAATTCCATGGAAGAAGAGTAAGCATTAAATTCAAGAGAGCTAGAGCTGGAAGGGACCTTCAAGATAATCCAGCCCGACTCTGCTTAATAAAAGCCGAGGAATGTGAAGCACGGGGAGGGGCTGTATTCAACATTGCACAGAAGTCAGGGGCCAATGTGCGGGTGGCCAGGCAGGCCTTCTGGCCCTTGGTCAGCGCTGTTTTCATCTCTAGGTGAGTCCCATGACCCCAGCAGCTCTCCTGATGCTGTTACACGGTACGTTTCTTCCCCCAAACTGCGGGCTCCAATCCTTTACATGCCCTGGCTGGCGGACTGGGGACCTGCAGCCATGGCCTACTTTCAAGGACATCAGGAGATCTCCCCCTTCTCCCCTCCCCCTGCCCTAGTCTCCCAACCTGGCCAGTCACTGGTGCCAGAAATCACACCATCAGAGACAAACGACTCTGTGTCTGGACATAATCTGTCTTTAGACCAAAGATTGTAACCTCGAAAGCCTATGGGGGCTGAGCAGTTCATATAAATGGTGAGTTGGCACAGGTGGGGCTGTGGGGGGCTGGAGAGTAAGGCCATGTCCAATGGGCCTACAAGGGCAGCTAGGACTCTGCCCCAGCCAGAGAGGTCCTATCTTTTGTGTTTTCAGGGGACACCAGAAATGTGAACTGTTTGAACGCTTCTGAATTTTAAGCATTGGCAACAACAGCAACAACAACAACAACAACAAAATTGAAGGGCTGTGTGGCCCAAACCCAAACAAATAAAAGCTTTCCCTCTCCAAGCTGGATGAGACAGGAATATGCGGTCATCCGTGGTTCTTTCCAACGGATACCAGGTGAGAGAGATCAAAGAAACTCAGAGAACTGAGTGAAAGCCAAATTTGGATGAGTCCAGAGCCCGAGGTGGGTGCCGTGAATGAGGTGCGGGGCGGGGGGGGGGGGTTGGGGGGACGTTAAGGAGCGCTCACTCTCAGGGCCGACCCTGGGCTTGCATGCCCCGAGGAGCGAGGAGCGAGCCCTTCCCAGCACTGGGGGTGCACAGGGGAGGAAGGAGAACAGAGCAGGTGTCGGAAGAGCCATAGCCACAGGTCAGGCCGAGTGGAGAAGACCCCAAGAAGCGGCGGCGGGAAGGCCACAGAGGCCTGATTTGCAAGCGGTGTGATTCTGCCCTGCCCTCCCTGCCGCAGAGGGGGCCGGGCAGGGCCGGTCCTGTGCTCCGAGCACCACTGTTTGCTTCTCCGGTGTCGCCACACCCTCTGGAAGCCTTGACTCAGTCTTGCCCCAAGGGACTTCAGTGGAAAGTGTGAGAAAGCAAGAAGTAGCTGTTGTTTTTAACCCCCAAACCGGGCAAGGCAAACAGTTCTCCACATGGTGCCTGGGTCTAGGGCCTCGGACTCCGTGACTGTCCCGGACACCTCACTCCTGCAGCCACCGGAATGAGTGGTGGTGGCGGGGCAGGGGGACGGGGGTGTGCACTCACTGGGAGGCCCCAGGAGTGTGGCATCAGCCTCTGCTTCCTGTGAGCTCCTTAGGGGGCAGGGTAAACTTATTGCCCTTGAGGTGCTGTGCTAGTTAATTCTGAGAGGGGAAGGCTGGGCCTTTGCAGGACACGGCCTCCCTGCCTCCTGAGTGGAGCTTAGCAGGAATCTGGAGGAGCAAGGCTCTGAGGAGCTCCTCCTGCTGCCTATTTGGCTCTCCAGCCAAATGCCTGCGGTTTCAGTGCAGTGTGGGGGACAGCTGGGTTTGTTTTGGTGTTCAAACTGGGGGGGGGGGAGAGGGACGTGGTTTTAACACTGAAAAAATAAATTGTTCTAAGAGCGAGAGAGAAGGCTTCCAGCGGGAGCCCTTGAAGGCTCTAAGCCTGCCTGCTCCCTCGCAATGTCAGAGAATCAACGCCTGACGGGAGCCAGCAGTTAGCCAGCTGCCCTGGGGAAATGAATAGGCAACAGCAGGGGAATGGGACCCATTATCCCCGAGATGTTGGGAGGGTCCACGTAGTCTCTGGGACCCCCTCATTACATGGCTCCTTGCTGCCAGCTACTTGCTGTTTCTAATACCTTTGGCAGGTATCTTTTGATACCTCCAAATCCTGTGGGGGCCACTTACGGGAGCCAGCAAGGAGGAGGGACTCTGGGGGGGCAGGAGAGAGATGACAGCTGTCTGCAAATGCTGGGTGTTGGAGAGGCTGTCAGTGGGAAATGGGAACAAATAGACTTTCTCTGGGACCCCAGACTATATAATGAGGACCAGAAGTAGAGCTAAAGAAGACACATTTTCCTGTTCATATAAGCAAAACAACAACAGACCTAACTACTTTTTTTTTTTAAACAATCAGGGCTGTCTGCTGATTGTTGTGTCTGGTCTCAGTCACCTCCTAGGAGAAGGCGTCCATGAAGGACTCCCCCTGGCCCCCATCTCAATTTGAACCTCTGCCCAGTTATTCTGCTCATTCCCTGCAAGTTACTTATCAAAGTCAATAAATATCACACTTACTGCCTCTAACTTGTTTCCTTTCTGCTACCAGTCTGGATGATAGCTTCATGGGGACAGAGATCTTTGTGCCCTATTCGTCCTAGAACGGGGCTTGGCACATAGTAGGGACTCAATAAACACTTGTCACCTGAACAAATGGAGAGGGAGAAAATGGATTCCCTACCACTGGGAGGATTTAAGCAGAGGCAGATGTCCAATAGTCAGGGATGCTAGAAAACCCTCCCTCCTCTCTGTAGGGGCTCAGGTTATGCTAGCTGCTGTGCCCCACAGACCCAAACTGTATAATGGTTCGATCATCAAAGAGTTATTTTTGCTTATGTAACGTCTCGGCTGGGTGTTTCTGATGGAAAGGCATCTCTTCTCTAGAAAGTGGTTCAGAGACTTGGGCCCTTTTCATCTTGTGGTTTCATCATCTTCAATATGCAGCTTTTTAGGTCGCCATGCTCAATGGCATCGAGTAGTTGGAAGAGGAAGAGGTGACTATAGGCCGTGCCTGGAGGGACACATCCCTTCCGTTCACACTCCATGGGCTGGAACTCCATCGTATCTAATTGCAAGGTTTGGGTCATGGTCCAGGACCGAGAGGAGGTGAGCTTGGTTCGCAATCCGTCAGGCTGAGCCATGGCGGCACCGGGCAAGAGGTGGGAGCAGGTGGCTTCCGGGAGCCTCTCCCAGTTCCCAGCACTTGTGTTGCAACAACTTAGCTCGTAAGGGGAAGTCGGATACTTGTCACCTCTCTTTCTTTTCTAGCTTTCTAATTCCTGATTCTTTTTTCTTTCCAAGTTTTTATTTAAACTCCAGTTAGTTAATATACAGTGTAATATTAGTTTCAGGTGTATGATACAGTGATTCAACAATTCCGCACATCACCCGGGGCTCGTCCCAAGTGCCCTCGGCAATCCCACAGCCTATTTCCCCCATCCCTCTATCCTTCTCCCCTCTGGTAGTTGTCAGTTTGTTCTTTAGAGTTAAGAGTCTGTTTCATGGTTTGCCTCTCTCTTTTTTTCTTCCCCTATGCTCATGTGTTTTGTTTCTTAAATTCCCCATACGAGTGAAATCATATGGTATTTGTCTTTCTCTGCCTGACTTATTTCGCTTAGTAGAGTACTCTCTAGCTCCATCCACGTTGTTGTGATCTAATTCTTTTTGCTTTTGCTCAAGAATTCCCTTGGGCATTTCTGGTGTGTCATCGTGGACAGGGAGAACATTTGCTTTCGGCAACCGCAAAAGTACCCACGTCAGACAGAGCCATGCAGGAACCCCGGCTTCATCACACCCTTGGTATGTGGCATGGGGCAAGTGATCCGTCCTTCCTGTCCTCCACTTTCTCCTCTGGAAAATAAGGACAATAACAACAGTAATTTTTACTGGCTAATGTTGTGAGGCTTAAAAGATCAGAGGTGTACCATTTATGAGGCATTTACTCTAGGTCATTGTCCTAAGTGCCTTATTTTCATCATCTTTTTAAAGTTTTCACAGCAACTCTATGAAGTAGATGCTATTATTAGCTCTAGTTTTATGGAAGAGAACACGGAATCACTGAGAGACAAAGCAGCTTGCCCGAAGTCATGCTGCTAATACACTGGGAATGGGGACTTGAACAAAGTCACCCAGTTCTAGAGTCCACTAGGTATGTAAAAGATGACCGCAGTCATGGGTACCACGAGGCGGATTTTTTGTGGTTATGGTTAGTCCCAGAGCCTGAGCCAGTTCTAGGCTTACTTGTAATACTAGCATGGTTTGCAGAACATTTCACAGTCTGTACCGTGCCTTTATGGCTCTTGGCTTAATAGTTCTTCACAAGACTCTGAAGTACCTTCACTGCGGTATTCCTTTCCTTGAGGATTAAAAATGAGCCGCAGAAGGCATGAGTCACCGGCCCAAGGTCATGCAGCCAGAAACTGGTGGAGTTGGCTCTCAAACTCTGACAAACTTTTCTGACAAGGCCGTTGTGCTGGTTAAATTCAAGTCAATATTTGCTAAGCACTTAGAATGGTGTCTGGCACATAGTAAGCATGAGGTAAGTGTTCATTAAATAAATTAATTAAATAAATATCACACCCTCCTGACCTCTTCAACAAATATTGCTCCAGCACCTGCTACCATCTGGGAAGTTAGGGGGGATGGTAGCTGCGAACCAGGGGCTCTTGTCCTCATCTCCCAGCACCTTTGGGCCAGGGTCCTTAGGCTGTCTCTTGGCTCTGCTGCTCTGTTCACCTTCTCCCCTCATTCTGGTCTGCTCTTCTGGGAGCTCCCTACAATCTGGGCTTGTCCTCACGGTTAAAAAAATTTTTTGGCTTTTCATTGGTCCTGCTTGCTATAGCCTGATGGAATTGTCTTTTAGAAAGATGTCGTTAGCAAGCAGTGGTCTAATGAGTCACAGCGTCCTCTCAAATAGTGTCCTCACTCACGGGGGCCTCCAATTAACCCAAAGGAGTAATGAGCGGCAGAATTTCAGGCCTCTGCGCTTGTCAGTGGGGGAGACGCTTTTGGACGAGAGGGCCTAAAATCACACCACAGACACTTGCTCTGGGTTTACCTGAAGGCCCGTCTGACTGGGGGACTGAGATGCTTCCTTTCCGCTCTGCCCACTCTCTCAAACCTCTTCCTTACATTGCTTGAGCAAATTCCTAACATTCCTTGTCAAATTGGGTCCCAAATGACTTCTAACTCATGTTTTTAGTGGAACAGACCCAGAAATTTCCAAACAATGAGGAAATAAAGTGGAGAAACATGTATACACTTATTCAACGAGTTTTATTGAGCCTCTATCATATATCAGGTACTCTTTTAGACACTGAGGAGGCAAGAGGAGCAAGCGAGCCATGGCCTCCCAAGGGCTTTGAGGTGGCCGGTAAAATGCAGCTCTGCCTTTCAGACCTAAAGTGGGAGCCACACCAGGGGATCCTCTAAAGTCTCTTGGGCTTTAAGATCTATGTCTTATGACATGACAACCTTTGTTGTGGTAGTTCAAAGAATTCCTTCCTGCTGCAAGAAAAGACATCGTGAAAATGGGGTGTGTGTGAGACTTCCAACCGTACGCTGATACTCATGTCTCTTCTTCTGTAGTAGCAGAACGCCTGGGTTACAGGTGGGCACGGGGCTGCAGAGAATAAAGGTTGTATTTTCCATCTTCTTCGCAGCGGAGAGTGGTCACATGGCTAAATTCTGACCAATGAGATGTGCGCAGAAATGCGTGCCACTTCCGGTTATGCTCTGAAGGGGAAGGGATGTTCTTCCTCCCCATTTCTGCTCCCTGCCTAGAGCAAGGATGTGGTGATGAGCCTTCAAGGGCCATGGGGATGAAGGCGCGCCTCCCCTGGGATCCCGGAGCAACACGTAGCTTTATGTTTAAGTGATATTAGGGGCCTCCCAGTAGCACGTGATCAGCTCTATCAGCGAGAAGGTGGAGTTTTCTGTCAATTTTTGCTTCATATAGTTTGAAGTTTTTTTTTTTTTAAGATTTTATTTATTCATTTAAATGAGAGAGAGAGAAGGAGCAGGGGAAGGCATAGAGGGCGAGGGAGAAGCAGACTTCCCGCTGAGCAGGGAACCCGACGTGGGGCTTGCTCCTGGGACTCCAGGATCGTAGTCGAAGGCAGACGCTTAACCAGCCGAGCCACCGGGGCACCCCTATTTTGCAGTTTTCAAGTAAACATTTATATATTTAAAATTACCATGTCTTCTTGATGACTTGACCCCTTGCCACTTGGAAATGCCCCTACTCACCTCTGGTATTGCTTTTTTGATTCAAAATATGTTTTTCTTGGTTTTTCATTTGTTGAGGAATTTTGAATTATATCCTGGATGTCACAAATGCTCATTGTGAAGACTCTGGATTCTGTTCTATTCCCTGGCTGTAGATATTTCTGTTTTAGTTGTCAATTAACTTGGTTAAACTCAAACTGCAAATTCTTGCCTGTGATCTTGGTTCGGTTTTAGCCATAAGATGCTACGTCTCTGCTTAGTACGAGACAGCGCAGGGTTAGCCAGATACTGGGCCAAGCTTTCACACAGAATTTGGGGACACCCCTACTCTGGCCCTCTCTTTTCTATTTTGTCTTTCTCCAATGTCTACCAGCTGCTCTGGCCTAGTCTCTGCCCTCTGGTTTCTCAGGCTAAAAAGACGGTGGGTTTTCTTTGGAGTTTAGCTGCTCCCGGTACACCGCTACGGTGGTCTCGCCCAAGGCTACAGCTGTCAAAGAGGAAGCTCTTTGAGCTGGCCCCTTCTTCCAAGGTTTGATCTTCCTCCAAAATAGGCCTGCTTTTGTTTCCCCTACTGAGCGTTGTTTTTACATGTGTTCTCCAGAGTTTAGAGATGTTATTTGCAAGATGGTCAGTCTGCTAGGAGTTCAATTTGCCATACTGGAAACGGAATTCTGAATGTATTAACTTTTTTTCTTGGCTCTTAAAAATGGTTTTTTCTTAAATCTGAGTGTAGTTGACACACAGTGTCACATTAGTTTCAGGTGTAAAACATAGTGATTCGATTCTCTGTTATGCTGTGCTCACCATAAGCGTGGCTGCCACCTGTCACCATACGACTCTACTACAATACCATTCACTATGTTCCTGAGTCTGTGCCTTTTATCCTGTGACTTATGCGTTCCGTAACAGGAAGGCCATAGGAACTCTTTGTACATATACCTCAAACTATATGAAGGAATCTAAAACTCCTGGACTTATGGGACATCAACTGAATGGCCTATTGTGCAGTCATTAGAAACAATGAAAACTGAGTTGCAACTCAACAACAAATTTATGATTAGTGAAATTTGCATGGTATAAAATCATATCTCACTGTGATTACATCTGTAAAAATTGGTGAATACGTATCAAAAAGAATTGAAAGGGAAAGCATTTCTCTTGTGTGTACAATAAATTTCAGCGCTGTTAAAAATAATTTAGGGAGAGAAAAATTAGATCGAAACTCTAGGGGCGCCTGGGTGGCGCAGTCATTAAGCATCTGCCTTCGGCTCAGGGCGTGATCCCAGCGTTCTGGGTTCGAGCCCCACATCAGGCTCCTCCTCTGGGAGCCTGCTTCTTCCTATCCCACTCCCCCTGCTTGTGTTCCCTCTCTCGCTGGCTGTCTCTGTCAAATAAATAAATAAAATCTCAAAAAAAGAAAAAAAGAAACACTATACTACATTCTGAACAGAGTAAGGGAGGAAAGGGAGATGAAACAAAGTCTGATTCTAGACAGTGGACAAAGTCGCTGGGCTGAGACTTCCAGGACCGGGTGGAGAAGCAGACACCAGCCAGGTTTGGAAATCACATGCACCTTGGGGTTTGGAACACATCTCCTTTTCTTTGAGGGCCAAGTCCTTGCCCTCATGGGAAATGTAACTTCCTGCTTTAGAGATAAGTAGCTCGGAGTGACTCCAAAAGTCGTAAACTTCAAATGGGTCCTACAAAACATGGGGGTACGTTTAAGGAAGTGAATCAGAAACATATGGATTAAATTTTGCCTAAAATGACATAGAGATTTTAGTAGACAGAGAAGAGCATTCTCAAGGAAACAAGCATGTTTTGGCATTCCTAACCCAACTCCCAAACATTTGAGAGATGCTTTTGAATATTTTCTTAAAAACAAAAACAAAACAAAATAAAACAAACCATCCTGACTCTCAGAACTTGAAAAGCAAGCTGAATTATTTATCATGTCTTTTCCATAGCTTGTCCTCAACCGCTGTTTCTATATAACAAGGGGTTTTCCTGGTATGATACTGGCACTGTGGAGGCCCAAGGAAAAAGCCAGTATCCAAGAGCCGTCTTTGCCATTTATCACCTCTGGGAACTGGAAGAGGCTGTTTTAGTGGTAAGAGCTTTAGTTTCCTCACCTGTGAAATACGGCTTTCATACCTTCTTTTCAGAGCTGTAGATGAGAGAAAATACTTGCCATGTCACCGTATAAAATTTCTGGCCATACTTAACCCTTGTAAGGGCCTGGCAATTGTTATTGTTATATTGCTAAACAAGTCTGTCCATGTGGTATGGAGTTTTTCTTATTCCCTTAACATATTGTAATAGCTTTTTTTTTTTTAGCTAAATTATGATTTAATTTATTGTTTGCCTTAGAAGAGGGGAGAGATTGAGGATTGGGCAGAAGATTTGGTTAAATATGCTGTTTTTATGTGATCAGAACTAGGGTCACATTCTGTCTCTACTAGTTATTGATTATTGACTTAGTTGAGGTCATTATCAGCATCATCTATGTTCCATTAGATGACAAATAGTCTTTCCTTTCCTTACTCTTCCGTACCTTAAATATCCCAATCTACTTAGTTACCAAAAATGACATCTAAAACCTGCATACAAATGTATAGATACTTGGCTTCTTTCTTCTCGAGTCAACTCTTCCTAATATTACTCTTCAAATTTGCCCCTGGGAAGCATTTGCAGCTGAATTTCCTGGAAAGGTGGTGTCTAACCATAGATTTCTTATAATTGAATTCACTGTTACCATGGAATTGAAAAATTTTGATGTCATAGTAAATGATCATTGAATGATCCAATTTCATGCCTAACTTGAAGCCTGGGCCCTGATTCTACAAAAGTACAGATGACCCTAGCTATAAATTTACCTTCTGTATCTCCTTGAGAAGTCTGTTGGAAGTTGTCACAGCATGTAAGTGCTAGATGCACCTTGGAGGAGATCTTTGACAGATATTTATTGATCACCTGCTTTGTGCTCAATTTTGTGCTAAATGCAAGGACCCGAAATGAAAATATATAAGATATAGTCCTTGATCTCAGGGAGCTCGCAACCCAAATGGGATATTAAAGGCTTTTAAAATACCAACTTTCCACAAAGAGTAGTATCCTTGGTAGGGGAAATTAACTACTTGGCCTGGGGACTAAAGGAGAGGAAGATGCTTTTTTTTTTTTTAATTTTAAGGTTTTATTTATTCATTTGAGAGAGAGAGGGAGAGAGCACGAGCAGGCGGGGAGGCAGAGGGAGAAGCAGACTCCTGTTGAGCAGGGAGCCCGATGGGGGGGCTTGATCCCAGGACCCCGGGATCATGGCCTGAGCTGAAGGCAGATAGATGCTTAACTGGCTGAGACACCCAGGCTCCCCAGACCTAGGGATGCTTTACATGAATTCTCTCAGTGGTTCTTGTAACATCCTATAACACGTGCACTTTATGATCTCCAGTTAGCAGACGAAGAAACCAAGACCCAGAGAGGTTATATAACCTCTTCTACTAAAAAAACCCCAGTGAACTGACTGTTTGATTGTGTGGAAAGTCAGACCCAGACAGAAATGATCCTTCTAGTTCGGAGAACACACATACACACACACACACACACACACACACACACACACACCCCAAGCCTTTCCACTTTACCCGTGTGTAAAATGGGTTAGTAGCTACTAACAAGCAAGGAACAAAGAAGCAGAATGAGATCCTCTATAGGAAATATATTTTTTATGGTTGGCATACTATAAAAATGTTACAGCTCATACTCAATTCTCATCTCTACACCCATTCCTCTTTCTGTGACAGCTTCCCTAAATCAAGCTGGCTTCTGAAAGAGTACTCGGAATATACTAAAATGTCACCCCACTTCACATAATAAAACACCACCCAGTCTGCATGCAGATCTTCTCCCAACAATGTTATAGTGACAAAAATCAACAAGTCTCTTGTCAGAACATCTTGGTCATTAAAAATACATTAATAGCTCATTACTCAAAATACTGTACTGATTCTGCTCATTTCCTACTGAAACTTATTAAACACTAAGAGCCTAATCAACCCGAGGTAGTGTTCAGCGGCCACAAAGAGTACGCTCCATTAAAAGAAAAAAAAGAATTTTGACCAAAATGATAATTATAATACATTGTATTTATCTGTCACTGAGTCCTCTAATGGTTGAACGGCTTTGTAATTCATAGAGAAAAAGGTTGAAGACACAATGTGTTCAAAAGTAAAATTTAAGGTGTGTGCATGCGTGTGCGTGCGTGTGTGTGCGTGTGTGTGTGTGTGTTGTGGCAAGCAATAAGGTCTTAAGGGCCTTTAGAATTCTTCAAAAAAGTGAGATTGCTAAAAGTGCTTCTGCAATGGACTTTCCTTTTCCTGTCTCCCCTCCCCTGTTTTAACATCTGCATTATCTAAACGATCAGAACAATGGAACCACATTGCAACCAGAGCTCCCCACTCTTCATATTAGCAGTGAGACTTTGGATATTTTTAACACTTTATTTAGCCTCCAAGCTTGACTATCAGGTTTTAGGTGTCATTCTCTGGGTCTCTGTAAAATCATACTGAAATAATTTGTCGTACGTTGCATGGGTTGTGCTAAGACTTAAGATTAATGTAGGTGGAACGTTGGCCCATTATAGATACTCTGTGAATGACGGTATTATCGTTCTTGCTCCCACCGGATGAATGACAAGGATTATATTCGATTCAACTTCGCATCCTCAGCACTAGCACCAAGCATGGCACGTGGTAGATTTCCGGATACGCCTGCTGCACTAAACTGGTGTCCGAAATCCCTCTCAGCATCGTAACATCTTGCTCTCTGTGGGTGCCCAATAAATGTTTGGTTTTGACTGATCAGTAAGAATGTATTGATTATTGATTAGATACCGAGTGGGCTCTGTCACCCTCAAGGAGCTTTAAATTGATTTAGTAAAGCAAGGTTTATACATATGAAATGATGGGAGAACATTGCCTGTGGGGGAAACATTGCTATTTCTCTTCTCTGACCAACATCCATTTCTTCTTTTTCTGGCAACACATCCTGATTTTTCTTGCTGGATTTGCCACTCTACACTGCATGCTTTCTAGCATTCTCCAGAAAAGAATATTAAAGAATCCAACGCTATAGTCGTTTCTGCCAAGCGGCCATGTAGAGCCGCTCAGAGAGTCATGTGACCCAGGCCTGACCAATCGGAACATCACATTCCTGTGGCAACAGGACTGATTCAGAGATGAGCAGAATGTCCTCAGAAGCTTGTCAAAAATGTGCTCTCTGAACTGAACTTTTACAGAAGTTACAGATAACTCTGATAAGCTTGAAGGATATATTGTCAGCAGAATATACCAGCAGACAACAGACTGTGGGATGTTCAGAGACTTCAGCTGCTTGAGATGCCCCAGTTTCCATAAAAGATACTCTTGGGTTGGTGGTGATGGAACTGAGCCCATTGGCACAAGGTCCTGAGAGTTTTCAGAAAGCTCCCAGTGAGGCATCATCCCAAAACTGCAGTGTCATGGTTGCAAAAACTGACTTTTGCAAGTCTTGTCAATTTCTTAGTTCCCCACTAACACCAGCGTGCCTCACTGTCCACAAGTCATATGCTAATCACTGAGTGTCACTATGCGAGTGCCACAACCATCTAATGGTGACACTTATCTCCAGGGTCCAGGAGGAGGTGAACCACAGCAGGCCAATATGCATGTGCCCAGTCGGGGAAGTAGAGAAAGGGAATATGAAAACAGTCTGGTGTGACAGGAAGGGCACTGGCCAAAAGGTCAGGGTTCTAGTCCATACTCTTTGCAACTAACCACATGGCCTTAGAAAAAGCACCTTTCCTCTTTGGGACTCAGTCTCCCCTACGTCAGGGCAGAGAATTGGCCTTCTAGGTCTCTAAGATCCTCTGGTACTCTACCATCCACGGGTTTATGAAATCTTAGAAGGCTGCTCAGTCGGTATATTTAAATGTCTTTGCAGAGTTACTTACATGCTCTTGAAATACAGATTCTCTCTGGTCTTGCGTCTTCTCCTCCCACCCCCACTACTTATCCACTTGCCAGAGAGCAATCTCTTTCCCTCCTGTTCTGAATGAAATGGAAATGGACAGGCCACATTCACTGAAAAGCCATGACTTGAGCATTGAAAGCACTTGATTGTGCCCGGAGAAGGGTCTGAGTGAGGGTGATGAAAGCAATGCGAAGAGGCTGCCTGGTTAATTGCGCTTCTGTGAGGAGTGAAGCATGAACGAGGAACCTGGAGGAACTTTGCTCTTTCCGAGCCATCTCCCTCGACCCTCTTCCTTTTCTGTGGAAAAGGCTTTAGCACCCAGGTCTAAATTAAGATCCAAGCTGTATTGTATGCAAATCAGATACTGAGCTAGCAGGCCATAGCATTTGAAATAGCACCATGTTTCTCCCCAAAAAACATTCTCAAGTCCGTAATCCAATGAAGACCAACACCAATTCTCATCTGGGCACACATTTTTGGCTGGAGTGTGTCTTAGATTAAAACTGTTGCAGAGAGACATGTAGGAATCATTAGAAATCTTAGGGCTGGATTTGAACAGTGGGCTTACTCAGGCTTGTATCCCCAAATTCTAAGTCCTCAAGTCACTATCAAGCACCACTATGCTAATTTGTTTACTGTCTGTCACCGTCTTGAAGGCAGGCACTTCATCTTATTTACCAATTAACACCTGAGGCTGGCATAGAAAAATTGATCAATAAATATCCACTGAATGAGCAAATGAGCAAATGTCAAGTAATAAAGGATCTATGTGGTTCTCTTAGTTAATCAGAAGCATAAATAGTTGTCTACCAGAGGTTTTCATCAGATGAGGAGACCACAGATACCACAGAGAGAATTCTAGCCCAAGACAGAGATGCCTGACACTGTATAGACCTTCACTGCAGATAAGTGTGCGGTGTTTATCTAGCTTTTGGCAATGCTGAAAATAGCTCATGGCCCTGTGGGTTCAGAGAACCTCGCTCGGGCATCTTTGACTTCTCTTACCCCCTTCATTTTGCACGTACTGTATAGACAAAGATCTGCTTTCTTAGCACGTGCCCGAGACTCCCATTTAGAGAAACTCTGGTATTATTGAGACGACGCTTTGTTGGATATGCCTGGCTGGCCATGAACGTTGGCCAACATGAAGGCTTTTGAGAAAGGACCAGAACTTGGGGGTCCTTCGGGAAAGAGAGAGAAGAGTTGGGAGAGTTGACCTGATGGGATGGAGTGAGGGTGAGGCTGAACTCTGTGCCACGACTCCTCCCATGACCTCTGAAACTGTTTTAAAGCCACTAAACCCATGGGATCATTTTTTTCTTGTTTGGATACATAGGATCTGAGTTTGTAATCTGGGAATGTTGGTGTGGGCTGGACAGGGACAGGACTTTTGGATCCAAAGTCAGAGATGCCCAGGCGAAGGCATGCCCTCGAGGACTGGGAGAAATGATGGTCTGCCGCAGGCAGCAGGGGATGGGGGGGTGTTTGAGTCAAGGTTATTTAGATGTCTGCGGGATGGGGGCAGCTTCAGCTGACACTAGAGTGGCATGCCGATGAGAAAGCTAAGGCAACACGATGTTGGTAAAAACCAACAAAAGCAAGCACAGCATAACACAACAACAACAAAAAGGTTCTCGTTCTAGAACCGAATGCCCCGTAACTGAATTTGAGTCCCAGCTGTCATACCAGTTCCATGGCCCCAAGCAAGTCAAAGCCCTTTGAGCTGCCCTTTCCTCAGTCCCTACCTCAGGAGCTGGTGACGGTGACAGGAAGGGAGAGTTTTCGGCTCTTAACACAGAGCTCCACAAGGAGTTCGCGTTATTCCAAGCGTAAGGGATTTGCCCAAGGCATCCAGACCCGAGAGTGCCAAAGCAAGGGCTGGAACCTGGCGTTCCTGCCACCTCGTTGGCTGCCCTTTTCCCAGATTCCAAAGCTCCAGTCCTACTTTCAAGGTAACAACACAGATGGGAGCCCTGGCTTTGTGCTTTCCGAAGGCCCAGCTGCTACTTGATGGAAAACATCCTGCCCCACGTGGCTTTATAAAAGCCAGGACATCACGATGATTTTAAATAATAAGAGTGAATAATGACTTCCTTTGTATTTATTAGGACAACGCTGTAAATGGGAAAATGTGGTGTTCTTGGGGAGAGAAAGAATTTAAGTCCACGGGAATCCCATTGTAGTCCCCCATTAGGGCTCTGTTCGCTGAGGAGAAATGACATTTATCATCTGATGTCTAACTTGACATTTATGGTCTCGCGGAAGCTATTTGCGGTGTTGATGGGTTGCTGACTAGAGCCATCCAAGTCGGAGCGCCGGCGAGGCCGTAAAGCTGGGAGGGAGGGAGTCTGGCTGGCGGGGCGGCCCCCGCCGTCTGGGCTCCAGGAAGATCTCGTTCTTCAGTGTGGATGTAGGAGGATCGCTTCCCATCTCGGGGCCTCAGGGCCTTTTTTCATTAAAGCAAAAAGTTTAAAGGTTTGGCTTCGACAAATCTTCAGGGCCCTTCCAGCTGTAGTATAACATTATTCTAATAACTTCCAGCCAATTTCATCACTGGTCAAGAGGGAAGTCATTTCTTGGCTGACATTTGTCTTGGGTGCTCTTTGCATCGGGTCTGCATGCGTCTTCGTGCGGCCGGCCCGGGGGCAGCTTTCTGTCTTGCCAGTGAGATTCCGGGCCGTGGAGCTCTGTTAACTCCCTCCAATTGCCAGCTTTATCTCCTCACCCACCACCTTTCGCCTCGCCCTGCGCTCTGCCTGGGCCTGTCCAGGGGAATTCACCCTGTCTTCTTTGAAGAGCACAGCCTTCTTCGGGCTGAAAATAAGTGTTGGACCTCGTGGATGCACAATTCTGGGCGTTCTAGATGGCGTCCTCTTTCTCCAGGGAAAACTTTATGTTCTTTTGACCAGCAGTTGCAGGAGGAACAGAACCTGCCTATCCAACCAGGAATGGAGAAGAGAGCGAAGGAGGGTTAGCCTAGTTCCAGTTTGTCCTCACCCGCGGTCTTCACTGGGAGCCAGCAGTTTTTACCGGAGCCGCTCATGCTTCTGTCAGTGAACGCCACTCCTGTCTCTCCAACTCTGTGAGACCTAGTTTTTTTAGCTTCTGACCAGCTGCCTCCTGCCTGGTGTCTTGGCTTGTCATTCCCACCCAGCTTAGGATGCTGCAAATTCCTTCAGGTAGAAAGTAGAGCAAAACGTCAGGCTCATTCCTCTAGGAGTTCCTTCCCTCTGGAATCTTGCGCCCTCACTTCTGGTTGCCTTGGCTGTTCTCAGATGCCATCAAATAGACTCTTTTTTGGTCTTTGAATTTAATCCAGCTTTTATAGTTATTTTTAATTAAAAATAATAGAAGTGTTTGGTAAACCAAGTTACTCCGCAAGTCAGAAGCAGAAATTTTATAATGGGCTAATTTTAACCATAGGCTTTAGGAGGCAATGGCCTGGGTGCTATAGGGGGAAAGCCTCAGAATCATACAGGACCTGGCTTGAATGCCGATGCTGACTTTCATTAATTCATTCAAGAAATATTTATTGAGTGCCAACAATGTTCCAGGTACTCTGTCCTAGGCTACTGGGGATCGAGTGGGTGAATGAAACAGAAGGTCTCTATTCTTATGAAGTTCCCTTAGGAAGTATGTACCCTAAATAATACACAGATACAAATTATAGTAAGATCTTTTTTTTAAAAGAAGATTTTATTTATTTATTTGTGTGAGAGAGAGAGTGCGCAAACAGAGGGAGCAGCAGGCAGAGGGAGAGGGAGAAGCAGGCTCCCTGCTGAGCAAGGAGCCCAATGTGGGACTCGATCCCGGGACCCTGGGATCATGACCTGAGCTGAAGGCAGATGCTTAACTGACTGAGCCACCCAGTGTCCCTATAGTAAGATCTTTGAAGAAAAAAACGTGGTGCCCAGTCAAAGAAAGACAAGCAGAAATAATCTAGAGAGGGACGATGGTCAGGGAAGGGCTCTCGAAGAGTCACTTAGATTGTGAGTGGAAGGCTATGCTGGAGTTAGCAGGATGGAAAACATAGGTGGTGGGTGGGTGGGTGGGGAAGCATGCCAAGCATAAGAATGTGCAAAGACTATGAGATAATCTAGGGCTTGATGAACTCAAATAACTAAGAGTAAGGTGAGTCTGCGTGACACACAGAGATCAACGATGACATGAGGTAGGATTGGGATGGACCAAGATTGCTGGCCTAGAAAAAAGTTTAGGTTTTATCCCAAGAGGACTGGGGAGCCATTGCAAGGCTCCTAAGCAGGGGAGTGGTGAGATCTGATCTCTTTGGTGAAGATTACGCCCACTGGTATGAGGAAAATGGATTTGGGTTGGGCTAGGGCAAGAGTTAGGGAAACCCGACGTAAGGTGATTATGGTGATGCAGCTAGAGATGAAGGGGGCTTGCGTGGTACCAGTGGCAATGGAGATGGGAAGAGGTAATGAATCAGAAATACTAAGGGAAAAGCATTGGTAGGACTTGGTGCTAGATCAAATGGGAGAGTAAGGGAGAGTGAGGCATCAACAGTGACCTCCAGGTTTCTGGCTTGAACAATGAGTGGCACAGGTGGGTCCACAGTCACTGTATTAATTTGCTAGGGCTTCTGGAACCAAGTATCACAAATGAGTGGTTTAAACAACAAAACTTTATTGTGTCACAGCTCTAGAGGCTAGAAGTCCAAGATCAAGGTGTGCCTAGTGTTGGTTCCTTCCGGGGCTGCGAGGGGGAATCTGTTGCATGCCTCTGCCCTGGCTTCTGGTGGTTTGCTGGCAATCGTTTAGCGTCCTTGGCTTGTAGATGCTTCACCCGTTCTCTGCCCTCATCTCTACATGGCGTTCTCCCTCTGAGCATGCCTCTACGTCCAAATGTCCCCTTTTTATAAGGATACCAGTCATATTGGAGTAGGGCCCACTCTAATGACCTCATCTTACTTACCTAATTACATTCCCAGTGACTCTGTTTCCAAATAAGGTCACATTCTGGGGTACTGGGAATTACGGCTTTAACAGTTTTGGGGAGGTGGGGACACCGTTTAATCCAAACACTTAACATTTCTGTGCCTCAGTTTTTTCACCTGCAAATTGGGGACAAGAATACTTACCTCAGAGAGGTGTTAGGAGGAATAAACAAGAAGATATATTTAGCGTGTCAAGAATAGGATTTGGCACATAATGGAATTCAGGAACTGTGAGTCTCTTTTTGCCCTGTTGCCTAACTCATAGAGAATGGAACACTTCAGATCCAGAGGGAGGATAGGATAGAAGAATGTATGAGAGTGGTGTCCCAGGCCACTTGGGGTTTCACGGTGTCTCCAAGATCATGTCCTGTTGGTAACTGCCTCTGAAACAGGGCAGGCTTGATCCCCATGGTGAGGCCAGCCCAAGGGTTGGAGAGGCGCTTGAGACTGTTGCCCGGGTCCGGGAAACAGCACTGGCCCAGGGGTTAGGGCCTCCGAGTGCTAATGACGGATGAGTAACCCGGGCCAAGCACCTGCTTCCTCGGGCCCAAGATTTCCATTCAAAATATCAAGTCCACTGTTTATTTGTTGGCTGAACACATGTTGAATGAATAAATTACAGAGCACTTACTATGTGCCAGGCCTGTGTTATATGGCTTACAGCCACACTCCAATTTAATTCTCTCAATAGCCCCATGAGATTCCATGGGTGGGGAGCCTGGGCCTTGGAGAGGTTCAATCACTGTAGAGGGCTACACAGTAAGTGGTGGGATTGACACTTCCTGTCTGTCCCCCCTCACCATCTGGTTCTAATCCACGATGTCCTCTGACTTCCCTGTTCTCTGGCTTCAATGTTCCAACACTCCACACATCCCGCTGACGGGCTCGTACTACTTCTTCAGGCTCTGGGGCTCCGTGGATGAGGCAGGCCTCGGGTACAGCACTGTCACGTGATGTGAGGGAGCCCCTGAACCTGGCTGCCGGTGGGGGCTTCCGAATTTCCCAGGCTTGCTGGGGAGGCCCACAACCCGGGGAAGGAGCAATTACAAGCTGCAACCAGAGGTGCTCGAGTCAGAGAGTCTGTCCCTTTAAATATTTTGACTCTCTTGCCACGTATTTGAGCCCTAATCTATACTGACGTCTCCGTCTTTTTGAAAAGGATTTCAGAAGGAATGGGAGAAGTGGGTTATGAAGACGGAAGCTTCTCTTTTCCGCACAATTAGCTTGGGTTGTTTACTGCAGGCTGATTTCACCCCTAGGTAATTTTGGGGTCCCTTCCCCTTGTTGCTCCTAATAACATTCATTATGGTTTCAGCTGCTGCTATTTGGACGGCTCCTGGGATGGCGAGGAGTCGTGTGGTGGCCCTGAGACAGTGACCGGGCAGTGCCGTTCATATATTAGAACCTGAAAGCTGTTTGGATGGGTCTCTAGTATGGGACGGGGCCTCAGTGGCTACATGACACTCATTGGGCCTCCTCTCATGGCGGAAGGAGAAAAAGGTACAAAGGACAGTGGGAAAGAGGTAAACTTTTCTCCTTCTCCTCCTTTCTTTGTATTTAAAATATATTTAATTTAATGTTTTATTTTTATAAAGACTTTATTCGACAGAGAGAGAGAGAGGGTGAGAGAGCACAAGCAAGGGGAGCAGCAGAGGCAGAGGGGGGAGCAGACCCCCCGCTGAACAAGGAGCCCAATGCGGCACTCGATCCCAGGACCCTGGATCATGACCTGAGCCGGAGGCAGACACTTCACCGACTGAGCCACCCAGGCATCCCTTTAAAATATATTTTAATGAAACACTTTCTCATCTTCAAGTACAAAAGAATGATTCCGATCTTTCCATCGGGACCTGCCCGGGCGTCAGGACTTAGCTGCTTCGGGGTGCACAGGGCTGACGGGCCAGCACAGGGCCCTTGGGGCGCAGGGAACGCGGCCTCCTCTGCTGGAAGTCCCTGTGACAACCTCAGGGCCTTGACTGTTACCGAAGGCTCCACGGCTTTCAGTTTCGCATTCCCTGGAGGGATATTCTTGTGAACTGGAGGAGTGTGTGCTTTTTCTAACCCAAGCACGTTCATGGTGTCTTTCCCGCACGCGGGCCTCCTTCTCGTACGTTCAATCCTGGTGACAGTGTGCAGTGTACGAAGGGGCTGCGGATCTGCGCCGTTTTTCTTGGTCTGCAGGTGAAGGATGAAACACGTTCTCCAGGATTCTTGACCCGGAAAATGAGTGATGAATCCAATCGGTACCAGTGAGAGACTCCACACCTTTCGTCAGGTTTGTCGTGGGCCTGCGGGCCTCCCAACTAGACTGCGAAATCCCCGCGGCGAGGGTGGGGGTTGTTCCCTTGAGAGGCCGCTGAGGGGAAGCAGAGCAGGGGAAGGACCTCGCCTTATTCATAGTAACAATACTAAATGGCTTTGGAGAGTTGGCTCTGTCACCAAGTCCGTTTGAGAGATGAAAAGATGAGGCTCAATGAAGTGACGTCATAGGTCCCCACTGAGTCCTTTGCTAAAGAGCAGCCTTGGGGTGCACTCCCGAGTCGTGTACAGCTAGAGCTCACATACACGGGACCACCGTGGCTACAAACTCAGGTGCGCAGCCAATGGGCATTTTAGGAAAACAGCCGGGATCCTGCCTTTAATAAAAGGAGTCATAATCGGAACCTCGACCCTTTACCTAGGGCGTACAATGAAACCGTCACTGGTCTCACTAAATGCTCAAGTGCGTGACTTCGTTTCTTTCTCGCAATGTTCGTAAGGACGTGAGTACTATTATTATTCCCATTTCATAGGGGAAGAAACCGAGGCTCGGAAACAAGAAGTGCATGCTTATGCCAGGATGCTGGTGAATAGTATAGCTGGGGTTCAAAGCCGCGTTTTGTTTCATTTGCATTATTCCACTCTCAACATCAATGACTTGGAAATTTCTTTATCAGCTGGAGATCTAAGTCGAAGGCATTTTCATGAATCTAAAGGCAGCATTCTTATTAGTAAGCATTTGTAGTTTCCTGCTTTGTAGAGATATATTCCGAGGAGTGAGCTGCTCCTTATGTCTTACATCTGTGTGGCCCTGATGATCAGACAGAGTTTTTGCTCACTCTAATTCTCTTCCTTTCAGGGCTCAGACCACAGCATCGTGTCCTCAGATGGTGTGAGAAGCCTGGGACCCTGGGTTCTTCAAGTTTTTAAATAATCCCCCCTGTATGTGACCCCCTCCCATTTCCCTTCTCTGACTTTCACTTATGCTCTCCATCCCCCAATCCCTTGCTTCCATTCCTACCCCTGCACCCCCCCAGGACGCCCTCCCCCCCCCCGTAAATAGTCTTTAGTGATACACTACAAAGAAGCATATGATCCCTTAAAACCATGGTCAGATTATTTCACCCCTGCCCTCGGAGGGTCTCCCATTCCACTCCAAAGGAACCGAGTAATTCAGAAAAGAAAAAAATAGCCAAACACTCTGAGTGACTATGGAGAAGAGGAATAGTCAGCACAATCATTTCCTGACATACATGGCAAAACCTGCACTAAATGAAAGCAGCAGAATGGGGGATTCTGGGTAAAGGAATTTTCCAGATACTTCAGGATTAGTCTTTCTACAGTATCCAAGTCTCCTCTTCTGCTTCTGGAACAGTAGCACACCAGGCATAGTGACTCTTTGCTGACTGAGGATTTCACGTAGTCCTGAGGTCATTATTCTGGGTAGCCATGAGCTTCCACAGCCCCTCAGTCACACCCAAGCCTAGGACTTCCCTCCCCTTGTGAGAGGAGAGACAGCTACAGAGTTTTGTCTTCTTTCTTCATCCCTGACATATAGAGATTTTCTTTCTTGATTTCAACAACATACTTTGTGAAAAACTAAAAATAATATTTAGGCCGACATTTCCAATGCTGAGCAGGCAGGCCTCCTTGCCTCGCTGCCATCCTGACAGGAAGTTGACTCCGTGTCTCCAGGACCGAGCACTCAGCCAGCAGGACATTAATAAAGCTGGAGGCTCCTCTTCTTCGACAGGGTTTGTCCAATAGCCCTCTTCACTGAGGTGTGCGGGAAGAAGTAAGGTACTTAGTAAGTTCAGCACCTGCTACTTACTTCTTTTAATTCTTACGAAAACCCTGAAATACAGGCATTTATCATCCACATCTTAGAGCTGGGAAAATGGAGGTTCAAAGAGGCTAAGTAAGTTGCCCAAGGTCGGTGAGGAAGTGGCTAAGAGAGGATTTGAGCTGAGGATTCTCAGCCTTCAAAGTGGCAGCCCTTCCCACTAGCGCCCACTAGCGGGGGTGCAGTCCAAATCTGGAAAACTGATCCCTCCCAATTTGGAGCTCTCGTTCCTTTAGGGGGTGGTCTTGAGCAAGGGCAGGCCATTGGATGCTAGGCAAAGGTGCATTCTGGAGGCTTCATCCTCCTGGGAAGGTCTCGCAGCACCAACACCGTCATGGACCAGCCCAATCTAGTGTATCCCTCCCTTGAGATCTGTACTTCCCCACCTCCCTCCTTTCCCTAAATAAGTCAGCCTGGGAGCAATTTTCTTATAATCTCTGATGGGAGCTCATTCCCCAAACCAGCAGCGCCTGGCTCGGCAGCTTGGCCAAATGTGGTAACCTTTCCGAACTTCATTTCCCTGTCTGTATATAGGGACTCATAATTCCTCACATTCACATACGATGCCCCAAGCACATTCTCGTTCCCATGGTTATATATTTTTTTTTCTCCAGGGATTTGATTTAGTAATACTTTTTAAAAGCTCACAGTTATTGAGCACTTATACGCTAGGAACCAAATCTGTTTATGTTCATGTTCTAGTTTAGCTTCTCAAGGCCCCTATGGAGTAGGGATTTCATTGCTTGCATTTTAAGGACTAAGAAACTGAGATTAAGTAACTCGTCCAAAGCTGTATATCCAGAAAGTGAAGGAGATTGTCGGAATTAAGAGTTGAAATAAACAACTTCTATCTTCTAGTCTTTATTAGATTATTAGATTATAAAGTGTTCTTCCCATTTTTCTCATGCCAAGAGATACGCCTAAATTCACACATCAGCAGAATAAGGATTAGAACCAGCCCAAGGCTAACTTTATGGATGGGGTGTTGCAGTCACCCCAGTCACGCAGTCTTTGCTCAAATTCACAAGGATGTGGAGGCTCAGAAATGTGGGGCTGGTGACTCCATCATGTTTGGATGAAGTCTTTCTGTAAAGCCCCCTCCCCACCAAGGTCTGGAGGCTGCCTGAGGCCTTTCCTCAAGGGTTCCTCCTCCCTGTGCACGGCTAAGTGAGTCTGCTGGCTCTGTGCCCATGCCCAGGCCTGGGATTTATAGCCTGGGCTGCCCTCACACTGCCGGGGGCCCTCCCACAGCCTCCCCGAGCCTGGACTGTGGCCTGAGGCCCCAGCGACCCCGCTCTCCCAAGACACATTGCTCTCTGCTGGCAAGGTGCCAGCCTTGGGGGGGGGGGTGGGCTAAGGCTGGGGCAGAAGAGGAACCAATAAGGAAACAGCTTAGTTCTGTGCCCTGACCTTGGCGTGGAGAGACGTTCGGGGGAGTCTGAGTCCCAGTGACTAGCCCCAGAATCTTCCAGGGATTTAAGATTCCTGACTTGGCCCCGAATGACCCCCTGCAGGAAGGATGTGCTGGTGTCTCCATTGCCAGAGAGCCCAGAGATGACCTCCCCGCCCCAAGCCCCCTAGGATGTACACACTGGGGCCCTCCACATAGGGACGTGTCCTCCTGGCGGCGAGCATCCCTCAAGAAGGTCAAGCGAGGCTGGAAGGGCAACTTGGGGTAAACAACACCCAACTCCCTGGAGTTGTTGCTTCTGCTTTGTGCTTCAAGTATCCTCCTCTCTCCTTCCTTCAACTCCTTATCTCTTTTCTCTTCTCTGCTATCAAAGAACGGGTACATTCTGGGTTCAAATACCAGTTCCACCTGTAATCAGTCGTGTGGCTGCTGGAAAACTACTTAACCCTCCATGTCTCAGCATTTTTTTTTTTTACCTGTAAAATAGGAATGATAAAATCTTCGTAGTTTCTAAGAATCAGAAATAGACTGCGCTAAATGCCAAATATTTGACAAGTGGTAATAATCATAATAATTTAATATTGCTACTAGGTGGCTGCTTGGGAAACTAGCTAAAGAATTTTACTTTATCTCTAAGCATACCTACCAGGCGTGTCATTACCGATCAAGACTTTTAGGAACAAGCCTTTAATCAGGGCTCAAAGGCTTTTAAGAAGAAAAATATAGGTATTACAGCTATGGGAGCACATTGCAGAGACCAATAAGGATCAATCACAGATATCACCTTCCGAGTATGAAAAGCTCTGTGCTACTCCGGGTCTCTCTAGGTCCCCAGATACACATGTTCCCTGATCTGTCACTGGACAAGAGACACACACTCACAGGCCCTCCCGCCTTGGGCCCTTCAATCTTGAAGAGAGACAGGAAATGAATTATAAGTTCATTGCCCGAGCTCAAGAGAGAGCAAGAAATCCAGCATGATGCTGGGCAGGCGCAGAATTCCTGTCAGCAGAAGATTTTACTGGCCGAGGACGCTGACCATGGGGACATGTTGGAGGCCTACCAGCCCCACGGGTGCAGTTTTGAGGAAGGCTGGTGTTAACAGTTCCTTTTGTGTATTTTACGGTCCCAGATTAGAGTCTATCCCACGTTACACCAAGCCCTCTGCTCTCTCACCAGCTGGCTCTCTATGTGTCATGCACTAGGCCCAGATAACCAGAGCCTACACCTGGGAGACCAGAAGGCTAGTTCTCCAAACTGGGAGACTTTACGAGGTCAGGGCTGGGGGCACCAAAGCATCAAAGGCGGGAGGCAAATAGGCTGCATGTTATATCAACTTGAGACTGAGAATGGGGGAATGGAGGTGAAGAACACACAGAAGGAGAAAGCAAGGCTCTTATCTGAAACTGAACTCCTTCCCCTGAAGAACAGACAGGGAATTCATCCCTGCGGCAGGGAGCCACGGGCCCGCTCTCTACGGGGACCCTGCCCAGCCACCGTGTGATGGTCACTGAATCCAGGCTGTGCTTTGCAAGGGGCTGAGAGAATTTCTCTCTGATAAATATTCCTGCCAAAGTTAGTTTTCAAGCCATGGTTCATAAATATACAGTATTCCAGCGAAAAAGTACAGAATGTCCTCCTGGGGTTGACAAGCAAAGAGTTTCATAAATAACCCTCTTGACACGTGCAAGATGTTAACATTTTTGAGGTTTTGGGCAGGGGCAGATGTGGATTTAATTGCTCCATTCGGTCTGGAGCCACGGTGGACTTGGACGTTACCTCTTGGGGGCCGATGGAAATGTTTTTCTCGGCCTGAGCTAGCTCACGTTGCTTGTCGGCACTGAGGACAAAGGCCTCTCCTCGGGCGGTTCCGGGCCGGGGCCGAGCGCTGCACAGGTGAGTCGGACCAGATCGACATGCAGGGGCACTCGCACCAGGGCATCGAATAAAATGCATTTCCTTACATAAGAGAAGGGCTGAGCTTTAGAGGCGGGCTTTAGGGCTTTAGGACTCCTTTAGAGGCGGTGAGGGCCCAGCCTGGGGAAAGTTGACATGGAAGGGGGAGAACGTTCCAAAGAAGCCTCTGATTCTGATGGCATTTTTTTTTCTTTGAAATCCAGCACATTTGGGGCAGAGTCTAGTGTGGGCCAGATCAAGCACAGAGTCTAGCGGGATTTTCAGATCAAAAGCACGACTGGATCTTTAAGTAGTTGGTGGGACGGGGTGAGGTTTGTCGACAAGGGTTTCACGCTGATCCCATCACATTGCTAGGATTCCCATCTCTGAGGTCCGCTGAAGTCTATCCTAGTCATACACAGAGTGTTATCCAGGTTGAATGAATGAGGACATTACGCTCCCGAGCATCTCAATAATCATTTATATGGTGCCTTCAGATTTTCCAGGCCCTTCCACATCCACGACTGCAACTGATGCCCAGCGTAGCCCTGTGAGATAAACAGAGAGGCACTGCCGTTCCTATTTTACAGATGGGAATGCAGAGGCCAGACGAGAGGAAGGTAACTGCATAGGGATCCCAGAGACTAAGTGACAGAACAAGGATTCGTGTCTGGGTCCCTGGCCTCTTGACACTATGTCAGTGAGTGTCTTGGTTTCTCAGGCATGCTAGGCAAGCAGCGAGCAGGAGCAGGGGGAAATGAGCTCTAGAACGGGAAGATTCTGATGGTGGGCAATGAGAAGCAGGCTCTGAGCACTGGGGACTCTGTTCTAATGGGACGCCTTAAACAGCATCTGGAAGAAAACCAGCCACGCCAGCAACCCCGCGCTCCCCCCTGTGGCTGGAGCCAGTGGCAGACATCACATGACCATAACGTTCTGAGGTGAGAAGGGCCCTTGCCGCTCTCAGTTACAGTGTATCGACAGACTGCGTGGCAGCCTGATTCTGAAGACAGCTCTGAATTCGCCTGTGAAGACAGGAGCTTTTTAAATTTTTAAAAACAGGGTGAGAAGTCTCTTCACCTTCTCATTTACTAGATATATTGTATTTCTGTGCATTGACTAAAAGGGCTACATCAGTTTGCAGTGGATATTAAGATAAAGGTAATAGTAAGACTTGCTGTCACCTGACAGCTGAGCTGGGTATCAGTCCCTGAGCCAAGCACTTGATATTGCACCCATTTATCACGTGGGCTGAACTCAGGGAGGTGGAGGGGCACCAACAAGAAGTGAATTTCTTTTGCCCTCCGGATGCTGTGCTCCTGACTTCCGTACAGACCCTTGCCGGCCCCTTGATGGCTTCTTGGGCAGATCTAGCCCCTGTTTTCTCATCAGGTTAGGATATGAAAACAGGGACTGCTCTGATCATTCAAACTCAACTCAGGTATTGAATGGCCCCCTGGAGGCTGTACTAAAACTTCAACGTCCCCTCTCATTCAAAGTGCCTGCATCCCCCAACTCAGGCTAGAGGGATCTGCAGTGGCGACGGGGGAAGGTCTCTTCTTTCTTTTGTACTTGATGTTCTTTCCCGTCCCTGTGGCCGGCTGGCTTCTGTAGAGTCAGGGTGGGGGGATTAAGGGCAAAAGGAACCCCTTCCAGGACTGAATTGGCCACCAATGCCCTCTTTGGCAGGTGTGTACTCGGTGGCTCTCGTGAGCAGACTTGCAACTTCTCAGAGGCCCAGACTGAACACTCAGGCTGACCTCCTATGACATTATTAGCTCTTGCCATTTGCTGAATAACATCTTTCTACTGGGGGCCCATCATGGGGGCTTAGGCCCTGCTGGCTTCTGCAGCATCCCCTTGGCCCATGGGAAACTCATGTGTTCTTGCCTTGCTGGATGGGTGGCAGGCTTTTCCCTACTGGGTCCTATCCTGGCCCGCATGTGGCATGTGGCTCCACCCACCCTCTCATCTTTTGTAATGACCAGCCTCTGTGGTCCCGGATGCCACCTAAGCCGCGTCATCCTGTCCCAGCAGCCCTCCTGCTGTTCTTGGCCTTAGTCCCATGATAGCAGTGGGTCCTGGGAGTTCACTCTGATCTGACCCCAAGACCAATGCTCTTAACATGGGGCAGGAAGATGGCAAGAAAGCCGTTGGCCAAAAAGTCTGCAGAGATAGCCAAAGATAGAAGTAGGAAGAACAAGTTCTCAAATATGTGTCCTGTTTATATTTGTTTTCTTTCAAATGCCTGTCACTTGTTAGCCTAAAAACAATATCCAAAAGCCTTGATTTCAGTTGCCTGTATGCGATGGTGGGGCTGAAGCCGTTCAGTTAATTTGCATCTCATGAAAACTCAATCATGTCGGCCCTAATTGACAAGCACAAATGGATCTGGCAAAGGTGAGGGAGCCAAGTGCAAATAACAATGCCATTAGAGTTGACAACAGAAGTATGATTAAAGAATGAGCTAACCAGAGTTCCCTGTGTGATGTCAGCTCTCTCACCGATCGCCTGCACCGAGTCGGATGAATAATGATACCCAACCTGCAAACGCAGATTTTTCCCTCTCAAAGTGCATTCACATCTGAGTCGCTTTTTATGTGTCCCCTGCAATCAGGCATTCGGAGCCAGGACCGCATGATCGGCCCATTTTTACATAAGAAAACCGAGACCTGGGAATCCCTGAGTTCCCTGGAAGGTGAATGGCAGGTAAGGACTGGAGATCCTGTCTTCTCCCTCTGAATCCTTTGCTCAAGTGAGACGCTTCAACAGTATATTCAAAGAGGCCTCCAGGAAAGCAGATGTCCCTGGCGGCCCATGGCGCTGGGTTCCTGCTGGGCAGCTTCTGTGGGCACAGGGGAGAGCCCTTTCGCCCGCCTGAGTCTTGCTTTTGTTCCCTGTCTGCGCTCTCATGGTCTATATTCACTTCCACGCATTTTTTTTTCTTATTTAGGAGAAAGCAAAAGAAAACCAAGGGGCTGAAACCACAGAGACAAACCTGATCCCCTCCTCTCTATCCCTAGCAGGTGCACAGGGACGACCTCCCACATTCGCTTCCCCTCTGCCCGCGGGGGCACGGAGAGGAGCATAATTTCAGTAGTAGTTCTTTGTGGAGCACTGACTGTGTGTGAGGTGGGAGGCTAGGAGTTTACGTGCATTTTTCCCCCTTACTCCCTTTAACCGCTGGAGAAAGAGGAACTTCGGGTCCATAGCTTCTTCCCTAAAACCTTTGAGACCAAGTGTGTGTCAGAATTCAGATGTTTGAGTTGTTAGAAAAGTAATATGGTTCACTTATTATATATTATTCAGCCCCCTCAGCAGGGTCTGTAGCAGCGTCTTGTTATCAAACGTATTCATATTTCTGTAATGAAAAGAGAAACAGTCACAAGAGACGGATAACATGAAGGCTATAAATAGCCTCATGTCACTATAGATCCGTTTTTGCTGCCATGTCAACGTGTGCCAACCCTGGTGAGGAAACTTGCGGTTTTCAGTGCTCTCTGGATTATAGAATTGCAAATGAAGGATGGTGGGTCTGTGTTACGATGCTCACTTTACAGATGTAGATACAGAAGTTCAGAGAGTTCCCGTGACTTGTCCAAAGCGCAGGGCTGCCGAGTAGCAGAGCTCGGATGTAAGCCCAGGCCTCCTGATTCTGCTCCATCAACCACAAGGCTTCCATAGTACCTTTGTTCCTGGAGCCACCAGACACGATATTTGCATTAACGGGCAGCTGTAACTTCCAAGCACGGAGGGCAGGGGCAATAGAACTTTTGGAATCTCTCGATCCAGTTTTGAGAATCCGTGCAGTCGGCCACATCCGGGCACCGTCTGCTCTAAATCCTCGCTGCCAGAGGATGGCCCATGAACCAGCAACATCGGCATCACCTGGAAGCGTATTTGAAATGTAGGATCTCAGGTCTCACCCAAGACGTCTGAAGCCGAAATGCGTGTTGACAAGCTCCCCGAGTAGCTTCCTGGCACAGCCTGGTTTGAGCAGCTGTGGCCTGAGGCTCTTTTCTTGCCTAATCTCATTGACCCCCACCCTCCCGAGGACTCTGGAAGGGAGACACTGTTGCCATCCATCTTTGCTAAGAAGAGTGAGGTCCAGAGAGGTTAAATAATGTTCCCAAGGTCACACAACGGGTAGGTTCCAGACATGAGTGGGTGCTGGCCCGACTCCAGGGCTCAGGCTGTTCATCGCTACACTGTCCTTTTCCTTGCTGGCAGGAAAGGGAGGCCGAGATACGCTGCTCCTCTTGATTGGTAAGGAGAGAGATGAAACCCGAATTGCAAAGTGGTGATTCCAAAGGAGCCTTTCCCTCCGCTGTCTCCCACCTGCCCTCCCTCAGCCCCTCTATCTGACTGTAGCAGCCAGCTGACTTGTTTACACCTGTTCTCATTCTCCTCTCCTGGATACATAGTATAATTTCACTGTTGTTGTTTTTTTTTGCTGGAACATAAGCAGGTCATATGCCTTGCATCAGCCAGTGACACGTGACTGGGAGTGCTTGCATCATCCCCGGCCGGTGCATTTAAATCTCGGTGCCAGACAGAGCAGCACCCCCTGATCCCGGGCATGGTGCTCCTGGAAACACACATGGCAATGAAGCCCCCGTCAGCCTGGAGCCCTTAGTGATGACGAGAGCAGAGCCCCCACTAAACACACACTGGACGGATAACGCCGATGAGAAACAACCTATATATGTGGTGAAGCCTCTGAGATTTGGGGGGTTGTTTGTTACCCTGACATAACCTAGCTTCTCCTGGCTGACTCTCTGACTCATCTTGCTCTGCTCCGGAGGGACTGACTTACACTGCAGGAATGCCAGCCAGCAGCTCTGTGGGTGGGAGAAATGTACCTGGTTTTATGTACCCGAGCTAATAGCCGCCTTCTCTCGACGGCCTGTGAGAGTCTGTCTCTTTCTCCTGCTTTCTTTCTCGGTGCCAAATTTATTTCTGATTTGTTTTCCTTGTTGAACCTCTACAACTCCTTATTTTCCAAGGCTATTTTTAGTGGCTCTATTCTACCCTGAAGGAAATAGTTCACATCTTGGTGCCCAGGGCTTTTTTAGCTCCTTTTAATGGGAGAGGATAGCACATATCAACAATTCTTTTAGCCACCAAGTCATTTCCCCAAGAGGCTCTGAGAAGAACAAAATGTCTCTGTCGAATGAGCTTTGGATGTTCGTCTCCAACCCCCTCCTTGTGCATGACCCTTCCCGGTGTGAACAAGACTAACTTTCCAGTGCTTCCTTCCTTCCTTCTGGAGGGTAAAGCCTGTGTTCCTTAAACCTGGTGATTTTCCAGGCCTACTAGATCAGTCTTTAGGAGAGGGGCTCAAATGTCTTTGTCTTTTAGAGCTTTTTGAGTGATTTTCTATAGGCAATGTGATAACAGGTGTTTGGGAAGTCTTGGGTTGACCACGTATCCTACGCACTAAGCACATATATTTGTTGTAACTCATCCCTCCTGTTCAACAAGAAGTCAGCCCTGATCAAAAATATAATTAAAAACAACATTCCCCGTACATATTTATAGTTACTTTATTTGTAATTGCCAACCTTGGAAACAACCAAGATGTCCTTCCGTAGGTGAGTGAATCTCTGAACTGTGCTATATACGGATGATGGAATATTTATTGGTGCTAGAAAGAAGCCATGGAAAGACATAATAGAGAACCTTAAGTGCCTATTATTAAGTGATAGAAGTCAATATGAAAAGGCTACGTACTGTATGATTCCAACTCTTTGATATTTTGAAAAAGGCAAAACTACGAAGACAGTGAAAGGGCCAGTGTGTTCCAGGGGCTGGGGGGAGGGAGGGATGAATAGGCAGAACACAAAGGATTTTTTGAGCATTGTAACTATTCCGCGTGGTGATACAGTGATGGATGCGTGGCAGTATACACGTCAAACCCCACAGAACGCACAGTACCGAGAACGGGGACTACAGCCTTTGGTGATAATGAGGTGTCTGTTTAGGTTCATGGGCTGTACCACTCTGGTGGGAGCTGTTGACGGTGGTGAACACTGTGCACATACGGGGGTTGCAGGGGAGGGGGGTGGTCTATGGGAACTTTTTGTACTTTCTACTCAATTTTGCTGTGAACCTAAAAAATAAAATCTCCTGAAATGACGATAACATTCTCTTCCATGCTTCTGGAGGAAATGATGTCTTCTTGCCAGCAAGGCTGAGAGGGGATAATGAACACTCCAGTTCTTTCATGGATTTGCTATTTGCCAGTCAGTGTCTTCCATCTCACCAGGAAGGCCAGTCAGGACAAAAAGAAGGGTCAGAGTGTCGAAGTGCTTAGGCCATGGACTGGAATAACGAGGATGTGCAAGGAAGGCCTGTTAGAGGGCAGGTCGTGACCCATGTCTTGTCCAGCAATCTGCAGCCAGACTGCTCCACTTGGCCATCTCCAGGGTATGTCAGGGAAGCGATGGCTTTCTTTCTTTCTTTTTTTTTTCTCTTTGTTCTGTGGGGGCCGTGATCATTACAGCTTGTGGACACCAGGAAGGAAGTGAGGGATAATCAGGCAAAAGGGTAGCGTGTACCACGGGAGCGTCTGCACAAGTCCAAACAGAGCACGGGCAAGGAGTCAAGAAGTGCACAGAATTCAGAAGGTAGGAGACCAGAAGCCAGGCAGATAGACTGAGTGATGGATGGGAGGCAGGAGCCCCTGACCAGGGAGAAAGCCTCTTATCACCTTTCTTCTGCAGGGCGAGCCTGTAGTGGGAAATGAGACCCCAGGGTCTGGAGGTGGCCGTGATAGTGATGAACAAGTGGGGTGACCTGCCAGGAGGAGGAGGGGGTGCTCAGAGTCAAGGATGCTACTGGCTCATCACTGCAACGCGTGACCAAGAGTCAACCAGTTTCCACAACGTCCTCCGGAAGTCAGCTGCCAAACTCTGGCTCTCCCATACTGGGAAGGAGAAGAAAATGGTTAAAAGACAGGGAACTAAGTGTCTCCGTTAGGCTCCAACGTTGTCTTGTGGTTATTACCTGCAAGAAATTCCTGCCTCTTAATCCCAGGTTGGTCTATCTATCTATCTATCTCTCTCTCTCTCTCTCTCTCTATCTATCATCTATCATCTATCATCTATCATCTATCATCTATCTATCATCTATCTCTCTATCATCTATCTATCTATCTATCTATCTATCTCTCTATCATCTATCATCTATCTATCATTTATCTATTTTTAGTCCCAGTTCTCTTTAAATTTACCAGCCGTTGAAACCTTTCCCTTTGATACAGCCTGGGAATATTTTAAGAGAGTATCTGTTGATACTTAAAATAAATAAAAACATAAGGATCAGCCTAGTTTGTGAATAGCTGTGAAAAAATAATCGTGAGTCTGGCTTGTCACAAAGGAAGCAGAAGTCCGCGGGCCTGCTGTTCAGATTGTAGAAACACACCCACAGTCATAGTAGCACTCTCATTACAATCAGAGTACATTACACTAACAATACTAGTACCTTAGTGACTGCGGAACCTAACGGCTATGGAGAAAGATTTGTTGCTGGGTGGGTCTGGCCCGGGGCAAAGTTTCTGGAGCGTCCTGTGGTTTTCCAGTTTTCCTCTGTATCGTAAACCCACCTTCAGCCCAGGAGGTGGGATAACTCACACTGCCGTGTGAACACGTCAATGTCACTGAATGCCTGTTTTAGGGGAAGTGCTCTCTAAATCATAGTTTAATGGTGGAATGAAAGTTAACTTTGCTGATGCTGGACTTTCAGGTGGGAGGAGCAGGGAGAGGGGTGGTGTTTGGGGACATGCCGACGCTGTGATATTGGGGCTTATTAGTGGCTCTTCTGCAGCCCTTGAAATGATGCTTTAACAAGTGAAAACCTTTGCAAGCTCTAAAGGCCTATCAGATACCAAACAAATGCCTTTTCTTATTACAGGTGGCCAAGAGCAGATGCTGATGCCAGGGGAAGACCAGAGGGAGCTGGAGGAGGGAAGACTGATAGGTGAGTTATTAACAATTTCCAAGTCCGTGAAGTGCGAGAGAGCAGAAGTTGAGACCCAGCTGTTCTCGACAGCCACCAAAGCCAGAAAAATGAGCACTCATAACAGCAGGAGGAGGGAGTTAAAAAAGATATAGAACAGTATTAAGTACAGGAGGGGCTGGGAAGTACTATCCATTCACGCAGTCAGCAAACCTTGACTGAGCACCTGCTAGAAGCAGGCACTGTGCTAGGGGCTGGGAGTGGAAAGATAAGAGCCAAAGCCCCTGCTCTCAAGTGGTTCACAGAATCATGAGAGCAGGAGCCCGTCAGCCCAGTCACTACCTCCCCAGATATGTGCCTTCCTCCCTGCAAATGCCTCACAGATGGTCACTGAAATAAGATGGAACCAGTAGGGAAGACAAAGAAGTCCTCAGGTATCACAGATCCTTTTCTCTCACCTGGGCTCGATGTATTGCTTTCCTGAGGCCGGAGGGCGGCCGACAGAGACGTGTGTTCAACTCAAGATGCCGCTTCTCTCTAGGCCTGATTCCCTGAAGTGCTGTTTTTGGAGAAAGGTGTCGAATTTTTGAGGAAGGCCAAGTTTAACCAGTCAGACCTGAAACTTCACCAGCCCTCCAAGTCAGGCTCACGCGTGGAGCGTTTCTATTTAATTGTAGGTTGTCGCCGCCATCCGCTGCTCCGAGAAGGCAGCACGTTACCTTCAAAGCAGGTACCGTTTTTGGAGCTGCGCATTCTGACTCTTGACAACTGGAGTCAAAACAGCGCCTGGCAGCGTGACTGACAACCGCACATCGGCGCGCTGCTCCGATCGCTCCACGTGGAAAGAACTGGAAGGCTTCCACCTCCCGAGTGCCTCCACCACGAAGCGCCTCCCACAGCGTGTGCATCTGGCTGGCCGTCCGCTAGGCAGAAGCGGCATGTGGTCTGTGTGAGTCCCAGCCTTCTCCTCTCCGCGCCTGCAGAGCTGTCCCCGATTCCCTTGAAGCTCCCAGGACAACGCCCACGCAAAGGCCTTTCCACCCACGGAGCTCCTTTCTGTTGATGGGCCTTGCTTTTTTTTCTTCTCCACAGCTCGATAAACCTTTCTCATCTCATATTTATCAAATGCAATCACAAAGGGACCACTTAATTAACAGGCTGCCATTGTGTGGGAGATGATTTGGAAGCTTACAGCCATTTAAGAAACCTCACACTGTTCCAGACGACAGAAACAGTAGGCTGCACCATCTGGGACAAAGCTTCTGCTGAAACAGACGCCAGTGTTTCCATGATTAAGAACCTAATATTATAACATCATAGTATGCTGTGCTGTTCGGTTAGCAGAGGCGGCCTCCCCAGCAAGTGTTCTCGGGCCTCGCCGGCTTGGATGCAGCCAAATCACTCCGTATCAAAATATTTGCTCTGGCAAAGGGCCCTGCTTTACACGGCTCTTGTATCTATTCCCCCATCGAGCCTGTGCAGGGTGGACACATTGAAAGAGCTTAATTAAAACTTGCCAAGGAATTTGTTGGCTGTGACCATGCACAGGGGGCGGGGGGGTGATCACTATGGGTTAGGAAGGCAACCCCAGGTGCGTTCAGAGTTCCAAGGGTTTGTTTCATGACTAACTGATCTTTCATGTGTGGATCCGAACTTTGTTTCAGAGCAAAATGCCACAATTGGCCCTCAGCCACCCTGCCTTACCTTTTTTTTTTTTTTTTTTGAAGATTGTATTTATTTATTTGACAGAGAGAGACAGCCAACGAGAGAGGGAACACAAGCAGGGGGAGTGGGAGAGGAAGAAGCAGGCTCATAGCGGAGGAGCCTGATGTGGGGCTCGATCCCAGAACGCCGGAATCACGCCCTGAGCCGAAGGCAGACGCTTAACGACTGAGCCACCCAGGCGCCCCACCCTGTCTTACCTTAACACTAGTCTCCAACTACTTCATCCTTTGATTTCTCTTTACGGAGTACCTACTACGTGCGGGCATTGTGCTGGGCTTCACAGGAGCATGAAAAAATGAATATGATATAAATATTGCCTGTAAGAACTGAAAAAGTTTACCTGATTCCCCTAAAATACAACTGCTACTCTCTCTTCTATTTATACAAGAAACAGCTATTCATTACGGGAAATTTAGAAAACATGGTCAAGCAAAAATTTAAACATAAAAATTACCCATAATCCTCAGCGATAAGCCTCTGAGAGTGATCTTTTTTTATATTTCCTTCCGGTCTTTTTTCCCCTGCACTTTCTGCATTATATTCTATGTAAGCCGTTCCTGCTTTATTTCTTAGGCTGTTCTTAGTCTCACGTCTACATTGCCGGTGACTTCTTGTCCCCTGGGACAAGCATTTTTACTTCCTTTCTGACTATCCAAATCCTACTTTGCACTAACTTCCGGCTCTACCCTCCTCCGACGCTATTCTCATCCCCATTAAAAGATCACAGGATTACAGAGCTTGTCATTTGGATTTTGGTTTCTTCCCCTGAAGAAGCTGTGGACAAAGGCAAATCACTTACCTTCTCTGAGCCTCACGTGTCTCTTCATGATGATGGGGATGAGAACTTTGCAGAGTTGTGGTCAGAGTTAAATGAGGTGAGGAAAGAGCAAGGTCAGTAAGTGGAGAGTCTGTTCCTTCCCTGGTTCTCTGCACACCCAGAGCGCCTGGAGTGTGTTGCCCCCAATTTTGCCCCAGTTATAGATACTCCAACGCCTTCCATGGTTTCTAGGATACAATTCCCAATCGTCACAGTGGTTTATAACACCTGCTGACCAACCTCCTTTTGGACCAGCTCCCCCTCATTCTCCATCCCATTCACCTGACCTTCTTCCCCCAGAGGGGTATGCAGGCGCTGTTCCCTCTGCCTGGAATGCTCTTCCCTCCCATCTCTGCCTTATTACCTACTTCTCATCTTTCACATCCAGGCTTAGTTGTCACATTACTAATGCTTCTTGCCCAGGCTCTCCAGCGTAGACCAATCCTCTGCTACCTTCTCATGGTGACACATACCTGTGCCTGGGTCCTTTTTATTTATTTCTCTGGGTCTTTATAAAAAATTAATATTTTCCGTCCCAGCATCAGTCTCCATAAGAGTGAGCATCATGTCTGTTTTTGTTCTCCAGGGGATCCCTAGTGTCCATCACAGCACCTGGCACGTAGGTGCTCTGTGCATATTGTTGAAGAATTAGCAATTCTGTTTTCCAGGTGCAGGCACCAATGAATGGCAGCCTCGTAAGGACCGGGGCTGTGTCTTTGGTTCCCATGGTGCTCATAGTGGGCCACTTCGTCCCACCCCCGGCCCCAGAAAAATGATGCTGCATTAGCCTTCGTCTTGTGAGCATCTCCCTGACCTTTCGAGAGTGTCTGTAAAAGAGTCTGGATGAAGTTCTACGCCATGCATGCCACTTCTCAGACTGTTCCTCTTTCTCTCTCTCCTTTTCCTTTCAATAGCAGATCTGTCAACCAGGCCCAGCTTAAACACCTCCTCCGCTGTGAAGCCTTCCTTGGTGTCCCCTTCCCACCAGTGTGGCATCTGTGCTGCCCTCTTTGGTACAAATAGAACGGATTTCAATCTGCTCCATGTGAATATGGCTGGTGGTGTGCTGAGTTGTTAGCTGGTCTACTCTCTGGCTAAGCCCCAGGTCCTTAACACATTTCCCTTCCGGACCTGGCTCCCGCTTCCCCCCACTCTTCCTTCCTCCTTTGCCCCCACTGTTGCAGGTATACGGAATGTTTTTCAGTTCTTCAAACCTACCACGATCTCACACTTCCGGGCTTAGGCATATGCTATTCTCAGACTGAAATGCTCTTCCCTCCTCCTCTCCATCTGCCTAATTTTTCATTATCCTCCACACCTTGGCACCAAGGCTGCCTTCGCGGGGAAGCCTTCCTTGATTGCCTGGGTCAGGGTGGGTGCTCCCTCTCCGTACTGTGTCTCTTGAGCACTTCTCACTCCTGGTTTTCCGTCTTCCCTGCAGGGCATGTGCTCCATGAAGGCACGGGCAAGTCAGGGTTAGTTTGCTTACCCCGCACTTATTAGGTGCTTAATAACTACTTGGTGGATGCATGAGTTGAATCTGCCTTCGTCACTGTTGTAACCTTCATTCTGCCCCCTTGCCACTGTTCTCTGCACAGAGTAGGGCTGAGAAATGTTTGTGGGGAGGGAAGGGATGGAACTGAGGTCCCCCAGGTCAGTACTTCTGGAGGTGGCATGGGAAGAGCTCCATGCCAGCAGGAACCACTCTCATCCATCTCGGTGTCACCAGCACAGGCCTGGGTACGCAGCAGGGGCCCTACATTGTCAAATTACAGTTGTATGGCATATATTGAGAGACTTGGTTGTACCACTCAGGGCACTTCTGGGGAGTCCCTTTCCCTCTCTGGCCTCAGTTTCTGGATCTGCAAAGTGGGATTTTGAGGGTCAAGTGAATAGAAATCCACAGAGTTAGGACCTAGAGCAGAGCAGCGAGTGTGAGCCACCCGCCACTTTGCCACCTGCGACGCGTTCCTTATCCTTGACAAGGGCTGGCTCTGAGCTCTGAGCGGCGGAATCCAGGCCAGAGGGTCGAGTCGACCCTCGGAAGCTGGCGCGGCCATGGGGACTCCTGGGCTGCCCGCAGCCCCAGCCCCGACCCCGCGCCTGGTCCTCGCGGGTTTGCTTTCGAGACACACCTGGCCGCTGCCCCGGGCGCCGCCGCCGCTGCCCGCCACCCCCGCCCCGCGCCGCCCGCGCTCCTGGAAGTTTCCGCGGCGGGCGGTGAGTCACGACCCTTTTTTTAGCAGCTGCGTTGGATGTGCCGCGTCATACCGCGGCTCCCGAGAGCCCGGCCGCCACCGCCGCCGACGTCAATGCGGGAGAGCAGGGCGCGGACCCGGCCCTCGGCTGGGTGCGGGGTGGAGTGGGGAGCGACCCCGGTCCGCACTCCTCGTCCCAGCGCCACCGCCCGACCCCAAGCTTTCGGAGCTGCGGGGCTTCCCGGGAGCTCTCCGGGGATGCTCCTCCCTTGGGGGCGGGGAGAGCGCCCCAACGGAGTAGGTCTGCGCGATTTCTGCGAGTGGAACTGAGGAAGGGTGGGCTGTGGTGAGAAAAAGCGAGAAGCAGCCATCCGTGCGTCTGGACAACTGTTACCAGTCCATCCAGTCACCTGGCCAACTACCATCCATCCATCTAGGCATTCCTTCACACCCTAAGTCATTTAAGACCCTTTCTTCCTCCCATCCATCCATCCACCCATTCAACCACCTGCCCATCCCGCTGCATCGTTCATCCACCACCCTGCTCTTTCACCTAACCACAAGCCTTCCCATCCATCCAAGCTTTTACTCACAGCCAAGTCACTTTAGACCCTCTCTTCCTCCCATTCATCCACCCATCCACCCACCATTCCATCATTCAACTACCCTTCTGCTACTCCACTCAACTCCCTGCTTTCCCATCCAGGCATTTGACATCCTAAGTCACTTAAGGACCTCCCTCCCCACATCCACCCATGAGTAATACGCTCATTTATTTACCTCCCACCTATCTATTTGTCCCTGTTCATGCTTCTGTCCACCTATTCATCGACCTACTCATTCATTCAAATTGGCATCTGCTATGCTGGATGCTGACAAACAATGATGAGGACAGCATCCCCTCTCTTGCAGAACTCAGAATCAGCATGGCTTAACATGTCCCAGGAAGAAAGTCTCTGCCCTTCTTCCTCTCCAAATTAAAGAAATATATGTAATAAAGTCCTATTACAGTAGGAGAATAATAATAATTATAATAATAGCAGCTGCTAACAATTACTGAGCACGATTTGCCAAGCTTGTCACATGCACTATCTCACCAGATCCTCGCACCAACCCAAGAGGCAAGTACTATTATGATGCCCAATTTTCAGACGAAAGAAATAGAGACTCACAGAAGTTAAGAAACTCCTGCTATGGAACTATTAAATGACCAAACAGGATTAGAGACCAGACTCTGACTTCGAAACCAGGGCTTCTAGTTGCTTTACTGGTGTTTGTTATCAGAGAGCGGTAACACATTCAAAACATTTAAGTTGGACCAACTATACCATCTCTCTAGGTCTCAGTTTTCTCTTCTGTAAAAGTAGGGATAGAGATAATGTATATTCTGAGATATTGTATATGCTCGGCCTAGTACCCGTTTGCAAGGACTAATGTGACTGATGAACTTATTACCAATATTAGAGAATCAGAGTGGGGTCCAGAGGAAGTGAGACATATCTATTATTATCATCTATGTTCATTACAGGGCAATTAAAAGTAATAAAAACACCCTCTTGTGATTCTATTATCTAGAAATAACAGCTGCTGACATTTAGTTTATGTTTTTAAAAATGTTTACTACCCATATTTATGGATTATACACATTTTTAAAAATGTAGTAGGCCACAGACATCTTTCCATGGGTTTACCACACTTTGAAGAAATCTGTAAAGAGAAAACAAGCTGCTGTCTTCGCTGGTGCTCCTCTTTTGCTTATTTCCCTCCTCCCCTCTTGCTGTTTCTTCCTTTCCTCCTTCTTCATTTAGGCCAGAAGTCCTAGTTGCAGACAACAGAATCCACTCTAGTTAGTTTACATAGAAAGAGGTTTATTAATAAAGAGATCAGCGGAGTTTATTACTATTTCTGTTGTTAGAGGATTATTACTAAGTTGTTCATACAGTCGTTGGGTGGGCTGAATACACAGTCTGGGATGAGCTTCCAGGAAGACAACAACTGTGCAGATGATGGTCCAGGACCGGGCCACCAACAGAGCTGTACAATGAGGAAACTGCCGCCGTGGCCACTGATTCTAGAATCAGGCCACCTTTGCCACCACCCGCTGGCAAAATGCACGTTCCCCACTCTGCCGTCTTTCCTGGGTTCAGTTCCAAATCAAAGCCTTGTGCATGTGCATCTAATTGACAGAACTTAAATCACGTCGGAACCCCAGGAATTTCCTAGGAATCTGAAACTCACAGATTTTAACTTTCTGGCTTTTGTACACTAGAGTGGGGTCGAAGAGGGCCTCAGACGTGCCAGGTCATAGGACCAGCTCCTGGTTATTTTACTAGAGACATCTGTGGGGTTTATCTTGTTGAGTATTCTCATTTTATCAAGAGGGAAGCTGAAGCCTACAGTGGGGCTTTCCAAGGCTATTGCATAAGTTTATGTTGAGAGAGAACTAGAACTCGGGGTGTAGCAGGACGGAGTTAGGACCTCTAGGACACTGGGGATGGCGGCATTTCCCTGTGCCCAACTTTAGAACTTCACAGAATTAGATCTAGTTTGCTGGGTAGCCTACAAACTCATGAATGCAAGAAACGTAACTGCCTTGACTTCCTACAAATCAATCTAATTCTGAGCCTGAAGTCCTGGGGCTGGCAGGAAATCCTATCTCAGGCATTACTGGGGTCCCTTCCCTTCCCAGGGTTGTCAGAATCAGGGAAGCTCGGGTGGTAGATGATTGTCTTAATCGTTGCCGACATCCTCTTTTCCCATCCTCTTTGTTTCCCCACTAGGTTAGGAGCGCGGGAGGTCCATCTGCATCACAGCCTCGTGAGGGTGGTACTGTTCCCCCCATTTAAAGATGGGGAAACTGAGGCTTGGAAAGGTGATTTGATTCTTCCAGGGTAAAACCACTAATGAGTAGCTGAGTTGAGGGTAAAGCTGTGGTAACCGTTGTTTCCCATGAAGCTCTACTCCAATTAAACGCATATATCTGGCAGACTCATTCCCAGCTCTGTGTCTTTGTGCATGCCGTCTCCTGCTGTGGTACCGACTATTCCTTACGGCGGAATTGAGCACGGTTCTCTCTCTCTTCGGGGTTGAGGGGGTGAGAGGAGAGCTTAGTCATTTTGCATGATAAACCAAGGCACCTATGAGCTGCAACTGCCAACCCAACCACAGTGAGATGAACAAACGAACGCTAACGTTGCTTTACTAGAATTTGGTTATTTATCAGATGTGGGTTGACGGTCTTCTGTGTTTCAGCTGCTACAGGCCAGGCACTGAGATTCAAGGTGAAGAGTGAGCTAGACACAGACTCTGAGCTCATGGGCTGTGTGTGCCAGTAGGAAAGACAGACAGTAACCAGACAGCTGGGATACGGTGAGACACCTGCCGAGCCAAGACAGAGGAACATCGAGCTTGGCATGGAAACAGAGAGGGGCACCTGGCGCAGTCTGGAGGGCAGGTATATCAGTCATGCGTTACCAAGCAATCTGCATCACAAACTGCCCCCCCACTTGGTGGCTTGAACAGCGTCATTTAGCTCACGAGTCTGGGGAGGCGTGTTGGTTCTTCGGGCTCAGTTAGGCTTCCTCAAATACCCGTGCTCAGCTGCGGGTCAGCAAGTTGGCCCTGCTGGTTTGGGATGGGTTCTCCCACATATTTGGGCATGAACTGGCTGTTGGTTGGTCAGTAATGGCCTTGGCTGTGGTCTGCTCTACTGGAACTCTGCTCTGCTCCCCATACCTCAGTCTCCAGCAGGCTCATTGCGGCAGGTCCTCATGGCAAAAGAAGAGGAGATAAAATGAAGTGCAAGGGCTCTTTTCAAGCCTCTCTTTGTGTGACAACTGCTAAAAACTGTGGCCAAAGCAAGCCATATGACCAAACTCAGAATCAAGCTGTATGGAAAGAGATTCTACTTCTTAACTGGAAGAGCTGTTAAGCTGCTTTGCCAAGGGCAAGGATACAGGGGGGAGGGGAAGAATTCAGGCCATCTGTCATATCAGGGAAGACTTTCTGGAGGAGGCTAACCGGGAATTGGTAGTTGTTCTGTGTGGTTAGAGGCAAAGAGAGCGGGAGGAGGGTAGCAGAAGATGAAGCTGGAAAGGTAAGCAGAGAGATACAGGTCATGAGGGGCCTTGTAGTTACATTAAGGGGCCTGGATCTGACCCTGGTAATGGTGGGGGTAGTGGTGGATAGGGACTTGATGAGTTTCAAGAAGATTAATATTTGTGTTTTCCAAAGAACACTCTGTAGACAGCAACTGGAGGCAAGAATAGCAACAAAGAACTTGGGGCATTCATCCAGATTAGAAGCAACGGTGGCTCAAACCAAGGTACCAGTAGTAGGGGTGGAGAGAAGTGAATTTAGGTGGGAGATAGGACCGGCTTATTAACTGACTGTAAGAGTGAGAGAAAAGAAGGGGTCAAGGATGATGACACTTTTCTGGCTGGCTCTGTGGAGCGGGTGGTGGTTTATCAGCAAGCGAGTGGCATCCTGGTGTGCAAGAGGTTTGGACATGGTAAGTTTGAGGAGTATGACAGCCAGAATAATGGCTGCCCAAAGGTGTCCACATCCTAACTTCCAGAACCTATGACTATGTTATATTACATGGCAAAGAGATTTTACAGATGTGAGTAATTTAAGACTCTGGAGATGGGAGGATTATGCTGGATTATCTGGGTGGACCAATGCAATCGCAAGAGGGGGGCTGGAGGGTCAGAGGCAGAGTAGGAGATGTGACCACAGAAGAGGAGGTTGGAGTGGTGCTGGGCCAGGAGCCAACAAATGCAGTGAGCTCTAGAAGCCAAAAAGGACAAGACAATGCATGCTCTCCTAAGCTTCTACAAGGGACACAGCCTTGCTGACGTCTTGATTTTAGCCCACCGAGACGGATTTCGTATAATAAACTTGTGATGTTTTAAGTTATTATGTTTGTGGAAACAGGAAATCAATGCCAGAGGCAGGTGGGCTCTCCAGGTGGGGATGGGCAGGAGCCCAGGAGGAAACACCCAGGATGCAGACATGGACCGGATGGAGAGTGGCTGCTACAGGGACTGGATGACCCCGTGACTGGGAGGGAGGACAGCCTGGAGCAGGCTCAATACAGTGGGAATCTTCGAAGGAAAGTGAGAAAGTGGACCTGGAGAAATACAAGGAAGTCTAGTGATGGGAAATCCAAGGGTAGAGTTTCAAGAAGGAAACTGTCTCCGTCCACCCCCACAGAGTGATCCGTAAGCTGACTGCAGGTGTCTGTTGGACTTGATGGTCAAGAGCGTATGTAGTCTTGGTGATGGCAGTTTCAGAGGCCGAGCAGTATTGAACCAGCCTGTTTGCAGGGAGAAGTAAGTGGGAGGTGAGGATCTGGAGACACAGGGAAGATTACTTTCTTCGATCATCGACTTTGATGTGGAAAGAGATAAGACAGTAGCTGGAGAAGGATGGGGGTCAAGGGAGGACTTTTTTTTTTTTTTTTTTTTTAAACAGGAGAGAGAGACATGAATAAGTTTAGTTGTTTCTGGAAGGAGACAAACTAGGAGGCTGGAGGGTAGTCGAAGATGACAGAGTTTATGATGAGATCAGGCCTCTTAGGTGGCCTGTGTTGGGCTCCAAAGGGCCAGTGGGGATCAGCCTTGGATTCAGGAGGATGCTCTTTCCATCAGGCGTAATGGGAAGGAGGCAGAGACAGGGGTGGAAGTAGGAATGGGTGTGGGAGACAACTTTGAACGTGCTGGTTAAAGTGTTTAGACATTTTAGGACAATTCCTTTCTGACTCGCTAGAGTCAACTGCCACTGAAATTTCACTACTGAGATAAAAAAAATAGAATTTAGAGAGAACAAAGAGACTGGGCTAGTGGTCAGTGGATCAGCATAGAAACCAGAGCCAGAGCTGAAAAAAATTTATCTTAAGAATCATAACAGCATAAAATACAGGACTTGCCACCCTGGAACAGATCCACGATCCAGGCAGGCTGGTACACTTCTGCCAACGGAAGTCCCATGGGATGGGCACCCAGAGGCACAGTCATGCTGTACCCACCCTTGCTCTTGGTTAAGAGACAGAGAAACCATTTCCCCCTGACGTCAACCACAAAGGTTAGGTATATCCCAGCACCCATTTATGGCTCTGTGATACATAAATATAGCCAGCTCCTCTCCAACTGCCTGCACCATCCCCCTTGGGGTTACGTGGTTCATTAGTTTATTTCCCACTGTGACACAGAAGTCCAACGTCTCTGTTTCCATCTTACTTTGTCTGAGGTTCAAAGAGTGACCGTTTATCCCGGGAGGCATCAAATGCCGTAAAGCAACTGAAGCATGGGTAGCACGTCGTAATCCTGACGCGGCATAAATGATTCAGAACGGCTAGTGATGAGAAGGAGAGGAGTCCTTGGGTCAGTCCTCGATAACCGGCATGCAGTATCTTTCCCATTTTCCAGAAGGGCAAAGTGAGGAAGCCTCAGCGAGGTTACATCATTGATAAAGAAGGTCAGAGCAGAAAATTTGGAGGTCAAAGAGCAGTTCATTGCGAAGTGGAAACTTAGGGTGTGGGCTAGAAGCCCAAGAAGTCGCAGCTGGGAAACATGCTCCACTCACCTCCCCTAACTCTCTTCCCACCCCCACGCCAGCCCCAGCACAGCATCTGCCGGCAGCTTCCTGGCCACAGGTGCAGGGTCTGAACCCAACTCAGCCGAAGCCCGGGGCCAACCAGCCTGACGTGGATCCTTCAAGGTCCAGAGCACGAAAGGATCCATTTTATTTATTCTACCCTCATGATGGAAATAGCCCCCAAAACGTCCTTGTGCTTACTAAGCTATTTCCTAGCCAAAGCCAGCCAGAGAATGTTAATTATCTCACCCTTTTTTTCCCCTCCATGATGAATTATTGACTTCCAGTTCACGCTATCTTTAATTGCGAGGTATTGCAGAATGAGCAGGTTATCAAAAATGTGCAAGGGGGAGAGCTTTGGTTCAGCACTGGGAGGCTGAGGTGGGAAAATTCATCCTTATTTATTTACATGGTAATGGGATGAGATTTTGCCAGCTTGCTAATGGGTTCTTAAAGACAAACAGGCTTCCTCTGGCCTAGTTAGAACGATTGGTTGCTCAGCTGCCACATTAAACACCAAATCAAGAAGGCAGGGGATCTCTTTTTCTAGATTATTTTTCTGCGTGGGGAGAGATCTGCATTATTTGCATGGGTCCAGGGATTCGTAGTCTATCGTGGGAGGCTGGACACAGCTGCTGTCTGGGTTCAAGAGACCAGTCCCTAACTGCCCCAACCAGCTCTCTGCCTCAGATGGTGCATTTAATTGCTCCGAAGGGTAGGTTTTTCTATCAGTCACATGGAGATGGTCAGGCTTTGCTCTAAAGCAACTTAGCACGTTCATTGTAAAGACGAGATTAAAAAGTTGGTTTAAGAGCACTTAATGATTGTGAGTATTTTGTATCTCTGAGGAGTGCACGTGATTTTCCGGAAAGCAAGAGACAGGTCCTAATCACATTTAAAAATAAACCCTAGCATTTTCTAAGTGCTTGTCCAGTTACTCCAAATAACGTTCATTCCAGAGGCTGCTAGTGGGGTGAGTCACGTGATGAATGTATTAGATTGTGGAGGAGCCAGAGACAGCCTGCCGGCTCTCCTTCCCAGATCGAGGAGGAGGCAGCCAGGTCCACAGATAACCCCAAATATATCCCTGCAGCCATTGGTTTCTCTTTTCTAAAAAGCCTCTTTGGGTCTTTCCTACTTCATCTGCTTTCCCCTTTTGGTCTTCTCATTTATTCAGTGAAGGGATGTGTGCTGCGGGCCTCCTATAGGCCAGGCACTGGGCTAGGCACTGGGTAGACACGTTGTCTGGGAGGAGGGCTGAAGTTAACCTGACACAAAAGTAAATACGCAGTTACAAAGGGAGGGAAGACAGGGCCTTTGAGAGAGAGGGTACCAGGGATGGGGATGGCGTCAGGCTACACCAGAGGGTCAGGAAAGGCCTCTCTGAGGTGATTAAATAGGAACTAAGGCCCAAAAGCTGTACTGTTCAGATAGAGAGGACAGTAGATGTACTATTCAGTAGAGACCCTTCCAGTCAGATGGAACAGCATAGATGAAGACACTGAGCAAGGAAGGGTTTGGTGTGTTGGAAGACTGAAAGGGGTGGGGTGTGTGTGAGTGTGTGTGTGTGAGTATGCACACACTTATTCAGGGATGGATCATACAGAGAGAGTAGAGGTTGGGAGCAGGTAAAGTAGGCCTGGGTTTGAACCATGCCTTTGCTTCCTGCATTCTGGAAAATCCTGGGCAAGTCCTATCCCCTCTCTGAGCTTCTCTTCTCTCTTTTGTAAAAAAGAATAGATGGCAGGTAGCTCAGGAGGCAAACTGAGGTTCAAAGTTCACCACACCACACCACACCAAAACAAATTTCACCACAGCAGCCCATGAGGCCCTCTTAATCTGGCCCATGTTACCTCTTGGAACTTCTCTCTGGTTGGTCTCTCCCTTCCTTCCTTAGCTTCACCAACTGGCCTCTTTGCTGCTTCTCATCCACACGTTTATCTTATCTTCCTAGTCCGAAAGTGCTGTGCCACTTGGACCCGTAGGAGCTGGGCTCTTCTGTTCCATTTGAGTAAATCCCAGCTTTGCCAACTCTGTGCCTGTACCAAACACCCTCTTTCCACGAGGTCTCGTGTAAGTCCCATGCCCTCCACAAATCCTTCCCTAACGTACTTCCCCAGGCCTCGGGGTCTGGCCCACCTCTGACCACTTCTAGCGCTGCCAATGATTATTTCTTATATAGATCCTATTATTGACTACTCTGCGACATCTCCTGCCCTCCCCTTTAACCTTGTGATGACTGTGTTTTCTAACCAAAGCTTAGAACCATGGATTCATAGAATTTTCGAGTGGGGAGGGATCTCAGTGATGCTTTTCTTCAGTTTTAAATGGCAGGACACTTTCTGCAAGCTTCTGGAGTTTATGTTCAATTTATTTTAGCTCTCTTATTAGTTTATTTGGCAAATGTTTATGGAACGCTGCTATGTGCCAAGTCATGGGTTGGGTACTGTTACGATGGTGAACCTGACATGGTTTGACTCACTTTCTGACATGTTGGTGCTTTGCACACGGTAGGTGCTGAACAAGTCTGTCCTAAAGGAATGAATGGATGAGCGTTCATGGCCAATTTGAAGATGATTACAGTAAATGGACTTAATAATGAGGTTGCCTTTATAAACTATGTGATGTCAGTCTTTTTGGAATAATAAATACTATTCCACGAAGATTCAGAATGGATAGAGGTGTGGAGGGTACTTGAGGGAAATGGAGAGATCCCGAGAGGCCCAGAAGAGGTAGGTGAATTAACCTCCCTATGGGAGACCCATCAAAGTTCAGAGGAAGGGCGAGGATGTGATGGGTGGTGGTTACTATTGGCTTAAAGGTGAATCAGCTCTCAGTGTTAGGGAGGTGGAGGATGCTACAATCTGGCATCTAAGATCTACTTGGGAAAACCCTGAGATCCACCAGGAGGTTCTAACCTTCTTGCTGCAGACCCCTGCTCTAGCGGACAGAATTTTCTTACTGTCTTGCAAGTGATTGCTTATGGGAAACAGTTTTATGCTTGGCAACAGCACACACTGTCAAACTCATTTATTTCACTTCCAGTTTGCTCCCCGAGGGGGACATTGTACTGCCAAGTGGTTCTGCCTATGTGCCAGGCTCCAGTGGCTTCCAGCACCTGGGGTCTGATTTCCAGCGATGCTACACTCCATCACTCAGCCTGAGAACATCTTAATTTAGCACGAAGTATGGCTGCCAGGCTGAAAGCTGCTAAGGGTAAAAAGTTGTCAGTGGTGGTCACTGCTAGTTGCAAATGTGGTCAATCTCTGGATCTTGTTCCTTAGAGACTGCGACCCGTTTGGAATTGCTCCTCATTCCGACGTCACACCATCATCATTATCATCATCCTCACCGCCACTGCCACCATCACCACTATCATTGTCATCAATTACCATTACAGATCAAGCCCCATTCAATAGGTTTGTAATTATCCCTAACAGGGGCAATTTTCGGGGTGGAGAAGCTCTGACCAACAAAATATTGGTTCTGTAGCAACCTCTGTAAGATTTTTCAACAAGGAAGATGTTTCTAGTTTACCAAAACTAAACCAAGAATCACAATTCTGAAAACAATGCTACAAAACTGGCAGGTGCGGAAATAAAGGTGGGCGAAAACTTGGGGAAGGGCGAGGATTTAGCAAAAGAACCCAGGCTATGAATCAGAAGACCTGGGCTCTAGTCCAGAGATTTTGGTTTTAATTTGGAGAGTCTGTTGGGAGTATCAGTAACTCGGCTTCTTTGAGCTAAAGTCAATGCTTCTATCAACTGGGATCAATAAATGCTTGCCCTATCTTACCTCAGAAAAAAAGTGGTGGTAATTGAGTAAGTTAGTGGGCACGCAAGCTTAGAAAGGACAAATAAAAGGGGGAAGTGTACGATATTCTAAGAGAGGTGTGTTAGATTTGTATTTAAGATGTTATATTGAAGTGAGGCTAAGGACTTTAGCACTAAGGATTCTTGGTTATAAATGACAGAAACTCAACTTATAATGGATTAAGCAAGAAGAAAAGGGACTTGATTCGTATATATAATCGAAAAGTCCAAAGTTGACTCTTGCTTCAGGCACAGCTGGATTCAGTACAAAAAGATGCTGTGAGGACCCTGACTCTGGACCCAGCAATCCTCTTCTCTGTGTGGTGTCTCCATTCTCCAGCTTTGCATAATGGCAAGGGAATCGGAACAATACAGCCTCTCAAGTTCAAGGTGGTGGAAAAGTGTGAATACTTCCTTCTTCTTGGTCTTGCAAGTGAAGTCTCTCAATTAACTTTAATGGAACCTGATCAACTTGATGAGTCACATGGCTATCCTGAACAAATCACTGTGACCGAGGAGTGGAACTGGCTGAGACCTAGGTGTCGGGACCTAAGCTCTATCCCTGGAGTACAAAGGAGGGAGCCCCATGTATATCACCGTATGAAACTCAAGGGGCATGTAGTGATGTAGAGATAAAGTGTTGGAACACTGCAAATACCCACCAGAAACACTAACCAGTGAGAAACTCTTGAGCGGAAAAAAAAAATCTAAATCAGTCATGACCAGCAGCAAACAGCAATCTGTTTAAACTTAAATCTCTTTATGATCCTGTTTCCCACAGGTATGTGCTTACACCTCACAGATAAATGTTATGCATGTCACATCTCACATTTTCTAGAAAGGACCCAAGCTCACCAATCATTTTCTTCAAATGGCAGGAGTGATCAAGGCTGGAACAAAAATCTTCATGCTCTCTACCTCACTCAAATTCAAAGTGCTTATTTGGTGATTAACCATGCAGTGATTATACTATAGTTTGCATTTTTATTTGTATTGTTATTTTAACTCATATAATTTTTCAAAAAATTTTTAATGAGTTCATGGCTTGTCTTCCCAACCAGATAGTGATTTCCTCGAAGGCAGAGACTATATTTCATGCTTCTTTGCCTCATGCTGTATGCTTAAAAAGTATTTGTTGGTTTTCTTTAAATTAAATATTCTAATCAAATATTCTTCATCAGAACTATAAAGTCTAATGAACAAAAATACTATGTAAAGGAAATGAAATACCACTAGGATTTTAGGCAAATGAATTCATTTTCATATTAAAAACATACTGATGGAAGCTTAGTTGGTGACTGCAGGATGGGATTGTTGCTATTCAAATACCTTTGATAAGATGGCAAGATTATGATATAAGTGCTACTCGTTTTTCCAGGTCCATGGCAGCCAAAACTAATCAATCATGTTACTCTTTTCTATAAATCTGGATGTAGCTTTAGAATTTGTCTCAATATAGCACTTTAGGAGGGCATTACTGACTGATTAAGGTGTTGGCCCAAGAATGGACCCCATTTGTCATCCCGCAAGTCATATTTTATGCCTTCAGTGGTTGCTCTCTTTCACCAAATAGAGAGCTTTAGGGGATGCACGTGTGGAGCTGGACAGAATAAAAGGGGCATTTGCTCCCTTAGCCAGAGTAGCCAATTCAACCCAGCAACTTGGGATGACAAGAGACAGAGGCAAACCACCTCATAGATGACTTAAACTATATACTCTTTATTACCACCTAATCCTGAGTGCAAAGACCAAGTCTCTAGTAGTTGTTAGTGGATCAAATTCTCTTTGATGTTTAAGAATCAGTTAAGATGGATTCATTGAACTTGTCTGAGAAAACTCACTCACTCATTGACAAATCTGAAGTAGAAACTACTATGTGCTACATTATCCAAGGAAAACTTTTGGAGGGAATCAGGAGAGCTTTTTCAGAAGAGACGGCATTTCAACTGGCCTTTGCAGAGTGTGTAACACTAATCCAGGGAAACGAAATGTGTATGTAGGCAAGGAGGGGTAACACTGTTGGGGTAGAGAGGATGGCAACATTTTTTGCAATATTTGTCAAGGAAATACATGAGTATGACAAATAAAGTATAGTTTGTGATTCAGGAGTAATGAGTCATCCACTGTGGCTATAATGCCTGTATTATATGTGTACATGGACAATATGTGTCAGGGGGTCAAGGAGAAAGAATAGAGTGAGATCGGATTTTGAAGAACCTTGAATATCATATTGAGGAGTTTGGATTTGTCCAATGCACAACAGGAGCCAATTGCCTTATTTAAGTAAGAGTGAGGGTAACCGGAAATGAGTAGATTGCCTTGGTTGCAGCACAGAGTATGGCCGGGAGGGGTTGCAAGACCAGAAGACAGGGAGATGGGCAGGAGGAAGCCACTACACCTGTCCAGATGAGCAGTGATGAGAATCTGAACTAGGACAGTGATCGTGGTGTGGGGAGGAGGGAACAGAATAAAGAAAGACATCAAGTTCATCTGATGCCAAAGACAGGGTGAGAATCAATGAAATCGGTGAGATCTCTGGCCATCAAGATCAAATTGAAAGAGGGGCAAGTTGCTAGAGCTGTCAGATTAAGTAAAAACGCAGGGCACCCAGTTAACTTTGCATTTCAGATAAACAAGTTTCTTAGTATATTTAAGTGTCCCAAATATTGGATTTAACTAGGAATTTTGTATTGACCTACAAGTTGACCAAAGACTGACCAGAAATCATTGGCTTTGACAATCAGGAAACCACTGATGTGCTCTACACCGGCAGTTTCACCACAGCAGCGTGAGCGGAATCTGGAAGGTGGTGGGTGGATGAGTGAGCTGTTGACAAGGAAACAAAGATGGTGAGGAAGTGAGGGCAGCGAAGAAGTGAGATTAGTGAGGGAGCCAATTCTGTGCAGGATTTTGGTGGCAAAGGAAGGTGAGAAATAGAGAAGTAGCCTGAGAAGAGAAGATCAGGGAAGAGTCTTTGTTTCATTTTAGAAAACGAGGGAGACTGTTATGTTTATAGGCTGACAGGGAAAAAAATGCAGAGAGGGAAGTGATTGAAAGAAACAAGAATGAGGAGATCATCCCTGGAGCAGCGTTCTGGAGGAGGATTAAGAGGAGAGTGGAGAGAAGTCTGCCTTGGACAGGAAATGGAATCGTTGAGCTGAGAGGCAAGTAGACAAGGAGGAAGGACGAGCCATGGTATAAATAGTCTGGATTTGTAGGTAAGAAGGTGAAGGAGTAGATGCATGACAGCCTTTCTTTCTTTGTGATCTACGAAGGTTCATCATTTGACAAGAGTTGGTGGCAGGGCTTCTGGAAGAGCAGGATTTTGAATTTAAAGAACATGATTAAAGGAAATGTCTTGAGTGCTAGAAAGGCGAGGGCTTAAAAACATGGGTCTGAAAAATCAGCACCTACTGCCTGAGGCCAAAAACGACAGGCGTGGATAGACAGATTTGTGTGGTGGAAAAGGGGCCTCAGGTTTGGAGGTAGGTAGGCCTGGGTATGGGTTCTGGCTCTGTCTATCTGTATCTAGTAGCTTTTCCTCGGTCATGCTGTGTAACATACAGCCCTCAGGTCTCAGTGGCTTACAAAAGCATTTTTTCTTTCTTCCTTCTTCCCTTCCTCCCTCCCTCCCTCCCTCCCTCCCTCCCTCCCTCCCTCCCCTCTTCCTTCCTTTCTCATGTTACATGGCAGTAGCCGTAGGTGAGTTGATACAGCTCTTCTGCAGACAGCGGTAGGGTTCAAGTCCATTTCTTCTTCCAGGACTCAGGTCAGCAGATCAGAAGCTACATGACTCCTCATGGCAGAGGACACAGGAACAAGAAGCCAAACTGAACCAAGCAGTCACATTTAAGTTTTTTTTCTTGGATGACTTATGCCGTGTTTGCTTATGTTCCACTGGCCAAAGCAAGTCCAATGGCCCAGCCCTGTATCTATGGTGTAGGGAAACCGTCTTCACTGTGGGGAGAGGGAAGGGCATATTTACAAATAATAATACAATCTACTATATACTCTGAAGATTTTGTAATTCTGGGCAAGTTACTTCAGCTTCCTGGGCTTCAATTTCCCCGTGTGTCATATGGTGAGATTAGCATCTGTTTTCTAAGATTTGGGGGAGTACGAAATAAGGTTAACGGGTGTGTAAAACCTACTACAATGCCTAGTACATAAAAGATGCTATAAATACATATGCGATTGCCTTGCCTTGGTGTTGAAATAACGTAGTTCCACAATCATAGGGAATGAAATTAAATTTTCTGCTCTACATTTTCCTTCTTTCAAGTGACTGGATGGCCTGTAGAAGAACCCTTGTTGGCTCTAAAATCTTCTATTTTAAAAAATCTTGTACTAAATAATCAAACAGTTCCTTATGTCAAAAGAACCCTCTGGCTTAAGAAGAAACTCTAAGTTCATCGGTGGTTTCCTTTGGTCTGTATCTCGTTGGCCCAGCCAACTAGCAAGGGCAGAGAGAAGACTTGTTCACATAAACCTTAGAAATCTGTGGGAACCCAAGGGCATGGTGGAGCATCTCATCATCCATTAGCACCCCTGCGTAAGCCCACAGAAAGGCTGTTGCTTCACAGAGAAAGGTCAGGAAATTCTCACTTCACCTGGAGGAGTTTAGCCACCTTGAATAATAAGCTCTGTTGGTGAGATGTGAAATCTGACAGCAAGGGAAGAAATAGGTGAAGAAGAGGCATTGAAAATGCCCAGAGTCTTCCCAGGTGTCACCTGCTGCCTTGTAAATGTGTGAAAGCCTTGAAATAGTGTCTGGCAGAGCTCTGGAAACGACCCACCATATGTCACTGACTGTTCCTCAGACTGGGAGCAGGTAGAGGCATGTCTGAACAATGTTCAAGTGACCGATGATATCAATTAGGGTTGTGAGTGGCCACAAGGTGCAGAGACCAGACCACAATGGCTTACATAGAACAGAGGTTTCTTTTCCCACGTAGCCATACTTTTGAAAGTAGATAGACAACTGTTTCATGATGGTATCAGTGTCGTGGGAATTTCTGGTGTGCATCAGCCTGAAGAAGGTTATAATGGAAAGTTTTACTAGGTGGCAGTTTGGAGTTTAAGCGTAAACCCAAAAATCTCTCAGGTGCATTCCAAATTTAACATATAGCTTAAGGGTGGTGACCAACGCCCAATTTAAATACCTGGCTTTAAACCCAAGCAGAGTTAATTGGTCAAATATCTAATTCCCTACCATAGTTTCTATTCTGATTTGGGTTTGTAAATAATAGAACAAAACACAAGATTCAGTTCAAGTTTAAAAGTAAACAGACTTAATATATAGGGGAAAGAGATTATCACACGCAGGGAAAAGCTGGTAAAAAAAAAATCATGACAGGGGCACCTGGGTGGCTCAGTCGTTAAGCGTCTGCCTTCGGCTCAGGGTGTGATCCCAGAGTCCTGGGATCGAGCCCCGCTTCGGGCTCCTCTACTGGAAGCCTGCTTGTTCCTCTCCCACTCCCCCTGCTTGTGTTCCCTCTCTCGCTGGCTGTCTCTTTCTCTGTCAAATAAATAAATAAAATCTTAAAAAAAAAATCATGACAACCTGAAGGGAAAGTGGGGGATGGGCAAAATGGGGGGAGGGGAGCAGGAGGCACAGGCTTCCAGGTATAGAATGAATGTCCCTGGGATAAAAGGCACAGCATGGGGAACGTAGTGGTATTTATAGTGCTGTGTGGTGACAGATGGTAGCTACACTTGTGGTGAGCACAGCATGAGTACAGAGAAGTCGAATCACTGTTGTACACTTGAAATTACTGTAACATCGTGTGTCAACTATACTTCAATAAAAAAGAAATCATGACAACCTTTCTCCCATCTTTGTCTAAATCTCCATTATTTCTAGTGGGGTAGCCATCACTCCCATCTCTCCAGTTAATCTAGTCTTGACGCAGCAGTCAAAGGGACCTTTCACAAACCATCAGCGATCACTGCTGTGCTTAAAACCCTCCCACACTTCACTTGTATTTCCAGCAAGACCCAAACTCTTTGCTGTGGAATAATTGTTAGGCCAGCCCTTCCTCTCCAACCCTAGCCTGCACCACTGTCCTTTCATTCTCCCTGTTCTAGCCACTTTTGCATTTGTGATATCCTTTGCCACATTCTTCTCTCAGAAGAGAGGGTTGGATCCTTTCAATGCAAATGTCACCTTCTTAGGGATCTTATCCCCCCATCACCCTATCTGAAGTAACCCTCCCTACTCTCTTATTCATTCTATCCCAGTTCCTATTTTAAACATAATTATTACTACTACCAGGCTGTATCTTACTTACTTGTGCTTTGCTACGTTCAGTAGACCGTAAGCTCTCTGGGGTTAGAACAGACCACATGTATACACTCAGTAGTATGTACTAAATTATTTCATAAGCAAATATTTCAGACTATCTAATCATTCTGAAAAGAAAGATATTATCATGAACCCTGAGTCGGGGAACTCTCCTGGAGGAGAGGGGAATATGGGACTTGGAAGAAAGAGAAGGATCAGGGGTTTGCAGGAGCTGGATCATGGCTGCCCAGGTGAAGCCATGGGTAAGGTTTGGAAGCCTTAGCCTGTGTCAATTCGTCTTCCAAACTGACAGCAAACAGTGTCCACATCTCTGCCGCTGGCAGATCACAGACAGACGACCTTCCTTAAAAAAAGTATTAACAAGGGCATGGAAGCAAAATATTCTGATGATTTCATCAAAGAAAACATGTGACTCTTGCATAGACCAAAATAAATTCCCAGACCGAGGGGGTGTGGCTGAGGGACAGTTCCTGAACTGAAGACAAGTGCAGGCAAGGCATTCTGTGAAAAATACTCTTCGGATAAAACTGCAACTTAAAAATAACCTCTGTTGGGGGTGGAGAGGGGAACAACTGAAATATTGGGGCCAGAATCTCCGAGTGAGGGCCAAATTTGGGCTAAGAAAATGCTAGCTTCTTAAGATCTTTGGAAAGCAACTCCCCCCACCCATTTATTTATAATGAACAAAGTTTCTTAGAAACAAATATGAGGAAATGGACAATTGTGATTTTTAAGGTGTTAAACCAGTAGACTAATAAATAGATCATCTTCCAGTGTGATGAGGGAAGAAAAAAATCGGAGAAAGACAGATCTGTGTTCCAAGATAAACGAATATGACACCACTATTGGAGGACAAGATGGTACCCAGATAAAGGCCAAGTGAGGCGGTTCTGGTCTTTGCAGCAATAGGCATAAGGAAGCCAAACACAGTGAAAGTTGAGGACTGTTGTGAGGAGCAGGCTTACGTGGGGGAGAATCCAACTCTGCCACTCTTCCTGTGTGACCTTGGGTGAGTCACTTCACTTCTCTGACCCTCAGTTTCTTCATCTGTAAAATGGGAAAAATGTCTATCTCTGAAGGATTTTGTGGAGATTAAACGAAGTACTGCATGGGAACTGCCTCACTGAGTACCCAACTCTTAGAAAGCTTTAAAAAATCTTGAAGTTTTATTTCTCTCCCTTCCTCTTGGAGGGTTGGGGAAATTGGAGAGCTTCAGAACGATGATGAATAAGATATAAAACAAGATGTTTGCTTTCCTGCTTAGGGAGTCTAACACTTATCTACTGTCATAATAATGATGTGGAAAAACCATGAGAAAACCCAGCGGCTTACAACAGTGCGCGTGCATTTAGCTCACAAATCCGCAAGTTGGCAGTTTAGTCCGGACTTAGCTGAGCCGTTCTTCTGGTTTAGGTCATATATCTGGGGATTGACTGATGACTAGCTGGTGTAGAGTGGCCTCAGCTGCAGTGACTGGTCAGCTCGGCTCTCCTCCAGCAGGCTAGCCTGGGCTTGCTCTCATGGTAAGGGTAGGGGAGCAACAGTGAGCATGCCCACTTGGGCAAGTCCTCTTCAAGCCCCTGTTTGGATCACATCTGCTGATGTACTATTGGCCAAAGCAAGTCACGTGGTCAAATCTAGAGCCGGAGTGGGAGGCCACTACAAAGTTGCATGAAAATGGACATGGTTCCGGGAAGGATAAAAAAATGAAACCATGAATGCAATTAATCGACTGCAGGGAGACTAGACAGATACACATATAAATAATTAAATTTGATATAAATACATAATAAACAGACATTTATAATTAACATAAGATAACAGATAATAATTTGAATCCCATGGCATTTCACTGACCCTAAAGAACCTTCCCTCAAAATCTTCTGGCTTAATCACCCCCTGTGAATAAGGAGCAGGCATCACTAGCTGCATCTTCCAGATAAGGAAAACCACACAGTAAGGAGTGAAGCCTGCCCTTGAACTTCTGATAACAAGCTTTCCCTTCATCCCATGGCCTCTGGATCAAGAGCCACATGAGTGGAGCATGCACGAAAGGGGCAAGGACTGTCATGAGCTCAGGCAGTCCAGGAGCCATTGTAGAGACCAGGCTCACTGGGACATGGAGGAATGCATAATGAGGAGTTCTCAATCTTTGAGTGAACCAAATCGCACTGTGTTTGGACAATTTTATGTAGAAATTGCCAACTGTATAAATTAGTAGGAGAGCTTTTTTTAAGCATACATTTATGTCAGATTCAAATGTACAACATTCACTTTCCACATCAATCTATAAGAACAATGAGACCATTTTGGGGAACTCTGGGGCTTGAAATCAGGGACTGATATCAAAGCAGGAGCCAGTGCAGTCTTGGGGTCTAGTGTGTTCCTGTAGCTGTTCTGCTACCCAGTCCTTATTCCCCATTTTCCATCTCCCAGTGCTGGTCCCATGACTCTGGAGGAGTTGGTCCCACTCCCAGCTACAGAGGTATGTTTGGGAGCCAGGGCCAGGGAGCCCTAGGACACAGAAGCTCTTCCTGCTGCCTGGAGTTTCTGGGGGCTAGGGCACCGCCACACAGACAAGCCTGCCAAAGAAGCCAACCCAGGGGAAAGCTTTGCCAAGAGGAGGGCCTGGGCAGGTGACGGCAACACAGAAGTGTCTAGATCTAGCTGGAACTTAATCCAGCCCAACCCCTGGACTTTTCTATTATGCAAACCAGTAATATTTGTCTTTCAGGCCAGTTAGACTTGGATTTCTGTCTCTTGCAACCAAAATATTTCTGACCAATATACCCAGTAGTAAGGAAATCTGATTCAAACAGATAAGTAGTTGCAAGTAATAATAGTTTTGAAAGCAGTTCATCTTGCAAACTCTTTCTTAAAGAAATAGAAGTTTACTCTGAATCTATATGCATTTACACATGAAAGTTTAACCTGACAGCACAACTTAATATATATGATAGATTAAAATTTAGTACACAGCACATTTGAAGGGATATGTGTTTATTATAGATTTTGAAGTTTTTATATGTATTTAAAAATGAAATTCTAAGAATATTTTTTAGGAGTCCTGAGGTGTCCTTTAGATCTCTTCCATTCCCAGAATATGGTTGAAAAATTATTGGCAGAGCAGAAGAGAAAGGGATCTACAAGAATATTCTAGGCCTATGGCATCTGTCTTTTAGCATCAGAACAGAACTAACAATGTCACTAAGAAAATCAATTCATTGCCAAGCTGCACTTAGTTGTTCTGATTGAAGCCAGAGCATTCCATAATCATCCGGTGCACTGGCTGCAGAGTGGTGATGGTGGGGATGGGAGGGGGGGTAGGAGTGGTGGAAGGCACACCACTGACCGCTGCCTCCACCTTTTTCTCATTTCATTAGCTCTTATCTCCCATCCTAGGATGACACACTCCTTCCTCTGCTAGGGGCTTTTGACCAGCAAGAGCAAGTGACTAACCAGTATGGCTCTGCCCCTAAACCCTGTGAATCATGGTGTTCTTTGCACTCCAATCAACTATGGAGTGAAAAGGACTGAATCTCTAGGGATGGGAACATTCTCATAATCTGAGACTGTTCCAACATGGCCGATAGTAATTGGGGTCAGGAAACCAGAAGAGAACGCCTGGAGCTGCTCCAAGCTTCCTCTGATTACATTCCATCCGAGGCAGGTAGTGCGTCCACCTTGCTCTCCCAAGGGAGAGCCAGAACTTGCCCTTCTCTTTCCTCCCGGACCTGCTCTCCACATCTCTCCCGTGGACACACTCTGGCTCCTCTCTTCTTCCTGCTCAGTGCTCTTCTCCTCCTATAGCTTTCCTGCTGCACGGTATACTCCCAGCCCGGGTCTGCCTGCCCTCCTGACCCCCTCTTTGCTTGCATGTATGCAGTTTCCTTCTTTCCCACTAACCAGACAGCAAAGTAAGTGAGGTAGAAGTGGTTGGAAGGTATTGGTTGGAAGTAACTGTGGTTGGAAGTAACTGCGTGGTTTGGTGTGCTGTTGGCATCAGACCAGGGGCTCAGAGATGCCCTCCCTCGTACACTCAAGGGTCTAGATTAAGTGGGAAACTCGTGTACTGTTTGATTATTAACTGGCCTTATGCCCAACACCCCTGTGCAGACTCTGGAACACTGAGCTTAGGCTCAATACCAAAGCTTTCCCAGTACACACACAATGACCTTACCCATTGTTATTGGGACCCAATTAGCATCCTCAATGATGTGTATCAGATAATTCTTTCCTCGGGAAAGGTGGACAAGGAGGGGTTGGGAGAGAAGGGCTAAGACCTTCTCCTTCCCTCCCCACCCCCAACTGCTGTAACACCAGGGTTCTAAAAAGGTTTGACTTAATTTTTTGCAAAACATAGCTGGAAGAAGTATTTGTAAGAACGGCCGCAAAAATCTCTTTGTTGTACGAACTTTTCTTTTTCTAAAAAAAAAATATACGAAAGTTTCTTTCTATTAATGCAGGTGTCAAAAGGAATGAGAAGTTTTCTCCTTGAGCCAAATATTACTTTGGGGTTCATTAAGAATATGAGATGAAATATACCATCATGGCGATCTGTGCTATCGATTCAGACCGTGAGTTGTGGAAGGTACGCGCAGCGCTCACCACTTTGGATAGTGTCTAATTCAGTCAAGCAAAAAGGAACTTTTATAAAAGCATTTGCGTGCCTGAAATGATGAAAATGGGAGTAGAGGATTCCAATCTTGTTCTGGCAACTTCTGGAAACCTCAGACTCAAAGGCATGAAGGTCGAACCCCCAGGGACACTTTGTGCTATCTCGAGATAAGATTAATTAAAAGAGGCTGGGGATGTTTGGGGAGTTCTTCCTGAACTGTCAGATCGCAAGATTTTAAATCTGCAGTCCCACCCCCTCTCACTACAAGATTCTTTGATCTCTTCTCAGGTCTGTTCATTGCTAAATGGTTTTTGGTTTTGTTTTGTTTTTTAAGATTTTATTTATTTATTTATTTATTTGAGAGAGAAAGAGGGAGTGCACCAGCGGGGGGGGGGGGGAGGGGGGAGGGGGCGGGGGAGGAGCAGGGGGAAAAAGCAGAGGGTCAAAGAATCCCAAGCCGACTCTGCACACCCGAGCACAGAGCCCAATGCGCTCGCTCGTTCCCAAGACCCCAAGACCATGACCTAGGTGAAACCAAGAGTCGGATGCTCAACCGACTGAGCCACCCAGGCGCCCCATTGCTAAATGTTTTTAACTGCTCTCTTATGTTGCAATAAACTCTGTTGTAAAGGAATGTAGATCTGTCTTGCCAGAGCACTGAGACTGTTGCCATTGCCAGACAAAGAAAGCAGAGCGGGCGGCCCATGAGGCAGGCCCTCGTGGAGCACACCTGTGTCTTCCACGCACAAGGGAGAAGCCCGGCCTGAACAGGATCCTGTAATCAGAGAGGACTCGAGAGTTGTAGGGCATTTTGGAAGATGAGAATGGTGATAGCATCATTTTTTGAATTTACTCCAAACTCCCCATTCCAACAGAGCAAATACGTAACAAAATCAAAAACTAAATTAGATGGTATTCCCATGAATCTCAAAATATAAGTTGTGGGGACAAAGCAGCAACTGCCCCAAGATTCACTTGGCATCAGTGCCTGTGTGTGAGGAAGGAAGGCAGCCACGGGGTCGCCCGTAGACCTGGGACCAGTAACATCCCCCCAGAGGCAGCAGGTATGTACTGGAACACACATGAACGATCTGAGAGTGGCCACTGAAGTGGGACGCCTTCTGCTCAAGCCAGGAGTGGGGTGCGTAAGGGGTGTGGAGAGAGGGTGGAGGAGGGGAGCAGTCTAGTTGCTATGGTATGGACACCCGAAACTGACCACCTGGGCTCTCCCTCTTACACCGGCGGGACACTGTTGGGAGTAGAATAAAAATGGAACGGACTCTAGAGATGAAGGAAAACAGGTTCAGTTAAAAGTTGGGGGGTGGGGGCGCCTGGGTGGCACAGCGGTTAAGCGTCTGCCTTCGGCTCAGGGCGTGATCCCGGCGTTGTGGGATCGAGCCCCACATCAGGCTCCTCTGCTATGAGCCTGCTTCTTCCTCTCCCACTCCCCCTGCTTGTGTTGCCTCTCTCGCTGGCTGTCTCTCTCTCTGTCAAATAAATAAATAAAATCTTTAAAAAAAAAAAAAAAAGTTGGGGGGTGAAGGGATAGTCTAGAAATCTCAAAAGCAAACCAGAAAAATTTTAAGAAAAAGAAAGGAACTGGGAATGGGGTACCCCAGCCCCATATTCCTACTTTGAAATCCTAACCCCCCAGTGTGATAGTATAAGGAGACGGGGCCTCTGAGAGGTGATGAGGTCATGAAGGTGGAGCCCTCATGAATGAGGTCAGTGCCCTCATGAAAGGGACCCCAGAGAGCTGCCTTCCCTCTTTCTACCAGGCAAGGATACAGGCAAGTCAGCAGTTTGCGACCCAGAAGAGGGCCCTCTCCAGAACCCAACCATGCCTGCACCCTGATCTCAGACTTTGGAACCGTGAGAAATAAATTTCTATTGTCTATAAGCCACCCAGTCTGTGACACTTTGTTCCAGCAGCCTGGACTGACTAAGACAAAAGTCAAGATCATGGCTATTTGGGGTGGTTGGCTGTGATTGAATGTGGCCCATGGGTGGGCTTCTGAGATTTGTGTGGTTTTCTATATCTGTGTTTTATGTGACCACCAACGGGTAATTACAGGAGAGAGGGATCAAGGGGACCTCAGGTCCCAACCAATCTTGCATACTAATACTAAAGCCAACGTAATTCTGGCTCATGTCTTTTGAACAGGTACCGTATGGAAGGTGCCATGCTGAGCACCTCCCCACAGTGGTCATTTGCTCAGAGTCTAGAGTCAACTGGCTTGATCGGATTCCTTTACTAGCTATGTGACTTTGGGTAAGTAATTCTCTTTGAGCCCCTGTATGCTCATCTATAAAATAGGGTGATAGTAGTATATCTTTCATAAGGCTGTTGGAATAATTGAGGTTTGCATATAAAGCCCTTAACACAATGCCCAACTCACAGTCCATGCCCAGTCAGTCGGAAGCATGGCCACGTCCCTGTGAGAAGGCTGTTATTACTCTCCGAGTATAGATGAAAACAATCAAGGTTCTGAGAGGTTAAGTCGTGCAATTATTCACTGGTGAAACTAGGCTCGCAGCCTTTCCCCTCTGCCTTCCTGACCCAGTAACTTCCTTCGAATGAGAGCCGGGGCCATGGCACGTGACAGTGACCTGGCCTGGTTCCACAGCTCTGTTTTGAAGGATATCTGGGGTCTTGCTCCCTCCCTCGCCTCAACACACGATGTTGCAATGTTACTACCAGAGAGTGAATCCAACAGCATTGTCCAAAGCTCGGCTCCCTGAAGCATTCCTGGAAGAGGGAGTAAGGGCAGGAAGGACTCGTGGCTGCGCGTCTGGGGAGGGGGGGCGGCCTTCAGCAGAGGCATAAACAGCTCCCCACCCCCGGAGCCTACCGGGGGACCCAGCGAGGCAGCTGGTTGGATGCGTCACCCACATCGTGCTGAGAGAGAAAATAAGTGGCATTCCTCAGTGCTGAAGTTGAAGCGTAAACAAGGAGCAAGTACTTTTCATGATAATTACCAAATATTAGAAATGTATTGTTCCTTCCCCACTCCCAAGACACTTCTAGGAGCTCCAGCTGTGCTAATAATGTTTTGTGCACCACTTCCAGGGCCAGAAGTATTGTTCCAAGACAAAGGTTTTTCATCTGTGTTTGTTCTTGTTTCCCATCAACACTTGAAACCTAGTTCACCTACGTGTTCTTGGGGCTCCGTGTTTTCTTTGGGAGCTGAGAGGAATAAAAAACAACAAAACACAAGCAGCATTTGGAGATAAGATCTTAGATGGGTCTTAATGTCTCTGATCCCCAACTATCAAAAAGCAAGTAATATTTACCTCATCATAGAACCGAGATGAAATGGCTGAGGGAACATATGTGAAGAGCCCAGCATAGAGCTTGGCACACGGTAAGCACAGAAGTGAAGGGGCTGCCCACCCCCCCCCCCCCCCGCCCCAGCTCTCATGCCAGCACACCGTGAAAACGAGAGTCAAGATGGCAGCCATATAGCCTGCAAGCTTCTTTCCCCTGTGGTGGCCATGGTAGACGTTATGAATTCATCTCAATATTCTTTCCTGTTTGGATTTGTTTGCTATGGCTGCAGTGGCAAATCACCACAAATTTAACACAAGAAAGCAACACAATTTTATTATCTTATAGTTCTGTGGGTTTGCAGTCCAACACAGGTCTCTTTGGGCTAAAACCAAGGTGTTGGCAGGGTTGCTTTCCTTTTTGGAAACTTAAGAGTAAAATGCATTTCCTTGCCCTTTCCAACTTCTAGAGGCCTCTCTCCAGCCCATGAACATAGCCCCCATCCCCCCATTTCAGAACCAGCCACAAGGCACTGAATCCTTTTCATACTGCTCTTACTCTCTGACCATAACCAGGAAATGTCCTCCACGTTTCAGAACTCATGTGATTAGATTGGGCCCATGGGATAATCCAGGATTATCTCCCCGTCCCAAGATCCTTAACCTTAATCAATCTGCAGGTCCTTTTCGTCCAGTCAGGTAAAACATTCTCACGTTCCAGGGATTAGGATGTGGTCATCTCTGGAGGCCATCATCCTACCTGCCACACTTCTGGGGGCGCTGCTCCAATAGCCATTACCAGGGGATCACAGTTTGACCTATGAAATCAAATCTATTTGGTCTATGAAATCAAAGCTATCCCTATTTTGGGGATTCATCAGCAAAGGGGGGAAAAAAAGCGAAGCTGGTTGGGGGATAATTGAAATCAAAAGAAAACACTTAACCACATGCTAAACACTTTCTGTTTTTGTTTTTTTAAAAAAATATGCTTGCCAGGATTCTCTTATTGCCACAGCCAGAAGTAGCTGCAGAAATGACTGGTCCTTGAGCAGTTATGGGAAGGGAATATCCTTGTCAGTTTGTCTTTCTACCCATGGGTCCCAGGGTCCCATGGTGGGGGCCTCTTAGCTGGGGTCCTCACACATGGGGTCATGTGCAATCACACACCAGCCTAAACACTTTAAAAAAAAAAAACAACTTTATCGGGGTATAATTGCTATATCATACTCTGTACATGTTCCAAGAGTATAAGGTGCTAGGTTTTAACCTATGTGTATACCTGTGAAACTATGACCACAATTAAGATTATGAACATATCTGTACCACCAAAAGTCTACTTGTGCCTCTTTGTAATGCTTCCCTGTTCCCCACCCGTTCCCAGATAACCACTGATCTGCTATCATCACTCGAGATTACTTTTCATTTTCTAGCATTTCATATACATGGAATCATACACTAAGTACCCTTTTTGTCTAGTTTCTTCCAGCCTGTGTAATGATTTTGAGATCAGTATCAGTAGTTCATAGCTTTTATTGCTGAGTCACATTTCAGTGTAAACCACAGTGTGGTTTATCTTTTTAACTGTGGAGGGGAATTTCTGGTTTTTGGCTATTACAAATAAAACTCCTTTAAATATTCATGTACAAGTCTTTGCACGGGCATATGCTTTCATTTGTCTTGCACAAATACCTGCGGGGGCAATGGCTAGGGCACATGGTAGGCATATGTTTAACTTTCTACTGCCAAATTGTTTTCCAAAGTGGTTGTACCATTTTACATTCTTACCTGCAGTGTATGAGAGCTTCAGTACCTCCAGGTCCTTGGCAATACTTAGTACAGGTAGTCTTTTCTTTTTTTTTTTTTTAAGAATTCATTTATTTATTTGAAACATCCAAAACCAGGGATGTACTGTATGGTGACTAACATAATATAATAAAAAAAAAAAAAAAAAAAAAAAAGAATTCATTTATTTATTTGAGACAGAGCAAGCCAGAGCATGAACTGAGGGAATGGGCAGAGGGTGAAGGAGAAGCAGGCTCCCCGCTGAGCAGGAAGTGGGCTCGAATTGCAGGACCCTGAGATCATGACCTGAGCCAAAGGCAGGCGCTTAAGCAACTGAGCCACCCAGGTGCCCCAGTATGGTTAGTCTTTTTAATTTTAGCTATTCTTTTATTTATTTATTTATTTATTTATTTATTTTTTTAATAATGATTTTTTATTATATTATGTTAGTCACCATACAGTACATCCCCGGTTTTCGATGTAAGGCTCGATGATTCATTAGTTGTGTATAACACCCAGTGCACCATGCAATGTGTGCCCTCCTTACTACCCATCACCAGTCTATTTTAGCTATTCTAACAGGTGGGGAGTGGTGTTTCATTGTTTTATTTGCATTTTACTTAATAATGTTGAGCATTTTTGTAACTTGCTTATTTGCCATCGTGTAGCTTCTTCAGTGACATTTAGGTTCAAATCTTTTATCCATTTTCTCAAAAATTGGGTTGTTTGGTTCATTATTGGGTTTTAGAGTTCTTTATATATTCTGAACACAATTTTCTTGTCAGATACATGATTTATCAATATTTTCCTTCATTTTGTGGCCATCTTTTCATTCTCTTAACAATGAAATTCAAAGAGAAGTTCTTCATTTTCATGTAGTATACTGTATCAATTTTTTCTTTCATGAATTGTGATTTTGATGTTTTATCTAAGAAATCGTTACCAAATCATAAATCATAAAGATTTCCTTCTATGTTTTCTTCTAGGAATTTTATAGTTTTAGGTTTCACTTTTAGGTCTATGATGTGTTTTGAATTGATTTTTTTTTTTAAGATTTTATTTATTTATTTGACAGAGAGAGAGACAGCTAGAGAGAGAGGGAACACAAGCAGGGGGAGTGGGAGAGGAAGAAGCAGGCTTATAGTGGAGGAGCCTGATGTGGGGCTCGATCCCATAACGCCGGGATTACGCCCTGAGCCGAAGGCAGACGCTTAACCGCTGTGCCACCCAGGCGCCCCTGATTTTTGTATGTAGGGCAAGCTATGGATTAAAGTTCTGTTTCCCCTCCCTTGCCCCCATATCGATATCCAACTATTCTGGCATAATTTGTGGAAAAGACTATCTTTTCTCCACTGACCTACCTTTGCCCCTTTACTGAAAATCAGTTATCCATATATCTGTGGGTCTATTTCTGGAATCTCTATTCTGATCCATTTGTCTATTTATCTATCTTGACACTAACATCCCACTGATGATTACTGTATCTTTATAATACATCTTGAAATCAGGTAGCATTAACCTTCCAACTGTTTAAATTATTTTTAAAGTTATTTTGGCTATTCAAGGTCCTTTGCATTTTCATATTAATTTTAAAATTATGTTGTCAATTTCTACAGTAAACTCTGCTAAGATTTTGATTGGGATTGTGTTGCAACTATAGGCTCATTTGAGGAATAACTGACAGTTTAACGATATTGAGTCTTCTGATACACGAACATTATTTATATTTCCATTTATTTAGATCTTCCTTAATTTTTTTTAGCAGTATTTTGTAGTTTTCAATCAATGAATCTTACACACATCTTGTTGGATGTAACCTCTAACTATATTTGTTGACGCTATTATAAATGACATTTTTTTTTAATTTTAAAAAAAGTTTTATTTATTTGAGAAAGAGTGAATGAGAGCGAGAGTATGAGTGGGGTGAGGGGCAGAGGGAGAAGCAGACTCCCCACTGAGCAGGGAGCCTGATGCAGGGCTCTATCCAGGGACTCTGGGATTATGACCCAAGCTGAAGGCAGATGCTTAACCGACTGAGCCACCTAGGTGCCCCCGACATCATTTTTTAAATTTTAGTTTCTGCTTATTCACTGGTTTTATATACATATAATCTTATTCACTTTGTGTCTTGAAAACTTGAGAAACTTATTCACAAGTTCTAGTAGTTTTTGTTGTTGTTGCTTCCATGGGGTTTTCTACGTAGATGATCATATCATCTGTCAGTAAAGACAGGTTTAGTCCTTCCTTCCTTATCGCCATACAATTCATCTCTTTCTCTTGCCTTGTTGCATTAGCGAGACCATCAGTACAAATTTGAACAGAGGTAGTGAGAATGGACATTTTTTTCTTCTTTATGATCTTAAGAGGAGTTCTCAACATTTGCTACAACATGGACAGCACTGGAGGAGATAATGCTAAGTGAAATAAGTCAAGCAGAGAAAGACAATTATCATATGATTTCTCTCATCTATGGAACATAAGAACTAGAATGATCAGTAGGGGAAGAAAGGGATAAAGAAAGGGGGGGTAATCAGAAGGGGGGATGAAACATGAGAGACTATGGACTATGAGAAACAAACTGAGGGCTTCAGAGGGGAGGGGGGTGGGGGAATGGGATAGACTGGTGATGGGTAGTAAGGAGGGCACATATTGCATGGTGCACTGGGTGTTATACACAACTAATGAATCATTGAGCCTTACATCGAAAACCGGGGATGTACTGTATGGTGACTAACATAATATAATAAAAAATCATTATTAAAAAAATAAATAAATAAAAAATTAAAAAAAAAAAGAGGAAAGCATTCAATCTTTCATTTTATTTTATCTTTAAGTATGATGTAGGGTTCTTATTAATGCCTTTTATCAAATTAAAGAAGTCCCTGCTATTCTTAGTTTGCTGAGATATATTTTTTTTTTTCAAAAACAGATACTGTATTTTGTCCAATGCTTTTCTACCTCTGTTTGGATGATTATGTGTGTTTTTCTTTTTTAGACTATTAGTATGTTGAAACACATCGATTTGTTAAATGTTCAAACTTTGGATTTCTGGGAGAAAGTCCAGAACAATACCATTTACTTGGTCATGGTATATTATCCTTCTTACATATTTTTAGATTTGATTCACCTTTTAGTTGACATTTTGCCACATATTTATGAGGAATATTGATCTGAAATTTTCTTATCTACTAACACTGTCATCTGTAATGGTGGGCTTAAAGAATGGATTCCGAAGTATTCCTTCCTCTTCAGTTTTCTCAAAGAGTTTGTGTGTTCTTTCTTTGTTAAATGTTTGATAGATTTCCCCAAGGAATCCATCCAGTCTTTTGAGTTTTTCTTCTGAGAAAGTTGTTAACTACAAATTCAGGTTATTTCTTCTTGACTGAACTTTGGTAGATTATGTTTTTCAAGGAATTTTTAAGTTGTCACACTTAGAGGAATTTGTTATTTATTTTATAGACACACAAGTGTTCATAATGTCTTCTTATTGCTTTAATATCTGTAGAATCTGTGATGTCATCACTTCCTCATTCTGGATGTTTGGTGATTTAGGTCTTTTCTCTTCAGTTTGGTTAGAGGCTTATACATTTTATTGATTTCAAAGATTCAACTTTTGATTTTAATGTATTTCTCTGTTGTTTTTCTATTTCCTGTTTCATTGATTGATTTTGATTGATTGATTTTGATTGATTATTTTCTTTCTTCTGCTTACTTGGCTTTAAATTACTTTTCTTTTCCTAGTTTCGCAAGGTGGGAGCTTGGGATTTGAGACCTTTCTTTTTTCTTTTTTTTTTTTTTTTTTAGCACAGGCATTTCGGTGCTATAAATTTCCCCATCAGCACTATTTTAGCAGCTTGCTGGAAATCCTGAAATGCTATGTGTTCATTTTCTATCACTTAAAAATACTTTCTTCTTTCCCTTTTCATTTCTTCTTTAACTCAATGGTTATCTAGAAGTGTTTTACATAGTTTCCAAATGTTGGGGGATTTTATAGATAGCTGTCTGTTATCGATCTCTAATTTCATCTTCTCCAGAAAATATATTTTGTGTGACTTGAATGCTTTTAAATGTGTTAAGATTTGTTTAGTTCTCGGAACCTGGTCTATCTTGGTAAATGAAAAAAATAGTGTGAAGCACTTTAAATACATTTTTATATTCAATCTTTACAACACTGCTTACTATTATCCCCATTTTAATGAAGAGGAAATAGGTGATACCATAGCCCCATTTTAAGGAGAAAAGGCTGAGGATCAATCAATTTAAATAACTATTGAATGCCAGACAGCTATTAAGTAGCAGAACTAGGATGTACTTCCAGGTCTGACAACAGAACCAAGCTATTAACCACTCTTCCACGATTCCTCCATAGCCATTTCTCATCCCGATAAGTGGGGGAAAACCACTTCTGCTCAAGAGAGTATGAGTTCAGAGGTTAATTCCCTCTCTCTGAAAATGCTGGGATCTATCTCCTAAATTGCTCTTTCCTCGCATAAACACAGTTGCTTCAGTTGTTGCAGACAGAAAGGTGAATTCTGTGTGATGGTAAGAGATGCCTTAACCCCCAACTGCTAACCTGAGTCAGAACCTTGCTTCGGGGCCCTGCTGCTGTCTGATGCTGAATTACTAGGTCAATGTGACAACACCCAAGAACAAAGAGTGACCTAAGGCACTCTTGCCTCTTCCTTGCAGGTAGCAGGAGATGGCTGATTGCCCCCAGAGCCCAATAATACTTAGGGAGACTTTGGACTAGCTGACTCTGTTTGCATGTTCCTTGAATTTGCATAATAGCCTTCAAGTCAGCCTGATTTGAAATGAGTATTTCCTTACTCTTTTCTTGATTTAACGTCAGGTATTAAAAGCATGATCTTATTGCTAGTAAACGTGGTAATAGTCCTTGTTCACTGGGACTGATGCCAGTCCGGGAGCCTATTAGTCCAATTCAACAAAAGAATTTTTGATCATCTACAGCTCCGATTATCCAAGTGATCCAGCCTCTTTCATACTCCTATTACCACAGTAATTTGACTCTGCTGTTAATGATCTTTCTGGCTGCATCCAAGACCCTGCACAATGGGTTCATCTGAATAGATGTCTTCCAGGGGCATGTCCCACTTATATACAAAGTCACTTTAACTTCTACAGTTATTTGCAGGTGCCCAAATTGTTCATAATTGACTACTTCCTAATGCCACTTAGCCTAAAATCTGAAAGGAAAGGAGCGTGCTGCCTAAGTGAACCGCTCACTCCACGTGCTGTTTCTGCACCACTTGAAATCCTAAATGGCCAGCACCAAAGAAAGGAAAAGAACTCCTGGAGATCTTCTTTGAGCACCTAAACCTCTAACCTTTCAGTGAAGTAGACTGGCTTTTACACGCTAGTTATTAACCTGCAGATTGCGAAGTTAAACCTCTTTGGTAAGACTATGCAGTTTCCAGAAGTTACTCTGTGGTGTGTGGCATCTGATTGAAATTTCTCCGGAGGAATGATGCAAAGGACATAGGATGGAGGAGTTCGGCAGCAACACCAAAGCCTAAAGAAGCCACTATTCTAGTTGATAGATAACTGTTCAGGTCTTTGCTTTCTCCTAAATGGAAACGACGTGGTCGAAAGAAATCTTTCCTTAAGATTCTGCAAATTTTTGACAAGCCACTAGTTAGCAGTGGCAAATCAGTTTTAGTTGATGTCAGTTGATTGGCTGGCATTAGATTCTTGGGGTTCTGTCTTGAGAATGATTCTGAGGCCATGTTCTTAATCAATGGGAAAGAGTAAGGTGTTCAATTAGTGATGTCTGCCATGAACACAGTAATAAGGAATAATAGCACACCCAGAGTGCTAGGCTTGACACCAGGCACTGGGAATATAGGAGTGAACAAGACAGATTCAGCTGATGAAGTCAGAAAACTTACAGGGTGGCAATGATTACTGAGGTCACTTTGTATTTTGTTATTCTAAAATGTTATGGTCCTTGTTCTGCCTACCACTTTCACTATTAATGAATTATTGTAAAATAACCACAATGTCTCAATTAAGACCATTGTACACTTATCTAGCAGGAAAACCCAATAAGAAGAAAGGTGTTTGTTACATCAGGTAAGACTTCTCTTGTAGTTGTTGTGTTCGCTTTCTCTTCAAGAGCACACTGGCCAAGAAGACCTTCATCTTGATGGAGGTGTTCCTTGCCAAACCAGTACATTTCCCCATGGTGCTAGATGGCTTTAATCCTGGCTAGAGGCAGCTCTTGTTTATGGAGAATGGAAAACAGTGGACAGAAGAAAATTATCTGTGGAAGTGGAATGGTGGATTACTATCTTCTCTGGGGCCACATGAGAAGGCCATTCCTGAGAGAGCAATCAAACCAGGACAAAGTAATTCACCTTCTTGTTAACTGACCAACAGCTGTTTCCAGATGTTTCCATGTGCTGATTATGTAGTTTATGCTCACTCACACGCAAGGCCCCTCTCCATGTAGCTCCATAGATGTCATCAATAGTACGGTAGGGATGGGCTCTGTCTGTGAGAGTCTCGTAACTGCAACTTTGCAATGCTGGTGCCAAAGTCAGAGTCTGGAGCTCACTGCAAAAGGCACCCCCCCATGCGCAGATGACGCAATGGATCTGTGTCTTTCTCACCATGGTGACAGCAGTTGACATGGAAACAGTTGTTACCGCTTAGACGCATAATCATTGTCCCTCACTCAGGCTTGCCAAATGTCAAAAATATTTGCCTGCCCAGCATTCATTTCTCCCATCTCTAGGAAATGCATCAAGATTATCTTTTGGAAAATCATCTTTATTGCACACCCAAACCAGCTGTTTTGGATATTACCTGTTCAAGCTCAACATATGACTCATACCTGGTAAAACTGAATCACAGGAATGTGGAACCCATTCTGGGTCAGTGAGTGTCTGGCCACATTCTGCTAAAAACAACGGGGAAAGTGACAGGGTTTTTCCTGGTGCTATCAAGCTAATGGACTAGAAGCCTGAGGCTGCTGGCGGCTGTCTGTACCACCAGCTGTATAGAACAGGCTTGAAAAGAAAGAAAATGTAGAGAAAAAAACAGAGTTGAGGAACTAAGAGAGACACATTCCTACTGATAAAATTTGAGCGCCTGTGTCCAGTGTTACCGAACTTGAATACACCTTTCCACGTTTCAGTTATATAAACCAATTTTTGCCCTTTTTTGGCTTGAGGACGTTTGAGTTAGGTTTCTGTCACTTGCACCCCCTAAAGTCCTGATGAATAGATAGATTCCCTTCTTTTGTGGAGATTTTCATAGGAATTGAGCAGAACTAGAGATACAGCTGGAACTCTGAAAGCTTCCGTGTTTGAACAATCTATAAGCTTTCTCTAAGCTTTGCTTAGAGAAAGATATCAGTTCATCGGCACAAGACTAGTTCACAATTGTTACCTGCCAAGCACTGTGTTGGATACACAGTGAGGAAGGAAGTGAGGAAGGAAGAAGCCAGCCAGGATCCCTGTCCTCCCAGAGTTTACGGTCTAGCCAGGAAAGCAGAAGTAATACAAGGGAAAACTTAGAGCAGAAATTCTCACCTTCAGGACCACAGTGCGCTGGTGAGTCACCATATATTATGAGGTATGCCACAAAGAGCTTGTGACTCATGAAGCTAAAGTACCGATCTTGGCAGATGATTTTAAAAAATAAACATGAATTAGAGGAGACTCAAGGTTATCACAATAATAATGTCATACTCATTCATTTGGTTCTCCAGGATGTTTTCCTGAGTGGGGAGAAAGGGTTGACATAATTGCGGACACCCACGTACCTGTGTCTGCAGGAGTGTACTGTTCTCAAGGATGCTATCCACCATGCGTCCGCGAGCAATGACAATAATATCAATGTGCGGGGGGAGAAAGAAGAGCAGCAACAGGAGAATTGCCAGCATTCACTGGGCACTGTTTAGGCACCAGGTACTGTGCTGAGAGCATGACCAGGGCTGTTTCATTGACCCCACAGGAGAAACCTCTGAGTAATTATCCTCCCCGGCTGGCAGATTAAAGAGCAACTCAGTGCTAAACAGGGTGACTCAGGCACGACTGGTGTTCGGGGGAGGGAGAGATCAGCATGGGCTGGATTGATTGGAAAAGGTCCCAAGGAGGGTGTGAGCCTTGAACAGGACCATGAATGACAGGCAGGATCTGCACAAGCAGGGAAGAAGGGAGCGCAGGCAGGCTCTGATGTAAGTGGGACAAGTGCGGTAGATCGGTGCCCTCCTCACCTGCCGGGCGCCTCTAGAGCTGGCACCAGGGCCTTGTGGGACAAGTGCGACTGCCCAGCACCTGCTTGGCTACTGCGTGTCTTCCTTGCCTTCTCCAGGCCGTTGTCCGTGCTGCTCACTCTCCCCTTGCCCCCTTCAGTTAAGTAGCTCCTGAGAGACACTCTGGATGCTCAGATCCTTTCTACCCTCTCTTGACAAGTGGAGCACCCCGCCTCCCCGGGGACGGGGTGCGGTGGCGGGGGGGACGGGGAGCGGGGTGGATCGCTGATGACAAACTTCAGCATCCCTTCAGGCTGCCAGTTCCCTGGACTCCTCACCGCAGTGCTCCCCCTGGACCCAAGCCCAGCTGTAGCCTTGTCCCCACTCTTCCTCTCAGCATGCCCCAATCTCTAGAACAGCCCCTCCTGTGTGCCCAAAAGTAGCTTGTCCTGTACCCCCTCCCTCTGTTCCTTTCACTTGGCCAGGCAGCTTGTTAGCCACGAGCTGACATCCTGAAAAAGCCAACCAACCAACCAACCAACCAGCCAACCAACCCACCCCAAATCTGCTCCCTTCCCTTGCCGAAACCTGTAGAGCTCATGGTGAGCATTTAGGAACTGCTTGGTATATGCCCGGGACCATCCGAAACACTTGTGTGCATTGCTTCATCAGGTCGTCCCCAGGAGACTGTGAAATAGGGCGAGTGCCACCGCCACTTTCTAGACCAGGAAGTTGTGGCTAAGTCACCTATGGGACTTATCCAAGCGAACTCAGCAGCCTGATGCCAGAGCCGGGGCTCTTCAGAACATTGCTCTCCTCCCTGCAGTGGAGGAGAGGGTGAGAAAGGAACTCGAGCGAGCTGAATATTGTCTCCCAAATTCATGTCCACTTAGACCCTCAGAACATGACCTTATTTGGAAAAAGGTTCTTTGTAGATGGCCTCCAGGATCAAACCCCACAGCCTCCGGCTCCCTGTTCAGGCCCTCCACCACCAAGACGTGGTTTAGTTCTCTAGTCGGACTTCCCACATGGCCTCCCGGCACATTCTGACCACCGACCGGACCAGACCACGGGCAGAGGCCAGGTCTGCCTTCCCCCACCGCCGTGCCGCTGCTTACGTTGTGTCCTCTACCTGAAATGCCAGCCCTTGCCACCTCCGCTCCTCAATCCACCCTTTAAAAATTGCCTATTCCTCAAGGTTTTTCAATATACCCTGTCACCTCACTGCCATCAAAATTAATTTCTGTCTTTCCCACATACATCTGTCATGTCTCTCACGGAACATCTCTCTTGTTTTGCTGTGATTTGGGTGTACTTATTTGATCATGAATACCTGACAGGCAGGAAGGAGGTTTTGTTCTTAGTGTGTTCCACACAGGCATTTACATCAGTGCCCTGCATGTGGGAGCTGCTCGAGAAACATTAGCAGAGGGGCGTCTGGGTCTCTCAGTCAGTTAAGCATCTGCCTTCTGCTCAGGGTCCTGGGATCAAGCCCCGCATCGGGCTCCCTGCTCGGCTGGAAGCCTGCTTCTCCTGCTCCCTCTGCCACTCCCCCTGCTTGTGCTCTCTCTCTCTCTCTCTGGCAAATAAATAAATAAAAGAAACGTTAGCAGAGTTAAGCTGAATGGCCACCAGGTCTACCTTCTCCAAGCGCCTTTCCGCAGCAGCCCACCTAAAGTGCTTGGAATGTCCACCAGTAGAGTCACTCCTTTGATTTAAAACCTTGACTCCAGAAGATCTCTGCAGAAATGGGAGGGATAATGGATTAACTGATTAATACTTTGGGTTATTAGTTACTCAACCACTAGAGTTAAATCATGAAGTGGTCTGGAAAGAATGGGCCTATTTACCAAGGTAACTGATGCCTCATTTCTCAGTGTGGACATACTTGAGGAAATGTTCGAACCTACCTCTTTTACCAGTGAAATGATTCCCAAGTGGTTATGGGCTTCTAGTCCATTCTCTGTGATAATTCAATAGCTATCTACAGAGAGACTGCATGGTCTTTCTGGTTCTTGAGGTGACCTGGGTGGAACAGGAGACACAACGCCCCTTAGTTTTGACCACAAATCTTTCTGTGTCCCATTCAAAAGCCTTTATGCAGAAATCCTGCAATGGAGGAGAGGAGAGAAAGGAACTCTAGTGAGCTGAATATTGTCTCCCAAATTCATGTCCATGTAGACCCTCAGAATATGACCTTATCTGGAAACAGGTTCTTTGTAGATGTAACTAAGTTAAGTTGAGGTCACACTGGATTAGGGTGGCCTCAGATCCAATGACTGGTGTCCTTATAAGAAGAGAAGAGAACATGTAGAACCACAGAGTAGAACATGTGGAGTCAGGGGCAGACATTCTATAGACGCAGCTACGAGCCAAGGAATGCCAAGGCTTGCCCACAACTACCAGAAGCTAGTGGAGAATCATGGGACAGACTCCCTCTTGGAGCCTCCAGAAGGAACCAATACCTTAAATTGGGGCTTCTAGCCTCTAGAACTGTGAAAGAATAGATTCCTGCTGTTTTAAGCCACCACGTTTGTGATAGCAGCCCTAGGAAACCAGTACGGGAATCAACACGTACAGATGGCCTAACCTGTACCAGGCACTTTACTTCTGCTACTGAACATCCCTCAAGAAAGGAATTCTTACCCCTTTTTTACAGATGGGAAAGACTGAGGCAGAGAGAGGCTAAGAACTTGTCCATCCCAAAGTGGGAAAAATGGAAAAGCTGGGTTTCGAGTCTTTGAAGCTGTATGGGGCTGTAGGTGATTTTCTTCCGTCCTTGACACCCTCTGCATTTTCTTTCCCTGGGGGCTTAGTAAGTACTAGGCACAGGGCAGCTCTCGGCATGTAGTAGTTACTCGATACATATTGCTGAATAAATTAATCCTCCCCCAAATTTCATGAGATAGATATAATTATTATATTCATTTTACAGAAGAGCCAAATGAGGCCCAGGCGAGGTCAGTAACTTGCCCAGAGTCCTGACCATTGGTATCAGATCACAAGGTGTGACTCATTCCCTCACCCACATGCCAAGGGACACGGACATTAGTAAATCCAGTTCCTTAGAATTACTTGCTCTTCATTATCTTTTCCATATCACCATATCCACTACCATTTATTGAGCATTGTTCAGTGATAGCACTGGGCAAGGTGTTTTGCAAACAGTCGCACCTTTAACCCGTATTGTACACCTATGGGCCCGTTACTACTGCCATCTGTTTTAACATACTGGGAACTGAAGCTCAGTGAAATGAAATAACGATTCCAGCGTCACCCAGCTGGTAAGTGCCAGGATCAGGATTCAAGGTCAAGTCTCTGATTCCAAAGCCTGTGCTCATAGCCATAAAGAGATTGCCTCTCTTAGCCGAATCTCCACCCAAAGAATGGAAGCTAATGGCTAATGCCCTGCCCTCCTGCCTTGTCCAGACTCCCTTCTCCAGATCCACAGATGGGACTTCTATCTCTGCGTAGCCCTGGATTGTCTGTGCTCACTCAGCTTCTCTTGGGCTGGTTCTGTTTGCCTTCTGCCAGAAAGTATAAGGTTCTTCTCAGGACTCCTCTCCGCCTTTCTTCATCCAAAGCCGAGGTTGGTTCATTCACTTGTCAGTCAAACAGAGATGGGCTTAAAGACAGAAGGGAACCATGCATGCACCAGGGATGAAAGCACTGAGCACTGAAAAGATAAATGCTCTTTCTCCTCCCAGGAGACCTCATCTAATGTTTTCTCCCTGCTAGTTCCCAAAAGTCCTATCTTATTTATTTCCCCAGGCAACTGCCAGCTTCACACCATAGTGAACATTTTTTTATGCAATCCCAAGATGCATTTCTATCCTGAGCTAAGGACACTTACAACGAAGATTCAGTAATGATACTGCGTTTTAACAGAGATTCAGCTTTCCAAAATAATGATAATATGGGAGAGTTTCTGGCATCAGAAAAGGGAGTAGCTTCATGGGGAAAAGTGGGAGGGCTTTGCACCCCTAGAATTGAGCCCCACTGCTTGTGAGGAAGCCTGGTTTTGCCTAGAAAGACCCTACATTCTCTTTGGTCTGTCTGAGTATCTGAGAAGATCCTTTGAATATGATAGTGAGAACAATAAGGAAACCCAGAGAACATCTTGACCATCCTCCCCTGTTCACTAATGGAGAAAATGCGACTCTCCAAAGGAAGTCACTTTCCTAGCTGACAAGCACGGGCTGACTGGATCCCAGTACCGACACACTATTGGGTCACCACATCAGTGGTCTTTCTGGAAGACCTTGAAATGTCCCAAAATAGGAGAAAAGGGTTTGTCCTATGAGAAAGGAAGGAAAGAGGGTTCATCCAGGGCCTCTGCTGGAACTTGCCATTCATAATCATGTCAGGGTGACCTACCATGGACTTGGTTCTGGAGCCCAGGAATAAAAACGTGAAAAAAGAAGGAGAGGCTGAGAAGGGGCTTGATGCAGAGCAGGCAAAGGCAGAAAGGTGGTGCTGAGTGGAAGCAGGCTTGAGGATTCGCCTCACCAGGCAGACAACAGATTCAGCAGACAGGCCTCAGCAGTCCTGCACATCTGGGGTCCTCAGAGCAGGCTCTTCTCACTGAATTGTGCATCCTCTGGAAAGGACAACCCAGCTTAAGAATAAAGCCAAGTGTGCACCTAGTCTAAAGCCCTCCTTACCATCTGTCATGGCCCCGTTTGGGACTGAGTCGTGGAAATTCTAGAACCTTCTATCTGCATCCCTACATTTAGGGTGCAGTAGCAGATGCTCAATCAATATTTATTGAGTGAATGAGTCTCCTGGGAGGGGTAATATATTAACATATTATCTGCTGCTAATAGCTTTGTGCAGATTAGCTTAAAATTAAAATGAACACTTCTTTGGTACTTTGCATCTTATTAATGCAGCATAGGCAGAATCCCATTTAGTTTTCACCCTTGGAAAGGGTGTATTTGTGACCTTGGGTAAATTATTTAACCTTTCTATGCCTTGGTTTCTCCATCTATAAAATGGAACTATAGCACCTATCTCATAAAGGTAGAATTGATGGGATGATAAATATAAAGCATTAGAGAATCTTTCCATAGGGACTGTGACCTCTATATATTGTGGTCTGTTTCTCCATTCCTGGAAGACCGGCTAATAAATGGTGGCTTGGGATGTGGAAACAGAACTGTGGCTGATGTCAACACCTCCTCACAGTCACCATCTTGGACCCCAACTTAGCTGGCAGTCAGTCTTCCACCCCCCCCCCCCCCCAAGACAGAATGTGGGCTGGTATCCACTTCTGGCTTCACAACTTCAGTCCAGAATTTTGCTTTGGAAGGCATGAGAGATTCTTTTTCCTTGGTTGTTTACTTGTTCTCAGATCATGTGGAAAGCCCTCTGGAAACTTCTGACAGTGTCATCATGGGCCAGAGAACTGGTGAGGGAGGAACGGGGAGGAAAGTGTGAGAAGGGTGCAGGGGTTGCTGGGGGCCCCTGCTGTCTTGCCTTGATGTTTATCCTCCACATTTTTCTAAGCTGGATCCTCCCAAGTGTCCGGGGCCATTGCCAAGCCGAGTCCCCTCCCTCCACTCTGGCTGTCCCCTTCTGGTCCACAGCCTCCAGTCTGAGCCTGGGGAATGGGTCCCCACTCTTCCCGGCTCCACCTTCCTTCTTCTGTCCGTGAACACTGCCTTGCAGGGGAATGGCTCTGTGAACGTCAGAGGCAAAGAGGAGAAGAAACACAAGGCACAGAGAGAGCAAAAGGGAGACAGAGGACAGGAACTTACAAAAAAAGAAAAGCAGGTGATGCTGGGCATGGATGGTGGAGGGTAAGTCAGAAGATGAGGACCGAGGAGGCGGAGTGGATTCTGCCATTGATGGGGACTTGGAACTTGGGACATTTCACATCAGAGGTTGCAAGTGGCCAGCCTGTGGGCTGAATCCAGCCAAACACTAATTTGGGGGCCCATATTGGATTTTAAGATTTAGGAAACTTCTCATAAAAACCCAAGGATCCAGCTTGAAAAATCTGGTCATGCAGGGTTCACATTTCTTCATGGCAACAGTGGACCAGAGTTGGAGAGCCCACCCCTCTGGAAAGGCAAATGCCCTTCCTAGTTTGCCACAGACCCCACCGCTCTCTATCGCATGGCACTTAGCCTGGCTCCCTCACTTAAATTACCTTCCTAGTCCCTGTAGGTACCTGAGTTTGAGAGACTTAGTTTATACATATCATTTTTAGCACCAGTTGGTAAACTCATCCTTTCCTTAAGCAGCCACCCCCACAGTACAGACCTGAAAGCACAGGCAATCACAATGAGATGGTTTTGAAAGGAAGAGTAAGGAAGGGTGGAGGGAGAAGCAGCTATGAAAAGGAAGAGAAAATCTGAAAGTGGGAAAGGAAAAAATCCAGGGCAGGGGAGAAGGAGGGTAGACAAGTGGAGAGAGAGGGAGTCAGAATTCTCCTTTCCCAGCTGGCCCCCTGGCTCCCTGAATTTCCTTACACAAGGCGTACGATCTTTGTGGGTCAATAACTTTCCTCATTAGCATCAGGTTGCACGCATGTTCATTGTCAAATAGCGAACTTTCCATGGGGCTCCTCTGAGAGTAAATCAGATGGAGTTTCTCAAATAAATTAATCAATGACAGCACACTGTTTATATTAGCTTTCCTGGGTGATTGATTTAATATTTATTGAGTCTAGAATGTGTGCTACCGTATAAATGACACCATTACTACCTTCTTCCAGCTTGAATTAATTTCTCACGATAAAGCATTTGGTTGCAAACGTTTCTAGGTGAAAGCTTTCATAAAGGGTGGTGGGGTTTTGTGGGTGGGGTAAGGACAGAGAGAAAGGTGAGGCTTATTGTCAATAGCTTTGTTCAAACATCAATCCTCACCACCCTTTAAACGGTTCTCGTTTCCCCGACTACCCAATGTTTGCCAATACTGCAGCCGATATACTGTAAAAATGCTGAAATTGCATGCTGTTTCTGAAAGAGCTCTTATGCTAAAGAGGTTTAAGGACTTTCTGTTTGTTCAGGTCTATGAGGATTAGCTTTCCAATCAGCTTTTCCCAACCCAGTCACCAAATTAGTCTAGAGAGTATCCATTTCATTCATTCAGTGAATAATTCCTTAGCGCTACTATGTACCAGACACTATTCCAGGTGCTGGAACAGAAGAGGAAAGGCCTCTTCTCTTGTGAAGGCTCCAGCCTCGAGGGTGGAGACAGGCATTAAATAAACCCACATTACCATTCCCAATGGTTGGGACTGAAGTAATTTAAACAAAGCTGAGTAAGGGGGAGTGAAGCGGAGAGGGCTTTTTTAGAAAGATACTCACTGAGAAGCAAACCACGCTGGCTGCTGAATGAGGAGACGGAAACTTCTCTCTGAAGATCTGGGGCAGGGAACAGCAAAGGGAACAGCAAGTGTAAAGTTTTGGAGGCAGGGAGGTTTTTGCTCTGGGCAGGACACTGAAGGAACGGCAGCACTGGAGTTGGGACACACGCGCTTGCTGGAACTAGTGAGGAGATCAATTATCACATATTTTAGAGACATGCAGTTTTGTTACTTTTAAGCACCAATACTAATTGGAAGCAGGCTAATAAGTAACTGTACTGTAGAAACCCTTAGGGAACCTACTTTGATGAATAGAGAAGAAGTATTTGGAATTATCATAACAGGATTGTCTGTAAATAAATGCTTCTAAAAATGCCTAATTTGACATTTTAAAAACAATTTGTCCTCTTAAGCAGTTTAAACACACTGTGTCTTGAATGCTATTAAGACCTTCCAACTGCATTCTAAATCCGCCATCTCTTCTTTCCTCTTCCCCTCTAATAAGTTCTAAACAGCTCTTAAGAGCTTGGAGTTCTTCGTAGATTTTGAAAAGGTCAACATTGACCAAGTTCTTACCTGAATTATCACAAATTCATAATTAATAAAGTCTAGATTTTGAAGGCATTCCTAGAAGAATAATAGTTGATAGTTATTATATTAGTTACATATGTTTATCAATTTGTGATGTGGGCACACTACTAATGCCATTTTGCAACAGAAGAAAATGAGCCTCAGAGAGGTTATGTAACTTGGTCAAGGTGGCACAGCAAGGAAATGGAGGAATCAAGATTTAAGCCCAGGTCCCCTGAGCTACCGTCTAGTAAGTGTGGTCAGCACACGGCATTAGACGCTAAGGGGCCTAGTTTCTAGTCTCTGCTCCACCATTGACTAACTCAGGACATCGGCAGTGTTTCCCTTCCCTAGAGCTTAGTAAGCTCATCATTAAAAATGCTGCTCATGATACCTCCTTCGTCTAAGCAGAAGGCATCCACTCCTCAAATAGTGCCTGCAGATGTGTCAAGAGGCATGCTGGGCCGGGGCTGGGGCGTGGTGCCGGCTGCAGACCCCAGAGAAATGATGCAGGAGCTGGCTTCGCGGGGATTTCCGTCACGTGAAGGGAATAGATATTATTTCCACAAATAAGAGTAAAGTTATAATGGAAGCAGGTGCTCTGAGTCTTTATGTGGCCGGGTCTGGCCTAGCTTCAAAGTCTAGGGAAGGCAACCTGAGTAAGCAACTTTTGAACTAAGAGCTGAATGTTGAGTAAAATTAGCTCCACGAAGGGAAGCGGGTGTCAGTGGTGTGCCGGAAGATGTTCCAGCAAGGACAGCCTGTGCAAAGGCCCTGTGGAGGGAGGAAACTTGGTTCTGAAATAAGGCCAGTGTGTTTAGGACATGAGGGGACGTAAAGGGAGAGGAAGCTGGAAAATTAAAGAGATCAACCGTACAGGGTCATGTCAGAGTCCTAAGGGTTCTACTTTTTTGTGTTGATTCCTGCCTTTCTTCTTCTGTCTCAAGAACCTGCTACCCTGACCCTGCTACCTTCTTTTCTTTTCTTTTCTTTTCTTTTTTCCCTTTCCTTTTCTTTTCTTTTAAGATTTATTTACTTATTTGAGAGAGAGAGCTTGCACACATGAGCAGGGGAAGGGGCAGAGGAAGAAGGAGAGAGACCTCAAGCAGACTTCCTGCTGAGTGTGGAGCCTGCCTCAGGGCTTGATCCCAGGACCCTGAGATCAGGACCTGAGCCAAAACCAAGAGTTGGACGCTTAACCGACTGAGCCACCCAGGCGCCCCCCTTCTTTGCCTTCAAAAGAATGGGAAGGGCTGCCCAAGCGGGTACCGTGCCCAGGGCCTTGGCACTGCCTCTGGCTCGTCTTCATTACAGCTAGTCAGCGGCCAGCACAATGGGGCTCCGACCTGGCATTTGGGGCCCTAGGAACCTGCCGCAGGCCAGTGAGACAGCACATCCCTGTCTGAGACGAGAAAGACCCTGCCATCCGTTCCTTGGCAAAAGAGCCAGACCTGCCAGGAGAGCCCAGTGGCCGAAGCCTCGAATGCTGGACAGGAAATTAGTTTCGGCAAAAACACAGGGCTGGATGTCAGGCCCTTTCCTCCTGCCTCAGGAGCTGGTGACGGTGGACTCCAGGAGACAAAGGGTCGTGTAGGCGCTCTGTGTTTTGGCCCCAAGCCCCCCCACCAGCTCCCCAACTTTTTTTCATTTCTGATGGCGTGATGAAAGATTCGGGCTGCTGGGCTCCTGCCTTAATCACATTCATTCCACCGTTAGGGAGGGCTGTTTTCTGGACTCTCTGAGGAAATAAAGATGATGAATAGAGGGAAATCACATTCTTTATTAGCACGGATGGGCACACAGATCCCAGTAGTAATTAATCCCAGGATGTTTACAAATTTTTTCTTCTTTGTCAACCAAGAGTTGGAGTTTGCAATTGTTGCCATAAAGGAAGCACAGGGGCTGAACAGCCATGTTAGAAAGAGAGATGGCAACATACTGATTAATCGTCCCATAACGCTTAACAACAAGTAGTGGCCTTCAGCGTCAAGATCCCAGGACCCTAAGGAGAAGTAAGTAACAAGTATGCAGGACCCTCTTGGGAAAGCTTAGAAAATCCCATGGCTTATGCTTGAGTTAGCAAAGACCTTTTCTCCCTTCCTTCCTTCCTTCCTTCCTTCCTTCCTTCCTTCCTTCCTTCCTTTCTCTTTCTTTCTTTCTCTCTCTCTCTCTCTCTCTTGTTTTTTAACAGGGAAAGGGAGGATACATAGAATGTAAGGACCCCCCCCCCCAACAATACAAAACTGCTATAAATGCCTATGGAAATTAGATTGTTTTGGAACTTTTGTGAGTAATTAAGGGTCAGACAGAAAATCTTTTTGTTCCAATCCTGGCATTGTTCAGCATCTTTCCAGAACATCTGAGTTCTCTTTCTTGCCTAGTAAGGACTGGAGAATAGCTAAGGTCAGTCATCCCGGGACAGTCATTCTGACATGATTTGGGTTGTTTTGAGCGTTGGGGACGCTATTATGAGCATCAATTCTTTTTGCGCTCTAACCCAAGAACAGGAAATTCAAGTTTTGGTCCAGGCTCCATAAAGCATGAGTTGTGTGACCTTGAGTAAGTCACTACACCTCTCAGAACTTGAGTTTACTTGTTGCAAAATCAAGGGGTCATGGCCCTATAGGGCTTGAAATTTCCATGGGGCTGAATTTAAAAAGTCTATGCTTACAGCAGTTTTAGAGTATTGGGCTGAATATGTAATAAAAGCATGATAGATACCCCTCCTTGCTTTTAAAATGTATCTTGGATGACAGAGGTGTGTTTGTGGAGTGGAGGTGGTGGGAAGGGATTTACCTAGTTCTTCTTACACATTTTTGAGAAATGTTAAGGGAAGCCTGGGTGGCTCAGTCAGTTAAGAAGCTGACTCTTGGGGCGCCTGGGTGGCACAGCGGTTGAGCGTCTGCCTTCGGCTCAGGGCGTGATCCCAGCGTTATGGGATCGAGCCCCACGTCAGGCTCTTCCGCTATGAGCCTGCTTCTTCCTCTCCCACTCCCCCTGCTTGTGTTCCCTCTCTTGCTGGCTGTCTCTCTCTGTCGAATAAATAAATAAAATCTTTAAAAAAAAAAAAAAAGAAGCTGACTCTTGATTTCAGCTCAGGTCATGATCTCACAGTCGTGAGATCCAGCCCCATGTCGGCTGAGTGCAGAGTCTGCTTTAAATTCTCTCTCCTGCTCCCTCTCCCTCCAGTTCATGTGCTCTCTAGCTCTCAAGCAAATAAATAAATAAAAGCTTCAAAAAAAAAGATTTTTAAGAAATGTTAAAAACAAACACCTAAGAATTATTTGTAATTTGTTCACTGAGTATATAGATATTTCCGAAGAGTTCTACAGTGCTTAAAACAGTTTTTCCCCTCAGACACTTTAATTATACTCTTCAAAGGTTTTGTTTGTTTGCTTTTTGCATATATTCTCACTTTGTTTTCAGCTACTTTATTCTTAAAACATGGAAAGATCAATCAGCCTTAGCCAATAGATTGAAAATGTGTACTGTCTGAATTAAAGAAAACTTCTTATGCTTTCTGGAGCTCTGAGCATCTCATCTTGAATCTTCTGAGTTCTGGGAAGCTCCAAATCCATTTGCTTGGGCAAGAAGAAAAAACTTCTTGGAGGATATCCAAAAGAGAATTAGACTGCATTCCCAGTGGTCTTCTGGTCAACCCTAGCCTCTTTGACTTGACACGGGTCCTGCCCATCACACTCTGCTCGTGAGAATACGGCCAAGAGACACCCGCGAGTTTTAAGCAAACAGACGACTTCACTGGAGATGCATTATTATGCATGAGACCACCGGGCAAAGCTAATATTGCCAAACGATGAATAAATAAAGGGAAATACAGGGTTTGTTTAAAGATGCAAAGTGGGAAAGAACATCATTTTCTCTCTCTTGGGACTCATCCTCCACTGTGAACTGCAAACCGGAGTTCACCACACTAATACTCTAAACCTATTGAACCAGATCGAAATCTCTGTCTCTAAATATGCTGCCAGTTGACCTTGAACAGCACCAGTGTTTCATTTGGTTCAAATCCATATTCTTTTCTGTTGCTCACAGAATTACCTAAGTGATTTGGTAACCAGCATTTCTCACTTGAAGAGGCTTTAGAAATGCAGTGTGTGTTTACGTGTGTCTGTGCGTGTGTTGTGTTGTGTGGTAGTGATCAAGATTAGTGCTTTTAGTTTTTTGTTTTGTTTCTAACATGAAATATCTATTTCTGAAGCTGTCATTCAGGCCCCTCATATCTTTGGTATGCGATAAAACACAATTTTGTGGATTTGAGGGTTTTCTTTCTTGTGCTTGCTTGCTTTCTTTTTTTGTTACAAAAACCAACACAGCTGCAAGGACTTTCACATCTAATAACCCGAGATAGTTCCTGTTTGCCCGGTTCCCAGATAAAAGAAAAACAAAACGAGTGTGGGGTGGTTTATCGTTTTTTTGAAACAGGATACATTTTTCCCATGTTCAGATCTGAAAATACTTGGCTGTAATTTAATCTACCTTTATTAGATTACCCAGTTATGTCCACAAAATTGTGGAAACCATCCCAAATTAGTAAGGTCAGGGAAGAAGCAGGCTGGATGTGAGAATTCCCTCTTTTCCTGCCGGACATGTCTTCTGAATGGAGAGCAAGTCATGAGCAAAACATTCGATTCACCAGGGATAGAGGAGCTCATCACCCCTCGAGTGTCCCCAGTGGGAAGTCCACCTTCTACTTCTTCCATGATGACTTCAGAGTAACCCCTCATTCAAGGAATATGTTAGATAGCCATAGAACAGGCAAGAAATGGCCAGGTCATCCAAAAGTTATCCTTTACTGGTCCAAAAATGCTTTAAGCCTAGCAGGACCTACATACGTAAGGTTGTCCAATGAAATAGAGGACACTCGATTACACTTGCATTTCAAATAGATAAAGAATATTTTTTTTTGGTCTGAGTATGTCCCAAATATTGCACGGGATATATTTATACTAAAAAATTATTTGTTGTTTATCTGAAATACACATTAACTAGGTCATAAATACAGGTGTGCAAGATATATAGGGTTTTGGGGCTTTTTTTTTCTTTTCATTTTTTAAAGAGAAATCTGTTCTGCCTCTGAGTGCCCAAGTAAGCAGGAAATTCAGCCTCTGTCAGTATGGGACCCTGCCCCTTCCTATATCAATCTAGGACCTTAGGTAGTGTGCAGAGAGTGGGGTTTGAGATCCAGATTCCAAGGTGTCATGGTGGCCAGTGACATCCTCCTGGCTTGGAGTTCAGTGGTCGCTTTACATATGAGGGCTCTATCATGAGCCCTGTGGGATTAGGGGAACTTTTTTTTTTTTTTTTTTTTTCTTTTTAAGGCAAGGCAGCTCTGTACTTAGGAGCCATGTTTTGGCCAATGATCTCTCATTTTAACACTGACTTCTTTAAGTTCTGTGAACTCTTTTTCTTTCTCCTCTGGTTAATTTTGAAGACATTTTCTGACTTCTGGTGGATCTCAAAAGTACAGTTTCTTTACTAACTTGGGAGCTTTTATAAAGAGCAGGAAGAATTTCTGTCTTCAGGAGTTCCATTACCCTCTGCCTCTCACGCACAAAATAATCCTTAAGGAAGTAATTCTTCTTGGGTCTGAAAACCTCCTTGAAATGGAAGAAGGTAAAAACAACAAGACTGTAGGTGAGATTATCGTTCAGTATATATTCCCTTCCCCCTCCACAGGAGAGGTCGTCTTCCCTTACCCACTGATGTTGGGATTTGTCATATGACTTGCTTTATCCAATGGGATATTAATGGACATAATCAAGCTAGGGCTTGAAATGGGCTTTTGTAGTTGGAGGCACCCTCTTGTACTCTGACATCATCATGGCCACGTGTCCTACAGAGTAAGAGATATATAGGGCAGATGTACGCCAATTCGTGACCTAGAGTCAAACCAAGTGAAGTCTAGCCTAGATCACTGGAATCCCAGCTCAATTATAGGCACATGAATGAGAAATAAATATTGATTATTGTATGCTACTGAGTTTTGGGGTGGTTTGTTATACAAAATAACTGGGGTGCCTGGGTGGCTCAGTTGTTAAGCGTCTTCTGCCTTCGGTTCAGGTCATGATCCCAGGGTCCTGGGATCGAGTCCCACATCCAGCTCCCTGATCAGCAGGAAGCCTGCTTCTCTCTCTCCCACTCCTCCTACTTGTGTTCCCTCTCTCTCTGTGTGTCTCTGTCAAATAAATAAAATCTTAAAAAAAAAAAACAACTAACAGATACAGGTGCAAATGAAAATTCACATTTTGGTAGATTAGTAAATTGTCTTGACACACTTAATGCTCAGCCATGATATTAAAATATTTATTGCAGTCAAAAATCCCAGACATATGCCTGGGATCTTATAATACTCTTTCTGTCTCTGTCTTCATAATATTTTATATCATTCTCTAAGTTGTTTATTCCTTCTAAAAGCTTATCTTCATTTAAAGCCTTACAGCTTACAAGGTGCCCTCATATCCATTATTCCATTAGATCTTTTTAACAATTCAATGGTGAGGTGAGATTGGTATTACTAGCCCCATTTGAGAGATAAGGAACTGATTGGGAAAGAGGTCAAAGGTTTGCCACAGGGACAAAGGCAGTTCGGGCTTCCAGATCAGAGCTGGATTCCAACCAGGCCTTCTCATTCCTCCCGTAAAGGCTTTTCCCGCCATACCATGATTGTCCCCGGAACATCCAGCACAGGGCTGAGCACTTTAGAGTTCTTAGTAAATCCCTGAGGAGTGATGGGGAGATCAAATCTTTTGGCCAGAGATGTAAGTGTGAAGTCAAATCTCCCAGAAAGCATCTCACTAGAGGTTCTCTATGCATAGCCTCTATTAATGTTTTCCAAAATATGTGTTAATAGGACCTGGGGTGTGGGTGTGGACAGGGATGGAGATGGAGAAGTTGAGATGCTATTTAATATGTTTTAGAAATTCTGGTGTAGTAAATTAAACGACTTTTCTACAGTGCTTTTTAAGTGAGTTTGAAGAGCTTATTTGCATCGCTTTCTAGGTGAGGAATAGAGTATAATGCCTTTTTCTAAGTGATTTGACCATGGAAACTGTCCACCAGAAATCGTCTTGCTGATTACGTTGCATGGAGCCCACTTTGGGAAACACCAGCCTGTGCCATTGAATGGCCCTGGTTCTGCCCTCTGGCATCTCCCTTTTGTACCATCCAGAGCTGTGCGGCAGGCACCCTCTGGGCTTTTCAAGCTTTTGTTAATGACTCAGTTCTAATTCCAAGAAGCTTTTAACTTAATGGGATGATAACTTGGTATATTAATTAAGGTTCTTTTAGTTGCAAACATAAAAAGCAACTCTGGCTAACGTCCTTGAAGATATTAGGAAAACCCACAAAATCATTGCCAAACATTTAGGATTTGAAAAGAATAGGAAGCGGGGCAGTTTGGGGGATTTCTGTCCTGGGAATCCCTGGAGTTCCCTCTCAAGGAACTCTGCTGCAGAGACGTCCCTGTCCACTTCCTGGGGCTTGGGTTTCAGGTTCCTGGAGGAAAGAATCTGATCTTACTGGCTTGGGCTACACGTCTCTGCCCCAGGATCATTCAGTCATGAGAGAGAGGACAGAAGGTGCCACTGAGGAAGCCACTATGATCTGGTGGTTCGGTCCCATCTCTCAGAGTCATTGGCTCGACGTGGACGCATATAGCTCTAACTATCTTTTCCAAGTCTGTTATGTTTTTCTCAAGGAGTGGAAGACATTGCTGATTTTTCCTTTGATCACCAGATAAAGAAGTTTTGAGACCATACTCTAAAAAAATCAGAGTTCCAAGACTAAAACTCATACTTGGCCTAGAGAAACACTTTTGCAATGAGAATTTCTCCTGAAACGGACACACAGGTGCTCAGGGGTGGTATGGTGTTTGGTTGAACTTGCCCACAGTTTCCAAATCCTCTCCGCCTCTCTCCTCTCTGGCTACATGAAAGCAGTTGAACCCACAGAATTCAATGTGTATATGAAGCGACTCCACTAACACACGGAGATGGATTAATACAACAGCCCTAACAAGCCTGAGAGGTAGGAAGTTAACATCCTCCCTGTTCGTTACTAAAAAATGGATGAGGTCATCAAGGATGTGTCCGGGAGGAGGTGGAGAGCTTGAGGGTGTGTGTGGGGGGTACCTGCTCTGTGTTGATTTCCAAAAGCAATTTAACTACTTTTTAAACAAGTCAAACTGAGGTTTTCTTCTGCCTTCTGAAATTTTAAATTCAGAAGCAAATGAGGCATTAAAAAAAAAAAAAGCCTCCGAGGGTACCACCACCTACTACTATACTGTGGGGCTTTATTTGAATATATTTTGCTTTTATTGCTTTGTTCTCTTTCCTCTCTATGATTTACAAAGCAGTGTGGGAAATGGTTAGTGCAGAATAAAAGTTAAAATTAAAACCACTTTTTCCACTACGGTGCTGTCTGCTTCCACCCCTCATCCCTGGAGGCCTGTTCAACAGAGTGTAGTAGCACAAAGGTTGCTGAGTTCCAGAACTATATTCATAATCTACCTCAGTTGGACTGATTTCCTAGCTCCAGGACAAGATAAATGATTAGTTGGCTTTGTTGATAATATGGTGAGCGCTGATCAATAATGAAATAAGTTCATTTTAAGATGTCTGTGGAACTCTGGAAATTTGTGGGATTTATTCAATTATTCAGGTTAGCTCAAACAACTCTATGTTTGAAGATGAGCCTGCTTTGGGGCCCAAATAGTTCCCAAGGAGAACAATTACTGTTCAGAGCCCTGTCCCATCAGACTCAGATCAGCAGGGACCGCGTCTCCTGTTTCTCTCTGCCTGCCTGAGTCTTTTCACCCTGAGGAGAAGGACCTCGTCAGAGAGGCATCCGCCACCCCAACCAGCGGCCCAGCCCAAGCTCTTACAGTCACCCAAGTCTTTGTTGAACACTTACCATGTTCCAGGCACAGCACTGGCCACTTTGACACCTCCCACACAACACGTTCCAGACCGTGTTTAAATCCCATTTTACCTATGAGAATATTGAGACTCACAATGATTAAGACTCTTCCCTTGGTCGGACAGTTCTAGTCCCAGTGACAATAATGACCCAGCTAGACAGAGCAGAAAGTTCACTCAGACTCTGGGATCGGTGTGGGAGACTGAACGGGTACCCATGAGATAAAGAAGGCCAATGCAGGAACGACAGATATATCAGAGGCATGGCGCTGAGCGTCTTCAGGTACCATGCTTATTTTAACCATGCCCTCAAGGCCACGAAGCAGGTAGTCATCTCTATTTTAGAGATGGGAAAATGTTAGTCCAAGGGAGGTTAAGGAAATCACCGGTAACGGAGCTTTGCGTGGTAATTCCTGCAGGTGGGGCTTAGGCCACAGAGCAGAGGCAGGTGCAGGGGACCTTGAGGTAAGTCAGGATGGCTTCGGGCTGCAGGTGATGACAAGGAAGACTCCAACTGGGATAGAAGGCCTTCCACTTCAGCAAACGTAGAGGCTGTAACACAGCCCAAATGTGAGGGGACGTGAGTAGAAAGTTACCTCAAAGTCACAACGCTGGTGGATGTCAAGGAGGAGAGGCTGACGGGTTGGCATTAATTGGGGAGCTTCTCTAAGAGAAACGAGTTACGCACCCTTCTGTGCCCTGTAGGGGCAAAAGGCACTTGGCTAGGGCTTTCTGGTGCCAACTACGCTGCAGTGTTTTCATGGGGAAGTCAGGCTCCAAGGAGTGTTTGAGGAGACATAAGTCACCATTATGGGATCTTTTTCTCCACCACTACCTTCTGGCAAACAGAGAGATTCTATTTTTAAGTGAAACTCTGCATTGGGCATCTCTGTGACACACAAGTGTGTTGAATTTTTAAAAGGATCAAAGGATTAAAATTAAGGAGTGAACTTTAATGAGTCAGCAGAGTGGCAGGGATCAGGGAAAGGGACAGTGAGATTTGGATAACAATGTCTCCTCAAGGTGCTAGAAAATTCTGAACAGACAAATAAAATGATAAGAGACCCAGGATTTGCTTCAAAAAATTCTTGGGGTGAGGAGGATGGTGATGGGTGAGAGTCGTTTAGAGTATAGATAAAATTAGATAAACCATAGGTCGATCGTTGTTGAATCTGTGATGAGTATGTTGGGTGTTCACTATAGTCTTCTAATTTATATACATTTGAAATTTTCTGTAATAACTTTTTTAAAGAAAATAGTGGCTATGGTCTAGTCTTCCATTCCATACAAAATTTCATTCCACTTAGACTTTCTGCATAAAGCTGTGGGTACCCCTGACATCCAAACAGTCTCCAAGTCCCATCCCTTCAGCCTCCAAATGTTATCTCAAGTCTGTCCATCTGTCTCCTTCTCCACTGCCACGACCCTAGTCTGAGCCACCACTGTTACTGAATCTTGCTTAAACACAGCAGTGACGTCCTCATTTCCCTCCCTAATTCCAGCAGGAATATCCACTTCCAATCTTCTCTTCCTACAGAAGATGGAATGATCTGTTCAAAATGTGAATCTGACATTCTCACAGGAAAAAAGCAAGATGCAGAACAGTATATAGAATTTTTGTACAAGAAAAGGGAAACAACATACTTACACATGCCTACCTACGTATATACTATTTGCTTATATTTGCAAAGAGAAACCCTGGAAAGATAAACCAAAAACTAAATAAAAGTAAAAGGGGAGAAAGTGCACAATGGAGGACGTAGGTTGGCAGCAAAACTTCTCTAAATATGTCTTCCTACAGATCTTGATTTTGGAATCAGGTAAATGTTTACATGTTCAAAAAATAACATTAAGTAAAAGTAAAATAAAAGAAGAGATTTCCAAAAATTGAAAGCAAATTGAAATAAAGAAAAAAATAATTGTTTATCAAATTGGTAACATTAACTGCAGCAAGAGAATAATTATTTCAAGTAACTTTCATAAAAAGTATTTTACATTCTTGTGAAACATATCTTAAGAACCAAAAAAAGTTGCAGATAAGTCTTAGACTTCATTCAGTGCTCGGAATTGTTAGCATTAGGTTGAACTATATGAAATGCCTATATTTGACCATATTTGACCTATTAAAATGATAATTTCTAATGTTGCAAATAAATATAGTAATATATTATTGTAATACAAATATGGTAATTCTATTTTATATTATAAATATAATATGTTCATATGTAATATAATATAAATGTAATATAATTCATATAAATATAGTATAAATTACAGCAACGTTGGTATTCATTTTGGAAATATTTTGTATATATTATAGAATAAAACAAGTAAGTAATTACGTTAATGTTAAGGCAAAGGTTTGCAGCAAAACAAAATAATACAACTATTATTTTAGAAGGTAATAAAATAAAAAATAAATAAATAAAAATTATTTGTTAATTGAAATATAATTAATATATACATTGTATATGTTTGAAGTGTGTTGTCTTGATACATTTATACATTGCAATATGATTGCTGCGTAGTGTTAGCTAACACCTTTATCATGACATAATTATGTTGTTGTTTTTTTTTTTTGTATTGAGAATTATAAAGATCTGGTCTCTTAACAACTTTGAAGTTTATAATACAGTATTGTTGCTGTAATCACTATGTTGTACATCAGATCTCCAGAAGTTGTTTATCTACAGTTGCAAGTTTTTTATCTTTAAACATCTCCCCAGTTCCCCTAGCCCCTGGTTACTGCGACTCTACTCTGTTTTTACAAATTCAGCTTTTTTAGATGCCGCATGTTAGTGGGATAAAGTAGAGTGGCATGCAGTGTAAGTGGCATAAAGTATTGTCTTTCTCTTTCTGACTTGCTTCACTTAGCATAATGCCCTCAAAATTAATTGCAAATAACAGGATGAACTCATGATTCTTTTTCAAAAATCCTCCTTTCCTAACTGTCCACTAAAAAGGCCTAGAAGCAATAGTAACCCAGAAACAATGAATAAGCCTAAGACCCAGATTGTGGTCTCTAAATATCTTCCCACTAAAAAGAAGCAGAGACCCTTGTAGAAATGGCAGAAAATAGAAAAGTTAAGTTGGGGATATGTTATTGTGTAAGGAAGCAAGGAAATGTTCAAAGAGTAATAAGGTCCGGTTAAAACGATGAAGACTTGACTAGTGGGACTTCCCATTGGCTAAAGGCAAGACAATTGATACATCAATACAATGATGAGTAAAACTGATTAAAAGACATTGGCTACATTAAAACCACAAATGCATAATGTTCTTGAAAAAATGATCAGTGCACAAGAGTTCTATATCCTTCAAAGCCTAGCTCAGAGGTTGTTTCTGTGAAGATTTCCTGCTGCCTTCCAAAGTTAATCTCTCCCTCTGGGCCATTAGTGTACCTTACATACACATTTTATAATTTCATTTACATTGCACCATTTGTCTCCCCAGCCAGACTGTGAACTTTGCAAAGCTGGGACTGTGCTTTGTTCATTTCTATTATTAAAAAGAAAGACACAAGGCCCAAGGTGGGGTCACTTGCCCCCAGAACAGCAAACCAAAACTTAATTACAGTTTCAACCTCTCCAGGAATGGAATTTTAAGCAAATCATTCTGGAATTTTCTGGTTAGCACCAGTGGAGTAGTCTGCCACAGGGCTCTCTCCATCCTCCAGAGGAAGATGAGAGAATTCACCTAATAATCCCCTTGCCCTGCCCCCTAAGGGAAAGTGACCTTGCATGAGACAAACTTCTCTTTTCTTTTGCAAAAATCTTATTCCACCGTCTTTCCTTTACAAACCTTTCATTTTGCACAACTCCTTGGGCCCCCCTTCTCCTTGCTAGATGGGATGTTGTTGATTGATTCATAAATCACTTAATAAAGCCAATCAGATCTTCAGATTTACTCAGGCAATTTTCTGTTGTTTAACACTATCTTACTAACACCGAGCAACATACTTTGCCCAGAGTAGGGCTCAATATATTTTTGTTCAAATGCAAAACCATCAAAACTTTCAAAATTATCAAAATGCACAATTACCAAGATATTTCATGTATTGTCTTTAGCAGATATCACACATAAAGGGGTCTATTACATCCTGGGCCTTACAAAAAGATTTCTTTCTTTTTTTTTTTTTTAAGATTTTATTTATTCGACAGAGATAGAGACAGCCAGCAAGAGAGGGAACACAAGCAGGGGGAGTGGGAGAGGAAGAAGCAGGCTCATAGCGGAGGAGCCTGATGTGGGGCTCGATCCCAGAACACCGGGATCACGCCCTGAGCCGAAGGCAGACGCTTAACCGCTGTGCCACCCAGGCGCCCCTACAAAAAGATTTCTAATATGACTTGCGATGGGACTCAGGACATGGGACTCCTTATCACCCCCATTTCAAGTCTCCGGTGCATTCTGTTACCTGCCTTTGAGACACGAGCTAGTCATTGTCACTTCGTATTTATGTTGCCTCTTTACTGTGAATGTTGCCGTAGGCCACATGGCCATTAATTTATTTGTTCTTTTTCAAGAGACCCCTGTGTGGGAAGTTTGGTTGCCATAACCGGGCAGATAGAATTGGAGAAATAATAAAGTAAGTGAATGTGGTGTTGTGGGAACCCTCGCAGCCTGCATTGCCCTTTTTAGTAACCTCAGACCAGCCATTTCCCTCCTTTAGGCCCCAAGTTCCTCATCTGTAGAATCACATCTCACCAGATGCTCCCAGAAGCTTCTCCTATGATCCAGAGTCTATGATAACTTTACCTTGAAGAAATCAAAGAAAAGGCGACAATTCACCTTTTGCAGCAGGCTGACTGTGTGTGCCCAGAAGTGTCTGTTTGGCTGGGGGATCATTCCCTGATAAGAGAAAGAAAAAACAAAACACCATTATCTGGCTGGCGGAGGACCTGATGTTGCAACTTTTCTCATCTCGGATAGGATGGGGAGTAGCCTGGAGGGCTGATTCACTGCAGTTCGACACGTGTAAAGGAGAATACATAATGGGGTCAACAGAAAATCCAGGGCCTGTCCAGGAAGAAGGACAGAGAATGGACAGGCAATGTAACGGACCTTCCCACTCCAGCCCCTCCTGTAACCCGCTTGTTGACCTAGAATTCCAGATCAACACACCTGTAGCAGACGGTCCTCCCACTCCTGACTGTTGTCCACGGCAGACATCGCTGACGGATCACGGCACGATTTCCTTCTGAAGGCAGACTAGGATCTAGTGTATTCCAAATACCAACAGTTGACTAGAGTTGGCATATTAGCTGAAATCTATTTTCCAGCCTGGACTCAAGTTTCTTCCTGATTCTAGCAAAGTACTAAGAAGAGGTTTGTCATTTAAACAAGTAAGGGACCTTGGGCAAGTTTCCTACTTTGGGTGCTGATTTGTAAACAGAGAATTTCCCAGACCCCTCCCCTGTGTTTTTTGGATTCTAGAATTCTTATCTCTTTTAGGAAAGGAGGAGGAAATCTATGTGACACTGCTATCCCAAAGCTCTGACTTATTCACGACATACTAGGATTTAGGCAACTCAGGTGAATCTGGACTCATCTGACGTGAGAAGTGTTAGGTGTCCACAGAATGACAAGGGCCATGAGTCATCTTTTGTTAACTCTTCCCAACTTCCAGACAAGTTCTCTGGGATCAAAAAATCAGATTAGGCCCAAGTGAAGCTTGACTGACAGTGTCACAAGAAAGCCCACAGGGCTGGGATCTATTAAGCAGTCATTGCTAGCACCTTCTTTGGTAAGAAACTACTTTTTCTTGTCTTGTTTCAGGCATAAATTGCTTTTATGTGTCCTGGAGACTAGACCAATAGTCTCAATCTCTCACTCTCTCTCTGCCAGTAGACCTGAAATAAATAATCTTATATGGAGGGAGAAAGTAGGACAAATGGCAGAGCCACGGAGTATGGAAAGGGAGGTATGGAGGAATGCCTGGAGAAGGAATAATAGACAGTGTTTATTGAGCACTTTCCACGTGTCATGCCCGGTGTTATCATGTTTACTCTTGCCAACCTATGGGATATGTACTATTATGAATCTCCATTTTACACGTGAGAAAATTTAGGCTCAGGGTATTAATTTTTTAGGGTCCTGCAGTGAGTGTGTGGGAGACACACTCAGGGAAACCCTGAGTCACGTCTCTCTGGCTTCTTCCACCACACCGCACTGCCTTTCCCTGTCCAACACGGAAGGATTTCATTAGACCACCTCAGGAGCGTTAGTCAAATTTCTTGCAGTATAAAGAAAGAACAGAATACCCCTATTCAGGGAACTGTCCCTCTCCATTTACTGACTTTGCTTTTGCTCTATTCTTAGGCAATCTACCCCTTCATGGCTGCAAGATGGCTACCATCAGCACAAGACTTCCACCTCTACCCTCAGCGATGCCAGCAGGAGAAATAATTCTTCCTCCTTATAGTTCTGGTAAAAACCTGGGAAAATGTCTTTTTGGTCTGGCTTGCACCCAGTGCCTAACTCTGAGCCATCACTATGGACAATTGAGAAGAAATTAAAATTCACAGTTCAGACCTGGGTCCGCAACTGCCGATGCCTGGAGGAAGTGGGAAGAAAACCCCTGAAAATGAGGAAGGGATGCTCCCCTCAGCCGAATTCAGGTGCAGTATCTTGAAAAGAAGTGGTTGGGTATCTCCAGTCAGAACACCAGATGTCCCCTCGCTAAACTTTTATCTAGGCCACACCACAATATTCCCAAAGAACCAGCCTTGTGGTGTTGCTTTGTATAACAGAAGTTTGTCTTGGTCACATCCCAGAAGTTGAGAACTTTTCCCGGTCCTGGAGCCTGGGCCCGGGTCTAGTGTATTAATCCAGTCGTGGTGGGCAGCCTCTCCGTTGGCCCTCCCTTGCTCCTCTAGCCTGTGCTCCACAAAGTTCCCACAGCCTCACAGGCAGAAGCAAGGGTAGGCTCCTCTCCTCGTGTGGAAAAGGCTGCACTTTTGCCGTAAGAAAGTTTTAAGTCCTGCCTTGTCGCTAGTCTAGGTGGTGGGAGGGACTCCAGCCTCCGGCTCAGTCACTTGCTTCTCAGATCAATTCCGTTGTTCTCCAAACCTTATTTGTAATTCAAGGCCAGGTTCTCCTGCAACTTCTCCATGAAGCTTTTTCTATCCTTTCTACTATAGCACTTATCCCACATCTCTCGTGATGCAGGATTTTTTTTCTTTAAAAAGATTTTTTTTTTAATTTCAAAATCTTTGAATCATACAAAACAGTACTTGTAATATATGTGTAACTTGTAAAGTATAATTATAAAGCAAGTGCCCATGAACCTACCACCCAACGTGGTACTGTCTCTGTGAGTCCCGGCTGGTGTTTAGGAATGAGGTTGACTATTGTATTTTAACTGCATGTCCAGCCACTTTCTTAATTACTTGCTGATTCATTCTAATAATCTTCCTGTAGATTAATTCAAGCTTTATAAGTAATCATTTCATCTGTGATCATGGCAATTTTTCTTTCCAATCCGTTTCACTTTCTTGGGGGGGGGGTGTCTTACTATATTGATTAGACTTCCAAACAACATGAACAGAAGTTGTGTTAACGGGCGTAGGTGGGGCATGTTGTATGTACTACCCAGGTGTGCCTTTCAGAAGCAGACTCATTCTCCTGGCTGCAGGGTTGCTGCTGAAGACGGTCCGCAGTTGGGGGTCCTTTTGGGGGATCACTTTGATTGAAGAAAGCTGTCTCACTCGGGGTACGCTTCCTCTTAGGACCCAGCCTCATCCAACGACCGACACCAGGTACAAAGCCCTAGCCTCTTTGTCCCAGTCGGGCATAGTTCTAAAGGGGCACCCTGCTTCCAGAACTCACTGTGAGTTTGGCTGAGGTCTTCACTGGCACTGAGGGCAAAATAAAAAATATTTTCAGGTAAACTGAGGGAGTTTACTTCTAACAGATCTTCGTCAAAGAACTGTTGCCTTTCAGTGGAAGAAAACTGACCCCGTTCCTAATAAAAAAACTTTCAGCATGGGGGAGATGGAAGGAATTTTGTTAAGCAAATAAAGGCTATGTACCAAGACCCAACTGCAACCTTATTCTTGGTGGTGATAGAGCAACGAGGACCCAGATAAGGGAGCTGTCACAGGCTGTGTTCCACAGCAAGCAGACCTGAGACCAAGGTCCATACAGAATGCTTACGGGGAGCGCTCCTGGGACCAACATGCGTGGAAGGGAGAGACGGGAACTGGTGTGGCCACGGGAGAAACGGAGCTGGGAAACAGTGCTGGCCGAAGAGGTTCAGGCTAACCTGCTGGAGGGGCCACGTGGTGAAAAGAAGTTTCAGACCCGGCAGAGCCTCCAGCTAAATGGGGCTGCGTGAGTTCCCACGGATGATACCATGTGCAGTGGGACCGCCCGGCCAGGCTCAGCCGACCCAGGGGACTATGGCAAATAATAAAGGGTTGCTGCTTGAAGCTGCTAAATCTTGGAGTGGTGTGTTATGAGGCAACAGACTACTGAGACAGGGGTCCTTCTGAGCACATTGTCCAACATACGGCTGGAAGCAAAAGTCCTATTTGTACTTTCTGCCTCGATTTATATTTTCATTCCATTTGTCTGTCCTTTAGGGCAGAATTTACATAGTGCTAAAGAGCACGGACAGGCTTCCTGGCTTGGGTTGACACTACCTCGTTGTGTCAGCTAAGTTATGTTATTTAGCTTTTCTGGCCTTCACCATTTTCATCTATAAACGAAGGATATTAGTAGTATCTACATCATAAGGTTGTTAGGTTGGTTATATAACAATATCTTTAAAGTAGTTATCCAGAGCCCAGCCCATAGTTACAATGTTATGATCTGAATGCTTGTGTCCCCTTCAAAGTTCATATATTGAAGCCCTCATCCGCAATAGGGTGGTATTTGTCAGGGTCTTTCGAAGGTAATTAGGGTTAGATGAAGTCATGAAGGTGGAGTTCCCATGATGGGATTGATAGAGGAAGAGACATGAGATCTCTCCTCTGAGAGGAGGAAGAGACATGCACCAAGGAGAGACCATGTGAGGACATAACCAGGAGGAGAGCCCTTGCCAAGAACATCACCATGATCCTGGATGGCCAGCTTCTAGCACTGTGAGGAACAGATGTTTTGTAAGCCCCTTAGTCTGTAGTATTTCATTATAGCAGCAAACGCTAAGACATACGTGCTCAAAAAATGTTTTCTGTTGTTTTCATCCATCTTGGTATTTGAAGCAATCCGAAACCTACTAGGTGCTAAATAAACATTTTTTCAAATCAATCGATCAATGGATCAATGAAAAGACTTTGTAGATGAATCTCTTTGCCACCTCCTGCCTGGTTTGCCTGCTTCTGCTTCGGCAATGACTTCTTGTCACTTCCTCCTGCTCTGGGTCTTGCCCCTTCCTGGTTAAGCTCCAGCATTCGGAATCAAGCCATCATTTGTTCCTTTTCACTGATCTCTACTCATTTCAGAGCTGACCATATTTTAATCAGGGATCAGATGAGCTCCTTGCAAAGAGAAATTTCTATCATCTTCTTTCAAATGTATATCCAAGGGCAGAGGTCACATAAAGATCCAGGCAAAAAAAACCCAAAACCCAAAAAACAAAACAAAACAAAACCCTCAAAACCAAACAACAGCAACAACAACAGCAACAACAACAACACACCTTCTCTGGTTTCTTCCCAGGTCAGGAAGCTCATTCTGGGAAGACCGTCAGGTAAATCTGGAATCTGACGCTACTCATCAGAAAACGTCATTTGAACGCAGCGCTGCTCCAGTGTGAGGCCGGCTGACTCGATTGCATTGGCTGTCTGAACACAGTTTCTACAGTTTCATAATGGAAGCCTAAGAAAAATAAGTCTGCAGAGGAAGAAAACAGCAAGTCAGAGATAGTGCTCTCAGAGACGAAGTTAAGGGAGCTCAGCTACTTTGAGGGTGTCCAGCAGTTGCGGCTGGGGTGTTCCTGCAGCTCTGAACGAGAGTTCCAGCACCAGCCCTGAAGGAAGGAAGCAAGAGCCTGTGGCCACATGCTGGCCCGGTGGCCAATGGCAAACTGCTTCACTGCGGATACCAAACACATGCCTTCCCATGAAAGCCGGCAGAGTGGACACATTAATGACATAGTGGCATTTTGTTCTTATCCTACGAGTCCCGCCCATGATGTTTGCTTGGAGCCCTCAGGTAGATCCCTCCTCGTCCCCAACACAGCTCCGTATTCACAGAACCCTAACTGCGCTAAGTAGTAAGAGCCTGTTTCTCTCCTTCACTCTTGCCTGGCCAGCGCTTTGCAGGATTCGGCTAAGATTTCTCATGTGCTCTCTGGAGCCAAAAATTTCATTGGCTTAAAATTGTTGACTCTGATCATTTCCTGCCTTCCAGGTATGGGGAAAAGAGAGGGACTGAGCATGGAATCCCATCACCTTCGAGACATCAGAGGATAAAGGAAGAAAAGAACAAAGGCAGAAAAAAAAAAGTGCAATAAAAGGCCCAAGGCCATGTTGGCTGGGAAAACAGGTTCCACAGGGAGTAGCGGTAAAGGTGAACAGGACCTAATTCCAATCCCACTGTTGCTATTTACTGCCTGTGGGACTTGGAGAAGTTGCTTAACCTCTCTGAGCCTCACTTTCCTCTTCTAGAAAAGGATATAATACCCACCTTGAATTTAGTTGTAAGAAAAGTACAGTGTATAACATATGGTGAGTTCTCAGTAAATGATTATGTTATTGCTCTGAATAGCCCCTCCTCTAGACTGGATTTTTCTGTTTGTCTAAGATTGTGTGCTATCTACACATGATAGAGACCAGCATTGCTATAGGTAATTGAGTATAATTTGAGGAACCAGAAAGATCCCCCCCCCCCAAACTATCAGTGTTGACCAGCATGGTGAATGGGGCCTGCAAATCCCATCTTTGGAGTTAAGCCAATAGGCAGGAAGCTCCCACCTCCACTATCTGTCCCTCATTGAACACAAATATTTTATCCAAGCGTATGTAACACACTAAGGCCAAGAGTCCTAAAACAGTGCATTACACAGTCATGATTCGTTTGACTTTTACTGACAGAGAACTGTTCTGGTTGTTCCGAGACAATACCAAGTGTCCTGATCACTTTCTCTCTTGAAGTGCAGTCTCACTTGGTCCTAACCAGGTCAAAAGGTAAGGCTCCCATCTTCACTTCTGTTTGTCACCAACCCTCAACCAGGTAGGGTTGTAGGAAGGGGACCAGCAGCTTTCTTGCCCCATCCTCCCTCCCCACTGCTCACCTGTTCCTTCTCACATGTGGCCATGTTTGGTCCACAGGGGTAGCCTGGCTCTGGAAAATTCTGGGAGTCCCAGCCCATCCCACGGCCACCTCTACTCCACTTGCCTGTGGCTCTAGCCCATCTTTCTCTTTTTTTTTTTTTTTTAAAGATTTTTATTTATTTATTTGACAGAGACAGCCAGGGAGAGAGGGAACACAAGCAGGGCGAGTGGGAGAGGAAGAAGCAGGCTTCCAGCAGAGAAGCCTGATGTGGGGCTCGATCCCAGAACGCTGGGATCACCCCCTGAGCCGAAGGCAGACGCTTAACGACTGCACCACCCAGGCGCCCCCTCGCCCATCTTTCTCTTGCCCGTGTGTGTCAAGCCCCTTGGCTTCCTTTACAGGTCCTGTTGCCAGATTACAAGGGAGTAGATGGAAACGGCAGGCGAGGCTCCCAGCACAGCTCTCTCCAAAGCAACACTAGCCACAGACCCTCTCTTGCAAACCCTTTGATACCCTCACTATGGGTGAATGAATGAGGCATCCCCTAACTGATTCTAGGAGGAAATGTTGCAGCCTGGTCTGCCACAGCTGACTCTGGCGTAAGGGACCTGCTGTGTCCTGGGGCTTCAGCTACAACTTCCAGTTGAACACATTGCTACATAAACCTATTTCCAAGGGACCATGGTGAACGTGGTGCATCTTCTTGGAGCACGAACTTTGGTCACAAATTTGGGGTGGGAAGGGCATGAATTAGAGGTGGGTGTGTAGGGCGGTGGGGGTGGGGCGAGTGTTGAACATATTACTTGGCAAGAAATGCAGATTAAAAGTTAAAACAGATTACATATATACACTGCATATTTATTTGCGGTGGCTTTTTCAAGCAAAGCCTCTAGCTCACCCCCCAGTCTCCACGATCGCCAGGAGTAGATGTTTGGACTTCTCCCCCATTAGGACAGGGCTTGGGGTGCATGGAGGAGGCATTTCTTCGAGTTCCGCCTGAAGACATTCTGAGCTATTTCCTGATTGCCGTGGAGATCATAATCCAGTGACCCCGAAGCTGCACTGACCTACTGACATTCGTTATCACAGTTTTTTGCAGACTTCTATGTTAAATTATCAGGGATAAGTAAACAGAACAACAGCGCATTGCTTTGTGAGTTTTTGGCAGACGGTGGGGAATGGGCGTGGATTAGAAAGAAACTCTCAGAGCTGTACCGTCCAGGACAGTATTTGTGTCTATCAGACACATGAGGCTACTGAGCCCTCAAAACGGAGTAAGCCCAACCGAAATATGCTGATGTGTAAAATACAGCCTTGTATAAATAAAGAGGGGACACTATCTCATGGATACATTTCTATATTGGTGTATATGTTGAAATGGTAGCGTTTTGTATATATTGAGTTAAATAAAATACATTACTAAAATTAATTTTACTTTTTTTTAAAAGAACTTTAAAAAATGTGGCTATTGGAAAATTTAAAATCGTATTCATATGACTCACATTTGTGACTTACATTCTATTTCTCTTTCATGGCTCTATCTCTTGATCATCCGATCTAAGAGTCAGCAAACTATGGTCTGTGGGCCACGTCCAGCTGACTGTTTTTATGAATAAAGTTGCACAGGCCCACAGCTACACACATCTCTTTGCAGATTGTCTCTGCGTATTCTCATATTGTAATGGTAGATTTGAGTTGTTGCAAACTCAAATGTGTGGGCTGCAAAGCCTGAAATATTTCTTATCTGGACCTTTTTAGAAAAAGCGTGCCAACCTCTGATAATACAACTCTCTATACCTTGCAAATAGGAAAGCGAAGCCCGGAGAGAGAAAATGACTTACACGAGGGCACATGAACACTGGAGTCGGAGGCAGGGTGGCCCCCAGCCCCGCTCTTTGGGTGACACTGTGCCTTGGATTATTTGCTGGGGTTGAGACGGAGGACGTTGTTCTGTATGTGAGGGCAGACTCAGACTCCAGCCCGCAGTGAGAGATGCAGCTCCATCCCAGGGCACGGCAGGGCCCGGAACAGAGGGCAAGGCGCGAGGAAAAGGCTCACAGAGACGGCTGAAGCCCACTAAGGAGTCGGAGGTGGGGTTGAGAGTTCCTATGGCCACCCACGTCCCATTCCGCTTCGTTTCACATTGTTCCAGAAATATCTTCACTGGGCTACAACTTAATGCTATTTCCTCTTTATCTAACAGAATTGATACAAAAACGTCATTTCAGAAACACTGCTGAATCATTTGCAGAGTGCTTTTCAAAAATATTGGCCGTTATATTACTCAGTGGTCTGCAGTAAGGATCAGCTGCATGATACATTCCTCCTAGGACTCAGTGACAGGACAAATGCTGTTCCTCCAGACGGACTTGTATAGGTTTTTAAATTATAGCACGAGAATCTAGAACCAAACATGTTGCTCATTTGTGTTGGCTGCCAGGATGATTAGAGCTAAAAATCTGTGCTTAATTTCGTTACCAGCTCAGCCAACGGGGTCTTGTGATGGTTCATCTTATGTATCAAATTGACTGAATCACAGAGTGTCTAGATATTTGGCTAAACATTATTTCTGGGTGTGTCTGTGAGAGTATTTCCAGATGAAATTAGCATTTAAATCAGCGGACTCAGGAAGACAGAGTGCCCTGCTGACGTGAGCGGGCATCATCCAATCCCTCCAATCCATCGAGAGCCTAAATAGAACAAATGTGGAGGGAAGGAGAATTCGTCCCTCTTCTGCCTGACGGCTAAGCCAAGACATCATCTTCTCCTGCCCTTGGACTGAGACTTACACCATCAGCTCCCCTGGTTCTCAGGCCTCTAGGCTTGGACTGAACTACCACATGGGTTTCCCTGGGTCTCTTCCAGCCTATAGAGAGCACATCTGGGGACTTCTCAGCCTCCATAATCGCATGAGCCAATTCCTCCTAATAAATAAATAAATAAATAAATAAATAAATAAATAAATAAATAGGCAAATAAACAAATAGGTGGATAGATGGTAGACAGACAGACAGATAGATGGACAGATCAGTCCTATTGATTGCGTTTCCCTGCAGAATGCTAATACAGGTCGGTTATATTGTACCATTCCTTCAGCCTCACTCAGCCTTAAACTTTTACTTTGTAACTCATTTCTTTCCACACTTCCTATGTTACCTCTCCTCTGCTTTTTCAGTGAGTATTTATTTAGGGCCCACTCAGAGCCACACCCTTGAGATACAAAAAGAAATAGTTTCTATTCTCAAGGGATGTATAGCATAATGCCGAAGTAAAGAAATATCAAGAGTGGCCGCCAACCTTTCGAGTAGAACATGTGATACTCTGAACAGTGTGATTTCACGAACCCTGAAAAGCCCTCCCTACTAGCCGAGCTACAATCAGGATGGTGGATATACGATTTATATAGAGCAACTCCCAATATCTGTGCCCATGGGAGACATCACAATGAGGAAGAGAGAGACAGGTGGGGGGCGGGGCTGTAAGGCGGACTCAGTAAGGCGAGAGACAGATAGGGGCTCCGTAACCAGCCTCACAGAAATCCCAGATGTGGAGAAATGTTACAGACAATAGGTATTCACCAGAGAGAAGGGAATGCAACAAGTCCACCTTGTTTGTTCTAAATATAGGTGAGATATTTACATAATATTTACAAATCCACCTTGTTTGTCTTCAATGTTATAGACGAGATATTTATCAAGTTCCCTGGTCAGTTTTTCATAAAAGACCAACCATAAATGCCCTCCGCAGCGGCAACCCATTTGGGACCCCTCTCACTCTAGAGAGCTACTTCTCTTTCCTTTCTGTTCTCACCTCGCAGTAAAATTTCACTTCACTTCACCCTTTTGTCCCCGAGATTCATTCTTCGACTCTGTGAGATAAGAACCCCGCAACCCTGCAACAACAATGTATCACAGCACTATTTTTCACAAATCTATTGTATATAGGCTGTGGCGTGAATCAGGTAGCCACTGCCACTTAATCAGAAAGGGATCTATGGGCCATCTTCTACAATCTCCAAATGGAGGACCCCTCCTTCGGCTTCCTATTAACGAGTAAATAATTGTGGGAGGAATAAAGCTTGGTGGGAAATGGTATCAGTCATTAACAGTTAAATATAAATCAGAGGCGGCTGGGTGACTCAGTGGGTTAAGCATCTGCCTTTGGCTCAGGTGATGATCCCAAGGTGCTGGGCTCCCTGCTCAGCGGGGAGTCTGCTTCTCCCTCTGCCCCTTCCTGCGACTTGTGAGCTTTCTCTCTCTCTCTCTCTTAAATAAATAAAATCTTTTAAAAAAGCAATTTAATGTAAATGAAATAACTCTCTCTCCTTCTCCCTCTCTCTCTCTGACAGCAGGTTCACACACATAGTTTGATTGATCTCGAAGACATTGGCCACCAGAGGCTAGTAAAGAAGAAAAAATTAGAAACTTGAGGATGGTTAGAACAAACTTTGTATACGCCACCATTTTGCAAATTAATGATATCCTACTGGATAATAACGGATCTCCAAACTTTCTCCCTGGTCCTCAAGGGCAAGATTTTTGTGTCGAATTGTTACCTTGTTCCTTTTCCCTTTGCTTTCTGTCGTCTTTCTCATTATACACTCTTCCTCACTGTAAAACTCCTGAACACATGTGTATTTAAAGGAGATTAATCATTCAAATACCATAATTAGTTCAAGAATTGTGTCTTTTCGAGATGGAATGAGCTAATTAATTTTTTTTTCTCCCAGGGAAACTGCTCTCAGACGTGAGCTAATTAGTGAGCTGTGCATCAAAAGAAGTGAAGTGTATCTTGTAAATAGGATTTCATTTAAAACAGATCAAAGGACTATTTGCCCAAACCACTCCCCCATCCTCTCCTTTCTGCAAGCATCAGGCAGATGGCAAAGAGAACAACAAGTCACCAGCATGATAGACATAACTCCAAAAGAATAATTGTGGTGCCCAAGTCCAATATTAATGAAGAGAGAGAACCGAGTATGTCCAGAGGTGGAATTTCACTTCTTAGAACTGTCATAGTTGGGTTTCTGATGTAGACCAGCAGGGCAAGGATCTGCTTGTGATCCAGTCTGCATAAAAGGCTAGAGGATGGGAATTATGGTCTCTAGACTTGGTTCTCTCTGACTGGAAAGCTGTGTGACCTTGGGCAAGAGGCTTAACCTCTCTGGGACTCACTTCCTTCATCTGTAGTATATTATCTCAGTCCCTTCTCTACACACCTCTCTAGAGATTTGTAAAGATCAAGTGAGATGATTAACGGGACAAGGGTTTGGAAAAAAAGTCTAAAATGGCTGTACAAATGCAAAACATTTTTGGCACGATTAACAAGGTCTCCATAGGCAGAATAAATTAGAAGAAGGGAAAGTTTCCCAGATGATTTTGGCCAAAATTATAGATCCTGAGGAAAAAAAGCATCCCTTGGGCGGCCTTTGCAGATCAGGTTCGCAGCATAATTGCTCAAACCTCCTTTCTCTTGTGATTACAGTTAGAAATTAGCTTCCAAAGAAGAAAAAACTCAAACTAAGGAAGGGAATGCAAAGGTCTTTTTGTTTTCCTTTGAAGTTCCAGATTTCTGAACATGACAGATTTCACAAGAACGAGCTTACTTGTCCTTCTAAACATTCAGTCATGCATCCATCGGCCTAGAAGGACAAATGGGGCCAAAGCAGCTGGTGATTGACGGTGAGGAGGACCCTTTGCCTGGAATTTAAAATGCAAACTGATGTAAAGGAAATCAATAAATACAGTTTTTTTCTCCTACAAAAATAGCTTCCTGTCATTTTTTGGTGGTTTTTGTTGAACACTAGGAATTTCAAGGTGGACAAGAGAGTAGGTAGGACGTTCCCTAACCAAAAGCCCTACCCGTATGAACCAGCCAATGTAATCCTGCCCAGGAGACCAGGACCATGAACACAGATGGAAAAGTGCCCTTTGGTCTGGTGATGGGCCATGACTCAGGGAGCAGCTGGGGTGGAAGGGATGGCTCTGGACCACGCCAGAAAGGCCTCGGGTCCCTTTGTCTATAATAACTGGTACCAATAGAAACCCAGAGCTGCTAACTGGGTCCATGGATGTCCTTGAGACAAAGACATGAGAGGGTCTGCTTCCTTTTCCCAACCTCACCAAGTCTGGGAAGGCACACTTCTTCCTACAGGGAAGAGAACATGAGAGAGAAAAGGAGGCCTGGAAGTCACCTTCTCCCTGCTTCAGACAAGGCAGACGTCCTGGTCAAAGGGTCGTGGTGGGCGCCGGGCTGCAGGGAGGTAGGGGGAGAATGGTTAGTCCACTCTGAACATTGTTGGCACTATGGCACTTGGCGGGAACACCTGATTCTTCTTAACTTCTCCTTATTTTTTTATTGAGGTGAAACACAGTAACAATACATAATATAAAACATAATATAACGTATGTATTAAAAGATAATCTGAAATTAACCACATTGGAGTGAACATCGTACTGGCCTTCGGTACATCCACCATGTTGTGCAACCCTAAGTTCTGCCTAGTTCCAAACATCACCCCACAAGGCTCATACCCATCAAGCCGACACTTGACGTTCCCCCTCCTTGGAGCTAATACTTCCAGGGAGGGCCTTCTGTCGCCACCCCCACCCTCCCAAATCCCACGCAGGCCTCCCTAGTGCCTTTTCCAAGCCTAGTGGTGAACCCTCCTCTGTGTGTCTGTGTAGACACAATCTCTGCATCTCTGGGCACCAGGGGGAAGCTGGCTCGGGCGATCAGAGACCCCAAGACCCTGCACACCATGCTGTCACGGGCACCTCTGCCCCAAGGATGGCATCTCTGATAGAGGTACGTCAGGCCTGTGGAGCGGAGTTTGTAGGGGTTTAGTGAGCGGCGTTAACAGCATGTCTGGGGACGGCTCTGGAACCAACTCCAGGATGGGAGCATGTCTTTTGACCATGAACTCATTTCCAGCTGGCTACAAGCCCCTGGCTCCAAATCAGTGCTTGAAGCAATCACTGGCAGCTTCTCGAAGGACAGGACATGTCTCATCTCTCCTGATGCCCCCACAAGGCCAGGAGGAGGTAGCAGGAACTCAGTCAAGATTGGTGGAAATACCCATCAGGAGGGAAGGGTGCTGGGCACTTATATGCCAGTTAGCAGGGTGTTAAGAGTCTATACTGGGAGGCACCAGGCCTGGCCTGAATTCGCATCTCTGCCCCCATGCCCTGGTCTTTCGGTATCTGTGAGCCTCAGTGTCCTCATTTGCAAAACAAGTTGAAAATAATACTTCTCTCTAGGGCCACGGTGGGTGTTATGAAAGCTGTAATCGATGTGGAGTGCTTAATACAGTTTCTCCGATGTTGGAGGTCTCCGCACATCGTGGGAAAGGATGACTTTAGCTATAGGACTGAGAAAGAGGGCTAGAAGGTACACGACATTGCTGGACATGTAAGGAAGGGTCTCAGCAGGAGAAGCAAAACTGCAGGATGAGCTGGAAGATCCGGGGTGGTCTCGGGCCAGCTAATAAGAAGTGATCCCGCTTCTGCTTCCCGCTGCCCACGTACCAGTGATGATAACCTGAAGGACCCCATCAAGCAGCTGTAGGCCAATGGACAGGAATGATGGGGTCTGTTCAAACAGCCAGCCAGCCCTTGCTCCCATGTGCTCTTGCACAACCAGCAAAGATATAAACAATAAATAGTAACCTTTCTCAGTTTACCTCCAATAGGAATCAGATGTCCGATGGAGGCCTTGTCCCTTGGCATTCCAGAGGAAGCTCCCAGGCTGGGATGTGAGAACAGAGGCTGTGTTAAGCAAAGAGAGGCACATTCCCAAATACCAGGGGGAGCTTGTATTACGATGTGGACTTATCTGCACTGCTCCACGTATCTGCATTCCCATGGGACGCAGCGCGCAGCTCTTCTCCTCCACGTACGCCCTTGAACTCTTCCGACGTCAGCCGAATGAGCTGTTGATGTGAACCGAACCTTCTGCTTCACCCCCAGAAGATTGTTTTCCAAAGCCATGGTGTTTCTGACAACTTGCCATAGTGGGGAAAGTAAAATATTTTACTTTGGGGGTGCCTGGGTGGCTCAGTCAGTTGAGTGTCCGACTCTTGATTTTGGCTCAGGTCATGATTTCAGAGTCATGAGATCTAGCCGGGTCTCGGGCTCCACGCTCAGTAGGGAGTCTGCTTGAGAGTCTCTCTCTCTCCCTCCCTCTGCCCCTCCCCGTGCTTGCTCATGTGCTCTCTCGAGGACTCTCTCTCTCTCTCAAATAAATAAATCTTAATTTTTTTTTTTTAATTTTGGAGCTATGATGGACTTAGTTAAGAAAGGTCAAAGTTCTTTGTCCTCTGTGTTAAAGAATTACTTTTATCCTGATAGAACCCTGACTGATGACTTAGGGAGGACCAGTTTATTTTACCAAGTCAATTGAAGACAGAAAAAAAAAAAAAAAAGGAGACCCAATAGCCCATGAATCTGTATCTTGTGTAAATTTATTTTGCAACGGGACATTTTTTCATTCTAGAATATCAACCAATTTTGTGGTCCATAATCGAACTGGAATAAACTGGAGTGATGCTCTGAGAGGTACCAAGAACGTTTCTTGACCGATACAGAGTATTTCGAGTTGTTTACTGTGGTGAACTCTCTCCGTCATCTCTCTTGTGGGATCCTCAGGTCATTCAACATTGTTCACTAATCCTGTGATGTCAGGACACTCCTTTGGAGAAGCTCCAGGAAGGGGAAGTGACTGTTGACGTCTGGGTCTCATGCAAGCCTGTGTGTACATCTACTCTTGCCTGTGAATTATTTGATATTTTTTCTTTACTACCTAGTGTAACAGAGGTCAGCAGTTTCCCTAAATATCTGAGGACCCTGAGGGATACTGTGTTATTTTTGAAGGTAGGGGGGAAAAATGGCCCCTGAATCTAAGCTGCTTTGTGGAAAAAAGAAAAAAGAAAACCAAACAACTAAACAGAATTACTTAAGTGAAATTTACTGTCGTTTCTGAAGGACTTCAAACCACTTCTGAGATTTACAGAATTATTTTCTAACGTCCTTTACATTTACATTTCAAAGTTTCACCCCTGCTCATTTCATGATACCATTTTATGTAAGTTCCTTCACATTTATCCTCTCCTCTGCTCCGACAGATTAATGTCCCTTTGAGGTGGTGAAGATCGTTATTTTTTTAACTAGAAAGCTATTTTCACATCCATTTTCTCATTTGCTCCATCCAACAAATCTATGACGTAAGTCAGCAACCCCTGTGCTGTAACCCCCATTTGACAGATGAGAGCACTAAGTCAGAGAGAGACCAAGTGACCAGCACCTGGAAACAAAGTGGTGGACAGAGGCCTAAAAATTAAATCTCGGGACTCAGACAACTAATAGAAAAAAAAAAAAAAACAGGAAGACCAAGATTTTTTGAATTACCCATTTGGGAAAAACCTGGAAATGAATGTGCAAAATGAAATGAATTGTGTAAAAGGGCTGTGCTGGTGGGTAAGTGCTTATTGTTTAAGACATTTTCTTTAATGCTTTTATAATGGTGGTTTCAATATGAATAAAAAATGGAAAAGGGAAATAGAAAACTTTCTGAGTTTGAGTGGAAAATGATCTTGTATTATATGCGGCTGTGGACTAACTTCAGCTTCAGTGTTTCCGGAGTTCGAGATCCAGCCCCTGGTTAATTGCTTGCATATAAATTTAATTTAGAAAAAAATATCAATAATATTTATTGATCACATACTGTGTCCCAGGCACTCGACCAGGTGCTTTGTATGGATGATTTTATTGTTTTCTCCACAACAACCTGATGATTTAGACAGGATTCTTTATTCTGCAGAAGAGAACCCCGAGGCTCAGAGAGGTGAAGTAACTTGCTCAGAACCACGTGGCTAGGAAGCCACAGAACTGGGACTGCATCCCAGCCAGCTTGATATCAGTGCTTGTGTTCATTATCACTGTATTACATTGCCTCCGAGCTGTTCTATTTGTCATTGTTGGGAAAGTTGGAAGACATAGAGCTTGCAATATTTCCTTGGGATATACATTGGTCCCTTCCTCCTTACGTTCACCTATGTGATTCCTTCACATCTCTTTAGTTTTATTCATGCTCAGGATGAAGAAGAAGTGTCATCTCTAATGCCACCTCCTATCGATTAGCAGTGTCTGTCTGGGTTATCGACAAGGATTCTAAGGTTATGAGAAAAATTGCCATGACTGATTTGCAATGTCTGCCATGGGCATGGGAGGGAGAACGGTGGGCCAAGAGCAAGCTATTTGCCTGCCAGCCTTTGAAGGTGGGTGGAAGGAAGCATTTGGTGGAAAGCCTGGGACCACTTCTTTCGTTCCATAAGCCATTCAAGGGAAATGGAAGTGATTTTGACTCCAAACCACTTAAGGAGGGAGAAAGCCTGAGTCCCGGGTGAGTGGCAGGAGCCTCGTCTGTAACAGGACTTCTACTGTTCCCACCTCTCACTAGCAACAGGATCTTCCTCCTTTTCCTACTGGGTTCATTTATTTATTTAACCAACAGAGGCTCTCATGTGCTGAACATTGTTCTACATACCAAGGAAAGAGCGGAGAATAAGATGGACACAGTCTCTGCCCCTCTGGGGTTATTCTAGTGGGAAGAGAGGCAGTAAACTGGTAAAGAAGGAAACATTTCCTATAGTATTGCAGTGATAAGTGCTGTGAAAAAGTGAAGCGAATACAAAGAGCCAGTGTAATGAGACTGGAAGCGGGGTGGGGGGGGCGAGGGGAAGGGTCTAGCAGTCAACTCCATGATGGCGCTGCTCCATTTGTACCTTCAAGCTCTCGGCTGCAGTAAATTGGAGGTAAACATGCACAGCTTAGTACAGGAGATGCCTTGGTTCCCAAATCCTCTCGCTTCTGCTGGGTGGTCTCTGAATGGCTTGCTGCAGTCATACTCCCCGTGCTGCCCTGCGAATTTCATTTTCTTTATGGTCTTTTCTTTCTTTCTTTCTTTCTTTCTTTCTTTCTTTCTTTCTTTCTTTCTTTGCATTTTCCAAATTTCTACAATGTTCTAAAATTTTCATTATTATTATTATTGTTGTCTTTGCCGGTGCTCCCTACCCGCCCCCTCAACACACATGGTATGTTTCCCACTTCTTTGCTTCATGAATATGACTTATTCTTCAAGATCCAAGTTGAGTTACCCCCATCGACCCAAGCAGAGTTAGGTATCTCTTTCTGAGGTCACGATGACCCTCTGAGCAGCTTTTTAGGCATCCCAGTGACAACCTCTGGAACTACCAGCCCTCTGACTCCCAAGCCTCATTTAGTCAATTTCAGCCTCACCCACCCCAGCAGTGGTGTTGTGGGGCCATGTCCAAGGCTCCCTCGCAGCCCCAGTGCCTAATCCAAAGCTTGGTACATGGTAGAACTCAACAGCTATGGTATAGAGGAGAGAAGGGCTGTATCGCTGGGTGTGGGTCTGACAACACTCTCTGCCAGACCGTCCACAGATTGTTCAAGCTCTCTGAGCTACAGCTTTCTCATCCACGAGGTCCAGATAAAAACACCCAGTTCAAAGGGTGATCACGAGGATTAAATGAGATGATGTCAGTGAAGACTTTTGTGCAATAGCTAACACAAAGTTAGTCCTCAATAAATGATAGTAATCAATAGTAAGTCCAAAATGGAGTAGTTAATAGTTGTAAGGGCAGTGGTATAATTGACAGATAATGAAATATGGGTGAATGGACGGATGGGTGGATGCTTCTGCTTTTGTGCTTATACTTGACTTGGAACGACTGCCCTGTTGGGAAATCTGCCCTCGCATTCTCCTTGGCTACAGACCGCCTAGAGCCCCTTCCATCCCTAGCCTTTACCTTCCATACCTTGCGGAGGCTTTCGAGCCTATCTTATTCTCTTTCTTTCTTTTTTTTTTTTCAAGCCTATCTTCTTAATTCACTGCTGCCATGAGCTCGGGGTGACATGCAGAGATTTATCAAATATGAGACTGACATCTGCATTATACACAGTCGTGCTATTTTTGCTCTTCCCATTCATTTTCTCTCATCCACATATCAATAACTAGTCATTTATGTGGCATTTAATGCTCCATAAATGTTATGAGCCTTTCCACAGCACTAACTGGGAGGGATACAGTGAAAAGAGTTTATTTGATATTTTAAATCTAATTTCTCCACGTTATCCTTGTGTTTCCCCCTGGTGGTTTGCATATTCAGATCCAGCACCCGGGGCTTTGCCAAGCAAATTGTTATTGATGTGTGGAGTTAAAAAGGCAGGAACAAGAGGTTTCTTACTGTGCTAACTGGTAACTCCACATGCCTTAGAATAAATCATGCCTGGAGCTGCCGAGCCATCCTGGCTTTCTGCTTGCTGATCTGTGACAGAAACCTGGGCCTCTCCCTCTGCGTGCCTGGTTCCCAGCCCACTGGCTGCAGAGCCTTCCTGGCTTCTGCTCATGGGCAGAGGGATGAGTGGCTGCAAATGGCCTCTGCTTCTGATATCTCCAACAGTCCCCTTCCTGGCTGGGAGGCTGAGCTGTGGCAAGGGCTTATGTGGGTTCTAGGGCTGGTCACCAGCCCCCTGAACACTAAGACACAGGCCAAGAAACACAGGCAGAAGCCAAGCCTGTCCTCACAGTCTTTGGTATCCTGCCTGTTTCCAGAGCAGAAGGTTAAAGCAGGAAAGAAGTCAAGCACTAGGAAGCTTATAGAAGTTGGTGGAGAGACATACCCATGTACACATACAAATTAAGATGCCTTAAAATCATGTTTTTGAAAGTATTTGACAAGGGAGAATGTGCATGATATAGTGTTAAGTGAAAAAAAAAGGTAAGAAACATATATACAAGCTTCTCTGTGTATACGGGCATATGAAAATGATTAGAAAAAAGACTAGAAGAAAACAAAAATAATAATTCTCTCAAATTGGTTGTATCACATGCAAATTTTATGATATCTTGATTGAAGATATCTTCTCCTTCTAAGATAGCTTCATGATGTCTTTTTGTATTCTTCAAATTTTTACAGCGTTCTTATATATTTTTAAAATTATTATTGCTTAAGGCAAAGTAATAAGACAAGAGAGAGAATGAGAGATGACGGAAGGCAGAAGATTTTAGGCACGTTGCAAAGGATAGGAATCCAACTCAAATTGGCCTAAGTAAAATAAAGGAAATATGCCGGGTCACTGCTGAGAATCCAGGAGTCTTGGGTTTGGACATGGCTGGATCTCCAAGGACTCCACGGTGTCCTGGGGGCTGGTGTCTCCTTCTGCTTTCTCCTCTTCTGGTCAATACTGCCAGAGGCAGCAGAGTAAAATGGTTGAGAGCATGGGCTCAGGAGCCAGGCTGCCTGGCTTCAAGTCAGGCCTCCCCACTTACTAGCTTTTTTAACTTTCAGTTACTTAATCTTTCAGTGTCAGTTTCCTTGTCTGTGAAGTAAAGATAATCATAGCAATAATAATTGCAATCATGATAATAACAATCATTTAAGTATAAGATCTATAAAGGTTAAATGAGTTAATACATGTAAAGTACTTAGAACAGCTGGTGGCATATGGGTAGCCCTCAATAAATATTGTCCTTCACCACCGCCATCACTGCCAGCATTATCACCTCCACCATCATCCCTTGTCTTGACTGACTACATTTTGCAGATAAGATCTCATCAGTGGCATAATGGCTACCAGCAACCACATAGCAACATCCTCCCTGCTTTGCATCCTCAAAGGAAAGAGGATTTCTCTTTTTCTGTGTTCATTATCAATCCCAGAGACTCTAATTGGCCTGGCCTGGTTCCATGCCCAGATGTGAGCCAGTCACTGTGGCCCAGGAAGTGGGGGCACATGGGTTGACCAGTCTGGGTCACAGATAGTTCCTATGGTGAGACGTGATTGACAGTCTCATCAGGATGTCAGAAAAGGAAAGAGGAGTTTTCCTGGGGGTGGGGGTGAGGGGTGGGGGAAGAGATTGGGAAGAGGCAATCAAAAGTTACGGCTACCAAAGAAGGCTTTTGTCAAAATGAGACTTTAAACCTGTTGTTGTCACAGAAACCAGTGACTGAATCCTTGGAACCTGGTCTCAACTTGGTTCCATAGGTCCATAACTTGCAGCAGAGAAGTGGACTCTATCCCAAAATGGATTATGAAATGCAGGCTGGGTAGAGTGGACAGATATGTGAAATAGTATCCACCCCACACTGTGCCCAGAGGAAGATGGGCACATGGCATCTAGAGCCCTGGAAAGGATAGAAGCTCTTGTTTATCAGAGTGAAGGTGTTACAGGTTGGAGTGAGGGACACCAGTTAGTAAGCCTCTGCTACCAGCCAGGCAAAGGATTTCCGTGATCTGAGCCAAAGGAAGTGGGAAGATATGAGAAGATAGGGGGTAAACTCAATAGGACTTAAGAGTGGGCAATGAGTGATAGAGGAGTCAAGATGGTGCCCATCATTTCCTCTAAGGTCAACTGGGTGAATGGGCATCAAATAATGAGATGGAAAGACATGAAGAAGAACATACTGGAAACAGTGGGAGTTGGAGGAGAGCTGAAGTCACCAAGGCCATTCACCGTCGTGTGGTATCTCATGTCCTTTTCCCAGGTGACCCCAGTGGCAGCTCCGCTCAAAAAATGTTAAATGAATCCTGGCAATTTCTTTGTGGAAGACTGAAAACAACTGTTTTGTAAGCAAAACACGCTTGCTCTGGCATTTAGACCACCGAGCAATTTTAAAGGACATTTGCATGCTGGTGAGTCAGTAACAAAGACCCCGGGCCTCATAATGCATTTGCAACATTTCCAAACTCAGGAGAAAACCTGCACAGTGTTTTAGTGATCAGCATGACCGGCTCAAACAACCAATTTGTCATGGAGTAATCTGGGTAAATTACCGCAGCCAGAATATTTTCTATCATCTGCTTGGCTTAGTGGAGAGCATTTTCTTCTATTATTTAATCCCTTGGGCCTCAGGGAATTGTTTTACAGTGATCTAATACAGCAGAAGCCAGGTTTATTTACAAGACTCATTAGAAGTGATACCGCCTTGCTCTCTCCTGACTTGGGGGCTAAAATAATAGGTGAAGGAAGCAAAGTCTGGAGATGCTTGAAAAGATCAGAGGACAAGGGAGTCCACATACGGCACTGAAATAATTCCATTCCCACGGCCTTTGAAGATGTGTGTGCTAATTTTGAAGATGGGCGTGAAAAAAGAAAGCTCCCAAACTATAGTCTAAGTTAGCAGGGCTTATCTCTATAGGCTTGGGAATCTTATAAAACTTAGGGAACACCTCTAGAAGAATCCACACGCATTGTGCATGGGCACCTATGTCATATACAGCATGGCAAGGACTCCTGGCTTGCCTGAAGTCCACCTGTGGGCTCTAGGTTAAGGGTACCTCCTGGGAATTTTCATGGCCTCTCATCTGCATTGTTCTCTATTTTAATTTTGGGGAATGAACAACGTGGTCCTACTTGGCGTGTGCATAATATATGCTTCCCGATCGTCTAAAGATTGGTGTGTAGCCGCCTAAATCACCAGGAGACAACTGAGAACCCAGGAAGAAGCAAGATGTGAGGTGGCAGGAAGACCACGCACTAAATCTGAAGCATTTTACTCAAAGAGAGTCACACCGGTGCCCTCCAGGAACCCATTAACTCTTGTTTTTCACAAAATTCTGAGAAGCTCAGCTATCTGTTTTCCTAGCATCCAACAAATGGAAGCTGGGCTCCTACAGACTGGCGCAATGATCAACCTCAATAACTCAGCTTACGGAGAGTCTGACAGCAAAGCAAGAGAGAGGACAACTCCCCAATGCGTTTCTCAAGGGTTTGATTTAAGGCAAGCTTGGAGCTAAGCCCTATAGATAAAGGTGAATAGTTTCAGTTCGATTTAGGAACTGGGGACTGGTGAGAAGGAAACAAAGAATCACGATGCACTATGGTAAATGGTTCAGTCAAGATACGTGGAAGTTGCTAGTTTGAGAACAAGGGGAAAGTATCCTGCTCTGCCTTTGGAGCTAAGGAAGACTTCAGAGTGAAGGGAGCATCTGAGTTGAATCCTCACTCAGTTTGAGTAAGTTTACCAGGTATTGATAGGAATAAATGAATTTCAGACCAAGACACGGAGGTGTGTATGGACAGGTGTTTATGGGCGGGTGTGAACAGGTAAGTGCACATGGGCGAGTGTGTGAGGACAGGTGTGGCTAGACAGGTGTAGAGGGGCGGACATGGCTGAGGCAGATGCGAAGGGGCAGGTGTGAATAGGCAGGTGTGAATGGGATGGAGTAGATGGCTTAGTGTGGACGGGCAGGAATGAATCGGTAACAGGAGTGGCATAAATCTTGCTCACGAAGGAGATCAGGGTCACTCTCTAGCAGCCACTGAATGCCATGACTCGGGGTTTGGACTTTTCCCAATAGGCAATGAGGAGCCGGACAGAGGGTTTTCTCACAAGGTAGGAGCTTGAAGGAATCAGATTCGGTGTATGAAAGAGAAGTCCGGCAGCAGTTTGGAGGGTGGACTACAGCTGGCATGGACCTGACTGGCACACAGAGCAATTAGGAAACTGTTACTTGATGAGGAATCTAATAGCTTGATTGAAAGTTGGCAAAGACACGTGGAGGACGTGCGTGTGTGCACATGGCTGGGCACGCGGATGGGTGTGCATATGCGAAAGAGCGAAAGAGAGGGAAAGAGAAAGACATTGTGTATGTGGGAGTGTTGTATACACGTGTATTCGTTGAAGTATTTTTATGAACTAAGATCTTGAGGCCTCAGTGAGGTGTTGAGGAAGAGGAAGGAAGCAGGAACGTGGTAACTCAATGATTCTGTTGTATGTGTAAACAATTTTTATATCTCACCCCAACCTCACAAATGCAGATCCTTGTCAGTTCAGAAGATACGGTTATTTGGGTGGGGCGATCTCACTCTTGCCTTTAAAATAGCCAGGAAAAGTGTAGTTACCAGATGGTAAAGCACGGGCTTCCCATATCAGAATCTCCTTAAAGTTTCATTAAAAATAAGATTCCTAGGACCTTGGCCCAGACCTACCAAATCACTCTGGGTGGGAACCCAGGGAATCCGTAGTTTTAACCAGCTGGTCAGACGACTCTGCTGGGACGCTGTGATGGGGAACCGCCACTTGAAACAGCTCAACTACCAGTCAACTTGAAGAAGGTTGTATAAATGCTCAGAAAAGGAGACCATGCAAACAACGCATATGTTACTTAGCTTTTCTTTATATAAAGGGACGTAAGGCTCTTCATTTGCTACCCTTTTGCAGGGGATCATCTGAGAATAGCTGCATATGCTTCAGAATAATTCATGGCATTTCTTTAAGCATATTGCTTAATTAAGGCTCTTCAGTAATTTACCCTCAGTCTAGTGCTTTGATAAATATCAATGAGCAACAGGCCAAACTGAAGCTAATCAGCCGGCATGCACTCATCAGCTGTGGGTCCCCTTTCCTTTTCTCTTCACCTCCCACCCTAGGTGAGCTCATCGGGTCCCGTTGCTTAAATACCATCTCTGTGCCGATGACTCACAAATTTTTATCTTCAGCCGGGGCCTCTCATCTGCACTTCATCTATCCAGCAATCTCCCCGTCATCTCTACTTGGAGTCACACAAATACCAGTTTTAAGGAGGATAAAAGTACTGAATTCTTAAATCATTCCCCCCAGGCTCCTCTCCCAACCTCAGTCTTCTCAACCCCAGCAAATGGTATCACCGTTCCCCTAGTCCCTCCCGCCAAAATGCTGGGTGGGGTCCTTCTTGACCTCTCTCTCTTCTTCCTCCTCTACCACTTCATTAATTTCAAAACCCCGTCAATTTGTATTTCAGATCTGCCCATGACTGTCCACCTCCACGGATGGGACCTTGGTCCAAGCGGCCTCTCGATCGACCACGTCTTGCTGTATCGAACAAGAGCAGGGATGGTTTCTTCTTCAAGCCCCTCTGACCAGCGAGGCCAGGGGGCTCGTTAAAAATTACAGCACACCCCCACCCCCGCTTGAAACCCTCCAGGGGCTTCCCAGGACACTTAGATTCATAATCACATCCCTTTCCAGGGTCGAAATGGTGAGAGTCAGAATAAAATGGCCTTTGCTCCTTTTGTAAGTCGTCCAGGCCCTGTGTCTCCATCACCACTGTCCAGTCAAACAGACCGACCTCCAGGTCCTTGGACACACCTAACTCCTCCCTACTGCGGGGCCACCACTCCTGGTCCTCCCCCTGCGTGGAACTCCTCACACGGCTAACTACTTCTCCAGGTCTGAGCTAAAGCTCCCCTTCTTGAGAGGCCTCCGCTGGCCGTCAAAGCCAGAGCCGGCACACATTTTCCTTCAGGAGCCAGACGATAAATAATTTAGGCTGTGCGGGACAGGAGGTCTCTGTCACAACTACTCAACTCTGCTTTTGAAGCAGAAGGATCCACGGACAAAATGTAAATGAGCAGGTGTGGCCGTGTTCCAGTAAAATCTATTCACAACGACAGGCAACAGGCAAATCTGACCCCTCGGCTGTGGTTTGGTGATCCCTGGCCTCATCCAAAGTAAGACTCTCTGTTATTCTTTCTCAGAGCTTCTCCTAATTCTGAAATATGTCCCCACTGCCTGTCTGTCCCGCTAGTCTGTTAGCTCCAGGAGGGCAGGGAATGAGGATTCTTCTGTATTTGCCATAAAAGGTGCAGTGCCTGGGAGAAGGCTTGCCTCAGTGAGGCTCTGGAAACATCAATTGGATCAAGGAAGGAAGAAGGGAGAGATGAGGAAGGAAGGGAGCATTTCTCTTTGAAGCCCAGGTATGTTTTTGTAAAAAGGCAGCAGCCGTGACCAGCCCATATTTTTTAAGTCCTGCTGTTTGTCGGTAGAGTTCAGGGTGAATCACTTCTTCATGTATTGCTCTGTTCATTCCTTCATTCCTTCAGTGATGCGGTGTTTCTGAAAGTCTGGGCAGGCAGGCTGAGGGCTCTTCCCAGATCTCTACCGCCAGAGGCCTTCTTGCTGGCTTTTCTGCTGGGAGGCCAGTGGAAGATTGGAGCTTTGTGAAGTGACATTGAGAGGCGCGAGCAATTAGCGAAGAAGGCCAGCAGAGGCGCCTCTCGGGCTGCGGGAGCGCTGCCCTCTCCTTCCTGACTCATTCCGGGGAAACAGCCCTCAACATAATTCTGCATCATTTCTCCATGGTGACAGATGAAAAGAGGATAATTGGGTACCCCCAAAGTTTAGCACCAACATTCCTTTGAAAAGAGCTGCCTCCTCGCAGATGCACACCCGTTCCTTCCTCCCCCCAGGCCCCTCTCACTTCCCCACCTCCTCCAGGCTGGCGGGAGCACCAGCGAGCAGGCTGGGTGCTGGGCAGTCATTAAAGACAGTCAACTAAAGAGCCCTTCACCAGGCAGGATTGTGTCTAATAGACAGTAAGAGTATTCCTGCCGGCTCTGTTAAGTTTCATCAAAACTGTGCCTAATTAAAATCTTCAATTTAATTATGCTCTTCTGCATTACAAATTTTGATCAAATGGGTTTAATTTGGTGCAAGGAGAGACGCTCCTTTCGCACGCACAGTAAACCCATCCTGAGGCTAGGCTCTGTGTCCGGAAGCCTCTCAGGATCCTCTTGTATAATCCGAATTGCCCCCACGCTCCTCCCCAGGTTGGGTGAATCGCCAGAGGCTCCGAGAATTGGCAGTTGTTGCTCTGCCCACATCTGCAAGAACTGTCCTAAAGCCACACTGAAGCTGAGGCTGCCTTCCCCCACCTCCTCCCCGCTCCCAGCCTCCCTTTCCGTCTCTGCTTTTGAAACACCCCTATCCTGGGGAAGATCGCACCCAATCTGTCAGTGAAATATGCCGTGGGACTGAAGCTCCGGCAATCTGCTTCCAGTCTGGAGAGAAATCTCAGCCTGTTAGTGGTCCTGCTGGGAACCTTCGAGAGTCCTTGGTTCACAGAGTCCCAACGCAAACAGTGCCTTGAGGGCCCAGCCCAAGGCATTCTCTCTGTCCTTCTGTTCACAGTCAATGGCGCTGCCAAGACGCAGGTTCCCAACACTTCGTTCTCCCTTCTGAGATCCCTCACTCCATCCAGTAAGCCCCCAAAACCTGCTGTTAGCTAGGCAATCCCCTTGACTATATACCTTTCCAGCAACCAGACCTTTCCAGATGATCTCACCCTCATCAAAACTTCCCTGCCTGGGGTCCCACTCCTCCCACGCTTGTCCTGTTAATTGGCTATAGCCAATCTCATGATCTGATCCTTAACAAAAAAAAAAAAAAGAGAAAGAGAGAGAGAAGGAAGAAAACACTTAGCTCCTTGCTGAATGCCTTGCTTTTCCAGCTGAAGTGTGAGTTCCCTTTTCTGCGGTGTGCCTGGGATAATTTGTCCTATGTGAAGCCATAGGCTAAATGCTGCCTGTCACCCAGCAGAGTCCGTTTTACTCAAAAATAATTTAAAATCCTATTTGTGTATAGTGGAGTGGATTGGAAAATTCACGTGATGTTTTAAGACAGGACAGGAAAATTCAAAGGTAAGCCCCTGGGGCTATAGCCCCAGACCTCTTGGGTCTCAGCCAGTTTTCTCCAACTTGGACAAAGAAATCCAAGTAGGCCTGGTGATGTGTTACTCACCCTGGTAAATGTGTACCCCTTCCTTTAACTTCTGGCACCGAAGATTTCTACTTAGAGCGTGGCCATTCCCTCTGGAAAGGACGCCTGCCTCTCCTTCTGCCCTGTCCTCTCTCTTCGACTCCATTCTCAAATTGCCAGTTGCTGATTGGACATTTTCACTTGTGTGGCCTACCGTGGCCTTGAAATTAACTGGTCTACAACTGCAAACCTACAGTGTCTCACCATTACCATCAAACTTGCTCTCCCCATCACCCTCCAGCCTCTCCTAATGGACTCCAGTTTCCCCAGGCACGGGGTTTAAAAGCACAGGGGACACCCTCAACATCGTCCATCAATTAAATAAGCAAACAAATAAATAAGAGGTGCTTTTAGTGTTGTTATTTCAAAATCTCACATAAGCCTTTATTTGTTTTTTAACAGGTAACTGATTGACTAGATCTAAGCCTTTTTTTTTTTTTTTTTTTTGGTTAACAAATATGCTTTTGGTTACTGATTCTATTTGAGCTCACACTCCATCATTACAGTTTAGGACTAGATGTTTCAACCCCATGTAATCATCATCTATCCCTTAAGCAAGACCATTGCTAAGTGCTGCCAGCACATAGTGTGGACTTAGTAAATGTTAGGTATTTGTAGAAACAATAATAAATAAAAATATATCAGAACATGTCTGTGGACGATATACAGTTGATGGCCAGGTGAGTAAGGACAGAAGGCGGCAAGAGGTCAGGAGACAGCATCCTCTGTGAGGGTGAGACAAAGAGTCCAGGGAGATTTAGGGAGGTGCCCGGGAGACGCTGAGGAGGCTTGTGAGATGGGTGAACCAGCTTGCCCAGAGCTCCTGAGTTAGGCTTCTTTGGCCAGATGCCGCTGACTTGAGGGCAGAATCCAGCGGGTGAAAGGGAGTCAGGAGCTAGCGCGATGGCTGGTGTGGCAGGAGGCTAGACGTCCTCACGTGAAAAGTACAAAAGGCGTCGTGGAGGGGGCAGTCACGTATTTATGGGTGAATTCACTATAATTATAATAATATCATCATGGCTAAAACACTTATGGAGAGCTTGCTCTGTGCTGAGCAGCATGCTAAATGCTGTACGGGCAGTCCCTATTTAACCCCTGCCATCATCCTGAAAGGGACCTTTTATTGTTCCGATGTGACGGATGGAGAGCTGAAGCTCCGAAAGTTTGGGTCAGCCATGCACGTTTGCACAGTGAGGGTGTGGCTGAGTCATGGTCTAAACCCAGAGGCGAGTGTTGTAGGCTCCCATCTTTCTTCCTCCTCCTTTCATGTCTGCATTATTGTTAACATTCTCTCTCTCTCTCTTTTTCCCTCTGGGAATGTTCCAAACCCACACTCAGTTTAATTCTTTGAAAATAGAGGCAGGGTCTCAGGGTTCTTGGCATTCTCCTCAAGGCCTCCCTTAATGCCTTCTGTGTAGTAAATAATAAATCTGATGGGTTTATTGATAGAAATATTTGTTGATGGATCAATGTTGAGAAAATCAGGCACAGGAGCAGAGAAGGGAGAACTTTCTGGAAAGGGCTGTTTAGTGCTTATTTGGTGAAGCCAGTATAATGTCAACAGGCTGTATGCCAACAGTCTCCTGGTCCATACCACTGTGCTGGTTCTGCTGCCTGGAACTCTCTTTTCTTGCCTTCTTTCTTCTCCTGTTTTATTCCCTCCTATCTTACAGGCCTCAGCATAGATACCTCTTCCTCCAGGAAGCCTTCCCTAATTGCCCTCAGATTCGGGTTAGAGGTTCCCACAGAGGCCCCTCGCATCATAGCACTTATCCAGTGTATTGTAATTGTCTGTTCACTCTTCAGCCTTCCAAAGTGGCTCATAAACTTGTTGAGAACAAGGTTGCCCCCAGCACCCAGCACATGGTATATATTTTTTAAATATATATGTATTTGTTATATATATATGTATGTTTATATATACACTGATCTTATATACATGTTGAATGCAATATACATTTGTTAAATACATAATTGTTGAAACAGATGCAATGAGATCTCTCCTACCTCACCCCAAAACAATGTCAATACTCCCCACATCTTCAATGAGCAGGGGAGAGCAGTAAACACAAATTCTCCTGCCTCTCACTCTTGCCTAAACCAGGCCTGGTATTTTCCCAGGACGCACTAAAGGAGAAAGAGTGTCAAAGAGAAGTTGGAGAAGGCGAACGAGGTTACTGACCTCACCTATGAGTTAGCCCCAGTGAGCCAGGCTTTGTGACTTCGGGAAGTTCCATATCCTCTCCAAATATAGGTGAGGAAGTGGTGAACCACTCGACCTCCCCCGTGGGATTGCTGTAAAGCTCCATCAAGATAGAAAACAACACAAACCTGGCGCATACATTTGCCCAGTGAGTGTCGGAAGCTGTCATTTTATCAGCATCATCTGGTGTTGGGTGTGCTCGTTTCTATTTCTGCTCATCTAGAGGAGTTTTGCCAGAACACTTTAATGTCATCGGTATATTATTATGCTCTTAATATATACAAGTAATATTGCAAGTGATACCTGCAATTAATTAAGTGTACAGTGATGCTGAGGTCTTGGAAGCAAAGTCAGACTGATTGGCAAACCCCAGCCTGTCCAACAGGCCAGGAGTGTGGCCCAAAGCAATCAGGCTTTGCTGGGACCAGGGGATCCGTCAAAAGCCTCAGGTCTCTGGCTCAGCAACAGTCTCACTGCCTAGCACCTTTCCAATTCAGTCCGCATGGTCGAAAATGAAAGCAAGCTAACAAAACCCCCAAAATGTAATTAAGTGCTGACGAAATGTTCTCGAATTTCATGCAGCCGTAAAGCTGTTTATGCCAGGAGGATGGTAAGTGTCCCTCTAGTTTTTAAGCCTCGAGTAGCAGCATGAAGAGACAGTGCAGGTTGGATATTCAAGAGCAAGGTTTGGCATTGTGTTCAAATAAACTAACAAAGCAAATCGGACATAGTTAATGATAAATCCTAGTACTGTGCTGCAGGGTAATGAGACAAAATGAGAAGTTCACGTAATGGCTGTAATTATTTATTCATATTACTTTCCTATTGTCAAAGCAAACTTTTATGGATTTTCTTTATTTTTCTAGTTCTGCATTTATAAAAAGCCTCCGTGTTGACTACTTTCTCTGGTACTACTTAAGGCATGGACTCCTCATTGCACAAAGGCATAGTTAGAGATAAGCACACATATAGGTCAGGAGACAGGGGCGTGGGGCTGGAGTTCCTGTGGGCTGAGCTCCTCTCTTACTGCTCCTTCTCCTGCTCAAGGCTTTAGCCCCTGGGACTGCCTGTTTCCTGGCCTGTGACGTCCAAGCCCTCCCTGCACTGCTCTCTCTCCCTTGAGGTGAGAGGTTCTGGGTAAGAAGGTATAGAGTCCCTTTGCCATGGAAGGATCTTTAACCTCCTTTGGTGATATTGGCTGCTATCCCCAATACATCCACAACTGTATAATGGCTTAAAAAAATAAAAATGTATTTTTACCCACCCAACAGCCCAGGACAGGTGTCCCTGGTTGACATGACACTTTCCTCCATGCAACAATTTGAAGAGCCAGGGCTCCTTCTATCTTGTGGCTCCACTGTTCCCTAGAGTCTTGTCTTCATTGTCCGCATTCAGCTGGCAAAAGGAGAGAGCACAGACGAGATCTCTGTACTTCTTAAAAACCTTGACCTTGAAGCTTACATCCATCACTGTCATCAGAGCTTGGCCACCTGGTCACACACCCAACTTCAAGGGAGGCTCAGAATGAGGTCAAGCTCTGCGCTCAGGCAGAAGAAACGGGTTTTGATGTACAGCTTGAAACCTCTGCCCTTCCCAAGTCCGAGTGGAAGTGAGCAGGCAGAGTCAGCAAACCAAACATAGAACAGGGGATGGGAAGGGACAGTTAGACGAGATGGCAGCGAAAACAAAACAAAACAAGAAGTGATAAAGTTCATAACTGGGACAATCGGGGAAATATGAATTTAGTCTGCATAATGGTATTATATTAATACGAAATTTCCACAGTGGGATAATTATGTTCTGGTTATAGAGGAGAATGACCTTATTCTTAGATGACAGCTGCTGAAATATTCAGGAGTGAAGTGTCATGATGGCTTCAACTTACTCTAAATGCTCCCCAAGTGCATATGCACCCCCCCACATGCATACAGACAGAGAAAGAGAAAGCAAACGTGCTAACATGCTCGGCAAACGTGCTAACATGCTCGGCATCCGTGAATCCTGATGGAGTCCCTACAAGGAACAAAGGTAGGACATAGGATGAGGAAGCAGGCCTGGCTCGCAACTGCAGTAGGTGCCTGGCCACGAGCCAGGACATGAGTCCAGAGAATGGTCAAGATCATGACAGGGCAAGTATGGCATGAGGCTTAACTTTACCCTGCAGCCAAAGAGGAACCATTTAGGGGAAAGTAGGGGCAAGATCCGGTGGGTCTTTGAGGTAGAACGCATTCAGGATAGATCGAAGGGGAACACTTCTAGAAAAGGACACGATTTTATTCACTCAACGATTACGTGCACTTGCAGGTGCTAGCCCTGAGCTATGGATGTGATGACTCGGGGCAGCCCCTGGGGGATGTGGAGGAGCAAAAGCAGGCTTTGCTCCCGCCTGCTTGGAGATGAGGGTCTAGTAACCGGAGATACATACCGAGTGATAATTCCAAGAAAAAGCATGGAAGTACCAGACAAGTACAAGAGGTAGGAAGAAGGGCGCCTGGGTGGCTGCCCAGCAGGGAGCCTGCTTCTCCCTCTGCTGCTCCCCACTGCTCATGCGTGCGCTCTCTCTCTCTCTCTCAAATAAATAAATAAAATCTTTAAAAAGGAAAAAAAAGAAGAGTTGAAGGAGACATTCATGGTGCCCTGAAATCCCATGGTGGCTGCGTTTGGCTCGGTCAGGGACAGAAGCATCCCGGAGAAGGTGGTGTTCGGCTGCACAGGTGTTATTGAGGGCTGACTGTATCAGACGAAGGAAGAGGGGGACTAGCTCTCTGGGTGGGAGGAGTAGGACGGTCTGACTCGAAGACCAGCAGGGCTCAGAGGCAGCGAGTGAGGAAGAGTGCGCATGGTGAGCTCCGAGAGACCACAGGGACAGGCCCTTGTACCGCCTCCTAAGTCATATGAACGGACTTTGGCCTTCGTGCCATGAGCAGCGGGGTGCCTCGGAGAACTGGGCAGTATGTGAGCACTGGGGGGCAGGAGCGACATCATCCCCACAGCGGCACAGTGGAGAATGGGCTATGCTGTCGGCTTCGGGAGACCGGTGAGGACACTGCTGCAGCCGTCCCGAGGCGGTGACAAGAGATGGAGAAAGGGGACGCAGTCAAGAGGCTCTTAGTTCGCAAAATGGGTAGAATTCGGTGTCTGCTGTTTGATTTGAGGCGTCAAAGTTGACGTTGAAAGAACAGGCCGGGTTAGAGTGTCACCAGGCGCACGTGGGAATTCGGAAGTGGCTTGTAAGACCACAGGGATTGCAGAGGGGACAGTTGCGGGGCTGTCTCACAAGGGATTCCGCAGGTGAGTCTGGAATTCGGGAAGGAGGCGGCACCTGCCTTGGTGACCTGCGAGCACTCTGCACTTAGATCTCAGCTGGTGCAATGCCAGTGCTGACAGGACACCATCGTTTAGGGGCAGACAAGAGGGAGCCCATCTCAGAGACAGGGAAGCAAAGGTCAAAACCAAAAAACAACCACGGGAGTATGGTGCAACGAGACGCCCAGCGGGTAAGATTCAGAAATTGCCAGATGCCCAAAGGCTTACCCGAAGATAGGAGCTAAAAAAATGTTCATGGGCTGTGGTCGTTAAGAATACCAGTGGGGACCTGGGTGACAGCAGTGCCAGCAGAGCAACAGGGCCACGGTCAGAAACCAGTCATGAGGATATGGGAAGAGGGGACAGTGGGCACCAATCACTCTCGGGGAGACTTTCGATGGCAGGGGGCGAGGGGAGGTTCAACAGTGACTGTGGGGCGTCTAGACTCGAGCCACTTCATTCCATGATGCGTCCCTCGTACTTACCTTGAGTGTATTTTCCGTGTTAGTCACTAAATGGTCACAGAAGAAACCGCGGCGGGACCCTGCCTTCAGAAGCATGCGCTCTGCGGGGATTTGCTGGAGTATCGTTGACTCACAACGTTACCCTAGTCTCAGGTGTGCGGCGCGGTGATTCATCGTGATCTCCGTACCGCAAGCTGTGCTCCCCACAAGCGAGCTACCATCCGTCTCCGTACCACGCTGTTGCACTATCGTTCATTACATTCCCCGTGCTTCTGTAACTTTTGTTCCCACGACTTACTCAGCCCATATCTAGAAACATGCGCCTCCCACTCCCCTTCACTCATTTTGCCCCCCTCCCCTCTAGCGACCCTCAGTTTGTTCTCTGTGTTTATAGGCCTGATTCTGCTTTTTATTTGTTTATTCATTTTTTTTCAGATTCCACCTATGAGTAAAATCATACGGCATTTGTCTTTTTCAATCTGACTTACTTCACTTAGCATGATACCATCTAGCTCTATCTATGTTGTTGCAAATGGTAAGATTTCATTTTTTTTTGGCTCAATAATATTCCATAGTGCATCTATATACTATGTCTTTTTAATCCGTTCATCTATCAGTGGATGCTTAGGTGGCTTCCGTAACTTGGCTATTATAACAATGTAGCAGTAAACATAAGGGTGCACGGATCTTTTCCAATTAGTGTTTTCGATTTCTTGGGTAAGTATCCAGTAATGGAACCATTGGATTATATGGTACTTTTATTCTTAATTTTTTGAGGAACCTCCATACTGTTTTCCATAGTGGCCGTAACAATTCACATTCCCCCCAGCAGTGCATGAGAATTCCTTTTTTCCCCACAACCTTGCCGATATCTGTTATCTTTTATCTTTTTTATTTTAGCCACTCTGACAGGTAAAAGATGATATCTCACTGTGGTTTTGATTTGCATTTCCCTGATGATTAGTGATGTTAAGCATCTTTTCATATGTCTGTTGACTATTTGTATGTCTTCTTTGGGAAAATGTCTATTCAGTTCCTCTGTACATTTTTAAATTAGATTGTTTGTTTTCTGGGTATTGAGTTGGATAAGTTCTTTATATATTTTGGATATTAACCCCTTATCAGATATGTCATTTGCAGATATCCTCTCCCATTCAGAAGGTTCCCTTTTTGTTTGATTGTTTCCTTGCTGTGCAAAAGCTTTTTATTTTGATGTAGTCTTAATAGTTTATTTTTGCTTTTGTTTTCTTTGCCTTAAGAGACATATCTAGAAAAATGTTGCTATGTATAATGTCAGAGAAATTACTGCCTGTGTTCTCTTCTGAGATTTTTATAGTTTCGGGTCTTGCATTTAGGTTTTTAATTCATTTTGTTTATTTTGGTGTATTGTGTTAGAAAGTGGTCCAGTTTCATTCTTTTGCATGTAGCTGTCCAGTTTTCCCAGTAACAGTTATTGAAGAGACTGTCTTTTCCCCATTCTATATTCTTGCCCCATCTGTCATAGATTAATTGACCACGTAAGCATGGCTTTATTTCTGGGCTCTCTATTCTGTTCCATTGATCTATGTGTCTGTTTTTGTGCCAGTACATACTGTTTTGATGACCATAGCTTTGCAGTATATATTGAAATCTGGAATTATGATACTTCCAGTTTTTTCTTCTTCTTTCTCCGGATTGCTTTGACTTGGAGTGGCTTTCAATCTCTATTCCATGGAATCCTGGGTTCGAGAGACACCAGGCAGAAGCTGGGCTGAGCTGGTGGAGTCTGTGACACTTCCCTCCCATATCAGCCTTGCATTTAACTTTCTCATGAGCTTCCACATTTAAAATCTGCTTTACAGGGGTGCCTGGCTGGCTCAGTAAGAAGAGCGTGCAACTCTTGACTTCAGGGTCATGAGTTCAAGCCCCACATGGGGTGTAGAGATTACCCAAATAAATAAAACTTATAAAAAGATATATTCTTAACCAAAAAATGACAGTCTAGTCCTAAGGGGCAAAGTCTATAAAGAAGTGGTCTAGAGGGTACAGCATTCTAGACAAAGGGTTGGCACACTATTTCTGTAATGGACCAGATAGCAAATATTTTTGAAGTGGCTCATATGATCTGCTATCATCTCTCTGTCTGTATAGAGTGAATACAGCTGTAGCCAGTAGGACTGGGTATGGACGTGTTGCAGTAAAATTTTATCTATAAAAACAGGGAGCGGATAGCATTTTGTTGACCTCTCTCCCACATGTTGATGAGAAGCAGCAGGACTTTTTCAGCCTATTATTCCTGAAAGAATATTTGTAAGACCTAGGATATCATAAAAGAGCAGTTCTGTTCTGGCCTCTCTCGGCTTTGCCTGCAGCTGCCTGACATCAATGCTTCCACAGCTGGAGGAGGCCCCTCACCTCTCATCCCCCCTTGGAGGTCACTAAAATTAGCCTTTTCCTCAACCTCACCTTCCCATATTTATCTTTTCTTAATCTACTGTGCATTTTGTTTTTCCTCTCAATTTAAAAGAAAGAAGTTAAAAAAAGAAATCATCCCTCAAGCCAAGCAAAAATCATCCTTAGAAATGTTGGCTGAAGACACACTGCCCTCATCAAAACACAGCATTCATGGAGTGAGTTTTCATTAATGGTGCTTTGGGGGAACATCAGCCTTGAGAATTTTGATACGATGAACCCCATGTCACAACAGAAATGAGAAAACAGAAAAACAGGGCTCCGTGAGCCAGGCCCTGCCCAGGACGGAGGCTGCCAGCTCCGTGGGAGGGGAACTGGAGGCGTTGGGAAATCCATGGCAGCCATCTCAGCTCTGAGCCCAGCAGGCCGCACTCTGGAGCTAGGTCATAAAATAACTCCGGGGAACTAGGTCTTCCATACGCAGAGCAGAAACATCCTGTTGCCTTGCCTGGAAAATAGAGAGCGCCTACGAGGGAGAGGATAGAGTCTAGGAATGGGCCATTTGGAATCAGGCCTGCAGGCATGGACACCTGCCGGCTTGGCTTTTGTTGGCTATGCAGGCTGAGGGGGGGTGGGGACCCTTGTCCCCAATATTATCTGGCTGACCTGGTGCATATTTCTCTACTAGAACAGCTCTAGAAAAGCCTTGACAGAATGCTTGGGTTGAAATGATAAATTATAAAATGTCTGTTGAGAAACAAAAGCTGAGTCTTAGGAGTACCAGACACCTTCAAGGGCACTGGATTTGGAGCTAATTCGCTTGAGAACCAGCAGGAAGGGAACCAGTTTAGATGGAGGGAGATGATTTTGGAGCCAAATGCACAGACTGCAGTTGTGTGTAACTGGACTGGCTGAGGGGCAGGTAAAAAGAGTAGACAGGATAGAGGAGAAGGGCAGGAGATGGAGGAGAGGATCGGGCACCAAGACGCTTTTTTCCTCGGCCACGGGAAGTAGGAAGGGACCTGTGCATGCCACTTGTAGGCCCCTAGTTTCCATCCTTATCATACCTAGGAACTCCCCCACTTTTAATATAAGAATGGCCTCTAGCAATATGAAAATTCCCACCCACACTCCCAGAGACTCTGATGCAAGATGGAGCCCCAGAATCTTCCCTTTTCAACATGCAGCTGGCCATTCTGAAAAGCACTTCCTTCCAGGTCACGACAACTGAGTTTGGAATCAGCCCTTACGATATACCAGGCTTCCCTTGGTTCACCGAACACAGGCGCTTGGATCTGGGGATGCTGAGAGTGAGTGTGCCATCATTAGACTGAAGACGGAAAATACTGCCTCTCTCTGAAAATAGTGTGACTTCTAACATGTAATGTTTTACAAAGTTATTTCTCATTTGATCCTCATGACCTGATGAGATAAGCAAGGCATGAATTATGGGCCCCATTCTACAGATGAGGCACTGAGCCTCCCAATGACATTGGCCCAAGGTCACATGGCTAATAAATGACAGGGCAGGGACTGGAAACAGGACCTTCTGGTCCCCTATCCCTTATCTTTTCTCTCCGCGCCAGTACTTGTCACCCCCCCCGCCCCCCGCCAGAATCCTCATGATTGGCAGATTGAAGCCACAGGGGTGGCAGTTAGCTGACTTGGAGTTGGCCCCGTGACTTTTAAACTTACTAATATCACGTTTTAACGTAGCAGTGGAGGTTGGAGTCACCTAGGCTTCTTGTCTAAAATACAGATTCCCTGGCTCCAGTCTAAATTTATCCCTTATGGGGGGGGAGGGGGGGTGCTGGGACTCTGCAATTTCATAAAAGCTCCCCAGGTGATTTGATGGTGAAAAGTTTGTGAATTGGTCCAATAAATTAAGCAAAATAAGTTCAAAATCAACTCTCAACTTCTCCCGGATTTATTACCCCAGGAATGGCTTCCTGGCGTTTAGATGCAGCCCCCACTTGGGCGCCCATCCCCAGCTCTGCATTTTCCCATAGTTTTGTCCACGAGCAGCACCGCTTACGGGAAGAGAGAGGCAGGATCTTTTGAGTCAGTCTTCCCATTTGGAAGTGGTTTTTGTAGAAGATCGAAATTCTTCTCTCCTCCCACCCCAAATCATAGGCAGTGGGTCAGAAATCCTCGAGGGTAAGGGTATGGTTTTGAAGGCTGATTAAAAAAAAAACTCTTGCGTTTCACAAACCGCAGTAGTGCTTCCAACACCCACCTGGCAAGCTGGCTCGTTTGGGGAGGGCTCCGCGTGGAAAAGACCAGCCCGCTCTCCAAACGGACTCTAGGGCTGCCAAGGGCTCTGCAATGGCTCCACGTGTTGGGACACGGCGCAGTGAAGCTTCTGGGGTTTTTATTACCAATCAGAAGAGCCTTGTCATAGGCAGCCATCTGCTGCATCACTGCTGGGGTGCCGTGGCCGTGGCTTCGGAGAAGGAGCACAAGTGGAAGTCCCGGCCCAGGGAAAAGGCCCAGACCAGGGAGCCGCCCGCGCCCTGCGAGTGACATCCTTCAGTGTCCTGAAGGATCCGGTCACGTTCGACCTCAGGAAGACTCGCCTACACGCTTGGATCTTTAAAAAGAACGAGCGGCTATGCCGTCAGGTGGAAGCTATTACTTGTGCTCCTGGAGATGTTCAGTATTTCAAAGTGGTCTCCGCAGTCCCATTAAAATTACAGACTTTTTCTCTCCCCCTGCTGCTTCTCCGCATTCTAATACAGGCTTCGGAAAGAAAACTATGTGAGCGAGCTAGCATGGGATTGGTCTCTAGAGAGTCAAAGAAATTCGGACTCTGATTATTGGCCTTACATCCAAGGAATCATCTTTTTTTTTCTATTTTTTTTTTAATCAGTGTACAAAATCCTTCCGTGCAGATGGAAAGCTTTCTGAATCTCAAATTATTGTTTGACTACCAGGTTAACAAAATGTTTCGAACTCTTTATTCCACATCTAATCCTGATGTCAGAGGCGTAGGGAGCAGAAAGGAAAGCCTGGCCAAACCGAGGACTCACGGTTATACACTGCCGCAGGGAAGACCTGTAGCCTAAAATAAAGGCTCTAAGAAAACAAGATTTTTTTTCAATTGTAATTCAACCAGCACCAAGGAGAAAGGTGTTTGGAGTCAGGGGACACTAAAGAAAATAGACTAGGGAAAAAAGAATTATTTTGAGATCTGGAAACAATGATGAGTTAATCCTTCCCCCACCCTCCAAAAACTGGGGTGGAGTTTTGATAGTAAAGAAAAAGAAGAAATGGCTGGCTGTCGACGAGAAGGCAGTCAAGCTTTTACAAACGCACCGTCTTGCCGTAGAGAACGGTGATGATCTCAGAGGGTCTTTAATCCATCGTGTAAATGTTACTTGGCATCTGTGCTGGGTAAATCAAGGACAAAGTAGGTGGGGGAATGTAAAAGCTATTTCTCTAGAAAATGATCCCAGATTTATGGGAGGAGGTCAAAGAACCAGCAGAGGGTAGGCCCGCTTCGGGGAAATGGCTAGCCCTGCACTGGAAAACACACCACGGACAGAATTTATTCTCAGGCCAAATACGATGGCTGAGCTAGCCCCAGCAGCGGGGCTGCCGTCCTCCCTGCTTCTCCAGCCATCTCACTAGAGGCGATCGGGGTGCTTCACATTTGTGGGGCTGTATGCCTGAAAACTTGGTACAGCCAGAGAAGCTTCCTATTTCTTTGTTTTACTTAAAAAAAAAATTTGAAGTCTATTCTGCGCTAACATCCAGATTTAATCATTTATTCATATTATTATTATTTCTTTATGGTAATCACCAAGAAGCAAAAGATTAGAAGTGCAAAATATCAATTGTGCAATCTTAACTGTTTTCAAAGGAAGATAAAATAAATGTCAGGTCCAGCGAGGTCATGTGCCCTTCAGCAAATAATTGTCTCCATGAGCCTCTTTTGATGTATTGAAACTGAAGTAAATTGTTAATGCCTTTCATTTACAGAGGGGAGCTCATGCCTCTGCAACATTATATAGTTTAGAGTCTAAAGCAAGCCCCCCAGGCATTAGTCACTCTTTCTGGGCAATCATCTAAAAATAGGGATAAAAATAGGCATGGCCTTTCCAGCTACCCTTTGTAGAACATTGAAAATGGGAATGATAAATGTGCCTTCTAACGTCCCTTCCATGGACTCCATGGTGCTCTTCCTTTTCTCCTCCAAACTCATGCTTTGGGGGAAGGAAGAACCTTGTATTTAAGGTTAAGAAAATTGGGCTATGTTTCCTGACTCGTAGCTTAATCAAGACTCTTTTGTTCTGTGTAAACAGAAACCCACTCAGACCAAAATACAATAGAGGGAGTTTATGACAGGGGTATAAGAATGAAACCTGGAAAAGAAAGTATAAGAGGGACACACATGAACTCAGTGGAACCAGCAAGTGGAAAGCCATTAGAAACTATAGTCACTGTCTCAGGAATGCCACGTTTTCTCGTGTCTCTACCCATCCACCATGGATTCGTCCCCCTCTTATCAGAGTTTTCACACACCATGGCCAAAGATAGCCACTCTATAGCCTTCAAGTTCAAGTATCCGGCAGAGACTGACCAATGCCTTTTAACAGCAATTCTAAATTCCCTGGAAAGGAAATATGATGGGCTGAGGTGAGAAATGGTGTCCACCTCTGTTCCAATATCTAGGACAAAGGAGCAGAGTCAAGAATAGTACAAATATGGCTGCCAGGACCTGCCGCTGTAATATGCAGGAGTGCTCAAGAACGGGGGAGTAGCGGATGGTAGCACGTCCAAATGCACCTGCTACAACCTATTATTAACTTCTTTCCTTCAGCCGTTTATGTTGCAATCTGCCAGTGACTTATACTTTCTGAGAAGCCCTGATTTCTAGTCAAGCAGCTGACAGTTGAGTGAAGGACCAACACAGACAGGTAAATACAAAATTCAGGCAGTGTGCTAAGTCAGTGACTGAAATCATCAGAGAGCACAGTCTCTCACCCTCAGCACTCTTGACATTTTAGGCTGGTTATTCTTGACTGCGGGGGAGGGAAGATTTCCTATTCAGTATAGGATACTCAGAGTAGTCTTGCCCTCTACTCACCAAATGCCAATAGCGCCCTGTGCCGGCACCAGTTGTGACAACCAAAAATGTCTCCATACGTTGCCAAGTGTCCCCTGGAGCCGGGGCACTTCTGTCCCCTGTTGGGAATCACTACATAGAGCAATATGAGATCATAGAAGGGGATACCAAAATCAGGCCCGGAGATCCGGAAAAGCTACCTGGAGAATGAGGTGTTGAAGTTTTGAGGGGCAGGTAGGAATTAGCTACAAGAACTAGGGCTTCAGAGTTGGGGAATGGCAGAGGGAACCCAAGTGCGTTGCTTAGGACACTAACACTTCAAAGTCTGGAGTTCTGTGACCATGATTTAGACCCTTTTCTGGGAAGCTCTAATACGTTTTGTTTTACACGATACATTTTAGTATAGTAAAGGCTCTGAGAAGTCCTGGGGCAAGACAGTCTTTTAAGCTTTGTAGTGCTCTTTCATAAAGAGCGTGTGCTTTGGAAGGAGAGGCTCAGGATCCGAATCTTGGCTCTACCACTTACCAGCTGCATGTCATTGAGAAGGTTACTTTCCAAATTCAGATCACTTACCTGTAAAAATGAGTTGATCCTAACTGGACCTATATCACAGGGCTGCCAAAAGGATTAATGGAGATAGTATGTCTAAGTCACCTGCACAGTCCTTGTCTTGTAAGAGGTGCTCAGCACGTGTTACACGTTTTACACATGCATTTCCTCAAAAGATGTTGACCACAGAATCCAGTTTTCATTCTGAGAAACACAGTGTAGAAAGCTCAGCAGAGGAATGTGAGCCACTTACCTACCAGAGTCTAACTTTTTAAATCTCCAACACACGGAACCTGTTGCAGGATTTCCTCTCCTTCCTTGCCCACAGTTCTTGGTCATGCCCCTTCGAAGAACGAAGAGGTAGAGCAGACAGAGTGGTGGGCAGCAAAGCAAGGTTTATGGAGCCATAGTAAAGTGACAGTACAAAGCCGCAGAAGAGGGTGGGGACCCAGGAGGATTGCCGTCAGGGTTTCCAGATCTAGGGGGTTTTACGGTTTGTTGGCAGGCTCTTTTAATCTGATTAATCCTCTGCACCTGTCACGCAGTCAGGTTTTTGTTCCCTATCACGTGAGAAAGGGTGGAGGGCTCCTTCGCCTGGTGTACAATCCTTTCAAGAGTGGTTTCCCCTTTGGGCAAGCGCCCTTTGTCCCTTCCTGCCTTTCTTCCAACTATCCTTCATCAAACCTACCTGACTTTCTGCAAGATCAGGAGGATGAAACAGGATAACGTCTGAATGGAAAGGGGCTCGGGAAAGACCCTTGCCTGTGGCCTTTGCTCCTGATTGCTAAGTGATTGTACTATTGTTTTCAACAATGCCCTTGGCATATATTGCCCAGACTAATCCAATCCAATTTGGGCTCCTTTGAAGGAACAGTTCCTGAGATCAGTGTTTGATTTGTGTTCTGACTCCTGGAAGGCTCCTCCCAGCTCTCTCCCTTCCTAACTATCCCACAAGGTAGCCAGTCCATAGGTTAGCCTGCGTCTTCCTTGAATCCCGTACTCTCCTCCCAGTTGCATTTCACCACTACCTCCGCTGCTTTTGAGAGCACCGAGGCTTGAACGCCACACTTCATTGCAAAGTTGTTACCTTTGGGAAAAGATAAGGTGCTATCTGTTTTATAGGCTGTTTCTCCCCCAGGCGGAATTTTGGAACCGGGGCTGCGTAGCTGGGAGCGGGGACAACGTCACACTTCCTTTGGAATAACAATCCCACTTTGTGAACTGAACACTCAGTGGAGGTGGTGCGGTAACCTGAGGGCTTCCGGCCTGCTTCTCTTACCTCAACTTATGATCCGGGGCAAGGGAGACCAGTGTTTCAGGAATTCTCTGCCTTTGGTGCCTGCGGTTCTTGATCACGCCACTTGGAAGAATGAAGAGGTCGACCAGAGGAAGAGTGGTGGACAGCAAAGTAAAGTTTACTAGCAGTAGTGTAAAGCTCCCAGAGAGGGAGGGGTGGCTGAGAGGGCTGCCCTTGGAGTTTCTAAGTGTAGGGGTTTTTATGAGCTCTTTTGCAGAACTATCTTAAGCAATCAGGGTGTGCTGAGTCATGCCAATCTGGGGTTTGGTCAAGTATCTGTCTACCTATTAGGTTCATGTCCACGTGCTGATGGTCTTTTTTGCTGACATCTGGGGGCTTATGCCTTAACTGCCCCTTGCTTGTGACCACAAACACTTTGTGGTTAATTGCCTTATTTTAGGACATTTTGCAGAAGTCATTTCTGCAAAGGCTGCAAAATAGAATGCTAGTGTGGTCCTGTCTAAGCTGCAAAGCAGGGTGTCAGTGCTGTTTTATCTTAGCCGTCCTGACTCCATATTTTCTCTTTGGGGACCCTGGCCCTGACTGTCCAACTAACTCCTAACAGCAGGGCACCAGGATTCTCAGCACAGCACGCCCGAGCTGGACCTAATTCCACGGATGGGGGATAAGCAGAAGGGAGCCTGCACGTCTGGACCAGACTGGGCTGGGACTTCGCAGGTCACTGGAGGCAGGATGAGAAACGCAGATTTCCTGCCCCTCCTGGGAAGGAAGCCCTCCATGTGGAAGCTGGGGCTACGAGTTCTATTGAAGCGGGAGAGTGAGTTTTGCGTCTCACGGCATCGATGAATGAATCTCATGGACAAAAGAGAGTGAGTAAAGCGATGAAGTTTTATTAAGTAAGGATACAGAAAAAGCTCTCGGGAGTGAGAGGGGTCCCGACAGGGTTGCCAACGTGGGCCTCTGCTGACAAGTCTTTTATTCAGACCTGAGGAGGGAGCTTGTGGCTGTATCCTTCCTGTGAGGTCTTGGTTTGAGTCAAGACTGGTGATAGCATCTTTAATGGCTTCTTCTTTGCGGTCTGGTTATTCTTTGTCACAATGTGACTGTCATAAAAAGACCCACCTCTGATGCCCAGGGCAGGGTGGGCTGGTTGGTTCCCTTATCTCTGGTTTCCTTACCCCTCGGCATTTCTGGGGGTTTTGGTGAGCCTGATTACATAGCCTCCTACCTATCCCTCCCTACCTCTCCCTGCCTGTCCCTTCTTCACTATGCTCTTGGCTGCACCAGTCGGGACTGAAGTCCCGCTGAGTTTGGAATGGGGATTGAGGGAGTGGTTTTGTTACAAATACCACAGATTCTCACTTTTCTTATAAAATTTTCATAGATTTTTTTTGAACAGATGTGTCTTCATTTGCCACATGCTCTTAGGACCATTTCCAGAGGCTTTACATAGTCGTTTCTGATAATAATTTTCACCGGTTCCACTGGGTAGAGGGTTCACAAAATTCCTCTGTCATTCTAGAAATTGATCTCATTGCATTTCAGATATTTGTATTTAATGGGTTTGTATCAGGGACACATTTTACTCCCGATCCTTAGAGAACACGCAGGCTGGTTTTCAAAAAGGACTGATTGTACTCTGTTTTAAATCTAAGGTTATTAGTGAGAACTAGAGGTCTGAATGTTGTTTGCACGGTTAGTGAGATATGTGCTTCTACCAGCAGTTCATTCATTCATTCAGCAAATTCACGTCTAAGGTCCGGCAATCCCCGGCATGGTTCTAAGTGCTTATGACACTGAGTTAAAACAGAACAACAACAACAACAGAAAACAAGTCCTTTTCTCCCACAGGTGCTTGAAATCGAGTGGGTACAGACAGGCGATAAACAAGAAGAGAGAAACGTAGTCAAGGTAAAGAGAGGTTACAGTAGGTGCTATGAAGGCAGCAGGACCACCTGATAGATGTGAGGATGTCTAAAGTGATGAATCACAGCTGAGGCTGAAAGATGAGAAGGAGCCAGTCATGCAAAGCCAAGAAAAAGCATTTCGGGTAGAGCAACCAATGAATGGAAAGAAGGGTCTGGGAGAGCAGGCAGCAGCCAGATCGGGTAGACTCGTAGGCCATGGTACTGAGTTCGAGTTTTATTCTCAGGGCAGTGGGAGACCATCGGAAAGTTTTAGGCAGAGGAGTGGGGGCAGTCCATGAGGGATGCTGTGGGAAGCAGGCTTCAAATGTTTAAAATCAAACTTTCCAGCAGTGACCTCTATCCTCAGCCAATATTCCACATACGTTTTTAGAGGTTCTTGACTCTGTTTCCTGGACATCCTTCTCTCTAACAGAAGGTGACTTGTTTCATTACTCCACCATCAGCACAAGCAGCACATTGACTTCTCCCGGTTAGACCTCCCACTGTAATTCTGCCATAGGCTCCTCATTACTCTCATTACTCTTTTTGCGAAGGAAACCGTCTTGGGTTTGTCCTGCGTAATTCAATTGTCTTTCCCCTCTACTTTTTACACCCGTAGGCATTCCCGTCTGTGAAGCAACTTCAAAATCTACGATGACACAATGCCTTCCTGCCCCCTCTTCTGATCTAGAGATGCTTATCTTAATTTCCCAATGATCACTGGAGGCTAGAAGCTCCCTAACACCCTGGTTGAGTTTCCCTGACTCTGCCAAGACCCTAAGTCAAGTAGTAAATTCTGTGAAAACAAACACTTTAAGTCTCCCAGTGGAGCACTGGGTTTAAACAACACTGCGTTCCTCCTGCAAGGAAACACGTCTTCTTTATGGCTTCAGATTTTCCTTTATATGGTTTTCTTAAAGAAAGGCATACCCTGGGCAGTATGTTCTCCTGACTCAATCCTGTGATGACGGTTTGCGGTAATGGAGGCCCCAGAGTGTGGTTGAGAGTGTGGCCTTGGATTCTTGGGTCTAAGCCCTGGCTTAATGACTTCACAGTAGGTCTTTGGACAAGTTGACTTCTTTAAGATGCCCATGCTTCATCTTTAAAATAGGGATGAAATAGGATAAAGTAGCACTGGCCTCATAGGGCTATTGTGGGCATCAGCAAATACGATGTCTGGCCCGTAGCAAGCTCTGGGCAGGTGTTGGTACTAGCCTCACATAAGAAAAAGTGACCAGATTGGTTTATTGACATAAAAACACACATGATGTTGGGGGCGGGGAGAGAGGGTGAGAGCTTGAGCACAATTACCACCCTCTATCCTGAGTGCTCTCGTGGCTCTTGCAGGAACTAGGGCACAGAGTTGGAGGGCAGATGCTGAGGTTGATGGGAACTGAGGATTAGAGAGGCTTCCAAAAGCTTTGAAATACAGTCTTACCTCAATCCCCCGGCAGCCGTCTGAGCTGAAAAATGCAGCTCATCCACTCTATCTAGAAACCCTCACCCTGGCTGGAGTCACCACCCAGAGGAGTGGACTGCATGGGTGGGTTGGCTGTCTAGATATAGGCTGATATGTACTCAGTACTCTCTCTAAAGAGAGACAAGTTTGGTAGTGAAATTTGGAAATTATAAGAAAGAAACAGCACAAGGAGGTAGAAAAAGCAGTGGATTTGTGATCAGGGGGCTTGAGCCTTAGTCCTGCCTCAGGTATTAGCAGGCTGGAAGATTCTGGAAAACTCTCCCCCTGTTCATTGGTTTTCTCATCTGAATGATGAGTAGGTGAGATAGATGATCTGGAAAGACACCTCTTAAAGTTGTGATACGGTAAAAACATAGTTATTCTTATTTTCCCAAATTCCCTAGCACAGGGGCGCCTGGGTAGCTCTGTTGGTTAAGCATCTGCCTTCAGCTTGGGTCATGATCCCAGGGTCCTGGGATGGAGCCCCGTGTTGGGCTCCCTGCTCAGCGGACAGTCTGCTTCTCCCTCTCCCTCTGCTCCTCCCCTGCTTGTGCTCTCTCTCTCTCTCTCTCAAATAAATAAATAAAATATTAAAAAAAAAACCCAAATCCCAATGCAGAGGGAGTGGAGGAGGAGAATTGGGCCCCCCAAATGGGAAGCGACAGGAAACAGTTATGCAGACTGTTGGAATTAGCATCTCACTACTTGTGTTCACCTTAGAAATAAGCTGACTAAAATTGTCACATAAACTAGAATGGCTAAAATGAAAAAGAACCAATACCGAGTGCTGGGAAGGATGTGGAAAGACTGACACTCTTGTGTACTGCCGTTGGGAGTGTCATCAGCACAACCCGTCTGGAAAACTGGCATATCTGTTAAATTAGCTGAACCACGTACTTACTTTATGACCCGAGTTTCACCCCTACAGTTATCCCCAACAGAAATGCCCACCTTTATGCACCAAAAGACACGTACAAGCGTGTTCAGGGCAGCGCTACATGCATTTCCCCAAGCCTGGAAATGGCTCACATGCCTGCCTTGGAGTCAAGGGGATGCCCAAAGCCTGGTATAGTCATAGTCACGGAATGAAATGAACTACCGCTGCGATACCGGGAAGACCCTCGCAAACACGTTGAGTGAAAGAAGTCAGACACAAAGTACCTTTTCATTGATTCCATTTATACAAAGTTTAAAGACAGTCTAAACAAATGTGCTGGAAGTCAGGAGAGTGGTTACCCTCTGCGGGGATCGGTGTGATTGGTAGGGGGCACGTGGAGGCTCCTGCAGTGCCGGTAATAGTCGGGGGTGGTGGCGCTGGTGGCACAGGGGAGTTTGCTTTGTGACTATTAATTAAGCTGTCTATTTTTGATCTGGATATATGGGATACTTCAATAAGTTTGCAAAAAAAAAAAAAAAAAAAGCTCACATATACAAATCATTCCCGAGTTTATGTCCCCTCTGAGGAAAGAGAAGAGCCATATTCTTGCAGCAGGCATATATATCCCTCAATCTTGGAGTGTAAAAAGAAAAAAAAAAGCCACTTTAAGTTTTCTCAACTGAACTTCATTTGTATTCTGGGTCCCTCTTCTCACCTTGCCCCCAGCGCATGTCTCATTCTGCTCGCGGTGGAAGCAAGATCAGTCAAGCCTGCCTCTCCCTCCTCGCCTGTCTCCCCTGGCTTGTGTCTGAGCTTCAGGGCTCTTGCACCAGCCAGAGTGGAGCTGGGGAGGGCTGATCCCGACCCAGGTGACGTCCCCCGAGAGGGCCCTGTTCTCATCGGTCTCTGGTGACTTGCCCGCACAGATGACTGCGCTGTCCTCGTGCTCTCATCATAAGGCCTCCCGGCATCACCCTGTGAGCTCAAAACCAACACTTACTTGTCACAGCATTCTTCCGCAGCAGTGAGAGCTGCACCACTGTCCAAATCCGAGAGGAAGCCTGGGGAGAGAAGATGGTCCTTACAGAAAATCCTGGGGGAAGCATGAGACAATGTCTCTGCACAGTTTCATCTGATAAATCTGTTTGTCTTGGTAGCCTGTGTCATCTGTTTTGTGAGTCGATTTCCCAAAGGAGGAGGAACACAAGGTGGGATGGCGTAGAAGGAGAGAGAAAGGTAAAGGGTTGGTGTGTTCACTCCCTAGGACTGCCGTAACAAATCACCATAAAGGGGGTGACCTAAAACAAATTTCATTCCCTCACAATCCTGGAGGTTAGAAATCCGAAATCAAGATGTTGGTAAAACATCCATTTATGTGTCTATCACCAACCCTCCCCACACCACCCGGGGCTATGAGCTCTTCCAGGATGGGAACGAAATCTTATTATTCATCTTTTATCCCCAGCCCAGGGCCTGGCACAATATAGGTGCCCAATGAGTGTTTGTTGGACAGAACTGAATTGTTTGCCTATCACTTACGATAATTGTCTTGTTTCATGCTTTGCCATCAGTCATAAGCAGATACGCAAGCCAAATATGTTCTTGAGTGATTAGGGAAATCATACAACCACAGGCTGTCAGAATCAGGGGGTAGCCTAGAGATTTTCTAATCTAGGAATAGTAGATGGCCAACATTCACCTTGTCATTCCCTGATCTGCCCCTGTGGCAGACATCTCTAATCTATAATGGCATTCTTTCCCACTAAGCTTGGATACAGCTTCAGAATAGTTCTCAATATGGAACTCCAAAAGAGGAAATCAATTTGCTGTTTCTTGGGAAGTTCAACTCCATGTTTCCCAATAGATGAGAAAATCGAGACCCAAAGTAAAGAGATGTGTCCAAGCTGATGGTGACAGAACTAGAGCTGGAATACCATCTTCTAATTCTGAGGGCCCTGATTGTTCTGCCCCCTCCCACAAGGTTTTCCAGAATGTTCCAGTGAAATGCACATCATTGAACAACTGCATTAAACAACACTGATTCACCCAGTGAGAAAAACTGTTTCTTTTTCAAACTTTCTGATTATATCAAAGAAGTCCCACTTTCACTCTGTTACGTCTTTAACACTCTTATTTTTTTAAGAAAGTGTAGGTGCAAATCCAGAGTCTTCAAGGGGCAAGATATCTGGTTAGAATTTAACATCACCTATCGTCTTCCTTTTACTTACGCTTATGATCGCCATCCAATTATAACAAACTTTCCACATGTGGCAGCTATGATATTTTCCTTTTTAAACAAATATACTTAAGTTTTTCAAGAGTCAGTATAAAGAAAAAATATTAACTAAATACAGTATAGCTAGTACACAAATGTGGTCAAAAAACAAAAAGCAAGAAAAAGAAAAGCTTAGGCAATATGGGGTCGCACCGTGCAACAGCCTTATTCACGACTCCTCTATACTCTCCTCTCCAGGACAAATAATGCTCCCCCCCAGTTTCTTGACCAGAAAAGTATGAATTTTTGCTTCGTCCCCTGCCCCCTCTTAGGATTTCTTTGTCCCCAGGTTCTTGCTTGCCAGTGCCCAGCCTCCCCAGTTGCTAGACTCTGTCATTTTCAGCATAGCTCCCTCCATCTGCCAAAACCCAATCCCGGCTGCCTCTCTGCAAACCATATGGCCTGGCAGACAAGGCGGGCTCAGCGTCGATCCAAGAGTTGAAAGCAAATCCAGCTTAACGCCCATCCTCCCTTCTTAGCAGGAGAGGAAGCAAACTGTGTTGCCCTGTCCTACTTATCCTCAGCTTGAGGGACGTCGGTCCTAGCTAGCCCATGGTGCCAGCCCCTGCCTGCCCTGGACCCCGCTGTGTTCCTTCTGCACAGGGACTCTTCTTAGACTCTTCTGGGCCTTTTCTTAGAAAGGAGCATTATGTGTTCCTCAGTGGATGATGGACTTCAAGCTAACAAACCTTCCTCTGGTCAGGAGGGGATGGGCCAGCCAGCCTCCCTCACAGGATAAGGCAGTGAAGGCCCACAAAGGCTGGCCACAGGTGAAATGGGGGCCTCGGGGTAGTCTAGGAAGGCTTCTGGGTCGGCACGCACAGTGCCTCGGGGTGCCATGCCAGTAAGCCAGGCAGCTTGTTCCTGGAGGTCAGCATCACCGTGTGTCTTCTCTCAATGGATAAGGTGAAGTAAAGCCACATCAGCCCATTGGAGAAAAGGAAAAGAAGAAAGAGAAGAAAGAGGAACAAAGGGGCCAAAGAGGAAGATGGAGAGGATCTACCCAAGGCTGCTTGTAGAGTTTTCTGAGACCAAACAAAAGGTACCATGAAAGGGCATTCCAGACTCTAGTGGATGCAGCTGGCCCATTCACAAAGGCTCCATCCAACCGCGATGGCAGGAACAAGTGCTGACAGAGCCCCACTGTGCGCTGGCTGGCTTTTATTCAGCAGGCATGCCTGAGGGCCTACTATGTGCTAGGTTCTGGAGCTCTAGCAGAGCACAAGACAGGCAGGGTCCTTGCCCTCACAGAGCCAGCATGGCGGTGCTGTGAGAGTCACAGGAGCACATGGGCACTAGAACCAGAGTGCCTGAGTTTTAAGCCCCCCGCCCTGCATCTTGGCTGTGTGACCTTGAGTATGCATTTCCGTAAAACGGGAATAATAAGGGCCGCATGTAAAGGGTTTTGATCAAAACTGAAAGATATAATAATGTCAGGGTGAGCTTGTGGTGATTCCTCACTGTGGCTTTCATTTGCATTTCCCTAATGTCTAACGATGTTAAGCATCTTTCTATGTACTTATTTGCCATCCCAATGTCTTTTTTGGTAATGTGTCTATGCAAATCTTTCGCATTTTTTTATTGGATTTTTCATCACGTTTCTAAGCTATAAGAGGTCATTATATAGTCTAGATGTAAGTCCTTTATCAGACATATATTATTTCCCCCAGAGGTGGCTTGTCTTTTCATTTTCTTAATGGTGCCTTTCTAAAAGCAAAGGTTCTTAATTTTTATGAAGTCCAATTTACCAATTTTTTTCCCTTTAAAGTGCTTTCAATAAGATATCGAAGAAATCTTTGCCTAACTTAGATTTTACAGTTTTATTGCTTACATTTAGGACTTTGATCCATTTTAAGCTAATTTTTGTGCATGGTGTGAGCTTAAGGTCAAGGTTCAATTTTTTGTACATGAATAATGACAGTGTTTCTAAATCTCTTTTTAAAGGTGAAAGAAGAGGCCCAAGGAGGCCAAGGAAGGAGCCCCAAATCACACAGGTTATGAGATGCTGAGCTACACTTGAGCCCAGGTCTCCTGATTCCAGACGAAGTACCTCCACCACCTGGATGCTTACGCTATCTCTCAGGGGGCAGTCCAGGCCAGGTGGGGAGGCAAACTGACCTTATTTCCCATCCTGGCCCCATCACGTACCTCGAGCAAGTTACATGGGCCTTCTAAGCTTCCCCCTGTTTATTTACAAAATGGGGCTAATCAGAGGACCTCCATCAGAAGGTTGTCCGGACTATTTGAAATTATGTGTATGACGTGTTTAGCATTTAGCCAGTGCTTCATGCAAGTCAGTGTGCTGGGATGCCTTTCCTCACATTCTCCACCTCTGCCTGGACTGGAGCCTATACCCAGCCCCTGCTGGGCTTTGGCCTACTCCAGACTCGTACAGCAGGAGCCTTGGCCGGAAGCTGAGAAAAGGGACCGACACTTCCTGCCATGATAATCCAGTGGGATTGTACCGCCTGAGTTGTTGGACCTGAGCGGCAGGCCAGTATGTTTGTCTAATAGACGTCCCACCTTGCCCCTGTTTTAGTAGCCCCTCCCCACCGCCTCTCCCGAGCCTCATGTGCACAAGATACAGAGACCAAAGGCTATGGTACCGGACCCGCTCCAGGATGGTTCCACGCCTTGCCTTCTGGAATTCACACCCTGTGTAATCTCTTCAGTGACCTGCTTCCAAACAATAGAAATGATGACAAAGGTGATGGGATGTCATGTCCCAATGACAGTACAAAAGATTGTGACACAAGTCTTGCAAAAAAGACTCTCTAGCAGGCTTTGCAGAAGCAAGTGGCCATGTTCTGAAGGCTCACGTGGTAAAGAACTGAAGGCGGCCTCCTTCAAACAACCATCAAGAAACGGAGGGTGGCTTTCGGCCTATCAGCCAGTGAGAAACTGAGGCCGTCAGAAAGCTGGATTCTGCCGATAGCCATGTGAGCTTGGAAGCAATCTTCCTCCAGTAGAGCTTTGGGAAGACACTGCAGTCCCGCCGACACCTGGATTTAAGCCTTGTGAGAACTCGGAGCCAGGGGCACCAGCCAACCAGGGCCTGGACTCATGACCCACAGACACTAGGAGATAATAAATGTGTGTGTGTGTTTTTTAATCACTAAATTTGTGGCAATTTGTTACACAGTGATAGATAATGGATATAGACAAGAAACAACAATTGTTGGAGAGGATGTGGAGAAAGGGGATCCCTCCTACATTGTTGGTGGGAATGCAAGTTGGTACAACCACTCTGGAAAACAGTGTGGAGGTCCCTTAAAAAGTTAAAAATTGAGCTACCCTATGACCCAGCCATTGCACTACTGGGTGTTTACCCCAAAGATACAGACGTAGTGAAGAGAAGGGCCATATGCACCCCAATGTTCATAGCAGCATTGTCCACAATAGCTAAATCGTGGAAGGAGCCAAGATGCCCTTCAACAGATGACTGGATTAAGAAGTTGTGGTCCATATATACAATGGAATATTACTCAGCTATCAGAAAGAACGAGTTCTCAACATTTGCTGCAACATGGACGGCACTGGAGGAGATAATGCTTAGTGAAATAAGTCAAGCAGAGAAAGACAACTACCATATGATTTCTCTCATCTATGGAACATAAGAACTAGGATGATCGGTAGGGGAAGAAAGGGATAAAGAAGGGGGTAATCAGAAGGGGGAATGAAACATGAGAGACTATGGACTATGAGAAACAAACTGAGGGCCTCAGGAGGAATGGGATAGACTGGTGATGAGTAGTAAGGAGGGCACGTATTGCATGGTGCACTGGGTGTTATAAGCAATTAATGAATCATCAAACTTTACATAGGAAACCGGGGATGTACTGTATGGTGACTAACATAATATAACAAAAAATCATTAAAAAAAAAAAGATAATGGATATGGAAACCCAGAGAAAGAAGACGCAGCAGCTGGAGAGAAGAGCAAAGGCAGTGAATGACCCAGGGAAGTAGTGAGAGCCAGACTCCCTTCACGTGCATCTGGGGAGTCTCCCTTTGTGCTTCTGTCTGTGCTCAGAGACCCAGATGGAAACTCCAGAAGACCCATGCCTTTCTGGATAACTCTTGGGTAACAGACAGTCCTACCACCACCTTAAGTAGCAAACTCGGTCTCATTTTGGTAGTTACAGCACCTGGTCCCTTGAAATGAGCAAAAGGGGAGTGCAAAAGAGACTGACTGTTTCCCCGTGTCCTTTCCTTCCGGTGGGACCAGCTGCAGGCCGGCCTCTTGCCTCCCGAGTGAGCCACGGGGCCAGCTGTTCATTTCTTTCTCTACTTCTCTTCCCTTGGCTTACTCATGAGGGCCTCTGTTTTCTTCAACATTGGAGTACAGAAAGGGATGCGAAGGGGTGGACGGAAGAAAGTAAGCAAAGAGTTACCTGGCTGGCACTGAGGTGAGATGACTCTGGGGGCCAGGGGCCAGCAGGGGTTCCACCGGTTCTTTATTTTCTGAGCACGTATGGGGTTCTTCCGTGTCTGTCCAGTGGGGTTCCCCTGATCTGCTCTTCCCATGATGCAAACACAATTTCTCCATCATGTGAATGCTCCCCACTTACCATCCTCAGCTTCAGTTCATTTCCTGAAGGGCCACAGCATGCAAGCTCTCTGTAGGGGTAACTTGCCTTCTAGAAAAAACCCTTTGGGGCAAGATTCCTTTTAGATGGCCCCGTGATAACATTTCTGCTGGGGATTCTATATGTGGTCCCCAGTAGTCACATCCCTGTCACCTGCCAATGGAGGAGAGAGCAGTTACTCCCCAGCATGGCAGCAACGCCATTTCCTTCTACGGTAGCAATTCTTCAGATTTCTCAAGTGTGTATCAACCATCAGTCCGTGATGCCCACCTCCAACTGCAAGGGACATGCATATATCAGCTGCCAAGTGGTCTTCTGTTAAAGGTCGCTTTTCACACTGAAGGTGAAGGGAGACCGCTCCCCATTTTCCCTCTGGAAGGTGGGGCTTACCAACTAGAAGCAGATCAATCCAAAGACAGTTTGTCACAAATTCTTCAAAATTTACTCTTGATCATCGGATGCCCTGAAATTGTTTTTTTTTTTTTTTTTTAAAGTGGGCTTCACGCCCAGCGCAGAGTGCAACGTGGGGCCCAAACTCACAACTCCGAGACGAAGACCTGAGCTGAACTCAAGAGTCGGATGCTTAACCGACTGAGCCACCCAGGCACCCCTGAAGTTGGTTATTTTCAAAGTTGTATTTTGGTTTAGTTCCCTCGCTCTGGGATTTCGTATCTATTGTACGGCGGTGCTTCAGCTGAACTGATTTTGATGTAACATCTTGCTATATGAGATCATTGGTCTGGTGACCTCTCCAACAACCGTCATCCTTTCCTCCTTGGCTCACTGGAGTGAACAGACCTGGGGCAATTTGGTTGTTTGGCACAAATCAGAGTCTTTTTAGTGTAGCCTTTGGTGGTTAGAGGCAGGAAGAAGTGATAGAGCCCTTTTCTTGCTATCTTGCTCCGAGATGGTCAGGTGAAACTCCGCAAGCATACAGGGGTATTTATTAGCAAGCAGGCAAACAAGTGCTCTTTGTCTTTGGAAAGACTGCACTTTGTCCTCCTCTCCCTGCCTTGGTTCCCTGGCAAGCCCCTTGCAGGAGCAGCTCCCTGTGAAACAGCTTTCCGTAAAGCATAATCAGAGGCCTCATCACCAGGCCAGCTGGTGGGATCCTCCATGGGAAGGTGTAGGGCTACAGGGCCCCAGAACTTCCGCCTCTGGTACTGACAGCTGAGCATGCTAGTTTCTTCTACCTTCTTCATGCACGAGTGGTGCATTCTGCTACCCCACTCCTAAGTGATCTTCAGCACAGCTTATTTCACCAATAAAAACCTATTCCTAACATTCCTTATGCTAATTAACAAACGAAAGGCATTGATTCAGATAAGGACTCTTCATATACTAATTAACCACTCATTCTTAGAGTGTTGATTGGCATTAACTTGCTCACATACACATCACACCACTCGTACTGAAGTATTTTAAAGTAAATTACTAGGCACACGATATACCACTAATAGAACCCTGATTTTGTTTGGGGTTTCAAGTATGCAGCCCTGAGAGATGAATCATGATTGATTTTGCTAATCCAATCGCGACAAACACAGCCTCTTTTTCTCAGACATTCATTTTTCCAGCCTTTCTTTGTGGTCATAGGTGACCACATGATTGAGTGCTGGTCTGGGAAGTAAAAAGGGAAGTGTGCTGAGAAATGCTTTCCTCCCTGATAAAAGAGAGACACTGGGAAGTGCATCTCTCAGCACCTTTTCTGCCTTTGTTTCTGTCTTGATATGTGGTCAGGAGAAAATGTGATGCTTATCACTGGGGCAGCCACTTTGCAATCATGAGGCCTCCAGGACAAGGATGAAAAGCTCAAATGCTGAGGATGGCAGAATGGAAAGGCTTGGGTTCCGATGATCTTGCTGAGTTACTGACCATCCCTCGGACTTGTGCCTTTTTTTTCAGTAAGAAATAAACCTGCCTCTGGTTTTAGTCATTGTTAGTTAGGTTTTCTATTATTTTCAGCCCAAAGTATCCCAATTGATACATTTGGCCTGAGATAAACACATAAGAGAGGAACCTTTTCTAAACATCTAATTCTCTAGGGTAACACACACACACACACACACACACACACACACACACACACACACTTCCCTCCCACCCCAGGGCTGGAGACCTATCCTTCTCAAAGAGTTAGTACAAGCCCATCTTTTCAGAGTGCTCTGGTCAGTGCTCGCCTCGGTTTCTTCATCTCTAACTTAGCAAGAGTAGCATCTTCCCTAAAGATCTCATGGGCTTAGGATAAAAATTAAATAAGGTAATTTAAATGAGAGAGGATTTGGGATAGAGCTTAAAGCCACATATCCTGGGTTGAAACCACAGTAAATTGAATGAGCAAATTATTTCTCTGTGCCCTAATTTCCTCTTCAGCAAAATGAGGATAAAAATAATACCTGTTTCAAAGGGCTTTTATTAGGCCTTAATGAGTGAATACATGTAAGGCGCTTACAATAGCAAGCAGCAAAAGTAAGCACTATGTAAGCATTCGCTATAGTCATTATCATTATCATTACATCTGAAAGGGCTTTGAGAAATGTAAGTGCACTCTGTGAAAGCATAAGAGGGCAATGATAACACTGATCACCCCAAGTTAGTAATAAAGGAATATTAGTGAAACCAACAGGACTTATGATTTCAGGGGGAGAAGAAGAGGAAAGAAGAGATGAACCAAAGAAAGGGAAGAGAAGGGCGTGGGAGGGGTTGGAAAGTGAGGGAAGGAAGAGGAGCTGAGAGGAGAGGAAACGCATGGCAGGTAGGATTGCGCGGAAGTAGAAATATGGGCTAAGTGACAAGAACAGGAAGAAACTGCCCATTTTCCTTTCAGCAGGCATCACTGTGACTTTGGGAGAACATTGTTCAAAATGGGCCATTTCCCACAGAGAGTCATGTGGCTTATCCACAATGTCATCCATTGTGCCTGAGCTGCATTAAAAGCATCGAAACCAGCCCTTCACCTTAGGGCACTGCCTGTGGCGCCATTATTTCCATGACAAACACAATCATTCCTGGGAAGCAGAACAGGAAAGTAGCTGAAATGTCCGTAATAGGGTAAGAAATTCAGAGCTGCCACGCATTCCACATTATTGAGGTTGCCTGTGCTTGAGATTCCCATCCTGGGGCGCCGAAGGGCCCTATTTTTGAACAGAACACTGGCAGCTCACACATGGGGTCCAGATGTCTCACCTCCTGATGCCGGGTACGCACTAAACCGGGAACAAGTGAATTCATTCCCAAGTCTAACACCTTAACTGCTCAATTCCCCACCCCCCTCAGAGAGATCTATTCCTCATCTCTGTTGAAGATCCCTGGCTGGGCTCTTGACCTCATGGTTCCCGCACAACCTCCCTCTCTACCTGTTCCCTCCCCCTCAGTGTAAATGCCCTATAAACATTTTTGATTTTAAAAAGGGAAGTGCTATACTAAAGAACCAAGCAAGACTCTTAGGGACCTACTAAATCCTAGCACTTAATAAATATTAGTTACCCTTCATTTCCCTTCTGTAAATTAGGTCTTTCATATCATCTCTATCTCAATCTTTCACGTAGGCAGCGAAGTATAACCTTGAAGGCTAGTGGCTTTGGGCACTACAGATGGGAAAAACCATCTGCAAGTAGATTATCATTTGATAAATCATTAGTCACATTATTTTTAAAACAAAATGGGCTGATGAAGGAATCTACTATTTAACTCATAGAATCAAATCCAAGAGCTCATATCAGTTAGGATATAGAGATCCCGTTCTCTAGCAACAACAGAAAACCACATCAACAAACAACAACAAAAGTGGGAGAAGGGCCTTTTTAGATAAGCGCAGACCAGAGACCATTTTAATCTCTAGGGGGCGCTGCTTAGGCTTTGGGAGACACAAGCCTGCTGGGGGCAGAACAGTTTAGTGGGAACAAGGAGAAGTCAGCCAAGCTTTTCAAGGCTCTGCATGGGCTGGCATGGCTGATTGGGGTGTGGAAGAGCCACAAACTCAGAGCTAGCCCTCCCCATCTACCTTTATCCCCCGCACAGACATTTTATTCAATTAGTGGATTCATTGAAAAGCCTGGTATAGGTGTGGAAAGCACAGAGAGAGAGCAAAGTCTCCTGGTGCTTAAATTCCAAAACCCTGCGGAAGGGAGGGGCCTGATCTCCCCGAAGACATTTAAACCAGAGGATAAGGGGAACTAACTGTACTGGCCAGGCAGTCCCAATTCAGCTCCACAGCTAATTAGCTCGCTGAGTTCAGCCCCTAAGAATAGCTGCATATCAGACAAAAGGGTGAGCCCTTTCTGGAAGCCATGATAATCCCCTTCAGTCTCTGTTGGTCTTTCACAGTGTCTGAAATATAACAAAAAATTATGACGTGAAGATGCAGGAAAATGTGACCCACAGTAAGAAGCAACATGAAATCTATCAGTGGACTTGGACCCACAGATGATCCATGTGATGAAATTTTCAGAAAAGAACTTATTTACGGTTACTATAACTATGAACAAATTTAGAAGAAGGTTTAAATGGGGTTAGAGATGGAGAATTTTATCAAATAAATGAAAAATAAGCAAAAGAACCAAATAGGAATTATGTAACTGAAATAGATACATATAAATTATTGTGTCACAGGATTTCTTCTCTAAGTGCCTGAGGTTCTTGGTCACGATGCTTCGAGGAACGAAGAGGTAGACCAGACAGAATGGTGGGCAGCAAAGCAAGGTTTATTGAGCCATAGTAAAGTTATAGAATGATGGCATCAAGCTTCCAAAGAGGGAAGGGACCCAAGGGGGTTGCCACCGGAGTCTCTAAGTCTAGGGGTTTTTATGGGCCTTTGGCGGGCTGTTTTAATCCGATTAACCCTCCCTGTGCCAGTCAGGTTTTTGTCCCCTATCTACCACATGAGAAAGAGTGGAGGGCTCCTTCCAGGGTGGTGTAAAATCCTTTTAAGGGTGGTTTCCTCTTAGGGTGGGGGCCCCTTGTCCCTGCTGCCTTTCTTCCAGCTTTCCGTGGTCAACTGGATGGGCTGAACAGTAGACCGCACAAAGTGCAACAGAGGATGAGTGAACTCCAAGCGAGCCAATAGAGATGATTCAACTAGAGCAGAGAAAAAAATAGATTGACAAAAAGAACACTATCAAAGACCTGTGGAAAAGTATAAACTCAACTAACAGAAGTGTAACTGAAATCTCAGAAATAGAGAAGAGAGAAAATAGAGGAGAAAAAATATTTGAAGAGATGGTGGCCCCAAATTTTCCAAAACAGATGAAACACTTTAGCTCACAGGTGTTAAGAGCATGCCAAACACAAAGCAGAATAAATACAAATAACAAACACCAACAAACCCCGTTTACATAATCTCCCCTATTGTTTTTTTTCCTCAGAAAGGTGATTAAAAAAATAAATAAAATGGGGTGGGTTTTTACTCTGTGACCCTTCATTAATTTGTCATGTCAGTCCTATTGATCTTTGCTCTGAGATGACACATTTAACTAATTGTTTCTTTTCTGAGTGAACTTGAGAGAGTGTGTATATATATTTTGAACGGGAGCAAGTTCCAAGCTCTGTAGTACAGAAAATAAATTTGTAAACTGCTCTGGCTTCCCCTCAGAGCTCAGTGTATTCCAAAGTGGCGAAAGCAGAAGGACCTGGAAAGAGAATGCCTGGGTAGGGGAGTGAAATATTATGTTTCTTCAGGGGAGGAATTTGAGACATATTTCAAATGGCTGTCTCCTATAATTTGTAAGTTTGAATTGCTTGCTCATTTCAAACAGGAAGCTCTGTCCGTGTGCAGGGACACGCACACACACACACACACACACACACACACACGCTGCAGGGTCTTTCAAGGTAAACCATCAAACACGTCTTACAACAAATTCTTTCTTGTACATCAGAACCACTATCAACTTGCAGTTTCTGAAGAGAATTAACTCTCCTTGTCAATCACGTTTTCCGTAAGCCCAAGGCCGTCCACACTGGCGTTCTCTGCAGTCAGGAAAGGAGTCAATCCACAAATGAGGTGACCTGCCATTTGGGCAACACATTTGCTGTTGGAATGTGCTTCTTATCTTCCTGGCAAATTCACTGGAGAAACACTTCACCTTGGCCGCTCCGCAGCGCACTTCTGCCCCTCCAGCCTGGTCTGTGTGCAGGAATCCAAGTGCACTCCATGTTTGCCTGAAAACTTGCCCACAGTTCATTACCGGGGAGGCCAGTCTATTTGATCGCAACCAAACTGAGGTTCCGGAAGCATTCATTTTGCAATGAGTCCAAATTTTCTGTGTCATTGACCCTATTCCTCTCAGAGAACCAAAGTGGAGAAAGCTTAGCTGTTTATAAACATAGCATATAAATTAATCATGATTTAAGTCCTGAAGCTTTTTTTTTTCCAATAGTAAAAAGGTCAAAGCAAATGCCATGCCACAGCCTTTCTACCACGAACAGCTGCTTCCCTAAAAAAAAAGTTGCACTAACAAAATCCACCCTATAATAATTTCCATCATTTATTGACTGCTGCTTCTGTGCGGGGCATTGTGCTAAGGCCTCCCAAGATGACTTCACGGACTTCTCATAATCTTATGAGATGAACATTACTGTTGTCCTCATTTTACAAATGAAGAAATTGAGGCAGAGAGCTTAAATCATTTTTATACTATTGTCCATGGGGCCTGGATTCAAAATCGAATTCAAAGAAGTCTAACTCATAGGGCTTTCTCATAACCACGATTTTTGACTGCTTCCCATTTAAAACAAACAGGCAAGTTGTAGCATTGGAGAAAAAGAGATGAGGAGTTAGAGAGTTTCTTCTACACAATTTTATCATCTTTGCTGTCTGTCGTTAGCACAACCATGAAACAGATTGTAGCAGAATTTGCAACTACAAATGGCCAACAACCCACACTGAGAAACTCACCGCACTGACAGGTAGCGATGTGCTGCCCTGTCTGGGGAGACCACCTTTCTCAGCCAAGTGGTGCACGTTCCCCCGTGATTGCATCAGAGGCTAAGGTTCTGCACAGGGAAAACTGTGTGCTCTAAGTGGTCAATGCCACCACATTTCGTTTGCACTAGGCTAACTCAAGCATAGTAGTTGGGGAAATATCTGCAAACAGAAGGTAGAATTTCGAGTATGAATGGTTTAGATGTTTTTAAGGAGTCCCATGTTTATCTCCTGCCATGTCTGGATCCTGAGCTTCATGGTGTAGGTAATAAGGCACCAAGTTCACTGTAATGACTTTTTCTTTCATAGTCTGCAATTAGCAGGTAATCTGGGGCATTTTGTATCCTGGGAAATCGCCACGGACTTGTAGCCTTGTCTTTGTGTCTCACACCCCACTGAAGAGTTAGATGGAGATTCAGCGTATTAGTCAGATTTCTGCTGTGATAATGCTGTGTAACAAATAATCCAAACCCTTCCATCTCAGTGGCTTACAACAAGAAGAATCTATTTCATGCTCATGGGAATGTAGGTTGCTTGTGAATTGGCTTGGCTCAGCAGGGAGAGGCTGAACTCCACTCTATGATTGAGTTAAAATCTGCTCCATGTGTCTTTATTCTAGAACTCGGGCTGAGAGAGCAATAGCTACCTGAGATATGGCCGTATGGTCAAATGCAAAAGTCTGAGGTGTCTGACAGAAATTTGCTATGCCTCTTAAAGTATCTGCTCAGAACCAACACCTTGTCACTTTATTTCTGCCTAAATCAATTGTTCAAAGCAAGTCATATAGTCAAGTCTCAAGTGAATGGGATGGGGATATATGCTCTGCCCACTCTTGTGACAGGCACTGGGAAGTACGTGGCAGAGGGCATGGGTGTATAATTCTTTATAGAAAGGAATAAAGATTTGGGAACAATAATCCAATCTACCACACTTGGTATTTCCCATAGGACTCTGCTCATATCTTTTTTTATAGGACCTATCATACTTTACTACAATCATATTTATATATGTGATTCTCCCATACCGACTGGTTCACTGGTCATTCCCAGCCCCAGGGACCAGGGCACTGCTTGTGACATTAGATATTCAGTAAATAAGTCATGAATGTTTGCATGAAGACACTTACAAGCCAAGTATTATGAGCATACACAAGTTATGAAATTCTCAAAATTAGATTACACCAGAGCATCATCTATAGGACAGCTGGTAATTACTGGTTCAGAAAGCAATTATTCAGAAGTCTTATTTTGAAATGCCCCAGTTTTGAATCATTTCATGCATTAAGTCAGTATATATTTATGGAGTCCCAACTATGTGCCAGGTGCAAGGACATAAAGTGAGTAGGATAGACATAGTTACTGTTCTCACACGCTAGTGGGCAAGAGACACAAACAGGAGATTATCACACTGTGTGATAAGTGGCATGGCTATGGAAGGTTACAACCTCGGTTTCAGGTTTGGGCAGCTGGGTGGATGGTGATATGATGACATTTACTAAGAAGGAATACAGGAGAAGGAATAATCTGTTGGATGGGGTGATAGGATGAGGACAGGACATTGTGGATGTTGATGGATTAGAGGTACTGTGGTACTTCCTAAAAAAGACACCCAGGTGGCTGTTGAATCCGAGAGTCTTAATTTCAGAGGAGATATATGATCTGAGACAAGAAATCTATGATTCACCTGTACATATGTGTATAATATAATAAAAATATATATCTGGTTTTTGTCACAGTTCCTGGCACAAAACTTCAAAAACCTTAGAATTTCTTAGTGACAAGAGTTACTTTGTTCTTCTAATGAGGTCACTCTTGGTGAGCCATAGAGAGCTTTGCAATGCCAGCGGGTCATCAAAAAGACCAACCACATGATTAGTGGGTTAAAACGTTGGACAAGCCCAACCTCCAGGGAAGAAAGTACTGGAGACCGAGTTCAATCACATGACCAAAGATGCCTACATATTGAAACCCCAATAACAGTTCTGGACACCAAGGCTCAGAAGAGCTCCTGATTGGTGAGCAAACTGATGTAATGGGAGGATGGTGTGTCTGGATCCCATGAAAATGAACATAGAACCTATGCGCCCTGGCCTGTTCCCCTTGGATCTTGTCCTATGCGTCTCTTGGCTGTTCCTGAGTTGTACCTTTTATAATAAAATTGTAATCATAAATATGTCACTTTCAGTGAATTCTGTCAGTTGTGCTAGCTAATTATTGAAACTGAGGGGGTCACAGGAACCCCTATATTCATAGCCAGACAGTCAGAAGTGTGGGTGTTCCCTGAGACCTGGGCTTGTATCTGAAGTGGAGGCAATCTTGTGAGAGAATTTTCCCTTAACTTGTAGGGCTCACACTGACTCCAGGTAGCTGATGTCAGAATTGAATTACATTGCCGGACAGCTATTTGATGTCAGAGAATTTTTGTCAGAACAATGTCTAAGCTGAGACCATTTGCTACTGATGAGTGGACACAGAGAAGACCATCTAGTGCAGAACCTCAGGGAATATGGACATTAATACAATGTTCCCCAAAATGTCATTTTAATGCCACGGGTGCTAAATTGAGCTTAAGTGGTCTAGAAATAAACTTCTGTTATCTAATAATTCTGTATTTATTATAAACGTGTTGAGAAAGTAATACTGGTTTTTTATTTATAGAAAGTAATACTGGTTTTTCCATGAATAACAGTGCTATAAAGTTTCCTTGTAAGGGAATTAATTTGAGTTTAGAAGGTGAGCCAATTAAAATAAAAATATTGGCAAAAAACTGAAGAGGTGATACTCAGATGACTACGTTCGTTCATTCAACAAATATTTATAGAGTGCCTAGCATGTGCCAGGTCTGGGAATCTAGCAGTAAACAAAGACCAAAAAAAAAAAAAAAAAAAAAAGCCTGCCCTCATGTGGCTTATATTCCAATGGGGGAGAAAGAGAACAATCAAGATAGGTAAGTAACATATAGAATACAGCAGATAGTAATAAGTGCTATAGTGATAAAAAGGCAGGAATCTGGATAAGTTTGGGGCAGGAGGGCAGAAATTTTAGATTTCAAGGCCATCAAGGCCAAGGAAGATATCATGGCCAAGGAAGGCCATGGAAGATATCATCAAGAAGATGACAACTCAGGGGCGCCTGGGTGGCACAGCGGTTAAGCGTCTGCCTTCGGCTCAGGGCGTGATCCCGGCGTTATGGGATCGAGCCCCACATCAGGCTCCTCCGCTATGAGCCTGCTTCTTCCTCTCCCACTCCCCCTGCTTGTGTTCCCTCTCGCTGGCTGTCTCTATCTCTGTCGAATAAATAAATAAAATCTTTAAAAAAAAAAAAAAAAGAAGAAGATGACAACTGAGAAGGAAGGCCAAGGAAGATATCATCAAGAAGATGACAACTGAGAAAGTCTTGAAGGAATAAGGGAAGTTTGTGAATATTCGGGAGAAAAGCATTCCAGCAGAAGAAGGAGTAAGTGCAAGGGCCCTGGGGCAGGAGTGTGCCTGGAAGCAAGGAGGCCAATATGGCTGGAGAGGAATAACAAGGGTGCAAGAGATGGATGAGAAGAGCCGCTCATCGTCAATGCAGATAGAAAAGGCTGAAACTAGGCACAAGTTGACAGTTACTTGCAATCAATTGATCCAAGATGAGGATGGGAGGAAGGTGCTCAGAACCAAGTGGAAACTGGTGTCTCAGATAAGAAGAGTGTGGCTTCCATGGGAATGGGTGGGGAAAAAAATGCCTGCCACAAAGTAGACTCTGCCAAGCTGTCCCAGGGAGAAGATCATCTTCATGATTCAAGACCTATCTCTTTCTAGCCTGACTGCACCGTGGGCAGCTACCCAATAGCTACCCCCAGGCCTGCCACCTCCACTGACCTCAACCCAGTCAATCCCATTTATCTCTGTGTTTGATTGCGGCCTGGCGTCCTTCCGTCTAATTAGTGAAAGAGCTCCACTCATTTGCATTTGCATTACTTATGCCGCATTTACCTGGAAAGTACTGAAGATGACATGCAAATCACAAGGAGAGGCTAGAAATCTCCTAACTGAGGGTAAAGAACTGTAAGCTAATTAAACCTCATCCGGTTTGTGGCACCATGACTGCAATACAGCTTCCCGAAGTAAAATAAAACAAAATCCACACGAGGGCTACTGCCAGGGGAGTTCAGGGACCTCCTTCTACAGCTGTCTCCTCTATCCCCACCCACCTCAAATTCTTTTAGCCCCGGGAGCTACTAAGTATTCCAAGGCCACACAGCTCCCCGATAAGCAATGCTCAGGAACGCCAGTTACCTTCCAAACTTCCTAAACTTCAAGTTTTATCAGTGCCGTGGAGTTGGAACTTGTGTGGGGAAGTGGACTGGAGTTCTAGGCCCCAAAGCCCAAATTTCTTTGTCTTTTAAACTGTAGTTTTGTTTGTTGAAAGTCATCTAAATTTTGTGTTATTCTCTGTAATGCATCTGTGCTGTGTCTTGGTTTTCATGGACTTCCTCCCCCCAATTTTGAGTAAAATTGAGGCTCCAGGAGAAAGGATTATTTTATTTTATTATTTTTTTAAATTTTGATTCCAGTAGAGCTAACATACGGTGTGGTGTGAGTTTCAGGTGTGCAATATAGTGACTCAGCACCTCCATCCGTCACCCGGTGCTCATCACAAGTGCCCTCCTTCATCCCCAGCCCCTATTTCACCCATACTCCCCCACCCCTGGCAGCCGTCAGTCTAGTCTCTGTAGTTCAGAGTCCATTTCGTGATTTGTCTCTCTCTTTTGTTTCCTTTGCTCATTTGTTTTGTTTCTTAAATTCCGCATGACTGAAATTATGTGGTATTTGCCTCTCTCTGACTTATTTCACTTAGCGTTATCCTCTAGCTCCATTCGACTCGTTACAAAAGGCAAAATTTCATTCTTTTTGATGGCCAAATTTAAATGTATATCCCACATCTTCTTTATCCATTCATTTATCAATGGACACTTGGACCGTTTTTATGGTTTGGCTCTTGTAGGTAATGCTGCTATAAACATCAGGGTGCAGTTATCCTTTTGAATTCGTGTTTTTGTGTTCCTTGGGTAAATACCCAGTAGTGGGATTACTAGATCATAGGGTAGTTCTATTTTTAACTTTTTGAGGAAACTCCACACTGTTTCCACAGTGGCTGACCCAGTTTGCATTCCCCCAATAGTGCAAGAGGGTGCCTTTTTCTCCACATTCTCGCCAACACTTGTTGTTTCTTGTGTTTTTTATTTTAGCCATTCTGACAGGTGTGAGGTGATCTCTCATTGTCGTTTTGATCTGCATTTCCCTGATGGCGATACTGAGCATTTTTCATGCATCTGTTGGCCATCTGGATGTCTTCTTTGGAGAGAAGATCATGTTTAATTCAAGCTCCTTCTACATCACTATCCGATTCTGGGAAGACCAGCACTGCGGGGTGTCATCCTCTATGATACCGCCCTCTTGGCAGACCTCCTCGGAATAATCAACGACACATCAGTGACACATCAGTGACATGCAGTCTTTTGTCACCACTCTTCCATTTGTAGATTTTGACTTCCCATTAATTGTAAGATCCCGTGGGCAGGTGTCCTGGAAGCAGTGTCTACTCTGTTATGGACTAAGTCGTTGTGTCCCCTTCCCCCAAATTCATATGTTGAAACCTTAACCTCCAATGTAATAGTATTCAGAGCTAGGGACCTTTGGGAGGTAATTAATGTTAGATGAGGTCATGAGGTTGGGGCCCTCATAATGGGATTAGTGCCCTTAGAAGAAGAGCCACCAGAGAGCAGGTGCGCGTGCGCGCTCTCTCTCTCTCTCTCTCTCTCTCTCCTTGCATACTCATGTACCAAAGAGAGCTCACATGAGGACACAGTGAGAAGGCGACCATCCACAAGCCAGGAAGAAAGATCTCACCAGAACCCAACCCTTCTGGCACCCTGGACTTCTAGCCTCTACAACCGTAAGAAATAAATGTCTGTCGTTTAAACCACCCAGTCTATGGTATTTGTTATGGCAGCACGAACAGATTAAGACAGTGTTTCTAGGCCTCCCTTTCTTCCTTTGTTGGGACCGCACTCTTCACCTTCGTCCCCTTCCATAAGAGGAGGCCGTCCTCTTAAAATAACTGAAACTACCCAGGTTACAGCTGATTGGTCCACTCTGGATAAGTGTCTTCCTCCTTCCTCACCCATGCCATGACTGGGTCAGACCAATCAGAGAATTTCCATAAGCGTCCACAATGTGGAAGTCATTCTCTGTCCAGTGGCATGAGCAGAAAGGGTAAAATCGGGGGGTGTTCATGGACATTGTCCTACCATGCAGAGAATGAGGCCAGCACAGAAGGCACAGGGGATGTGAGAACGAAGCAGAGGCCTGATATTGCTTCCAGTTTTCCTAAGCCCTGGCTGTGGCCCTGCCCTTCCTGTGAGTTGAGATTTATGCTTGTATTCTGGGGCCAATAAATTCCCCCTTTACTTCAGCAACTTTGGCAGAATGTCTGTCACTTGCTCTAGGAGGAATTAAATGTAATACTTCTTCAGAAAGCTGAACAGAAGTCAGGGGACTAATAAGTACTTGTTGATTGCTTGTTTACCACTTATTGGCTTAAGTCTTGCCGAGAGAAACCATACTGGGAAAATACTGACTGCTAGAGATTCCAACCAGAGGACATAACCACAGGCAATTCATGCTTGTAGTGCTGGTGAAATTCTGACTACAGACTAGCCTAGCCCAAGGGGTGAAAACAAATGAAGGGGCCTCTGGCTAGGAGGGGGAGAAACAGACACAGTGATGGCTTCACCCCAGGACAGTACCCTCAAAATGATGACAAGAAATGAAGGAGAAGGTGCATAGTCTGGGCCAAGGATCAGAAGACCTAGATGTTCATCCTGGATCTACTACTGACGAGGCGTGGGACTCTGGAGTAATCACAGGGCTTGTGTTTTCTCATCTATAAAACATGATGAGAAAGAGGCCCGCCGAGACACCTTTAGAGATGTAAAAGGTGAGGCTTCCCCTTCCCTTTGCTCATTGTGGGGTGGGGGGTACTTTTGAACCCATCCCTTCATCTGAACGGAGTCTAAGGAGGTCATCCTATTCTGCCCAAGGTGTGCCAATCCCAGCAGGTGGCAGTCACCAGTACACATCTACTGTCTGGAAGGGAAAGAGATGGTCCTTGGGAGGGTCTTTCCTCAGATGGACACCTGGACATCCCCAGTCTGGACTGACACTATGGGAAGGGATTTAGGGGCCATCAAATTTACTATGGGGGAGAATGTTTGCTTCTAAATCAAGGCAGCAGGGTGACAAGCTTGCAGGGACAGAGAACTGGGCCAGGCAAACAGGAGCCAAACACTGAGCCAATGGCTGCTCCTGTTTGGCAGATGATAATGAGGACCCAGGGAAACACGATCTTGTGAGAAAAGAAATACACAGAAATCAGATTGTACTGTGAAATCTCACTGTTTTAAAATGTGAGCACCAACACAACAATGACAACAACAAGAAACACTGTCAGGGCAAAAACAACACAACAACAATAAAAAACTATGCCTGTGCACTCAATCTGAGCCATGGCCTTGGTCCATATGGTGTGTACATTAGATTATGACTCCAAGTCCCATAATACCTTATCATAGCAACCCGCTAGAGCTGCCAGTGCCCCAGGGAGGGTCACCAAGAATGGCTAGGATCAACACATTCAAGCTCCCTGATTCGCACGCAAGTAGGGTCTACAGCTGTAGAGTCTGACAGGGGAGGTAGCAGCGTCAGCATGGGTAGTAGTTGAACCAGCAGGGTTTACTGACGAGAACCCTGAGCTTCGCAGCCCTGTGATGCTTGCTCCCACTGCAGTGCTCATGCTGTCCTGAGGCTCTCCTGGTGCTTGTGGGGCCTTAGACCTCACCCCGGACCCCAACCCCAGTGCTAAGTTAGGTGGCTTCTGGAAGAGAGAGGTTCCAGAGCTTTAATCTATGTGAACCATCACAATCCCCTGTGTTAAGGTTGGGGTACTGTGGACTCCCCCATCCCAAAGGAATGTGTATATGTCTATGTGGTGGTGTATCTTCATAAGAAGGTTTGGTTTTAAAAGGTCAGATAGTTTTATATTGGATAATGTTTTATCATGTTCGATAATTTTATGATCAATAGCAGTCATTTGGGAAGCCTGTCTCTGGTGGGTTTCCACCTGTTGTACCAAAGCCATAGCTTGGAGCAAACACAGCAGGATTTACTGAAGGCCTCAGAGCTCCAAACCTGAGCCCCCCAAACACGACAAAGAGGAGTGAGGCTGGAGTATCTGCCTCTATGGACACTTTGATTCTCGTCTCTCGCTCTTTCTTCTCTCTCTCCTTCTATCCCAAGCTCCACTTTTCTTTCTTGGCTCCCCAAGGTTGGAAGACCCAAATGAGCCCCCCAAGTCTTTCTTGTGCAGAGAAAGTGGTAAACTCATAAGGAAAGCAAAGAGAGAAAGGAAGAGGTAGAAAGTGGAGAGGTGGCCATTCGAAAATTAGGTCACCCATCTACATTTAATTCTGTTCATTTTTTATGCTGTTTGACCTTGACTTCCCATTTACCTCTGTTTGTTTGGTTGATAAGGAAGCAAAATTCAGACATTTTAAGTGCCAAGAAGGGAAAGAAATTCCAGCCGCCATTGTAGATAAGCCTCCCAGACATGCAGACACATCTCTCAAGCTTGGTTCAGTGGAAACAGACTGGGGATTTCACCACCGAAGTCCCCAGTGTTAGGGGCTGTCAGCTCTGATCATCTATCTTGTTGATTATCCAGGTGCTTTGTTGTTTTGTTTCGTCCTGCCTACTGCCCAGATGGGCTTGATGTCAAATTATCAGTCTGGGGAATGAGGAAATATGGGAAACGGGACTTATGGAAAAGACTGGAAACATATTCTCCAGCATGTTGGAAGGAATCTTCTAAAAACTTATCCCTGATTCCTAAGGTAGAGTCACTCGTGTCCTTTTTTCTGCAGTCCGCTCCTACCTGGGGATGTTAGCCTACGCAGTTAGTGAGCAGTATAACCAGTGGTCCCAATTTCCCACCTGAACAGAGCTCTAGACCCTTCTCAGTCCAGGGCTTAAGGTCATATAAGAGATGTAGGCATATATCAGATGGAGAAGTGAGATAGGGTCCTGATAGTTTGGGTGACCATAAAATTATCTAGACAGCCTGGAGGGTGACAAGGGAGCGTGTTCACAGTTATGCAGACACCAGACAAAAAAGGGTGAGGTTGCCCTTCTTAGGAGTCATGGAGACAAGCAGTCCCGACCTTTTTCTGGGATGAAAATGGGATGAAATTTGAGAATGGGATGAAATTTATGAACTTTCAGCCTGCACAAATGTACACTGTTTTGCATAAACATTCTGGAGTTCCAGAAGCCCTCCTCATCCCATCCATCCATCTCAAGCTAGGAAAACTTTAATAGCAAAGATAATAATAATGGCCTGTAAAACCACCCCTTCCCCAGCCTTCACTAACTAATAGGAGGGAAAGACAGGGGTCCTCAGAGTTCTGCGTGGTCCTAAAGGAACCGCACCCCCATACTCTGCCTTGACACCATCAGGTCAGCACTAATCTCTCTTTGTCTTTCATTCCAGATTTCTCCAGTCAGCAGGATCCCATGCCAGTCCTTATACCCCACACCTCAATCCCCCTAGAGCTCAGGGAGTGGTTGGGAAAACAATTCGCGTGCGCCCTGCTACCACGCTGCACCACGACGCCCATCACCGAGTAGCGTGTTACCTGCCTGACCCCTTTAGGCATGACGTGTCAGGTGCGTGGTGCATAAAAGGCACTTCACAAGCATATTCTGAATGCAAACCTAATTAATAGAAAGCTAACATTTATTGAGCACCTACTACATACCAGGCACGTCAGCTCTTTTGCACATTCTATTTCATTTTGTCTTTACCACAAGCAAGGGAGAGAAGTACTTATAACTTTTATTTTGCAGATGAGGAGACTGAGACTTACCAAATTATGGCTTTGTACCAAAGCCACAGAGCTAGTGAGCAGTGGAGGCAAGGTTCCTTCCAACAGCTGGGCTCCTAAGTACAGGGGATTCAGGAGGCTTAAGTCATTACATGAACTATCCTAAGCCACAGGTTATTCTGTGTCACAGATGGGACATCTTGACCTGTTTTCTGTCTTTGTCTGAGCTGTATTTTCTGTTATTCTAACAGACGGGGAGATAAACCCGATCTGTTCTACACACACACACACACACACACACACACACACACACACACCATTTCTTCCCATAGCACATTTCATAATGAGATTGGGAACACTGGACCTTGAAATATTTGATTAGGACAAGTATCTTCATGAAACTACATGCCATTACTCACTTTCCGCCACCCCTGCGTAAACCATATCCACCAGATGAGGAGTCAGGTTGGACAAATCCATTGGCCCCAATTGAGCATTCACGGCATGCTCGGAGTGCGAGCGGCGGAGCCCAGCGTCCGCTCGGAATGATGCATTGCACCTGCAAGACCGCAGTGGCGCGTTCATTTCTCATTTGTAGGGAGAGTGGGACACCTCTGGAAAGAACAGATCTGGAACAGATGACTGAGGATTGACCAGAAAGCGCACAAGTTGTCAGCTTGAAAGGATCGGATCATCTTCCCAAATAGAGCTCTCACTGCCTCCCTCATTAGCTAAGAGGCTGCTGCAAGGGGAGAGGTGGGAGTGCCCCGATCACCAGAGAAAATCGTGTGTGCAGGGTCTGCAATAGCCTTCACATTCCCATAAAGGCCAATTCTTCACGTGCTGAATAGAGTCACCACTTACTTAGCTGTATTTGTGATATTACAGAAGGTCCAAATTCAGATGATCCCCTTTCTTCCCCTCCAAAGCCCCCAGTGGGGCTAGAAATGTCCACATTAAGGCATTAAAGGTTTCTGATAAATTCACTCATTTGGTATGTATGGACAAGCCAGGAATTGGGCTGAAGGACACAGGTATGGAAAAAGAAGAAGAAGAAAAAAAAAGCAGAGCTCTGGTCTCCCGTCCTCCTGGGGCTAGACTTCACGTGGGGCAGCCACGCTTTCTAAGGAGCGTAATGTTAGGTCATTGGCGGCGCTGTGTCAGCAAGAGCCATGGTGCCCCTGAGTCACCCACAGGACCACAGAGCCTGGAGGTGGGCATCCTAAAGCATCTTAATTCCATCAAGACTGATTGCAGGGTTTTCCAGTAGGATCTCAGAAGCTGTGGTGCCTCCCACTGGCCCCAGAACACTTACACCAGAATCGCTTTGGGTGCTTTGCTCTAAACGCGGATCTCTGGGTCTATGCAATCAGAATCTCAGGGGCCGGACCGAAGATGTGCAAAAGGAACATCTGATGTGCACCCTTGCCACGACCACTGGCCTAGTGCTCAGGGCTCTGGGCCCCTAAGCCCACAATTAGGAGCAAGAGGTTCAACACGTTACTTTGTTCTTTCCACTTTGCTGATTTTTCTCATTGTGCTAGTTAAAAACCATCTATTTAGGAGCTAGTAGAGAGTTTGTGAAGAGCTTGGGTTTTATAAATCAGGAGAGCCAGGTCTAAGTCATCAGTGAGTCATCCCAGTTCCCCTAACAAGTTACTCAGTGAACTCGCCTGGTAGGTGGGGAGCAACGCCTGCCTCTTGGTATCGTTATGGAGGGACTGATGTGCTCATGGCCGGGGCGTGTTTGGTGCGGTGCTTGCACGGGACGGGATCATGACAGCACTGCCGGTGGCGCTGGTGAGACTGAGAGTGACATTGAGGCCCAGGGCCAGGAGGAAGGGGTGCTGACAGAGCCGTGAGTCTGGGGTTTAGAATCTCAGAACTTGGCCAAGTGAGATAAGAAAAGGGACGGGTGAGTCCATGCTCTCGTGGCGTTGTCAGGGCCGCAGGGAGCACCCTAGTTGTGGGGGCTCGGCAAGCTCCATCCCTTGGGTCGGATCCAGCCTGTCATCTGTTCGTAAATAAAGTTATATTGGAACACAGCCAGACGCATGTGTTTACATACCGTCTATGGCTGCTTTCGAGCTACAGCGGCGGAGCTGAGTAGTTGTGACAGGGACCATATGGCCCGCAGAGCCTAAAATATTTACTAACTGGTCCTTTCCAGAAAAAGTTGGCCAATCCCTATTCTAGTGGGCTGATAGAGGGTTTTGTCTAGGAAGAGGGGCCCAAGCGAGGAAGCCAAAGATGCCAGCTCAGCTGACCTGTGCTGCCCACTGACACACACACACACACACACACACACACACTATACAGCCCCACACATACACTACTCCCCACCAGGAGACTGGAAGGATTTGTTCTCCTTCTACGGGTTTCTCAGGGCACCCACCTCCCGACCTGGCCAAAGGGAAGGAGTATGGAGCTGGGAGCGAGGGCACTTAGACCCAGTCCCGGCCCTGCCACTACCCAGCTCTGTGACCTTGAGCGGGTCATTTTAATTTTCTGAGCCTGAGGGTCCTCATCTGTAAAACGAGGGGGCTGGATTTTTGGACCATTTACTAATACTCCATATACCCTAAGTGAGGCATCCCATGCAGGGGCTACTGGTCTTCCTGGGTCTGCCGGAAGTAAGGAGCTGGGAGGTGAGGAGCCGACTGGGTAACCGGCTATCCCCACAGGCCCTCAGCACCAGGCTGCAGGCTCGTGCCCTGGGATGGCAGCATACTCTCTACGTGGCTTTGGACAGAACGGTCAAGAAAGGAGTGTTGATTAGTGTTATGGAATGCATGGTCCCCCCCTACCAAATTCCTAGTTGAAGCCCTAACCCCCAAAGTGATGGTGTTTGGAGGTAGGGCCTTTGTAAGGGAAGTGATTAAGGTTAAGCAAGATCCTTAGGGTGGTGCCCTAATCCATGGGATTGAGGTCCTTGTAGGGGACACCAGAGCCCACTCTGTCTACACAGAGAAAAGACCATGTGAGGACACAGTGAGAAAGTGGCTATCGACAAGCCAGGAAGAGAGGTCTCACCAGAAACTGACCCTACTGGCACCTTGAGCTCGGACTTCTGGTCTCCAGAACTTTGAGAAAATAAATTTCTGTCGTTGAAGCCGCCCAGTCTGTGGTATTTTGTTACGGCCACCGTCACAGACTAATACAGTTAGATTCCTGGCCTGGTGGTTTTGTGAGGAGTAATAGTGGCACAGTGCTTAGCTCCGGGGGCTTCTTCTGCAGAAGAGGATTAGGAAGGAGGAGGAGCAGACGCGGGGCGTCACCGTGATTCGCACCCAGTGTTGCTCAGTTTCATCTCAACGTTCTTTTGCCTGTGGGTTGATGGACCTGGTTGGTTTTGTGTGTGTGTGTGTGTGTGTGTGTGTGTGTGTGTGTGCGCGCGTGTGTGTGTGGTTTTTTGTTCTTTGTTTTTTGGTTTTTTTTTTTTTATGACAAACAGGGAAAAATGGGCTTTGAAGTCAGGAAGTCTACATTCCAATCTCAGTTCCACCATATTATGCAAATGAAGCCCAGCTTCGCTTTTGGGGTTGAGCAGATCTGAGGTCAAAACCTGTTCTGCCTCTAGCTGTGTGACCTTGGGCAAGTTACCCAGCCCTGCTGACGGACAGCTGCTTTATCTATCAAAGGGGAGTGACACCAGTAACTGGCAGGGTCAGTGTGAGGATTAAATGTACCAGAGCATAGAAGGAGCGAGGCCCCCAGTAGGTAAGGCCATGCGCTGTAACAGATGTAGCTTACCAGGAGGCGGTAAGTTACCTTTTGCTAGGTAACAAATTATCCCCAAATTTAGTGGCTTAAAACAACAAATATTTATTATTTCAGTTTGTTTGGAGTAAGAATCCGCACATGGCTAAGCTTGCCATCTCCATTTTAAGGTTTCAAACAGGCTCCAATTAACCCGTTGGTCAGGTCTGTCATCTCATCTGAACTTGACTGGAGCATCTGCTCACTCACGGGATGGGTCAGAAACTGTTTCCTTGCTGTATCAAGAGCCTCATTTCCTTGCTGGCTCTATCAGTTGCTTGCTATGTTGGCCTCTCGGTAGGGCAGCTCATACCATGGCATCTGGCTTCCCACAGAACAAACAAGAAAGCAAAATAGAGTGTCCGATACGGAAGTTATAGTCTTTTTGTAATCGAATCTTAAAAGTGACATCTTATTACTTTAAGCCACATTCTATTCTTTAGAAATCAATCGCTACGTCCAGAAATACTCTCAAGCGCAGGGGATTACCTCGGACATGAAGGCCAGGAGGTGGGGATTGCCGGAGGCCCTCACAGAGGCTGCTGATCACAGTGTAAATTGTGAAGAAGTGTAGAAGCATATTCTGGAATAAGACTACAGCCAATCCTCATTATCTGCAAATTTGTAAATTTGCCTGCTTGCTAAAATTTACTTGTAACTTCAAAATCAATAGTTACGGCACTTTCACGGTCATTTGCAGCCATGTGCAAAGCAGTGCAAAATTCGAGCGCCCCAATTCACATGTCTACAGCCGATATGGGGCAACATAAAGAGCCTAGCCTTGCATTTTTCCTCGGAGCAGTGTTTTAGTATTCGCTAATTCCGTGTTTTGTGGTGACTTATAGAACCCAACTACCAGGAATAGTAAGAATTGATTGTACTTGGGTTTGAAATTCAGTCTCACCACTTGCGCAGCTGAGCCATTCTGAGCAAGCTTCTTAACCTCTCTGTTATATTTTCACTGAATAAAATGAGAATAACAGGGCATACAACCAAGGTCTCTGGGGAGGATGAACTGTAATATTCTGAGCACAGTGGTGACACAGAGTAAATGCTGAATAAGTAGGAGATATTTTTATAATTATTATTGTCTGAGCTCAGTTTCATCAGAATTATATTAAATTTTGGGGGGACTTTCCTATTCTGGGATAGTGCTATGCACAGAGTAGATACTCGTTAACTACATATTGAATAAAATAAAGATTTTCTGGCTCTACCAGGCAGAAGATGTAGAGCTGGAGGAAAGAGAGGACTTCTGTGCCTGGCCTCTGGGTTTGAGATCGTAACTGTGGCTGATGGGGGTGGGAGTGTGAGAAGCATTATAAAAATTCTCCCACCAGAACCCATGTGAAGACACTAAATCCATAGTATTGACAGGCAGTTGACTCACTTCCCCCCAGGAACCCAGAGAATGCCCGGCAGATGGAAATGTACCCAAGACACAGCAGCCGTGGTATTTTCCCCACGTCACCAGGCATGAGGCCAGAAGTGGATTTGGCCATAGTACACAGAGGGATCAATCGTCTGTAAATAAGTCGCCTACGTAGTCTCAGAGATGATTTTTCATCTCTAAACGCCGAGTCATTGCCATAGGAGCTGTAGTGTAAAATCTCTATGGCTTCTGGGTTTGGGATCCAACCTGGGTTTTGCAAATTGCTCTCCAAACCAAAGGCCCAGTCTTCCAAACTGGACAGCATTTGGGAGCTCTCCAAATCAGACTGTCCCGGGGAAGTGGGCACAGGTGGATTTCAAGGGCTACCATCATTCGTCCTCTCTTGGGAAGGCAGAAGAGTTATTTGCAAGAGTTATTGTGGCCGCGGCTGAGTGGGGGTATGCATTATAAGCCTGTTTCTTGAGGGCATCCTGATAAAGCTGTGTGACTCAGGCTCAATTAATCTCTCTGAGACTTAGTTGCCCTCCTCAGTGAAACAGGAATGGTAAACAGTGCCTATTTTACAAATCTATGGAGACTCACCCACGTACGGAGAAAGTAACTTAATTTATCCCCACTAGAGTCTAATCACCACCCACCCCTCCTTCTCAGGGTTTAGTAATAGCTACTTACAATAGCTAACTTGTCTTGAGCGCTAGGTCCCAGGCGCGCTGTCATCCATTCCTCCCCAAACCCTGTTATTATTCCCATTGCAGGGATCAAAGAGCCAAAGGACTGACTCACAGAGCCGTGAAGTTACTTGCCCAAGGTCACCAAGCCAGTAATGGCAGAGCTGGGATTTACCCCCAGGTCATCCGACGGCAGCGTTGTGCTAAGGTCTTGCACCTCCCCTAGAAGATACCTATATTTTAACAAGGACAACATTTTTACCTAACTCAACAGTGGACATTTCAGATGGTATATCCAACCGGTGAGAGAGACAGCTGGGGATGACAGACCATTGCACCTCATCCATGACCATCTTCCCTCGGTTTGAGAGCCGACCACCTAAAAAAGGGGATTGCGGAATTAACCTCACTCATCACTTCTCCCTTCCCAGACATCCTTCCTTCATCTTAAATGCAGAGCTGTGATCAGCTTGGCGTGTTGAGAGACTTCAGGGTCTCAGACAGAGCTTAGGGAACAGAGATGAGGAGGTCAGCAGGCCCCCCACTCCACAGACAACACCACGCCTGCTTTATTTTTCAATAAAACACTATAGATCCCACCTCGACTCAGTGTCAGGGACTGGTCTCAGGACCGGACAGGCTTTACCACGACTCCTCACACAAATATATGAACTGGCAACTCAGAGCACATTTTACACATGAGAAAGTGAAGTCCGAGCAGTCACGTGGACTCGCAACATAGACAAGCGGGAACAGGTAGATCAGGGTTCTGGTCCAGGGCTGCCTGGCCCCAAAGCCGGGACTCCCAGGTCACCGCACGGGGCCCCCAGGAAGCTTCCTTGATTCTGCACACCTGCTGCTGTCTGCTCCAGAAGGTTTCATCAGTCTGGCTGCTCTGGGGTGGCAGCCGAAGCTGCCAGGCTGGGTCAGAGGCTGTTGAACTTGGCAGGAGATGCGTGTGTCCCATAAAACAAAGGCCTCTTTGGAGGCAGAAGGGAGATGTGGCCCCGAACACCAGTTGACATAGATCACGGGTGTCATGTGACTCAGGTTGTAAGTGAACTTTTATCACACCTCCAGGAGCAGTCTCGTGCACCAGGATTCCTGCCTTGGATGTCAACCCCAGTTTTGAAGAATGTTCTCATTCTACCCCTTATAAAGGTCAACAAATAGGCCTGCACCACAAAAAATCCCTTCAAATGTGGAAAATTTTGAAGCAGTAATATCTTGAGCCAGAAGCAATGGAGATTTTTTTTAAGTCAGAGAACAGATTCTGACACCCAAATCTGAGGTGATTTGGGGCCTATTGAACCAAAATTGGCCTCAGCATCACATCCTGGTGGAATTATCCACTGAAATAACATTTCTGGAGGGCCTTTTAACAATATGGATCAAAGAGCTTAAAAATACACAAGGCCTTTTATCCAGCCATTCTGCTTCTAAGGCTGTATCCTGAGGAAACATTCGGAGCTTTGCACAAATGAGTTTACAGCAGCATTATTTTTCAAAAAAAAAAAAAAAAAAGCAATCTCCACGTCCAATAATAGGGGATGGGTTCTATTGACGCACCGTGGTTAAGCAGGCAGGTGCTAGTTCAAAGCTCATTACTCTCCCTCTCGATCCTGCTTCTCCTCCAGTGCTCTCCTTCCAACGATACCCTCATCCATGCAGGTGTACCAGGTAGAAATCTGGGCGTGCTCCTGGATGCCTCTCTCCTATCCGATCGGTCCCCAAGTCCTGCCCCATACAACTCCTAAAAAGATCTCAAACCCATCTATTCTCTCTTATTCACCTGGCATAAATCTAGTCCAAACCACCAACCCCTTCCTCCTGGATACTCTGAGGCTCCCTATATCCACCCACAGTCCCCATCTCCAATCTGTCTTTCCCACCATGTCCAGAGTTCTTTTTCTAAAAGGAAACCTGCTTAGCTTTCTTCCCTGCTTTCCTTCAACTTCTTCCCACTGCACTTGTAATAAAACAATTTTACCTCATGACCAGCTGCAAGACCCGATGGGGGTGGGGGGTCAGCAAACTTTGCTGTAAAGGGTGGGTAGAGGGAGATAGTGAGTTTTCTGTAAAGGGACATAGTAAGTGTTTAAGGGTGGCAGCCTATACCTATGTCTCTGCAGCAACTACTCATTTCTGACACTGTAGTGTGAAAAGAACCATAGACATCACATAGTTGAATAAGCATGCCTGTGTTCCAACAAAACTTTATTTAAAAAGGAAGGTGGTTTGCTGGATTTGGCCAATGGGTTGTAGTTTGCTGACACTTGCCCTCTAGGTTATGAGCCTATTTCCTTCTGCAACTTCCTCAAAGCCCTCCTCTAGTCACTGTCCCCTCATAAGCACCTCAGGCAACCTATTCCCTCAACTGGGAGTTTTTCCTTTCCCTCTGTTCCCTGCCAGCCCCCTCCCCCTATCTCCTTGGTCCAACACATACCCTCCTTTTCTGGCCAGTGATTTCTCACCTTTCTGACCTCAGTTTCAAAGTCCGTTCCTTAGGCGCACTCCCTGATGCACTCAGGCTAGGGTAGGGCCCCTGTTCTCCCAACAGACTCAGTACTTGTCCTCTGTTGAGTTTGCCAAGTTTGAGATTAAATACTTCTCAGTGCATCTGTGTGTTTATATGTCACTTCTGCTCGACCCAAAGTTTCAGGAGGTAAAGGATTATGCATTTGATCACAACTGTATTCCTAGTGCGTGGCAAGGTGCCAATACACACAGACAGCAATAAATATTTATGGAAATGTTGATTGAATAAATGATCACACAACTAGGGGAAAAAATCTGCATGGAAATGTACTGAAATAGTAAGAGATAAATGTCTAGGTGATTTTTGTTTTCTTCTTATACATTCCTCCATTTCTCAAATTTTTCACAAAGAGCATACATTCCTAGTATACTCAGAAAAATAATCAGTGTCGAAAGAAAGGGGGGGTGAAAGAGAGACACAGAGTTTTGTGCCTGTCTCAGCCTATTCATAGTAATGCTATTGGCTAGAAATGCCTAGGGGCACTCACCTGGGCCCTGGTCAGCTTCCCACAAATACCTCCCCTTTCCAAACCAATGTTACGACTGGACCAACCTATATGGTTCTTATGATTGCAAGATGCCCTTCAGCAACAGCATGGGGGAATTTTGAAAAAATAAAAGTGTATTACTTACAAGAGCCAAAAATTGCACAGCACACCTGGGGCCACACAGCAAGGTTCCAAGTAGAGAGAGAGAGAGAACTCTTGGCTCAGGGGCCAGGGATTCTGCTTTTATTGGGTCAAGGGTGGGGCCTAGTGTTTCATGCTTGCTCTTTGTTGGTGAATTTAAAATATAAGAGTGGGCTGGGGTGCTGGGGTGGCTCAGTTGGTTAAGCATCTGACTCTTGACTTCAGCTCAGATCATGATCTCAGGGTCCTGGGATCCAGGCCCACGTCAGCGGGGAGTCTGCTTGAAGATCTCTCTCTCTCTCTCTCAAATGAATAAATAAATCTTTAAAATATAATAAAATAAATTTTAAGAGTGAGAATTTAAAGTGCAAGAAAAGACAAGGGGTCCAAATGATCAGTTATGGAAATCAGCTAAGATCTCTAAAACAAAGGAGCCTCAGTTGGAGAGGTAGCCTGGCCCTTTCTCTAGTCCGTGGCTGGCAATGTGTTTATTGGAGACAGCCAGTCATTGAAGTGGATGCCCCTTTGAAATGGATGTCTCAGCAATCAAAGCTTAAGTTAGGCACTTGCAACACAAAAAAGGGAAAAAAATAATCCAACTGTTAGGGCTAGAGAGAGAGACAGAGAGAAAAAGAGAGACCTAGCTACTGTCTTCCAATAACCTGGAAGCCTGGCTCGTTTTTAGGATACCCCACACTTGGGGCCATTATTTTTCCTCTGCTCATTCAGAGCTGCCTAATAAACCCCTCTACTTCCCTTCTTGTTGCCTTTGCCTGGCCATTCCTCACATTCTACAAGTGTCCCCATCTGGTCCAGGAGCACCTATGTACTTGGACAGTGATTTGCATTAAACCACCCCTGGAAGCAGGTAAACAGCAGTGTACACTCACCTGCATGGTCTAATTCACCTTCCAGAGGCTTCCAACTCCAAGTTTATTTTTTTTTTTTAAGATTTTTTATTTATTTGACAGAGATAGAGACAGCCAGAGAGAGGGAACATAAGCAGGGGGAGCGGGAGAGGAAGAAGCAGGCTCCCAGCGGAGGAGCCTGATGTGGGGCTCGATCCCAGAATGCCGGGATCACGCCCTGAGCCGAAGGCAGACACTTAACGACTGAGCCACTCAGGTGCCCCTTCCAACTCCAAGTTTAGGGAAGGGTTAAAAATCATGTGAGATCATAGGCACTAGTGGCTTTGCAGTGCGGAAACTGTCCATGCAGATGGGAAGTGTGACATCGAATTTATTTATTTCACTCACCAGTGGCTCAGCTTCAAACATCTGGTCATTTCCATGCCAGGCTGGTCTCCAAGTAGTACTTGGGGGCAACAGACCACATGGCCACCATGTTCCTATTCATTCATCCAATAATTCCCTCCACACTGAAGAGAAAGCCAATAAAGATGAGACTAATTATTATCTCCAAATAGAGATAGCATTCTGGTCATCATCTGAAAGAATCTGTGGGAGGAATAAAGAGGGGGTTCATAATTGACAAAAATGTATGGATTATGTAAAGTGTTATGGGGCTACCAAGAAGTAGAGGGTCCATCTCTGTCCTCAGCGCAGAAAGTTTCCAGGCTAGTTGCATATTCAAAATGATCACATAGAAATATCAACAACAATACAAGGTAAGATAAATAGAAGCCATAATTGTCCAACAAGTGATAGTGACAGAGAGTGACATGCAGGTCAACTCCCCCAGTTCTCATGAAGTCAAGGTCACTGCTTCACATCCTTAAGTTTCATGGCATAGCAGAGTGCTACCGGCCCAAGTAACCAAAAAATCCCAGCTCAAAGGTCTTGGGTAACAATGGAAATATCACTTCATATTTGACAAAGTCCCAAGGTAGGGCAGGGATTGGTTGTGTAACGGCTCACGAAGTCATCCAGAATCCTGCTTCTTTCCATCTCTTCACTCTGCCGTCAGTGATTGCTTCAACCTCAGACTTGGAATTTAAATGGCTGGGGCAATTACAGGCATGACATTGAGACATAACAATCCCTTCTTGTGGTTTTCTATTAGGAATGAGAAAACTTCCCTTGGAAACCCTCCAAAAAATTCCCCTAATGTATTCTTGGCTAGAGCTGAGTCATGTGCTCCATGAGACAATCCCTGGCAAAGGGACAGAGATGATCCTCAGATCAATGAGACCCACCACTGGAGGTGGGAATAGGGCTGTCTTCTTCTGGACTGGATACATGGGGAATGGCTTTCGTTAGGAAGGAAGGGTGATGACTGCTAAGCAGGCGACCAATAATGTCTACCACTCGTGCTTAATTCTAAAGGTAAGAAACATTTTAGACCTACAGAACCTGACATTGCAATTACCTTCCTAGCTTCATATCACTACTCTACACCTTCATCACACACACACACACACACACACACACACACACACACACACTCCCCTAGGCTAGCCAGACTCCAATTCTCTCAGTTCTTCAAAAGCGATGTTTCTCATACCACTCTGGAATTCTTTCTGCTTCTCGGCTCTGGGCTAATTACACATCTCTGTTTGCCTAGACCAGTCCTGGTTTATACCTATTATCCTAGCATACTACTAACAGTGCCTACTTCATTCTTGAAAATGTTCCAATTTAGATATGAGCATGAACAATATCAAGAAGAAATGGATTTGGGGATTAGGTGTGCAAAGTCAAGGAGACAGAGGAGTCCTGAGTGCGTCTCAGGCATCTGATCTGAGAGGCTGCATAGGTGGTAGGGTCGGCCATCAAAACAGGGAATCAGGAAGGGGATGGTTTAAAGGAACATGTTAATGAGTGACGTTTATAGTGTTCTGCAGAGTTCAAATAAGGTACAGAACAAAGAGAGTTTATTGACATCAGGAATTCACTGGCTATCTTTCCTGGAGCATTCAGAGAACAGCCCAGAATCATCATTTGAAGGTAGAAGAGGATGTTTATTGATGACCTAGTTTTTAATGGGAAAACGGAGTCTTCACAAGATTCGTTAAGACTCAGTGGCAGAGCCTGGACAAAAACTCCTGACACTTGACTCATCATTCATGGAATTGTCTGCTGTATTATGCTGTCCCTTCCTGGGTGCTGAAATGGTAGGGATGAGTGAAAATGGGAAGGGTGCAGGATCAACACAAATCAGTCTCCATCAGTGTAGACAAAGGATTCTACTCTGCATCTCCGCCATTGCCGCCTTCGTCGTGGCCACTGTTATGTCGAGCTTGGACTGTGGCAGTATCTTCGTCACCGATCTCCCCACTGCCTCCAGCTCATTTTCCTCAAATCAGCAAATACATCACATCACTTCTCTACCTAAAACCCTTCAAAAAATTACCAAAGCTGTTCAAAGGGCGAAAGGAACTGATACTGTAACAACTGGATAAACATCTGGGAAAAAAGTAACTAACCCCCATATGGTCAATAATATAATTCAAGGTGAGTCACAAATCTCAGCATAAAAACTAAAACTACACTGCTTCTAGAAGAAAACTTAGGAAAATAATTCACAACCTGGGGGCAAGCAAAGATTGTTTAGATGCAAAATGAAAAGCACTAACCACACACAAAATGGTTTGATATACGTGTGTGTATGTTTTTGTGCGAGTCCATATATATGTGAAATTAATAAAGAAGACAAAAATCCGTATTAAAGAAACTTCACAAAAGAAGACATAGGAATGGCCAAAAAGCAAATGAAAAGGTGCTCTAAACCATTAGTTATAAAGAGAAGTCAAGTGAAAATGAGAATGAGATACCCCTTCATACCCCATTAGGAGGGTTAAAATTAAAAAGGACAGAAAACCCAAATGTTGACAAGTTTGTGGCCCAACCAGAACTCTAATGCATTGCTGTTTGGAGGATAAAATCCCCGACTACTTTGAAATACTGTAGGCATTTCCTTATAAAGTTAAATACACACCTTTTCAAAGAAGAAGAAAATTAGAAGACTTGCACTATAGAATTTCAAGACTTCTGATAACACTGTAGTAATCAAACTGTGATAATAATGTACGGATAGACATCTAGAACAATGGGACAGAATAGAGAATCCAGAAATAGACCCATAGTATATGATAAATTGATTTTTTTGACAAAGGTCTCAGCTAATTCAATGAGGGAGAGGGTAACCTTTTCAAAAAAATTGTGCAAGAACAAGTGGCTATGCATATACAAAAAAAAAATGAACCTTGAACTCTCATCTCACATCACATATAAAGGTGAACTCAAAATTGATCATAAATCTAAACATAAGACTAAAATTATAAATCTTCTAGAATAGGGGCGCCTGGGTGGCACAGCGGTTAAGCGTCTGCCTTCGGCTCAGGGCGTGATCCCGGCGTTGTGGGATCGAGCCCCACATCAGGCTCTTCTGCTATGAGCCTGCTTCTTCCTCTCCCACTCCCCCTGCTTGTGTTCCCTCTCTCGCTGGCTGTCTCTATCTCTGTCAAATAAATAAATAAAATCTTAAAAAAAAAAAATAAAATAAATCTTCTAGAATAAACCCTTGTGATCTTGGGTTCAGGAAAGGACATCTTAGAAAGGACACAAAGTATGAACCATAAAAGAAAACATATTTAAATTTGGACTTCATCAAAATAGAAAGAAAATTGCTTTTTGAAATCTACTGTTACAAAATTGAAAATATATGCTACAGACTGGGAGAAAATGTTGGCTAAACATGGATTTGATAAAGGATTTGTATAGAAAATACATAAAGAATTCTCAAAACTCAGAAGAAAACAAATAACCTAATTTTTTAAAAATGAAAAAAGATTTGAGCAGACATTTTATCAGACAATATAAGACTGGCACATAAGCACATGAAAAGATGCTCAATATTATTAGTCATTATGAAAATGCAAATGAGAACCAAATGAGGAAAATGGCAAAGTAAGGATCTTTGAAAATTCTTCCCTCAATAAAAGCAATTAAAACTTGCAAAAATGGTTAGAATCAACTTTTTCAGCACTCTGAAAATTAACCAGTCTTGCAGCAATCTGGGGAGCATTTATTCAAGAAAAACAGATAAATCTCAGGAAGAATGCAAGTTCTGTGGCATTCTAATTTGCCCTAGTCCCATTCCCTACTCTCTAGCTCCAGAGTAGTTTTGAAAACTAACCGCCCCAAGTCATGGTAAAAACCAGCAATCTGGCAGCCACCTGAAGAGGTAGAATGGGGTTGGAGCTACTTCAAAGCCCCGTTCCCAAAGAACTGTCATTATATGACATGTCTGGTGATTCCTAGAAGATCGTATTTGCTATATTTATTTGACTTGGGTCAGAACTCACCAGTGCCTCTCTGGGTGCACTAGCCAAAAACAGTTACAGGCAATTGCTTAATTTCATGGTTGTCCGAGGTTGCTGGGGCAAACAAACTGAGGGCTTCAGAGGGGAAGGGGGTGAGGGAATGGGATAGGCTGGTGATGGGTATTAAGGAGGGCACGTATTGCATGGTGCACTGGGTGTTATACACAACTAATGAATCATCGAACTTCACATCAAAAACCAGGGATGTACTGTATGGTGACTAACATAATATAATAAAAAATATTAATAAAAAAATAATTGAATTATTTTTGGGGGAAAAGAACTGTACTATCAAGTCCTGGTCTCCAAAGACAAAATTATAACAACGTTCTGCTAAAAACAAAACAAAACAAAACAAATGAACTAACCAAAAAGCATAAAAGGGAAAGTTAGGGGTGAGATACCCATAAGGCCTTTAAAAGCTTTGACGTGTCTCTGAGAATCTAAAAGGCCATGTGCATACACGGGGCTGTGCACACAGACGGGAAAGATCTGGGAAAGCCCTAAGTTTGGATTGACGTTGAGGCTCTGTACAAGCAGGAAGTGAAGGATAAGGTAGAAACGTCAACTGCCTGGCTGAGTGTTCAAGGCGTGTTCCAGCATTAATGCAGAGCCCTCTGCAAAGACTGGGACTTACATGGGCTCCAGGTGTTTTAAGGCAAACTCTGTCTAATCAACAGATGACCAGTAAGCTAACTAAGCAATGACTTCGTAGTCGCACTGAACAAAATATAAATTTTACAGAAATAGGTCAGAGAAGTCACTAAGCAAACTAACAACAATAACTACAATAAACAGCAACAAGAACCCTGGGGAGGGGAGAGAATCTGATTTCCAGAGTTGCTACATTATATCATTTAAAATGTCCAAGTATCAACGACAGAAAAATTGTGAGATATGTAAAGAAACAAGTATGACTGAAAGCAAAAGGCAATCAGTAGAAACTCTCCGAGAAAGCACAGACATGGGACTTAGTAAACAAAGAATCTAAATTCTTTATTTTAAATATGTTCAAAGAAATAAGGTATACCATGTCCAAAGAACTAAGGGAAATTATGAGAACAATGTCTCACCAAACACAGGATATCAATGAAGAGATAGAAATTATATAAAAGAACCAAATAGAAGCTATGGAGTCAAAAAGTACAACAACTGAAGTGAAACGTCACTAGCCATGCGACAGCATTTTTGAACTGGCTGAAGAAAGATTTAGCAAATATGAAGATAGGTCTATTGAGATTATCCAATCTGAAGAATAGGAAGAAAAAAGAATGAAGAAAAATTAACAGAGCCTCAGGGACCCATGGAACACCTCAGAAACCTATGGAAATCTCCATCAAATATGCAAAATTGGAGTCCCATGAGGAGCGTGGTCATGGTAAGGGGCAGAAAGAATGCTAGAAGAAGTAACGGTCAAAAACTTCCCAAATTTGAGGGAAAGCACCAACCTACGCATCCAAAATGCTCAACAAACCACGTAGGAAAAGACTCAGGGAGATCCATGCCTGGACATAACCATAATCCAAGTGTCAGAACCAACGCCAAATGACATTCTACTGCACGCTAACGAGAATGGCCAAAATTAAAAGGGGCATGAGGTCACTGGCATTCTTATGCATTTCTGGTAGAAATTCAAAGTGGCACAGCTACTTTGGGATACAGTTTTTACTTTCGTATAAATTAAACACACACTTACCGCATAACTCAGCAACTCCACTCTTATGTACCCAAGAGAAATAAAACATAGAATCTCACAAGGACTTATATCTGAATGTTTATAGCAGCTTTTTTTAATGGCAGTCCCAAACTGTAAAAAAAAAAAAAACAAAAAAAAAAACAAAAAACAAACCCTCAGCGTTTACAAATGAATAAACAAATAGTGGCATATCCATTGCATGAAATACTACTCGGCAATACACAGGAATGAACTACTGAGGCATGCATCAACATGGCAGAATCTCAAAAGCATTAGGCCAAGTGAAAGAAATGAGACATAAAATATTACATAACTTGATTTCATTAATATATGAAAGTCTAGAGAAGGCAAAACTATGGTGATAGAAATCCTATCAATGGTTGACCAAGACAATAGATGAGGAACTCATTGACTCCAAAGGGACATAAGGGAACTTCGGGGGAGATGATATAAATGTTCTCTGTTATACCTTTGGTGACTTTTACATACTGTATATATTTGTTAAAACTCGTTAAAAATTTATTTAAAATAGGTGAATTTTATTATATGTAAACGATTCCTTCATAAAATGGATTCATTCAAAAAATAAAAGAAGGGATAATAATATGCATACCTATAGTACAACATTTTCACTCCAGTTATTTACCCAAAAGAAGTGAAAGCATATTTCCTCAAGGAGACTCATACAGAAATGTTTATAGCAGCTTTATTCACAAAGGCTAAAAACCAAAGGAAAAAAGTCCTTCCACAAGAGAGTGGATGAGCCAACTGTAGTCTATTCATACAAATAAATGATACTTAATAATACAAAGACATCGATAACTTGGATGAATCTCAGAAACATTACGGTGGGCAAAATCTAGACTCCGCATAATACAGATTGTATGATTTCATGTGTATGAAACTAAGGAGAAGCAAAACAGGGGCGCCTGGCTGGTTCAGTCAGTTAAGGGTTGACTCTTGATTTCAGCTCAGGTCATGATCTCAGGGGTGTGAGACCTCGCTGGGCATGGAGCCTGCTTAAGATTCTCTCCCTCCCTCTCCCTCTGCCCCCACCTCCACCCCTGCTTGCGCGTGCACACACACTCTCTCTCTCTCTAAAGAAGAGAAGAAGAAGAAGAAGAAGGAGAAGGAGAAGGAGAAGGAGAAGGAGAAGAATTCAAATATACGGTGATAGAAATCAGAAGAGTGGTATTACCTATTGGGGGTGGTAATTGATTTGAAGGGGACGAATGGGAAATTTCTTGGAGGAATCAAAATATTCTCCATCACGGCTAGGGAATTGGTTATAGGGTGTATGCACTTTTATTCTTCGTAGCATGGTACACCTAAGTTCTCTGTGTTGCAGTATATGCAAATTTTACAAACTTTGAAGGATTCTCATTGCATTTAGAATAAAATTCAAACTCCTTATAAAGGCCTTTAAGATACCAGCTCCCTCTCCAATTTCCCTTATTCCACACTGTCCTTCCCTCCCCTTCCTCCAGGCATACGAGCTTCCTTTAGGACCTCAAACCTGCCTTAGTAATCCAGGCCTTTGCACATGCTGTCACTTTTGCCTGGATACTCTCCTCTGCCCCTTTGCTGGGCTGAGTCATTCTCATACTTACAGGTTTCAGATAAAGGCCACCTCCTCCAAGAGGCCTTCTTGACTGTACCTAAAAGTGGCCTCCTTGGTCATTTGCCTCTGTCCCTAGTTGGTTGCACTCACAGTACTTATTAACAGTTCTTCATATTTTGTGGTCTAGTCACTTCTTTTTGCCGCCCACAGAATGGAAGTTCCCAGCTCTATCAACAGTCGTATTTTGTTTTTCATTGTTGAGGGGAGTGGGGATATAGGGTTAAAGTTTGTTTTTGTTTTATTTTTTTTAAATAGATTTATTTATTTGCTAGACAGCATGTGCAAAAGCAAGCAGAAGTGGGGCTGGGAGGGGCAGAGGGAGAGGGAGAAGCAGACTCTTGCTGAGCTGAGAGCCCCGAGGCCCTGGAATCATCATCTGAGCTGAAGGCAGATGCTTAACAGACTAAGCCACCCAGGCGCCCCTAAAGTTAGTTTTTATTTAAAAGCAACAGACATCAATTTTTCTCCAAATCTGTCTCAAGCACTTTTTCATCCCCGCCAGTCCTGACTTTCCAAATTAAATTAAAAGTTCCTAAGGGTGGGCATCAGATTTCTTCATTTCCAAGTGGGACCCCCTAGCCACTCACTTGGTTTGATGCAGCCTGTCGCAAACGCCCTACCTGCCCCCTGTTCAGCCCACCTGCTAATAGGTCAGAATAGAAGAATCCCCAGCCTGGGACATCTTGGTTGGGTCAAGCTAAAAATATTTCTAGAAGACCTCTGTGGAAATACAAATATATTCTTTGGAGTGGATAAAATGTTGTCAGGCAGGTATCATTATTAATAGCACTCTTTTGCTTTTAAAAGTGTCCCGGTTTGGACACGAAATTCTATTGTCGTGCTACCCAGCAGGAAACCTCACTGACACAGTGACAAGGAGGAGACGTAAGTTGTGGTGGGGGCTGAGGGACAGGTAGCTGGCAAGTGAGACAGGTGCATAAGCAGAAAGGAGATATCAGAAATGCAGGAAGGCGCAGGAATGGGGAACGGGGGGCGACGAGAGAGAGCCCATTAAGGGAACAGGAGCCGTTGAGACAAACTTTTCTCCTTAACAACTTTGTCAGGTGCTAGTTCAGACTTAAACCACATTGAACTTTCCTTGAGGTGAAGGTGATCAGCACCAGTCTTGTCTACAGGAAAATTAATGCATACTCACAATTTATATTCAACTTGCAATCCTTGTTTATTCTAGAAAAAGAGTTAGGAGCTTCTCCTTCGACACTTTAATCCTTGGCCTCATCGTTTTCCAGCAGTGGATGGAGCCGAGCACAGATGAAGCGCTGAGGGAGGGCTGCTCGGGAGGGGGGAGGTCCTCTGGGAGCCCACAGGCGGTGGGTTTGAGCACAGAATGCTGGCTAGACGGCACCAGTGCCCTGATCGCTCTGGGTGAGCTACGTGCCATTTCCAAGAACACTTATCTCAGGTTCCCTGGCCTGACAGTTCGCTGTTTGCACCTCTTATGCAGGGCTGGTCTACAGAGAAAAACTGCTTTCCAGATTTATCTCTCTCCTGAGCCTGGAAAAGAATCTCCTTTCCACTCTGACCTCCTGCCACGGCTGTTGGCAGGAGATGATAACCCAGCACCCATCACCCAGTAAAATGTTTCCGGGTGTTTTCCACTGAAGGTCTGCCACGGAGAGAGAGGCTGGATTTGCGTTTCTGCTCCTTCTCCACCACAGACTGCGAAAGCAAGGGCACCCCGGCGGCGAGCGGCTTCACACCCATGCTCACCATAAACCACGCAAAGGGGAGACGAAGTATCGCAGTTTTCATGAAGTGTAGACACCTGTACTCCAAATATGGTCACTTGGCAGCCTTTTGAATCCCCTCACTTTTTCTGCCCCAGCTGGGCTCTCTCTCAGAACTGTTTTCCAAGTGGCAGCTTGTGTTTATTCTTCTGGGCTTTCGGAGAACTTAGGGAAGGAAAAAATCAACAAAGAGTAGTTATGCGCGTGGAAAACCATATGCTTCATAAAACCGGGGATGTGCTGTGTTTAAGGCTACGGGAAGATATGCAAAAATAAACACCTGCGACTTCCCAATCTACCTAGATTAGGAAGTCCAAAAAGCCTGTGCTCATATGCAAAAAATACAGCCTGACTTAAATTCCACAGATTGTTAAAGCTGAAAGCTGAAAGAGCTCCTCCAAGGGTTGCAGATTCATGTGGGGAGCAGACAGGTTGTAGAAATGAGTCAAGAGGGGTAGGCAGGGCCAGGGGGGAACTGGGATGGGGTGGGGACCGCCCAAACTCGTTCCTTCAGGCAAGTATTGCCACTCAACAGCACAGAAACAAGAAAGCTAGAAATCCAGATTCTTTTGTGAATCCTCCTGACTTTTTCAGTGTTCTCGGGTCGTTCAGATTTATTTTAAAATATCGTAGAGGTCGAACAACACTGCAAATAGGATCTGACCCACGGACGTCCAGTTTGAGAACTCTTCTGGAAAGATGCCCTAATTTAGTAATGGATGAGTGGTTTGATGTAAAGGAAAGCTTTCATGAAGTCACACTGATGACGACTACCAGATGTCACCAGGGCTCAGCTTTCACAACTCTTGTCCTGGTATTCTTTCTCCTAATTCTGATACTGTGCGACCTGCTTTAACAGGGGATGATGCTTCATGGATAGGTTTTCAGATGATCAATTCAGTTGTGCATTTTTCCTGTCATTTTTTTTTTCTATTTGTCCCTCAAGATCCATTCTGCATCCTTCTTTATCTTGCTTTGTCTCAAGAGGCTGACCTGTACTGTCTAGCCCTTGTCCTTTGGCCTTCAGTGGAGGTTACCCAATGAGAGCCCCCAATAAGAGCTCGGAGAGAAGGTGGGAGGAAATTGATGTGCTTCTGTCCACGAAAGGCTCCTGTCAAGCAGCATGTTCCTCGGAGCTTATTTCTCCGGGTTTTAGGAACCACACCCTCTTGCCCCAGACTTAGAGGTGGCTTCTAATTATTGCTGGATTCAGAGTGCTTCGTTCTTCCTTGTTGGGCTCCCCAAACCCTGTCCATAAGTTTGTGAATAGTTCCTTTATGAATATATCTTTAATTACCAGCTGAGGCAGAGTAAGCAGCTAGCCTGGTTTGCCTGAGACTTTCTTTTAGCACTAAAAATCTCGTGTCCTGGGAAATCCCTCAGTCCTGGGCAAAGCGATAGTTTGTCAAGCTATGTATGAGCTCTGTCTGTATCCTTCTTTAAAACCTGCTGCTTCCTTTATCATTCTATTCCTTCTCTCATACCTTTAATAATGTCACACATTCTTACTTTATTTCTTTATGAGAATATTTAACTATTCTTACACTATCTTACAGATACTTCTATTATTTCTGGTTCTTAGAGAGCTCTTTAGCCTTTTGCTGCGCTGATGACTCTCACTCATGGTGGTTAATTTTCCTGTGTGAGTCCTTTGTGGCTCTTGTGCCCCAGCAGTTTCACGATTGCTTCTATTTTATCCTAAGGGTTCAACAGACCTGAGCAGCTCGTCCTAACTTCGTAGCGGTACACATTTGGATACCACACCCATATGTGGCACAGACTTGGGATTATGGTTTCTTGGACATACCTTTTTTTTCCCTTCTTTAAACCAGAGCCTTAGACAGGTGGCAAGCTTTCTTCTCTCTTTCCCAGACTCAAATGTGGAGATTTTATACTCACCATTCTATAGACATGTAACTTGTCAAGGCTCACAGCTTTATGCCGAAGCTCTGGTCTGGTTTCCCTGCCTGGCAAGGGCTTGAGGCCACATCTCCCAGAAATCTAGCAAGTGTCAAGTCCCTAACCTTTAGCTATCAGGGGCTGTATCTGGGTCAGAAATTTTGCAGAAATGCCAGCCCTCCATTACAGTCCTGGCTTTGATTCCCCTTTTCATTCCTTACACCAGGGGATTTTTTCCCTGTCTTTCATGCCAGAATTTTATAAAATTCTATTTCTATCTTTTCATTCAGCCTTTCTATGAATCTGTTCTGCCATACTGTCAGAACCAAAGATTACTTTGAAACACTGAAGTTCATACGCAGCATAAACTAGAAATATGCTTTAATGCCGTGGTGCTTCGGCCCTTGCAGAGTCAGTGAGAGAATTTGGCTCACAAATTGAGGCCAAAATGCAGCAAGTCTGAGGGGCCAGGCTTGGATACCTAACCAAGTGTGAGTCACTTCTGATGCTAGTCTAGTCTTATTTAAGGTGATTGGCACCATGAGGCAAGGTGGAAATGAAATATTCATTGCCCATTCAATATTACCTAATTTGTATGTCCAAGTGTTGACAAAAGAGAAGCCTTTGCCATCTACTTTATGAGTAATTGTAAATTAATAGGCAACCCCGCACCCATTCTAGTGAGAAGAGAATAACTTACATTTGCCAACTGCTCGACAACATGGCCCGGTTTCAACTGCAGATGTCACCCATCCTGCTGGAAATTTAGAGGGATCGAGAGACTTCCTAAAGGAGGCAACTCTGAATAACACTACAGAATGTGGAATCGGAGAATCTTAAATAACCAAGGTTAAAAAAACATTGAAGATCATCTTATTTCACAGGTGAGGAAGATGAAGCCCAACCAGGATTTCAGGTTTAGACATTTCTTCCAACTCTTCCAAGCACTTTCACAGTACAGCTCAATAATCATTTTGCTCCTGCCGTTGTGTTCTCATTATATGGCTGGCTAGATTTTTTTTTTCATCGAAAAGTTGTATCGAACAGATCTTTGAATGCCCCATACCTGCACGGATCTTACAGGCGGGACCACAGTGCTACATCCGTCAGAATGACTTACAGCCCAAAGATGGCAGCTTGTTCTGCGTTTGCTTAATGAATACATAGGGCCCTGAGGTTTCCTAGGGCTTGATCAGAGAGGAAATGCCCAGGGTTTTGGTGCTTTGCAAATGTCAGTCTGAAGTTCCAGATATTTCTCCTAACCCGTAGGTTGTCAGTCCAAGAACCAGGCCCCCACAGCACAAAGCAGATGCCTCGACCCACTCCCCAGCTGGAGCCCTCTTTAAGGGGTTTCCGCTCAAGTCAAGAGCTAGGAGTGGGAGACCCTCGTTCTGAGTCTCATTTTTTCATCCAATAACAGAGGCAAGAGCCAGTGGGAGAGGGTCCCAGAGGAAGAAGGCAACGTGGGAGAGAAGCATATGGGAGAAGCATTACTGTAATTAGAAAAGGGGAAAACTAGTAAGTGTTGTTTCAGTCCTTTGCGTTAGTTCTCTTATTAATCATTACCAAAATGCTGTGAGCTAAGTACCACTCTTAATCTCATTTTACAGATGAGAAAACTGAGGCACAAAGCAGTCAAGTAGGAGATCACACAGCTGGTAAAGGGCAGAAGCAGAATTTGATTCAGGCACTCTGACTCAAGAACCTCCAATCTTAACCACTATACATGCTGTGTCCTGTACCCTGGGGAGCACCACAGCTCACCCATGATGTGTACCTGTCCTTGTGAGACTGCTCAGGAATGCGCCCCTCTAGTAGAGTTTTAGGTTTTAATACTAACAATACCTGGATACTTGTTATATACAAACACTGGTTTAAGTGCTTTATATGCACATATTACCTCATTTATCCTCACAACTCTATGAGGTGTTATTATTCCCATTTTACTGATAAGAAAACTGAGGTTGAAAGGAGGTTAAGTTACTAGCCCAACATCAGACAGGTAGTCAGCCGTAGAGGCCATATTCAAATCCAGACCTTCTAATTTCAAAGTCTGAGCTCTCGTTACTATGACAGTGGATCTCAAAGTTCAATGTGTACCGTGGGAATCTTTTAAGAAAGCAGATCTCAGGCCTCTACTCCCAGGTTCTGAATCAGTCGATCTGGGGAAATCCCAGGAATCTGTCTTCTTAAACTTTTCAGAATTGAGGACTCTTGCTTTGCCAACTCCCACCTCACCATACTGCCTCTATGACTGAAACAGATCAGACATACACTGGTCAGTGGATTTCAGTTCTAACAACATAGTATGGCTAAAGCCTGCTCTCTGCTGCTGGTCAGATTATCCAAACCCAATAGATTGCACGCTATTGCTCACTGTATTGGCTCATTACATTGTGGATGTTCTTTTCCCCCCCTCTGCACATAGACCTGAGTAATAAGGTGTCTGTGTTAGTTGGGACATTTTTCATTGCAAATGACAAAAATACAATTAAAACAAACTTTTGCAAAAGGGGAGAATTCACTGGCCATTGAACTGAAGATTCCAGGAGTAAATTTACCTTCAGGTATGGCTTGATCCAGGTAGTCAACTGGTATCACCTGAAATTCGTCTCTGTCTACTTCTCAGTTTTGTTTTCCTCTGTGTTGGCTTCATTCTCAGGTCCAGCCTCCCCTCAAGAGCTGATGGCCATCTGAAACTCCAAGCCATATTCGTGTAGTTTAGTGACTCCTGCAGAAAGAGAGAGCCTCATTCCCGATTGTTTTGGCAAAAATCCCGAGTCCGAGTCTCATCAAGCTGTGTTGATTTAAATTCTCATTCTTGAGCCAAACACTGTAGCCTGAGGGTGTAGAATATTCCAACTGGTTAAACCTGGTAGGTGGGGGTGGGAGGTGCAGGGTCAGCCTGATCATAGCACATGAAATGAGACTGAGGGGGAGGTGGTTCCCCCCCCCAAATAATGAAGGACATAAAAGGAATAGATGAGAGGCAGGTGAAAGTTACCCAAGCCCAGCATTGGAGCAAGACGTCTGATTCCTGGAGCAGAGATGACCAGGCCACAATTGATTCTTCTCTAGGGAAACTGACCCATCAGGCTTTTCCCATACTCATAACTGAGTTAAGGTGGAATGGGAACCCTAACATTTCAGGTACTATCAGAACAAAACAAAACAAACTTGGCCCTTTACAAATGGAATAGAACACACAATAAAATTTCAGAGTTGAGAAGGATCTTATTGATCTTCCAGCCCAGCCACTTAATTTTGACATTTTAAAAAACCAACAGAATTAACCATTTTGAGTTAGAAACATCAATAAACCATTTACTGAGCACACAAGTAAGGAGCAAGTTTGTTGACGTCTGTGGAAACAGCACTAGAAAGTTTGGAGTCTTGAGTTCCAGTTCCAGACAAAGGAGGCAGGTCACTCGAACAATGTGGTTCCCCCCTTCCACCATCTGTGATTCATGAGACTTTTCTCAGCAACACCATATTGGGGTCAGGACTATAATCCAAGTCTCCCAGCCTAGAACTCTTTCTTTCATCTTTGCTGTCCCTGGTGGGAACTCATGTCCTCTCCCTTTCTTGGTCCTACTTTCTTTGCTCTTTCCTCCTGCTGTATTTTCCACCAATCAAAGGTTTGCATCATTCCTTCAGCCGGCGTCTATGGACTGCCCACAGAGCACGTAAAGATGGCGGGAAAGGAGTGACACGCTTGGGCTCTAGAATTTACAATTTGGACATCCTCAAGTTTCTTGGAAAATGTTTCTTTCCTGCCAATTCACCCCCATCTGCCATACTTTCCCCTCCATCTCAATAGTTCAGAGTTCTTCCTAGTTGTTCACGTCCCTTAAAACACCCTCCTGCTCAGACTCACCCCCTTTCTTGCTTTCCTGCCCCACGGGCGCAGAGTAACCTTTTTCGGAGCTCATTCCGCACCACCTGACACAATCCGTTAAATTTTAATGGCAAGTGCTTAGCAAAAAGATGACGAGCTTCACTGGCAATTCAAACCAGGTTATTGGGCACCATCTGCCTTCCTTCAAATTAATGGGAAGAAGGAATGGATCCTTTGGGCTTTGTTTATTTTTAGATTAGAGCAAAGGAACCCAGAGGGCTGCCTCTTGATCATGTTAATCCCCAGTCTAAATGAGGCCAAAATATCAAGGGGGAGAATAAATGACCATAAACAGGTTTCTATTCACATCCAGTAGTTACGGAAAAGCAGAATAAAGTGGTCCTGTCTCCCTGTCGTCATCCTATCATCCCCACCCATCCCTGGACCCACTGGGAGAAAAGCAAATAGACTTACAGACCCAAGGAGGTAGCTGATCGAGACTTAGCTGGAGTAACTGGAGTGGCAAGCGCGTCCGTCTCTCCCGCAGCCCCTATCAAATTCGGGCCCAGTCGGTGGTTCTAAGTCACCTTCAATGGCAGCTCCGGAGGCAGTCAGAACTCCAGAGGAGAAGTCTGGACTTGACTAAGCTTCGAAGGATGATTCCACAGGCACTGTGGAGGAGACTAGGCTCCTCTGGTTTCCAAACGTGAGTGAGCACACGACTCCTCTCAGACACCGTTAAAAGGGCAGATCCAGGCCACATTTGCGCAGATGTCATTCAGTGTATCCGGGTGGGAGGAGCAAATTTGCTTTTAGCACACACTGAATAGTTCTGAGACAGAAAATTATTCTGGGGGCCGACCTTGAGACCTTCTCTCCGCATCGTGCCCCTCCCCGAGGCTGACCTTCTAAAACTCTCCCCATAGCAGGCATCAGGCATCGGCTCCAGAAGGCTCCAGTTAAAAAGCAAGCAGATCCCCCAAGAGATGAACCAATAACTCACCAACAGCTGCTATCCCATCAGCACCGATCCGTGAGCAGACAGAGGCACTGCACCGGGAGGGACAAGCACGGGGCTGATCAAGCTCGTAAGCTGGAAAGGCCTGACCACGGGCCTCCCGGGAGCAAGAACGTAGGGAAAGATTGGCCAGGTTGGGGTGGGAGAAGGGAGTTGAAGACCCTGGGTCCTAAGGGGTTTGGAGACAAAGAGGGAGCCTTGCCAGGACAAGAAGAGAAGAGGAAATTGATGGGGGGTTGGAAAAGCCATGGAAAAGGATGAAAGATTCAATATAATTTTGGCTACCATACCCTTTCCTCTAGTGTTCTCCAGAATTGGCAGGAACACGGGGCCCTCTGATTTTCCCACCCTTGATACAGTACCGGGTGACTGCGGGGGGATGTCTGTATTAGCAACATTCACACTAATACATTAATAAAATCATCTTACTGGCTTAATGTGTTCGTACACTGTAAAGTATTAAAAATAACTTTTGACAACTTACTGGCAAATGATTTCATGTATTTCTCTGGCAATTACCTCCTTCAGGAGGTTCTCGAGCAATCTATTCAATGCATTCTATTTTACAAGCTCCCTTTGGTGTCCCGTCAGTACCTCATAATTGGAAAATTATTTTGCCGTTAAAAAAGCTTGGGAAATGCTGAAGTCCACACCTTCGTTTCTTCTTCAAGTCCTCTTCTTTCCAGACTCCCAGGGTGGGGAACTCTGTGGCGGTGGCAGCTCAGCGTGCTTCTGGAAATGTCCACTGGGAAGAGCGTTCTTCCTTAGGTGCAATCCAATGGTTCGGAGAGTTTAGCGAACATCAGAATGAGTGGTGGGTTTGTGAAACACAGCTTGCGGGCTCCAGCCCCAGAATTTCTGAAAATCTGCACCTAGGACAAGCCCCCAGCTGCGGCCGCTGTCGCTGCTGCTGGTCCGAGACCAGCATTTGAGAACTACTGGCCTAACCCAGGCCACCTCCTTATAATTTCCTCTCCCTCTTCCCTAACTCTGATTCCCAGAATGACTGAGCAAGTCAAATTCCTTTTCCACAACAAAGAACTTCAAACATGCAGCTTCCCACTGCAGTGTAAGCACCAGGGTAAGGACTGGGTCTGCAGCATTTTCCTTGCTTTATTCCCAGTGGCTCAAACAGTCAGTGCTGGCAACTTAGTGTGCATGCAAGAAAGATCTGTTGATTGACTGGCTGGCACACAGTAATCACTATATAATTGTAGCTCATTATTCTTATTACTTCTGAGGAATAACAATCTCACAAGGCAGATCTTCCTTCTAGAGGGCTCTAAGATAAGCTATAAATGCACTCTGACCCCGTCTGCTGTGTTTCCAGACCTAGAAGCAGGCAAAGAGTATACTTTTGCCCAAGGTAAGGAGTTTCTAGAATTTTCCATACACAGGCCTGGCAGGACTCCTATTGCCCTACATTTCTTTTAAGAATGGGGTCACAGAAGGAATGAAGTGATGGGTATTGTCACCAAAGAACCCTCCTATTGAGTGGAGGAAAAGTATGGAACTCAGCAATCCGATGGGAGATAAAAGAGTAAAACCAGCATTCCACAGGAGATGTGCTCTAGACGTCCCAGGAGTAATCTACCTCCATACTCCATAGCTGGAAAAGAACAAAAGAGAGGCTGTGCAAAGAGCCTGCGGTTTAAGCAGCAGCTCCTTATTCCTGTCCTTCCCAAGGGAATGAACCTCCATCTGGTTTCATTTGTCATTATCGGTGTTCCCATCTTAGGAATGGTGTCCCTCGGTGATGAAGCTGGTTTGCACCTTGTAGCTGGCCTTGGTGCTTCTCCAACCTTGGGAACCTTCACTTTGAGGAAGAAGAAATAAAAAACCTTTGAAATGAATACCTCTAAAGACAATTCGTTTTTGTCCTAAAGCATAAGTAGAGTATTGGAGAATTGAATGGAAAACTTCCTTTTCGGAGCTCTTCCCAGGCTCAGGAACAAGTTATTCCAAAGCTATCACAGGCGAGTGCCTCAGCAAAGAGAAAAAAACAGAGGAAACTATTGCTATAATTACGACTAATTACAATCTCATGATTCCATTTAATCTCCACAGAAGAAGTTCACCAACTGGAGAACGCCATTGATCCTCTGTGCCCGAGCCAATTAGATATTTTGGTCCAATCCAGAATGGTTACCCAGCCTTTGCCAGAATGAAATTGTGTTTAGAATTTTATTTTTATAGTCTCTGAGGCATCGCAGATTTTAACAGGACATTGGATCCCATCCATTCGTGGCACATCTGCTCCAACAAGATCTGCATATTTCAAAAATCATTAAGAAGTTAATACTGAAACCTATTTTAACTCTCTCTCTGATGACAAGTTGTTTTTTAATGTTCAAGGGTTTAAATTTCCCTTAGAAAAATGAAAATGATTCCTTTACCTTGGGATTTTGATCCAGATCGCGTGGAAGGAAAGACATGATAAGTGACATCTCAATTTGGGGCGCCTCATGAGTCAGGGGGACTTGGTTTTTGACGATGCTCTTTAATTGACTTGCTTGACACTGCCCTTCTCTGGGGTGTGGGAGAACCCTGAGAATCCCACTTCCAGTCCTCCAGAGGTTTGCAGACTCCTGCCTTTCACTTCCTGAGGGTCAAAAATCATGGAAGGAGGTGGGGCCGGGCCCTTTACCTACCCTGCAATCGGAAGCAAGTTATTTATACCCTCGGACCCTTGCTTTCTTGGGGGGTAAGAGGAATAGCATGCTACCTGGCTGAACGTTTCCTGCGAGAATGGAAGACACAGCATCTGTTGTCCTAGGGCAGGGTGCAGGGTCAGTGCCCAAACAACAAGTTTATTTGTTTATTCAACCAAAAGCGAAGCCCAAAGAGTGAGTGCCCAATATAGGGACGCCGCTTTCCTGTTTGTTACAGTCTGGTGGAGGAAACAGATAGGAGTCAAATCATCACTCAGTTTAATTAGAGATGGAAATAAGTACAATAAAGGAGAACTTCCAGCAGAGGAGCTGCTAATTGGATGGGGATGGGGGTGGACCAGGGGTCAGGGCGGGGATGAGGGAAGATAGAGGAAGTCACTTTTGAACTGAGAACTGAAAGATGGGAGTGGGGGAGCCTCACTGCGGGCCCTGGGGGACAGCATCAGGGAAGGAGAACAAGGGAGGTAGCTGCAGAGACGGGGCTTGATGAACCACTGGCAATTTCACATAAATTACTAGCAAGCTTTAGCCAGTGAAGCCTTTGATTTAAACGACAAAATTTTACAAGTATGTCTTAGGAACAAACCTTTAATGTTGTGTGAAATGAAATTTATTGACAGCAATACTTCTTGACCCATTTCACTAATTTCTCTGAAAAGGTACCTAATTTATGTGAAAGAAAAGAAAAGGAAAAAAATATATAGTTAATATGTAGCTACATAGTTACCTACGGTAGATAGAAAATGCACGAATGCATTATAACTTATAATAAGGAGACATGAGCTTGATGTACAAGCTGGGACAGAGGCTCCAGCACGCTCATTACTAGTGTGTTATCCTAAGTAAGTTGTTTCCTTAGGGTTTTCTCTGTGCCGGGCACTGCGTTAGGTGCTAACAGGGAGTATACTATGGAATTTTCTCAACCACTCAGCGAGCTGTCAACGTACTCCTCGTCCTCCTTAACATTAGCTCATCTCCACTTTGCAGAAGGGACGGAAGTTCAGAAAAATTAAGCAGCATGCCCGGTTTTACCTAGGTAGTGAATGACAGGATTGGCATTTTAACCCTAGCACCCAGTTCCCAAATCGGCGCTCTTAAAACCACGGCATCATTTGCTCTGTCCAGCCTGGAAGGTGGTCACCAACACGGAAGAGTTGTGGAGGACCCCACGCCGAGGTAAGAGACCACCAGGACGAACATTTCTGCTTTCCTGCCACGAAACCAGACCCTGTCCGGTCCCCTCAACTTGATTCCAGCCATCCAAGCTGGGAGTTCGGAAGAGCTTTTTAGCAGGTGTTTCACGGAGGCCCAGGGGCTCAGGGGCCTGCTGAAACCGGTCGCCAAGTATTCTATGCGTGTGCGCATGTGCTTTTTTCTCAAGGTCAGTCACCCAAAATGTTTACGAACTTCTGGTGAAAGGAAGCTTCTCTCCACATTCTGATTCAGTGAAGTGGACTCAGGACAATAGAGGCGTGGGAGTTCAGGAGAGATTTTGACCTTAGTCTGGTCCCAAGCAGCAAAGACCTGCTCACTAGCTAGTTCAGGTGGGTCCATAATGGGCAAGGCCAGGCCTCCAGCCATCGCGAGCCTCCTTTAAAAATTACTCCTGGTTTCCTCCCTTAAAAAAACCTTCCTCACTCCTCTACATACATTTATATATTTACGAGTTGAGTAACCTTGCAGGAAAAAGGGCCTAAAAGGCACTGAACTCTGAACCATCCACATCCTCCAGATTCTGTGCGGGCCTTGCCAGTGTATAGTAAGATTGCTTTACGGCGCTGTGATCGGAATGGACGTTCGCCCTTGCACTGGTTTGTCACGAGTGGTCGTGCACGTGTCCGTTTTCCTGCATTCGCGTGGTCCGTACTCTTGTGATTTTAATAACCTGGTAGTATTCCATTCCGTTAACATTTCTCGAATACATTTAAGTTTCTTTGACAAAAACAAACCTTCCATTTTAGATCTTCAACTCAGAGATTTTCATTTTAAGATTTAAAAAAAATCGGATGCAGAAAATGCTAACAACGTATGATATAATGGTTTCACAGCACTGGGTTTGGAACCCAACGGACCTGTATTTGAATCTCATTTGTCTCTTATGAGCCGTGTAACATTGGGCAAGTCACTTAAGCTCTCTGAGCCCCAGTCACCTCATTGCAAAATAGCAGTGTTTTCCTCTTCAAATTGTTGCAAGTTTAGCAATATAAAATGCTTAAAGTGCTTTGCAGAGTGCCTGGTACATGCTAAAAGCTGGCTAAGTGATCACTATCGGCATAACAGAAAATAGAGAACAGGACCCATCTAGGGCCATTTGTTTAAGAGGGGTGAAAACATTATTTTTTCCAAGGTCACAAGGAAAGGAAATATGGGTTCAATTGGCCACATACTGGTGTCATTTTACTTGCCAATTCCAAGTTTGGGTGTCTGAAACGAACATTTTCAGTCCTAAAATAAGGATGGCAAACTTGGGGCTGGTGTGCATGAATAAACATAGCCAGAGAATGCATACACCCTGTGCGTCCCCGGCACAGGGCAATCTGCTCAGCCTCACCGTTCCCCACCTCCCTGCAAAGCAAATTTTTCCAAGCCAAGTCAGTCCTCCACCGGCGAGGAGGATTTTCTGACACCTCCCCCGACCAAATGCTTGAACATACAAGCGAGACAGAACTACAGCGATCCTCTCTTGCCCAACTCATTCACTTGATAGACCAGGAAATGGGAGATTCGGGCAAGTGAAGTGAATTTCCAAGGTTGCATAACACCTGAAGAGCCGAACTGGTCTAGAACTCCTTCATGATGTTTTATTTAACTGTGGACCTCCTGGACTTAATATCTCCTTAATGTTTAATTATCGATTTCTTGTTTTCCTAAAAACATAAAAGGAAACTTTATACTACTATTAATGGAAAATCCAGTATTACTTAACTTAAATAAAACATAGTCATAAAAATAAGCAACAGAACAATGCTATTGAATTCTGGCTCAAATATACAATAGGCTGTGAAAGGATTGCAGCCCGAGGTGAAGGCTCTCCTCCACAGAGAAGGAGATCAGCAAGGGTTCAAGAGCAACTGAATGAGGACCACCAAACTAAGGTTCCATCAAATGAAAATGCCATCAAACCTTTCTCTCCGAGGATAGAAGAGAATTAAAAGGGAATAACCACATTGGCATGGTGTGAGACGTGTTCATTTGGGAACGACCAGTCTCCTCTATCCTGCTTGGTTTTACTTTCTGGTGTCCCTATCTGTTACGGGTCACTCAACTTGGAATGTTCCCTGAAGGCTTGTTATTTTGAGGTTGATTCTAAGCTCCAACAAAGCTGTCTACTTCTTTGCTTCTCTTTTCAATCTCAAAGCTCTAGTCGAACCCTCAACATTCCTGTGCAGTTAAATCGTTCACAGCCCACTTTGTGGCTCATTTCAGCTGCCTTTAGTTGGCAGCTAAATACTGTAGACCGTAGATACTGCTACGGTCCCCATTTTACAAATGGAGAAATTGAGGCACGAAGAAATTACTGAACTCACCTAAGTCCTTGGCTGGTACCTTCGAGCTACTTGATTCGATATTCTATGCTCTTAATCACTGTGATCTATTACCTCCCAGTCTAACTTCTGTTATTTGATTTGCTTCAAAAATATTTACTGAATATTTCTTATGATCCCATCAATGGATGCAGTAGAGTGGGGGCCAGTATAGAAGGATATAACTCGGTCCTCATCCTTGAGCTTTCTATGTCATTAATACATTCAGCAAATACTCATTCGCTTACTCCCAAGTTGTAACCTTGTTGCAGACCCAAGGCACATACATATAAAAAAGTGTACAATAAATAATATAATCAAATTCGATATGTACAGAGTAATTGGTAAGAGTGACGAGCAGGTCAGGAAGGAGATGCAGCAGTGTGGTCTGACATTATTGCGGAAGGCTTTACGGAAGACATGGCCCTTGAAAGGAGAGAGGGCATTCCAGGCAAAAGCCCAGGGTGAGCAGAAGGGCAGAGGTGGACGGCACCAAGCGCAGGGCGACAGGAGCCTCCTTTTCTTAATACTTGATAAATTAACAACAACAGGACAAACAAACCCACAACCCAGCCGCAGGCCAGCAGGGTCTTACGCTTTGCTGTAATTCTCAGGAATCAATTATAATAAACCCCAGGAGAAGAAAGTTCCTCCAGTCTTAAGAGTAGCATTGGGTCAAAGGGGAGCTTTCCCCAAGGATGCTTTAGATTTCAATTGTGTGCCTGAGAAAGCTCTGCCACCAGCATGGCCTAGAATATCAACTCAGGGGCAGGAGGCTTTCAGGCAGCCTCAAAGCAGCAGGAGGAGGAAAAAAAAAAAATCTACTTATGAGGATTGTTCGCCCGAGAAGCCTTGAGGTACACTAGCAAGGCAAGAGCTTTAGAACTAAGACCCGCTCCTTACAGTGAAATGCCAAGTGCTGTCAATGACTTAGGGCTGGCTCATTATGGACCTATTTCAGCTAATCCTCCGCGGGCAACAATCCTCCTCTTTTCAGGGACTATGGAAGCCTGGGGAAGGCCATTCCTTTTCCAGTCAGGTGTGAGGGCAAAGAGCCATCCATCTTTAATAAACCTCCAGGCTCACAGGCCTCTTCCCATAGAAGGTAGTGCAGAATTTGTAAGTCTCTGAAATGTTCGACATCCATTCTGGCCCCTCCTGATTAAGCAACAATAGCAACCTCTCTGCATGACTCCCTATCTTCTCTATCAGATGGTCAGTTTCTAGAATAATCATCTATATATTCACTTAGCTGTGCGTTAATTTGATCAACAACTGAGGGTCTCAACTACATGCACCTTAATGTTAGCACCTAAGTGCTTGATTGTACTCATTTCTTTCTGGTTTCTGACGCTTACCTACATCTCTAGCTTCATGCCCCACTGTCCTGGGCCCAACGCTCGGTTCCAGCCACAGTGATTCTGCTCCCTCTCACCATAACTAACTCCTACTCGCTAGCTCTTCTGTGTGGACCTGCAACCACATTCCCTTCCACTTCCCCGCTTCATCTGGTTAGTGTCGTCTTCTTTTTTTTTAATCCAAAATGTATTTGTTGGGATAGTTTCCCACTCATCTTGATTCAGGATGCTTTCAGTGCTGCTTCTGTGGGAAGGAGCATCCTTCTACAAGCCTTGCGTGTCCTCCTGTGGGCTGGCGGAAGACAGCGGAGCAGCCGACGCACAAAACTACCGCTTGAGCGGGGCTAAAGACTGGTGATTTTGTAGCATCCTGGGCACTCCCCGCCCATGAAGTAGGAGCTGGGGCTGGGCAGCAGGTGCTTCCTCTTGTGCTCCCTCTTCTCCTCTTCTAGGGACAGATGGAGAAGGTCCTTCAAGACGGGTACGTTCTTGTGGAGAGGTTGTCATCACCAGAAACTCATCTTAGCTTCTACTCCGCATTCAAATCAGCTCTGGTCTTAGCTTGTCTCCTGTGCCCAACTCCCAGGGGTGGCTAGCTTCTTGAGTCTTAGGCAACTGAACATCTGTGGTCTCACTGGTAAGTTCCATGAGACGAGGATCTTGTCTGCTTTTCTCCCCAGTGCTTAGTGCAGTGTCTGGCCCATAGTAAGCATTCAATGTATTTTGTCATTTAAAGGAAGGAAGGAAGGAAGGAAGGAAGGAAGGAAGGAAGGAAGGAAGGAAGGAAGGGAGAAATGTGGTCCTTTCTCCCAGGATTCTGTCGGATCCCTGAAGGCAGTGATGGCATCCCCCGGTCCTAGTTCCTGGCACAATGGCTTGCATATGAGCACTTAGTAAATGTGTACTGAAATGAGTGGATCAAACTTCCCTGTGTAGCCATGACTTAAAATATCATGAAGGACCAAAAATAAACAAATAAACAAACATTAAAAAGACAGACATGTAAATACATGGTCCCAAACCTCACGGGTCTTTCAGTGAAAGAGGGGAAAGGGGGCAAGTACACACATAAGCAGAAGACATCGTGAAAATAAATTGGCATCTGAAGAGGAGTATAGACCAAGGGGCTTAGGAAGTTCAGAGTCAGGGAAGATCACGTCTGAGGAAGGGCTAAGAGACAGGAGCAGCACCCAGCAGAGGGAGGTGAACAGGAAGAGGTTTTAGGGAAGAAGTGGCCCTGAGCCCCACAACTGTTCTGGACTTTACCTGGAGGCATGTGTCCACTGCTTTTGTGCCGGGCTATTCCTGGTGAAGTTTGCGTGGAGGGGGGTACCCATCTAGCACCACCCCCCTTCCAAGGCCTTTCTCTAGTTTACAAAGGCTTAAAACAGGGCAGGCAATTTAAAAGCCCACAGGGGCCAGAAAGCTCAGGTAACCACAAGATCTAGGTTGGCTATAAGACTGGGGACAATTGCAAAGCACTGTCACCTGCATGACAAGCAGAGACAGCGACTTCTCAACGGCTGCCAGTTGTTGTCATGTGTGACTATGGGCCCCATGTTGTGATGTCTTCCCATTTTTTTTCCCCAAGAAAAAAAAGGAAGTCCAGATTCTTAAGTGAAATCTTCCAATTTTCAAATGTTGGCAACTAACTCAATTTTTTGGTTCGAAAAATACCCTTTGGTCAAACAAAACACATCCATGGATGGCATCCAGACCGCAGGCCCCATTCAGCCACACACTACCGGTTTGCAACCTCTGGCCCAGACAGATTGGACTCATGAAAATTAAAACTGCCATTTTGCACCCACAAGGTTTGCAAATGTTAAGAAATCTGTTCACATCAAACCTTGCCAAGAAAGTGGAGCAACAGGAACGCTCAGATACAGCTACTGGGAGTGATGAGTGGAAAAGAAGTGGTGTTAACTTGGAAAGATAAAGATTTGCATATCCTATTACCTACCAGTGCCATTTCTAAGCACAGGCTCTGGGGAGATTGTTGCAAATGTGCACAAAGAAACATATATGAGAATATTGACAGCTGCATTGTTTCTTACAGCAAGAGACTGGAAACACGCCAAATGCCAATTGCCAGAATAAACAAGCCGTGGCACACTTGTAGAAGAGAATGAAACAACCCAAGTGCCATCAGTCAATGTGGATCTGATGTCGCCAAGGGTTAGAGTCACATGACCTCTAAGGTATTTCCATCTCTACAGTGAAACATTCCTAGATATTACTAACCTTCTGTTAGCAGAACTTTCAGTCCTTCAGCAGCTCCGAGCATCCGTATGCCTGGCTCTCTGCTAGGTGCTGGGGAAGCAGTGGGAACTAAAGAGAAAGTGTCTCTGCCCTTGAGTGTGGTAGGAGACAAGAGTCAACAACCAAACAAGCACCGAGAGCGTCGAGAATGATGAAGAGCGGGGTGCTATCAGAAGGCAGCGTGGAGGAGGAATGCGGTATCGAGGGAGTGGGCGGAGTACAGGTAGTCAGGGATGTCTTTTCCGTAGAAGGGATATTTAAATCGAAACCTGCGAAGTTGGCCAGGAAAGGAAGGCAGAAAAAAACCTACCAAGCCATGGGAACAGCCCTGCAAAGGCCCCGAGCCTGGAACTTGCTGAGAGGCTCAGTGTGGCCACAGGATGGCGCGCTAACACTCGAAGGCTTGCTAGCAGCAAGGAATCATCTGTGTTCACTGTTTTACCCAGTTTTCAAGATGGCTGGCAAGCCAGAATGGTGTATGAAATCTAAATGACAGAACAAAACGAACTGGATTTAATGCACAGTTTCTTGCCGCATTAACGTGGAATCCTACTAAACTCACCCATCAGCTAGAAAGAAAGAAGAGAATATGTAACAGGCTCAGCGCTCTCCCTTCCGCTGGCATGAAGGGACCGTGGTAAGGTGAAGTCTAGACAATCAGGGAATGAGAGTCCATTACCCAAAATAGTTTCAGCTTTTTAAAAAAATTCTTTTAAAAGATTTTACTTATTTATTTGAGAGAGAGAGAAAGCACATAGGGAGAGGGAGAAGCAGACTCCCTGCTGAGTGGAGAGCCCGATGCAGGGCTCGATCCCAGGACCCTGAGATCATGACCTGAGCCAAAGGCAGACACTTAACTGAGTGAGGCACTCAGGTGCCCCTAGTTTCAGCTTTTGAAGATAAACAAATTCATGTGAGATACTCAGCTCCGTCCAAGAAAGGTATTGCAACCATTCAGTGGTGGCTCTTCTCATGGTTTCTAATTCACCAATTGTTACATCTGTGTGCCATTTCCATGTATCTCAACACTCGTGCATATGCACACCACATATGCACTCAAATAATCTCAAACTACTTTAAAAACTATCTGTCTTCACTGTTTAATCTGCGCTGTTTTGGCCAGGAAGCGTCGTGTTCTTGGTAATGAGGAACAGGCCAAGCGCAGTGGCCCCCGCACGGGCCCACCGGAGGCCTCAGCGTGCGCACCACCGCCTTTCAGGAACAGGCGTGCAGTGTTTTCATCTCGGGAGTGGCTTTTGCCAGAAGCTCTCCATAACTAATTTTGCAGTCAGATTCCACAAGACCTATTCAATGTTTGGCTAAATCTCATGGAACATCTCATTTCCTTTCAATTTTTCATTAGTTTGAATTAAAAGTTAAAAAAAAAAAGCTAACGAGCATGGCTTGCATGGATATTTCTAAATTAAAACACAGCCGCATTGTCATTCATTTTGTTGACCAACAGAGCTGACCCCCACCGCTTTCCTCCGCACCCCCCCCCCCGCCCCATCTGAACTGCCTCCAGGTTTGCAGTGCCCTCTCTGTGCCCTTGGAGAGCGTGATCTGACCTTGTTCCAGGAGGAAGATGAGGAGAACGGCTTCCTTCCTATGACACAGTTCTTTGATTTACTGAGTGCTGGGCAACGAGCATTTGCCTTCTAATCTCACACCTACAGCTCCCATTTCCAAGAAATCTAAATGGAAAAGCAAGCAAGGAGGGGTGGGGTTCAGGGAGGATGCAGAATAGAAGTATCCTGGAACTTTGGACAAATGAATTATCTATCTCACAGGAGCCATACCCGAGACAGGTGTGTCTGTGAGATTTCCCACGGAAAAAAGGTAGAAAATACTATGTAGTCTATTTATATGACCTCAGTGGACTCATAAAGTCTACTGTTTTCTGTTCCTGGATTCCTTTTGGAATTGGAGGTCACATTGCCCTTGAGTTTCTAAATACTGCCCATTTTTGATCTCCTCCTTCCTCTCTGACCATGTTCGTTCATGCATTCATCAAAATTTTTTTAGCAGCTCCTAAGTGCCAGGGGTTGTACTAGGCACAAGGATTATTTTGGTGGGAGGGGTAAATTACGGTTTGCAATCACTCACTCCTACCCACATCTCTGTAAAAAAGGTTACATATTCACCTAGCGCCATATAACCTGTTGTGCTTTCTGGAGGCTGTTTTGGGCTTGGCCATGGGTCAAGCTCTGGCCAATGGAAAGAGAGCAGGCATGATATATACCACGTCCAGGCAGAAGCTTCACCAGTTCCTGCAGACCTCTTGCTTCTCCTTTCCTCCCTGAAAACAGCATGTCCCAGACAGAGGTGGTTCTCTCCACCGAATCCTGGAATGAGAAGACATGTGGAGCAGATGGCTGGCCGGAACAGAGCCACTGCTGACCTACGATGGAACACGCATGTTATAGGAGTGGAAAAAAGTGTCCACTGCTGAAAGCCACTGAGATTATGAGGTAGTGACTGTAGCAAGCCTGATTGGTGCACTTACCAATGAGCAAAAGCAGATTTGGCCCTTGCTCTTATGGCTCTAATAGTCTAATCAGGGGAGCCAGTCAGTAGGCATACGAACCACTGATAACCATGTAAGTATCTAATAACATCCCTTTATTCTACACTAACTCCTCTTACTCACCCAACCGAATGTAGCCCTTGGCCCTCCTCTCTTCTGGCCACATTCTCTCCCTCGACAACTCTGTCTATTTCCATAGCTTCGCATCTCTTCAAATGACTCTTTAATCTATTTTCCTAGTCCAGCCATCACTTACAAGTGGCAGATACGTATTCCCGGAAGACAGCTGGATATCATGCCTGCAGGTTCCATTCGTATACCTAAACTCAGCACGACTGGAAACGAATGTGTCGAGTATTCCTCACGGTTTCTGTGGGTCAGGAATTCAGGAAGGGCTCAGCCGAGTGGCTCTTCTCTGGGGTCTCTCAACGGTGCTGGAACAATGAGGGGCTGCCCCCACTGGATCTGTTCAGGCATTTCCTTCTTCTCTCTGAGTGTGGGCTTAGGGCCTCTCATTATGCTCTTTCCATGGGGGCAAGTTTAGGCTTCCTTACAGCATAGCAGCCTCTGGGTAGTCAGGCTATTTACATAGTGACTAAAGATATCAAGGATCAAGTTATGCCAGGAAGCAAGACAGAATTCGAATCACTTTTTATGACTTGCCGTGAGAAGGCACATGTACCACTGCTCCGTATTCTCTTGGCTGCAAGCAAATGCTAAGCCCACTCAGATTCGAGAGTCGGGGGATTAGACTTCATTTTCTTCTGTCGTGGGGAAGACGATAACGTGGTGGCCATCTTTGGAAAATATAATTTGGCACTTTATCCCTCAGATGCTCTTCTTGACTTCTTCTCTGTGAGTGGTACCAAATCCCGCCATTTTACTTCCACAGCTGCCCTCTGCTTTCTGTTCTCATGACGCTCTCTTCAGGATCAGGTTCAGACCATTTCTAGTGTGAGTTAGGAGTGACATGGGCTCTCTACTCCGATGTCTCTTCTTTCCTCTCCACTGTGACACAATATCTTTTTCTAAAGTGCCACCCTGATCATGTCACCCGTCTGCAGAGTGAAGAGCACGCAGCAGGTTTTCCTGAATATTGTTTTTTTCTGAACATCTTTGAGGCCCCTCCATTGTCTGTTGAGTTAGATACAAAACCTTTGGTCTGATACTGAAAGCCTTCCATAATATTTATTAATTTATTCAACAAATATTTATTGGTTATCCACTCTATACCAGACACTGTGCTAGGAGCAGGAGGAGGGGGATGGGTGGGTGGGGTGGGGCATGAAGGCTGAGATGAACTGCTCCCTGCCTTCATGGAGCTTCTGTGTTGTTGGGGGAAGGGGTAAACATTCAGTCATTCATTCAAAAATGATTTCATGTGTTGAACATACAACTATTCCCTAGATATGGTCCTAATCCATCCCAAGTGGGACAATGTTTATATAACAGTAATAGGACCACACATATCATTCGGCACAACGAATTGAATTGAATTTCCTTAAAATACATGTTCTGAGTAACCTGGACTATCCATTTATTTCCTGTTTCTGTCCAGAAATTTCCATTTTTACATTCTAGCATATGTCGGTCTATTTGTCTGGAATTCTTCTCATTTCTCCCCAATCTTCAAGTTCTATCTCAGATCCTATATACTGTAAGGAATGTCTTATCTGCTATCCAATTACGTGCGGACTCTCTTCCTCCTTTGCAGGTCCACGGCATAGCGTTTGCCCCTCCCTCAGGCCACTTCTTATGCTCTGCTTTATATGATAGACAATTACGTATAAGTCTTGGCTTCCCTGCTGGACTATTAGACCCTCAAAGGCAGGGAAGGTGTCCTTCTTGTCTTTATTGGTTTTATTACCTATACTTACTGTAGATACTCAATGTTTACTGAATTAATGGATAGTCTGGAAACAAACTTGAGGAAGTACAAATCTATTCCCTTGTTTTGAGACAAGGCGTATTAGCAGAATCGTTCAGTTCTAAGTTCCTGGAAATCCAATTCAAACTCGCTTCAGTGAAAAATGAAAGTATTGGCTGATGTAATTGAGAAGTCCATGGATTGTTCCATGCCACTGAGAATCTCCTCCCTCCCTCTGTCTGTTCTGCTAGCTATTATGGGGCCTTGTTCTCAGACAGGTTCTCCAGTTGCCCACAAGGCTTATATCCTATTAGCTTAGCAACTCCATAGGAAAGAGAATAGCCTTTTGCTAAATTCCGGGATTGAGTGTCATTGGCTTAGCTGAGGTCACATGCATCAGCCTGGACCGATCACTGGGGCCCAGGGCTATGGTCCTTTGCTTCACCACATTCCTTGAGGCGATGGATGGAGGTGTCAAGGCTCTGGAGTTGAGCTGGGATGAACTGGCTAGCAGTGTGGTGAGAAAAACAGTCTGATGGGAAGGTGAATTGATGACAATGACAGATAAAAGAGAAGAGTCAAAAATGACATTTGAACTCCAAGCCTGGGACCTCAATTCCCACTTTGCAGGAAAGACCAGCCAAGGCAGAGGAGCAGGAAGCATCCCAAGAGACCCAAACCGAAAGGCCCCGGCCACGGATGGGCAGGGCTCACCCTCGGGCCCACACAGCGGCGAGGGAATCACAGGCGGACAACAGAACAAAAGTCAGGAAACTTTGAATTCCTAACCCTGGCTTTGCCACTAACTCTCTTCATGATCTTGAACAAATCACTTAACCTTTGTGGACCTCAGTTTCCTCATTTCTAAAATAAGCTGGGAGGACTGTGTGGTCACTGACGTCCTTTTCCGCTCTGACATTCTGCACTGCTATTTCTGGAGATGAGTATAACTGATCCTTCCTTCATAATAGCTCTGGAATTCACTTCTCCCTGCCTCGTGGCCTGGGTCTTCACAGAGCCATTAAGGCTATGACTCCTTCCACTTACTAGCTGTGGGATCTCGGGCATATCACCTAATCTCTCTTTGCCTCCAGGCTTCTCATCTATAAAACAGGGATAATCACAGTCCCTATCTCTTTAGGTTGTTGTGAGGATTAAATTAAATGAATATATGTAAAATGCTGAAGACAGAGTAAGGCAAATTATAAGTGCAATATAACTGTTGGCTCTTATCAAAATTATTCCCTGTGTTGTTTCCTGACTTCCCTTAGGATGAGGGACCCTTGAAGCCAGGACATGGGGAGGTAGACACTGTTTGATAGTTACAATCCCCTTAACGACGTGAGTAATTCAGGAGCAGCTACGATGACAATCTCCTTTGGGCTTGAAGAAGTAAAGCAGTGCATTAGGGGTATGGTGACCATATTTTCAGAACCCCAAATTAGGCTATATGATTTTACAAGTCTGATTACACTTATTAGGCAAGTGGGAAAGATCATTTGGAATAAAAACTGTCCTGCATTCTTGCCGTAATTATGAGAAGATTCCGTTTGCCTGAATCCATGTCCTGTCCCTTCAACAAACACTTTAACAGCCCAAGAAGAAATACCATTTGCATTAGACCCGGACCCAGTCATACTGTGCCCTTGCTCCCTGAGAATAGCTTTCTAGATGCTTCAGGGACAGAACAGCACTTAGGGGCATAAATTACACACACACACACACACACACACACACCCCTCCTTTCTTCCCCAAAGGCTGAAGTTCCACCAGTTTCAGGCTCCTCCAGCAGATTCCAGATGAGTCATTTTCCAAAATCTCCCTTGTCAGTACTGCCTCTTAGTGCCAACTTCTGTGCAGAAAATAAAAATAAAAATAAAATAAAATAAAATAAAATAAGACATGAAATTGATGGGTCCCGCAGGCTTCTAAAAACAACTCCATTTCACTGACAATGGTTATTGAGAATTGCTTCCAAAACCCAGGTTCTCATGGCCGTGCCCTCTGCTACAAAGTTGTCTTAAGGCTGAGGGCAGAGGAGAAACCCGGATGGGCCCTAAATGCTGAGGGTCTTTGTCAGAACAGCAGCTCACATCTATGTTTATGCTTCCAGGGGCTTTCATGTCTCCTACTATACCCATTTCTCACAGGAACTGTCACTATAGACATTGCACAGGCAAGGCAACTGAGGCTCAGAAAAAGGAAATGACTTGACAAAAAAACCCACAAGTTTATGTTTCAGCTGGACCAAAAAGCTGTGTCTCCTTGGACCTCTACCTCAATGATTTTCTCAAGAATAACAAATAAGATTTTCCTCATGTGCCATCTCTAATCTATTGGTGGTTAGCTGCCCAGAGATCTAGCCTTGAAAAGGATTCTAAGGTCATGCCTAGGTTGTGATTGATTAGCAATGTCTGACATGACAGGATGGGAAAGCGGGAGTAAATGTGCCAGACATTTGCAATCTTATGCTCTATCACGATATCTAGACTCTTAAACTTAACCTGGCATTTCAGCAAACTATGGACTGTGACGTCTCAGAAGTCTCTCTTCATTGCAAAGAAGCTCAAATACACTTAAGCCAAAAAAAGGAATATTTATTATAAGAATATAGAAGTGTCTCTTAGAACCCAATGACCAAAAATGCTGACAGGCCCATCCATAGACTAAAACCAAGAACTGCACTGTTATTAGGAACTGAGGCAGATTTTTCCCTGTTCTTTCTCTGTCTAATTCTCTCTCTCTTTCTAGCTCCCTATCTAACCCCACCCCCATTCCTTCTCCTTATTCTGCCTCTTCTCTATTAAGAGTAGCATTTTCCAATAGAAATAAAACGCAAGTCACAAATATAACTTAAAAAATTTTAGTAGACACATTTTAAAAATGGAACAATTAGTTTAAAAATATACCTTTAACCAGTATATTCAAGATATAATTTCACGTGTTAGCAATATAAAAAATTTTAATTTTGAATTTTTTTCTTCATGCAAAATCTTTCAAATCTCATCTTACAGAACATCTCCATTTGCATTGGCCATATTTCATTATGACCAGTGTTTAGTGGTTATTGGACAGCAAAGATCTAGAGTCCATATTTCTTTGATTCTAGCAACCGGCTGGGAATGGCTAGCATCTCTGAATATCCATTTTAGTCTTTCAGGACAGAGAATTTGTTTGGCCCACACTGAGTCAAGTGTCCATATTTCATCCAATCAGCCTTGGCCAGGAAGGGAAAGATCCCATCCTATAAATATGGTGGTCAAAGAGGAGGGCAGTTCTCAGAGAGGAGGATGAAGGGCTGGTCTGGGCCTAAAGGATATATAATACCATGTTTACAGAAAACTGTTTAGGAGGAAACATCTAGTGTCACCTGAATTCTCTGGAAGATTCCAGAAGTTCTTGATAATCTCGCATTTGGGGGATAGAAGACAAATGCTCCTCAAAATAAGAACAACCCAAGAAGAATAGTGTGCTGCCACCTGGGGGAAATAAACTAAGTATGCATTCCTAACTCAAATGAGACCCAGAGCTGCCTAGCGAGGACACCACCGTGCCAGATAAACTCAGCGCTGGATCAGAAGCCTAAGGCAGAGGCTGGGAAACAGGCATTATGATGATCACTTCCTCAAGTTCAGGACTCATCTTCAAGAATGAAATTCATCCAGGAAAGACAATCTCATGCAGCTTGGGAATCTGCCCTGGCCCTCTGGCCCCCCAGGCCTCGGGATAGAACATTTGTCATGCCATTCGCCAACACCAAGAGCTCCCCTTTATATAGACGCCTTTCAGTTACACAAACAATTTTTGTGGGAACATCCAGTAATCTCTGGTTTTGTTTATGGAAGCTCTTCAATATGAAGAAGGCTTAAGTCCTTAATGAGAGCAGAGGAAACAGCTGTTCTTTCTCTCCTCAGGACACTGGGGCTCTGAAGGAGCGTATGCCCCTTATTTAGTCAGCTACAATCATTTTATGAGGTGACTGTGTCAACTGTTGGTCACAGGTCCTCACCCAAAGATGTTCATTTAGCCCTCAGGTAATAACAGGGACAGAGAAAGAGAGCCACCACCACCCACTGCTCTGAGGAGAGCAAATGATGGGGAAAGGTGATAAGTTGAGATTCCTGAGGAACTCTTTCTTGGCTGAGGCCAAGCCACACTATCAGTGTTTCTCAGAGTGTAGAATTATGGCTTTCTGCCACTTCAATGCTTCTAAGGCTTCACGTTTTTCTTAGGATTAAAATCCAGAGTCATCACCATGTCCCACAAGACTTGATATGATCTGGCCCCTGCCTACCTCTCTGACACCATCATGTATCTTGCTTTAGTCCAATACAGGTCTCCTTTCTGTTTCTTGAACGTGGCAGTCTATCAGAACCTCCTCTTTCCTAGCTCTTCGTATGGCTGGGTCATTCTCATGGTTCAAGAATCAACTCAGATGTCAGTTCTTCACCGAGGCCTCCCCAGCCCTCAAGCATAAAGTAGTCCCTCATCCCACCCCGTAGGCCATTCTTGGATCCATCACCTACTTCGTAACGCTCTCCCCGGTTTGAAATGATCTTCGTTTGTTCATTTCTGTCTTCTCCACTGGAACAGATGTAAGCTTCTGCAGGGTAAAAACGCAGCTACTTATTAACTGCTGAGCCTCAGGGTCCAAAACAGTGGCTGGCACATAGTAGGATCTTAAGAAGTATTTGTTCAGTAAATGGATCACCTATCTGCAAGTACCTCAGATCCACTCAATCATATCTTCTGGGAGCAATGCCTGGAATCATGAATTTTCACAAGATGCCTCATCAGCCCATCTGTCCTTCTCATCTTCAACCTAAAGGTTCTCTACTGCCTGAGCCTAGGGGCACATTCAAGGACATTTAAGTCTCCTTCATGTTGGTGGCTCAGTCTGTCCTTCCTGCCACTGCTCTTGAACAATGATGCATTGGGGTGGGGAGTAATGAGCTCAACGCAGACAAGACACAGGGGGGCCTTCACTGTTATCTCTGCACTGAGCAGAGCGCCTGGCACATAGAGGGCCTACAATAAATATTTGTTAAATCAGTTAATAAAGTTCTGAGCACGAGGCAAGGTGCTAGACACCAAATACGACAGATCTCCAAGTTGCTCAAAGTCTAGAGGGAAGACAACATGAAAACTTAGAATATAAACTGTGCATACAAGGTACTGTGGACTTCTCAGCAAGGTAAGGTGTGAGCGACGTTGTTTTATTTCTTCTGCAGCCCCTCTCATGTCACTAATCTGAGGTAAAATATTTCAGTTTTCTGAAGAGATAGTGGATTGCTTCCCGGCTTCATTTTTCACCAACTGGAAAATTAAGCAAACCTCTCTAGGCCTTGATTTCTACCGCGTGTACCAACTTCATAGGGTTTAGGGGAGAAATTAGATAAATTAACATCCATGAAACACTTAGCCCAGTGCCTGAGACCTAGCAAGTTCTTAGAATCTATCAGCTATTTTTATCACGTATTTTTAACTCTCTCTGAACTCTGTAGCCAGCCCCCCTTCATGCACCTGGGGAGAAAAATGCATTTTTACAAATTCATTTACCAATAGCCGAAGCAAAGGGGAATATCAGTCCCAGCCTCTGCCCAAGTTAATACAAATCCCAGGTTAGTGGAGTCTGAAATTAATTGGCTTTCTTCTTCTTGTAACATTGTAATTTAGAATGAGCCTTTTCCCTAGATAGGAGAGGGATTTCACTGTTACATCCCACAGAATCAGTATACCCATGTCTTGCTGAAGCATTTGCAAAGAAAAATTCTATTACAATGAAATCGCATGCTCAAACTAAAATCTTGTGTTATGTGAAACTCTGACTTTAGTAAAAAAGGAATCTTAAAAAGGTAGATTATTGTCCGTGCCTTGGAGAGGCTTCGAATTCCTTGAAATGTGGAGACAGTGGGATTTGTTAAGAGCTCTCCATCAGCGGGTAAATTCCCAGACAATAGGGTCTGGGCTTTGTGGTTACAGAAACCACATGTCCCAGCTTGCCAGGGACAGTCCCACTTTATGCCCATCCTTACTGTTTAATAATAGCACTTTCTTGCACTCTCAAAATTATTCCAGTTTTGGTGACAATTATAAAGGCCCGCTAGTCATGGCTCTTCTTATTTCCCCCGTGAAAACCCAAGGTCTAAAATGGAGAAATCATGACGAAAACAACATTTCCAAAGCCCTTGCTATGTGCTGGGCACATCTCATCAGTCACCAAGCGTTATCTCATTCACTCCTCCCAACAGGGCTCAGATAAGACTTCCAGAAGACTCGAACACAGAAAGGATTACAGTGGACCCCCCTCAACCATATTCAACATAAAAACAACTACGTGTGGTAAATCAAATAAAGAAGACCGCATGCATTTCAAAATTAAAATAGCTTCTTTCAAGATGTGTCATTGCGAAATTTGGAATTCATTCATCAAAGCTGAACTTTTCACATTTCGTTTTTTTCCTTGCGAGTACCTTCAGCACCCACTCGGTCTGCCTCAGCTCACAGACCCAGAGCTGCTCGTGATAACCCTGCACCCACTTTACAGATCAGACACTCAAGCTTTGGACAAATCACCCCACTGCCATACCCTACTTCTGGGATTCCAAAACACGACGTTTACTCTCCCTCACATTTGAACATTTCTGGAATAAAGATGATCTCACAACTGATTACGGGTTTTGTGTAGGATCCCCCCCGGCCCATTTTTATCACCTTAATGATGTGTCTTACACCTGATGGCTTCTCAGCCTCCAGGATATACGACGAACGGTGGAGCTGACACTCAGACGTGTCCCGTCTTGATGCCTTGCCCTAACCACTTTGCCACACTGCACTTAATGGATGTTTATTAAATATCATTGTATGTGAAGAGAAAAATTATTAGCAACACTTGGCTGGCTGTGCACCGTAGTTCAACGGGTAGACGACTCCCCACCTCCACAGCTTTCAGCTTCTCAGCTTCTTCTTTCTAGAACTCTGTGTAACCAGTCGGGGGGAGGAATGAGGGGTGAGATGATAACAGCACCAAAAGGTGAGGAGAGGGGTCTAGAGAAAGCAGGACATGGGGGCAAGAGTCCCCAAAGGAAGGGCTCTGATCCACATTTTGCAGGGTACAGACACTGCAAATTGTTAGTAGATTGGGTCCGACTTGATTCGACCCTGGTAAATCACTCTGGACCTCAGTTTCATTATCTGTAAAATGGCTATGATAAGGGTTTTTGTTGTGAGCAGTAAAGGAATATTACAGGCAAAGCACTTAGAACAGTGCCTGGCATACCGTAAGCCCTCAAGAAGTGTTATCCATTACTGCTGGTCATCTCTTCAGCCTCATGTGGGCCACCTCCCCACCACACACACACACACACACACACACACACACACACACACGCACACGCATCTCCCAGCCATATTGGATTTCTTCCAGTTATTACAAGCCAAGCTCATTGCGTCTTCAGAATTTAATACATGCTGTTCCTTCTTCCTCAAATGTTCTTCCTTTCCTCTTTAAAGGGCCAATTCATGCCCATGTTTTGAGACTTACCTTAATTATTAGCTCCTCAAAGAGACCTTTTTGACCCTCTTCAAATATAGTCTCGCTCTGTCCCCTTTTATTATATTTCTCTGCTTATTTCTTCCTAGCCTTCATCGGAATCTAAAATGGCCTTATTTATTCATTTGTGAGTTTATAGACTTACTAATCACCTGCTGCCACCCTTCCCAGGAACGTGAACTGTCTTGCTATTCTTGTGTCTCTACGCCTGGAACGGTGCCTGGCATGATGGATGGATGTTCAATAACTATTTGTTGAATTGCATTCCCCGAACTCAATAAATGAAAACTTCAGATTCTAAATCCAGGTCAGGTTACAGCCAGAGGCCCCACATGAAAGGGAAATGGTTTGTTGTACGAATGGTTTTCTTTCCCACAGGAACCTCGGTCATGGTCAAGGGCTCTGAGCCTATGACTCAGCATTTCATCCCAGGCACCCCTTCCCATTCCTCTCCTGGCATGCGTGCTCGGATAGTGAAGTTACTGTCATGCTCATGATCTGATGATCCGCGTCCCTTCCTGACACCTGCAAGCAGAGGAACAAGGGTCCTCTGATACACATTTGCTTGGGAAGTCCTGAAAGCTGCCTCACAAAACTCTCATTACCTGTGCCCTTCGGGGAGCAACAGTTTTATAGGCGGCATCACCACATGGCTTCCGGAATCAAACATATTTAAGCCAAATGCCTATGGGATCTGGAAAACTCAAGCTGGCTTGGGGACTTCCTGTCCTTGACAGAGAGAGAGTGCAGGGTTTTGAACTTCCGTGTGCGTAAGAGTCACCTACAGGTTTTAGGTAAAAATGCACATTCCCAGCATCCTGCCTCCTAAGAGTCTGAATGGGTGGAAATTCTGTTATAGGAGCAGCTCTCAGAGTACCTTTTATGGCTGCAGACATGGGAGGTGCTGTGGCAAGCAGCTTTACCTGCAGTATTTGGTTTACTACAACCAACAGTCCTATGACGTGGGCATTACTTTCTCCCTCTGGCGCTGAGAGAAGTCAAGTACTTGTCACACGGTCATGCAGCTGGTGAGTGGGGCTGGGGAGCCTCGCTCCTCAAAGTACGGTCTGCGGACCAGCAGCTCCAGCGTCCCCCGGAAGCCGGTTAGAAATGCAGACTCTCCGGCCCCATCTCAGACCTGACTCTGCATTTTTAACAAGACCCTCAGCGGACGAATGGCACATTCAAGTTTGAGAAGCCCGCTCTTGTTTCTCTGAGTCGAAGCTGGCATGGGGTTAAGAGCATGGCAGTTGGAGTCACAGACCCAAATTCAGACCCAGTTTTTCTGCTCATTCACTGTATAACTTTGGGAAGCCTAAGTTTCTTTCTCTACAAAACAGAAGTCACAATAGTAACCATCTCCAAAGGTGATTGTGACGAAAACAAGATAATGCTGCTCCAGTGTTGTTATTTTAAGCACCGACACACACTTTTACAGTCGTGTTTGGTTTTTCAATGAGCTTGAAGTTGTTTTAATTGCCTTCAAGCCCCCTGAGGACAAGCGACTGTTCCTTGAACTCATTTATCATCCACACAATTCCCAACTGGATACAGTCATGAGCCCTTGCTCCGTGATAGAGATCAGCCCCAGTCATTGTTGCTATGTTTGCATGCTGACGGAGGGAAGAAACTCTTCTTCAAGGCATAGTTTCCCTGACCCATCCCTCACCCTGTTTCTCCTTTTACAGAGAGGAGGCAGGAATGTACAGAGAAACTTCTACCAACTGCAGAAGATGAACTTTGCTTTAGAGAAAAAATACCTTGAAAAAGAATGAAGCTGGGCATCACCAGCAGACTTTTCCCATCTTGATTTGTGGCCTTGGGCAGATCATGTGGGCCCTCTTGGTGTCTAGTTGTCTCCCTGCAAAACAAGCAGGATGCTTGCTAAGGCCTCTCAGTGCTCCTGCCAGTACTAACATTCTAATTCTTTGAGTCCTTACTCCATGACTCTCAAATGGCCCACCCACCACTCTTCAGCTTTGCTGGGGGACACTGACGGGGAATGACAAGGGTCTCATCGAGTGGTTGGTACAGAAAATGTTCTACGGCGTCTGTAAAACCATTAGAGCTCCTGCACCTGTCACCCACTGGGCTCGTGCCCCTCGCGTGACTTTCACAGCAACCCTGGAAGGGGGGTATTACTGCTCTGAGTTTACAGATGAGGACATTGCGGCTCAGGAGAGCGTAAGCTACGTGCCCAAGGTCATGCGGTGACAGATGTGGGATTTGAACCCAGGTTTGGGTTTTTCGTGTGTGATTCAGGATATATTATTAAGTTTAAAAAAAGGCAAAATGGTTAATAATGTGTACAATATACTACAATTTAGCTAAGAAAGGGGAGATGGATACAACTTAGACACAGGAAACATTATTTACCTGTCAACCTGAAAATAAAGAGCCAACAATGACAGGCATCAAATGTTTATTTGGGATCAAAAGGTTGCAATCTGAAGGGGCACCTGCACCCCAATGTTTCTAGCAGCCACGTCCACAACAGCCAAACTATGGAAAGAGCTGAGATGTCCGTCGGCAGATGAATGGGTAAAGACTATGTGGTAGATATATACAATGGAGTATCACCCAGCCACGGATGGAACTAGAGGCTGTCATGCTAAAAGAAATAAGTCAGTCAGAGAAAGACAAATATCATATGATTTTGCTCATATGTGGAATTTAAGAAACAAAACAGATGAACATAGGGGAAGGGAAGGAAAAATAAAATAAGATGAAAACAGAGAGAGGCAAACCATAAGAGACTCTTAATCATAGGAAACAAACTGAGGGTTGCTGGAGGGGAGATGGGTGGGCAGATAGGGTAGCTGGGTGACGGGCATTACAAAGGGCACTGGAAGTTATGAGCACTGGGTACCGTATGCGACTGATGAATCACTGAATTGCACCTCTGAAACTAATAATACAGTCTATGGTAATGAAATTGAATTTAAGTTTTTGAAAAAAGTTTGCAATTCAGAGAACACAGATTCCAGCAATAACCAGGAAAGTGTCTCCCATCTGCAGGGCGAAAACAGGGAGTTTTTATGAGAAAGAGGAAGGGCGGCAATCACATGACTTGGGTACAAGAGAAACAAATTGGCCGTTGGTACTGGCAGGCCCGCCCGTTCCGTGCTGATGGACTCTTCTCTTGGTGTTAAATGAAACCGCTCCCGGTATCCATTAGTCAACTATTCTGTCTTCAGAAAGCCTGTAGTTTTATGGTCAGGAAGCCACTTGTCCTGGTGACTTTACAAAAAACTCTTTGTAAAACAGTCGCTGCTTCTGACCCGGTCCAATGGCCCTTTTGCTCGGTTCAAGAGTCCCTTAGCCATTTGTTCTAGCAAGAAAACTGGAGCTTTTCTCCAAAGGGAGTCTGTCATGTCCAGAAGCTTTATGCAACCCTCCATATCTATATCCATATCCATATCATGCAACAGAAGGATCAACTGTAAAAATTTTTAAGTGGTTTCTTTTTTTTATTTATAATAATTTTTTATTATATTATGTTGGCCACCATACAGTACATCCCTAGTTTTTGATGTAAAGTTCCATGATTCATTACTTGCATATAACACCCAGTGCACCATGCAATACGTGCCCTCCTTAATACCCATCACCAGTCTATCCCATTCCCGCACCCCCTCCCCTCTGAAGCCCTCAGTTTGTTTCCCAGTGGTTTCTTACAGGAAGAGGAAAGGGGTTGGGTGAAGGTGGCGGGGACTTATTTTTAATACATCTTGTTTTAAAAAGCGTTCTCTAAAAATGCCAAGGGAAAACGAAGCAAAGGGATTTAAATGTGTCACCAGTCGTTGGCATAACCATATAGGGAGGAGCTATTCGGAGTGGAGCATAAGAAGTAGGAAGATCAGTAGGAGAAGAAAGGGAAGAATGAAGGGGCGGGTAAACAGAAGGGGGAATGAACCATGACAGACTGTGGACTCTGGGAAACAAACTGAGGGCTTCAGAGGGGAGGGGGGTGGGGGATGGGGATAGACCGGTGATGGGTAGTAAGGAGGGCACGTATCGCATGGTGCACTGGGTATTATACGCAAGTAATGAATCATGGAACTTTACATCAAAAATTAGGGATGTACTATATGGTGACTAATATAATATAATAAAAAATTATTATTAAAAAAAAAGTGTCTTTAAAGCACAGTTACCTGGCTGCACGAAGATGCATCCTAAGGACAAAGGAACTGGTGAAAACTACTGTTTGTTAGTAATGGCATTGGTGGCAGTAGTGTTTGGTAGTGTTATTCCAAGACTGCTGTGCGTGGAAGTGTGGGATAAATCAAATGAATAATACTGTGAGTCTCATGGAAAACCAGGCTTCTCGACATGGGAGAAAGGAAACAGAGGTGGAAAACAGATGGTAGGAGTACAGACCCTGTGAGGATGAACCGGAATGAACGCGATTTGCATGATACATGTCAGTACGACACATCTTGCCTAGTTCTCTCCACAGAAGAGGCCTGGAAACAACAATCCAGAAGCCGTGAGCCCCGCCTGGTCTAGATTGTTATCTTTAAACTCCATTTCTCACTAAAAGAAACCAGGGCTCCTCAGAGAAGTGACTGATTTCATGTCTGGGCAGAAAATGTACCAAATAAGCTTGGAAAATTCGTCATACCAGGAAGCAAGGAAGCTATCAAAGATGACTCGAATTGTGTCAAAAGGACTCAGGGGCCAACTTATAGAGGATCCCATCCACCAAAGATGGAGTAATTGGAGCATCTAACCTGCAAATCACATCTAATATATTTCAATTCGTGGTATTTAAAAACATTTATTAATCACCCTCAGAGGTTGCTGTGGAATCAACATATTATTTAGAACACTGGAAAATAGAGGGAAAGAATTAGCATTAATTCTATTTTTCTGTAACAACTATGCCTTGGCATAACCAAATAGTGGATGGCGGAAAGTTTCTCTGCCTAGCGGTATTTAAAAAAATAAATAAATAACGGAACCCAGAATTAGTCCTTCGTCCTTGTGCAGTATGAATCCGTGGATCTTAGCAACGATCAATGGCTGCTCACGTCGTGGAGACCATCAGACACCGTGTGTCTCCTGACAGAAGAGCAAAGCCCCACCAGCGAAGCCGCCTTGCCCAAACACGATTGTGAGCTTAATCAAAATTCAACATCCGGCTACCAAATTACAGTGAACACAAGGGACGGGGGATCTGTTAAATGTCACCACGGAGATGTCGTCGGTACGTTGGAGGCATGAGAGAGCCGACAGGACAACCCACCCAGTTTCACCAAATCGGTTCACCAGCAGCTTGGGGCTCAGAAGACTGACTTCCTTCTTTAAAACCCAGAGACGGCAGGCTGCGTCTGGGCTGTCACGTTCAAGGTGTTTCTGCGTACAAGTACAGCCATCCACTGTTCCATACTGCTTCTAGAACGGTCAGGTCTACACTTTTCTATATAGCGATACATAGTTTTGTTACCATAGCTCTGTTTTTCTTTTTTTATTTCTATTCCAGATGGACATTGTAACATCTTTGAAAACTGTGTGCTACATGGATATTACGCTTGAATTTGGTGTCACCATGATAAAAGGCTGGGAGGTATTTGTTATGAAAGGCAGTTGTGAAGCTGGTAGGGTTGAGAGCACGGCTGTGTCAGAACTTGAGTTACTCCTGCTCTCCGGGTCCCCGGTGCCAGATCCCTACCACACGTATAACGGCAGCATCTCCCCTACAGGAGAGCGGCGAGGATTAAACCCTGGCAGTCGGCTTAATGAGTGCAGTTATTGTGACGAGGATTACAATTATCACTATTATAACTAATTACATAGAATGTTTCTTCACAGCTTTGTCTGACTGAAGCTGGGCCTCCGTGACCTGACCCCTCCCACACTAACCCACCTCAGCCCTGCGGTCCAACCGAACGTGACAACTTCCCATCCCCTGAGTGGTCTGTGCACTTCTCAGGCCTGGCCGTGTGCGTGCCATTCACTCTGCCTAGAAGGCTCGATCCGTGCCTCCAGCCCTTCCCACTCTTCCCTCAAGACTCAGTTCCACTAACTCCTCTTCCAGGAAGCCCTTCTTCCGCCAACCCATCTCATGTCCTCTCTCTCCTTTATGTTCCAAACTCCTGCCCGCTCAGAGCTGTAACATCATTAGGTGGTTTATCCATGTCCCATATGAGGCTGTGAATCCCTTGACAGCAGAGAGGGGTTCTGTGTCTTTGAATTCTGGCACATGAGTTGGTGTTCAACAAATGTTTGTTGATGGACCGAAAAAATGAGTAAGTGAGTGACGCGACCCGTTTCCTAGAAACCCTTTCTAGGCCAGATAATTAGCAGAACCAGGCCTGAAATGTGGGTCTTTAAACGTCCAATCCAGGGGGACTTCCTGTACTAACACAGCTCACTGCAGTGGTTTGTCCCGGTCAACAGAGCAGAACAAATATTTTTCCTCCTGGAAAGTTCTACTTCCAGTTCCGGGATTCCCAACAATCTTGGACAAAGTGCTACCTTCATCATGACGAGGAAGAACACAGATATAAAAAGAAGTCGGACTCAGGAAGTAGGAGGGCTCTCAGGAACTGAACATCGCCTCGGACTCTCATATGCCCATCAACTGTTGAGATTTTCTCCTGAGGGTCTGCCCTGGTGAGGATTCTGGCAGCCCCACCCCACCCCCATAGTCCAGGCAATTCTCTCTTCCCAGGAGGTGCCTGATGGACCAAAAAGGCACCCGCGTAAAGATTCTAACATGACAACCACCATAAATTACCAGGTCTAAGCAGGACTTGGGGAAACACCAAAGTTTTTGCTTTCCTCAAATGTGCGGCTGTTAGGTGATAAGTCAGTAGCAACTGGCTCCTTAGGGAAGAGGTCTTCACTCCAGGGTCCCAACTTGGTGACCACTGGCAGAGTGGACTTGGCTATTGGCTTCCCCAGGTCCAGACACTCCTTTGAAATGTTCATATTCTAGTGTGTTCGGCACCTGTTTTCTACTCCTTCTTTGTTTCCTTCCTGAGGAAGTAGAAAGAGTGCTCATCCGTGAGAACCCTGTTCCAGACTTGTTCTGCCAATGCCCACATGTGTAGCCTTGGGGAAGTACACGACTGCCCGGGGCGCCAGTTACTTAATTTGTGAAAAGACTGGATTCAAATTTATCTCCAAGATTGCTTCTAGTTCTAAGTACAGACTTGCTACACGAAGTGTGGTCCACAGGCCGCAGCATTAGCCTCACCTGGGAGACGGCAGAAATGCAGTTTCACTCAGGCCCCACCCAGAGCTACTGAGTTAGAATTTTACGAAGATCCCTAGGGGTTCCTATACTCTCAAAGTTTAGAGTGCACTGCTCTAGGAAACCACAGACTGCTAGACTGAGTTTCTTCTCCTTCTAGAAAAGTACCTTTGAATCCAACAAGAGCTGCATCCACCTAAGAGATTAATGTCAGTCAGAGGGAGAGGAAGGATGGCTATTTGAACAGGCTTTGTTCAGCTCATACTGCTTAACTAAGCTCTAACTGGATTCTTTCTCTCCTTTCCTGGCTTTCTACCTTCCTTCTTTCCTCCTTTCTAACCTTCTGTCCTTCCCTTCTCTTCCTTCTTTCTCATCTTCCTCCTTCCTGCCTGCCTTCCTGCCTGCCTTCTTTCTGTCCTCCCTTCATCCCTCCCTTTCTCCTTTCTTTCCTTCCTTCCTTCCTCCCTCCCTCCCTCCCTCCCTTCCTTCCTTCCTTCCTTCCTTCCTTCCTTCCTTCCTTCCTTCCTTCCCTCATTCCCTCCTTCCCTCCCACCTGCCTTTCTTCTTTTCTTTCTCACTGGGAAAATGGAGAGAAAAAGCCCTACCATCTTCCAACAAAAGAATTCTCTGACTCCTATTTCCCCAGGGCTCCAGTCCCTCTGGGATAACCCCAGTCAGTGTGCTCTGACACGTACCCAAGAACACAGCCCCCCTGGAGCCATCCAGCTGAAGGGGCAGAGGAGAGGCCCTGGAAGTGGGGGAATGAGGACCAGGGGAGGGGCTGAAGAGGCTCCGCAGGGAGCCAGGCCCCACTGAGTGAGCTTCTAAAAACAAACATTCTGGATGGCTTTTCTCTGCTCTTGCCAAAACCTCCCTTCTGGGAATGAGGCCGCAGGACCCTGTAGGGTTCCCATCCTTAGGCAGCCTCAGGGCAGATTCAGAGACCATGGGTACCTGCTGCTGCTACACCCAGTCCCCAGGAGAAGATTCATGTCCACTTGCCTGGTGAGAAGTCACAAATTAACACGTGAGTGTCTCCAGTCCGCTCCCAGTGAAGGAGGGCTCTGGCTTTGCCGGATCAGTTTTTCCCTCCCCACACTCCTTCGGGACTCTGTTGCCACCTGGGTTCTTTGGCATGTGCACGTGGCGAGATAAGGAAAGGGGAAAAGAGGGACAAGATTCAGGGGTCATGAAAAAGACGGCTTTTTAGGTGAGTTTTAAAACATGAGAACAGCTAAAGGATGGGAAGCCTGTTGATGGGGGAGAAGAAAGTAGATGCCATGTCCTCGTAAGCCAGTGGTTTGCAAAGCGTGGTCCCAAGACCCATACTATCAGCATCATTTAGGAACTTGCTCGAAATGCAAATTCGCAGGCCCCATCTCAGACCTATTGAATCAGATAGTCTGGGGATGGGGCCCAGCAATCTCTTTCAACATGCTTTCCAGCTGATTCTGATGCCTGTGTGTTTGAAAACTGCCGTTATAAACTAGGTATTATTTCCACAGTAAATGAGAGTCAGAAGTAAAAAAAAAAAACAAAAAAAAAAAAACAAAAAAAAAAAACTTGAGTTGATTTAAAACTGTTGCACTCTTTCTTTGGCCGCACGCTTCGGCTCTAAGATTGGGAGATGTGGATGACCAACACGATAGGGTTACGCTCTTCTTAGTGGTATTCATAGCAAGAAAGAGTAGCCGGATGTCATGCATCTTCATTCTGCTCTTATGAAGAATCACCCTACAAGACGTCTGTCTGGTCCCTGCATGGGCCAGAAGCCACCGCATGGTATGTAAAGTTGAAGGACTGCTCTCTTCTCCTTGGGGTTTTATGCTCAAGAACTGACATCGACAAAACCCTGTTTTCACTCAATCACAGATGGCATATTTAACTTCTGCCCCAGCCTGCAATTTTACCTAAAACTTTAACCAGAACTAGCCAGAAGCTGGGGACGTGGAGGGAAAGCCTATATTCTTGTGACCCAGGTTTTCCTAGATGCCACAAGCCTGTAAGGACAGGGGAGTTCAACACGAAACCTTAGGCAGTTCACTGTTTTCTTCCACTTTGTTCATGGAGGGACCTCAGCTTCCCAAGCCTCCCTCCAGCACCTCACGTGATGTCATAAATCAGGCTGGCATTACCTAGTGTCAATGGTCCTGCACAGGGACGCCTTCTGCTGGGCATCGCCCTAACCAGTAAGCTCAGACTTCTGTGGAACACAGACGTGTAAATATACTATACTACAGGGGGATTTCGGCAAACCTTAAAAAATAAATAAATAAGAGCAAGACATGCAAATGGTTTAAAACACACACACAAATATGGTGAAAGTGTATGAAACAAAAAGTAAAATCACTGTCTTTCACTTTTGACTACCTCATTCCCCAATATTTTGTGTGTGAATCTTTCTAGAAATGTTTTATGCCCATGCTAGCGTATATATATTCTTTTTTATTCACACACGGGACCAGTTTGTGCATGCTATTCTGCACTTTGGTTTTCTCCAGTAATAGCTTGGAAATTGTTGAGCACATCCTTGAAGGCTGCATAATATTCCATCATACGGATGTGCCATAATTGTAATAACAAATCCTACGTATGGCTCTTTCCCATTTTTACCTTCTATAAACAATACTGCAGTGAACATTCTTGTATCTATAATTTGCAAATATACATGTGGATTAAAATATTATGCATGGATTAGAGGGTATATGCATTTATAATTATTGCCAAAATGCCCAATAAAGTATGACATCAGTAATATGCTCATTGACTGCGAATGAGTGTCCCTGTGTCCTTATTCACTCAACGAGACGGAGTATGATCAAACTTCTCAGATTTTTGCCAATCTGATCGGTGAAAAATGACATCTCATTGTTGCTTAGATTTGCATGTCTTTAATTAGAAGAGAGTTGAACATCTTTTCAGGCATTTATTGGCTATTCGAATTTTTTTTTTTTTGTGAATTGCCTTTCATATCCTTTGCCCATTTCTTGGTTGGTTTGTTCATATTTATTCTTATTGATTTGTATGAGCTCTTTGTAAAATAAGGAAATTATCTTTTTGTCTGTTGTATCTGTTGTAGATATCATGCACCATTTTATCATTTGTCTCTTGACATCATGGAATTTACTTCCATAAAGGCATTTTAATTTTTATGTGGTCGAATTTATTAATTTTTTGATTTATGGAGACCAGCTTGATGAGGGAAGAATCAGCAATGAGATTACCTACTTCGTTGCCCAGTTGGTCCTTTGTGGAGCCAGAGAGAGTCGGAGTGAACAGAGGCTGAGACAGGGTGGATGGGATGTGTGTGAGCTGTGTGTCCACAGGCTGTGAGCTGGGGGCTGGTGCTGGGTCAGCCGCTCCCACAGACCTGGGACAGCACTCCCTTCACATCTCACCCTTGTGACAAAAGACAGCCCATCGGTCTGATCTTTACCCTCACAGAAATGCTCTTTCTAGGGCCTCATCGCCCTTTGTACGATCTGACCATGGTGAGGTCACTGCAGACCATCAGGCAAACTTCATCACTCTGACCTCCAGGAGATCAATTTGGAATTTTTTGTCCCTTTCCTCCTGGGGGACCACTGTGCTCCTAACTATATTCAAATAGCTCGGCCATCTCACCCAGGAGAAACCAAGGCCCCTTTGTACTAACAGAGGAGTTAGTAATAAGTCCCTGATTCGACCAAAACGTCCTGTTAAAAAATTGACGAACCAACCAATCACCTCTTAAGCCTTCCAGAGGAATATATCAATGTAATTGAATCCCGTATCGGTGACATTTCAAGAAACATACAAGGGAGGTGAAAAACACTCAGGTTCTGTGGGAAAGGGTACCCGTGGGCAGGGTGGGAGGGAGGCAGAGGGGTGGAGACACACTCCCCCTGCCCAGCAGTCTGCCCCAGAATCAGTGCCCACCTCCTAACCTATCACATCTAAAAATGTCATTTTGATTTTATTTTTAAACCACGCCCACGGCACTAGCTGTTGGGGGAAAAGCTTGGAATCGCATGTCAAAATGGAGATGGTGAGCTGGGAACTCTGTCTACTTCACTTTTTTGGGTGAATAGAAAAGAAGCACACAGAGTTACCTAAAGTGAGGAAGTTACCCCACCATCACCCTTCTGTGCCGACCCCAAGGAACAAGCATGAACTATGCTTCCCAGCTCAGTTAGAGGGAGTATCACGATACTTCACGTCTAATTAAATCCAACTCTGAAGCCCTCACTCACCAGGTTGATGGGAAATTCAATCTGAGTTGTGATTCTGAGACTGCCTCCACTCCTCAAATTCATACAAGATTCCAGGATCTTGTTTGGAGGTTGGGTAACAGAAAAAGGGTCTTGAGTCACCTCACTGCTGAAATGCAGAGTTGTTAAACCAGTGGCCCTTTGGATGATAAGTAGTAGGGCCATCCTGCCCACACCTCTGGGCACTGGGTCTTTTCTGGAAGCCTCGATCTGACCGTTCTCTGAGATTCCACAACCTTTGCCGGGTGCTGGGTGGAGATGGAACGTAGGACCTCACCGGCTACAGGACTTGCCAAAACCCTGACATCTGGTTGTGGTGGTTTTAAAACACATCTGCAAATTCCTTAACATTCCTCCCATCAAAAGGGGGGATCCAAACCCCTCCCCCCCGCTTTGAATATGGACTAGCTTTGGTGTTACAGGCTGAATTGTGTCTGTCTCTCCACCCCTGCCCCACAAAAGTCATACATCGAAGCCTCAATCCTCCAGGACCTCAGAACGTGACTATTTGGAGATAGTGCCTTTAAGGAGGAAAATAAGTTAAAATGAGGCCATTTGAGTGGGTCCTTATACAATCTGACTGGTGTCCTTATGAAAAGAGATTAGGACCGAGACACACATATCAGACCATGTGAGGACACAGGGAGAAGACAGTCACCCACAAGCCAAGGAGAGGGGCCTCAGAAGAAACCAACCCTGATGACACCTTGATCTTGGACCTCAAGCCTCCAGAACAGTGAGAGAGAAATTTCTGTCGCTGAAGCCACCCGGTCGGTGAGGTATTTTGTTAGGGCGGCCGTAGCAAATTGATACACTTGGTGACTCACTTCCAATGGGTAGAATGCAGTGCAAGCGAGGCTGTGTGACCCCTCAGGCTGGGTTAGGAAAGGTAACACAGCTCCGACCTGGCTCTCTCTCCCAAGGTGCTTGCCCAGGCCACAAGGAGAAGTGCAGGTGTTCTGGCCGGCAGCCCCGACAAAGGTCCCGCTGACAGCCAGCAGTCATTGCCAGGCCTGCGAGCGAACAGACCACGAGAAGACTCCAGTCCCAACCTTCCAGACGCCCCAGCTGAGTGCAGAGAGAGAGAGAGAGAGAGAGAGAGACGTGCTGTTCCCACCGAACCCTGGCCAAACTGCCAATTCATGAGCAAAATAAATGTTGTTGTTGGTCTAAGACACCAAGTGTTGGGATGTTCCTTTAAGCAGCAATAGATAAAAGGAACACGAGTCTTGAGGTGTCAACAACTCTTTCTGGCTCTCTCCAGTCTTAAGGAATATTTCCTTTCTCCTCTTCCCATTGCAAAAGATCCCACGTAATCTCCTTTCACTTAGCTATACAATGTTGGCTTCTCTTTCCAGGGGTAAGGGTGGGAGGAGGAGAGGTTTATGCCAACCAGTTTTGCTTATTAATTCACACTAATACAGTCATCTGAGTGTATCTCATCTCTATTGCACTTTTTTATTTCCTGTGGAGTGAGAGATCTGTGTAAATAAGCAGGTCATTGCATCTTTATACAACAGTGGTCAATTTGTGTTGAGTCTGCTTGGACTGCCCCTGCTCTGGCTTCAAGCCAATCTTGAGTTTACGTTCAGCACTCTTACATCCCTCAAAATAAACCCAGTTCCCCAGACACTGAAGATTAACACAGGTATCCTTGTAAGTTGAACTAGGGGGTGGAGAGAAAACTGTCTACTATAGACATCACTTTCTCTTCCCGGTTTTCCCATGATCTAGTCCTCTCCCCAGGGCTGTCACTAGGGCTCTGTCTCCACCCCTGCAACCCTGAAATACTACCTCCCTTCAGCTAGCATACTACACCCAGCAGAATACGAAACCCTGCGCAACCAAGGAGGAACCGGATGTTCCTGAAGCATGCCCCTCAGGCTTTCAGCTCATTCCAACACCCTTCCAATCTCATTTTCGTGTTGTTACTCATGTTACTTGTTTCTGTTGCTTTCCCTGGGAGCTCAAGGAAATTGGCAAGAACTGCACTGTTTTCTCTTCTCTTTGTTGCTTTGAAGAATGTGACCATGGCAGCCCTCCTCCGAAGGCCCGAATGCCAAAGTCAACACTAGGGTGCAGAACCGAGAGCCAGTCACCCTCGCATGGTGGCCCGGTCCTGCTATGACAATAACCTCACCTGCAAAAGGCACACTGCACACAGCCCGGGAACAGCAAGGAGCCAAGGCAGATGCAAGAGGAGATGATTCTAGTATGCCCACCTTCATTTTAGTTGCCCGATAGAGGATGTTAGTCCTTACCCCAGAGGTGGACAAACTGTAGCAATCAGGTGGACAAACTGGCAATCGTGCCGGTAGGGGGCACCATGGAGAGTGGCTGGTGAAAGCCAGCAGCACCCCAAAGAGGCAGCAAGATGTAGCAATTGTACCAGGAACTCCCAGAGACCGTTTGCTCGGCACCTTGTCACAGGCATCACGCCGCGCACTCATGCGCTCTCACACGTGATGCTGAGAACGACATCACTAGGCAGGTGCTGTTACTGCTCCCACTTCACGGATGACACAGCTGAGGCTCGGAAGCTAAGTGGCTGGCCCGAGACTACAGAGCAAATGAGGACAGGTGACTAATGAGCAAGAGAGGACAGGTCTCTTGTCTCCTAGTCAGTATCAAAGGAATGTCACAGGATCTGGTCCCACAGGGCAGGGACCCTCGTGCCCCCCGAAGAGCAGCCATTCCTGAGCACTCACCATGGGCTAAGCAGCTGAGGTCTCTCCGATGGCTCACATCAACCCTAGGAAGTAAGTAGGCTCATATCCTCGTCTCACTGATGAGGATTTTGGACAAGGAGGTGGTGTGACCTGATCTGTACCATGAAAGGCCCTTTCCAGGTCTCTGCCCAAATCCCTGAAGTCACTTCCTGCCGTGTGGAGAATGGAGGCTCGGAGGCAGGGTGGAAGCAAGGAGAGCAATTACAGGGTGTGTCATCGTGCAGGGGGCGAGGAGAGGAGCAGGGGGATGACAGGGACACTGACGAGGCCTGACTCCCTTTCCTCCGGCTGGAAGCAAGAATCAGCAGGCTGTGCACAGTAGGCGACAGGCCCCGCCCCCAGGGCCAGCGCTGGCACAGAGCCAACATCCTCACGGCGGAGGCGGGGCTGCCAGCGGTGGGGGGCTACCGTCCACATCAGGGGACAGGAGGAAAGATGGGGCCGCGGTACCCAGAAGGGAAAGGAGTGGCCAAAGGAAAGCTAGACAGCAGTCGCTGATGACACCACTTTGCGGAGGCCGATCCTGATGACCATGTGGCGAATAGAATGATGACGCCAGCCGCCAGCTCCGCGCGTGCCAGGCTCCTGTTCCCGCGCACTGAGCTCATTGTCTCTGAATCCTCCAGAGAACCCCGTGAAGCCGGTTAGACTCACCCCCTCCCTTTATGTTGGAGGACACGGGTTCGGAGAGCCGAGGCCAGGAGGCCCCAGAGCCAGGACCCTAAGCGCCTCTGCTTGTCCCCAAAGCCCAGGTAGTGCACTCTGCGCCACCTCTCCTCCCCCCCCCCCCCAAACGCTATGGCTGCTGCCTCATCCCGTGACCCACCCGGCGCACTCCACTCTTCTCTCTTTGGGGTGTGGAGGTCACGGCCCTACAGCAGGCAGACAAGCCCCGGGCCAGGCAGGGCTCCATCTGAAGTCCTGCTATCTGGCTCATTCCATCAGGCTGCCGGCGGCCGAGCACAGGAAATTAAAAGCAACTCACAGATCACGGAGCGTGGCACCCAGTGATCTCAGACAGAATCTGTCCCCCTTCCCTCCCACTTCTCCCTTCTGCAAGAAGGTGGCTCTTAGCAGTCCGTAGCTGAACTTTGCAGAGAGCCAGAATGTCCTCGCTGCCAGGGCCCCAGAGGCCAATAAGGAGGCCCTGCCCTCAGAGAGTTCACTCTGGGGAGGCAGGTCCTTACAGTGATGGTGGGTACTGTGTGTGTGTGTGTGTGTATTCTAGAAGGAGACACAGAACAGAGTGGTGGCCTCTGTGGGGCAAACCCAGCTCACGGGTGAAGCTAAGCCCAATTTTTTTCTTTATATACCTTTTGCATGGTTGAACTTTGTACCATGTGCTTATATGTTAATTCTTTTGATAAACAATCTCTACTTTAAAGATGAAATAAGATAAAAATATACATAGAGAAGAGACACCTAACCCAGGGGGAGGGGATGGTTAGAAAAGGTTTCTTTCAGCTGATACTCTTATGTTGAGTCTTAAGGAACAAAATGAGTTAACAGTGACAAAGAGAGGGGAAGGACTTCCCGGCGGAGGACACAGGTCAAGCAAAGGCTTAGAGGTTGGGGGGCGGTTGGCGGTGGCAGGGAACTTACTGCAGGGGAAAAGGCCGAGCACTGGGAGATAAGAGACTAGATTCTCAGCCCCTCTCCTTCCTCCTTCATTTGCCAGCCACACGCTGGAGCATTGCTCAGTTCTAACCATAGGCCTGTTGTGAAATCAATTTCTAGAGGGAGTAGGGGGTGGGTATCTTACCCATCGCACCATTATGTGTCAGCAGTGACATCTCATAGCTGAGATACCCTGTGAGTAGGGACATCTGCTCTTGCTGCTTGCCCAGCATCCCTTCCTCTGAATTTTGGCTAAAGTACCCCCTTTCCTTCCTTTGAAAAGTCTCCCCTTATTCTCTCATATGGATCTGAGAAGATGGTCAATGATGACAGCCCTACTCCATGTTACTGCGGCCAAGACACAGGGTGGGCGGTGGCACAGCAGACCCCGACTTGTCCCCTGGACTGCCTCTCTCTGAGATCTGATCTCGGTGGGAATCCCGTTAGCATGCCAGGAAGGCTGGACTGACTCTCCCCTGCGGGGACACCCTGAAGAGGTTCAGGTTCCTGCTCTCTGGGAGCTGAGTGCTCCATTTTCCTTTCAGTTCTGTGAACTACCCAGAAGCCGCCTAATAAAGTCCTTTAGCAGCTTGTTAGCCAGAGCCCATTTCTGTTCCTGGTAACCAAAGAACCCTAGTGAATGCCCTGTTCTTTGAGGGTCAAATAAAAATTGGTTTGAGACCCTGCCCTACAAGGGATGTGCAATCCTCATTCCTGCCCACCCTTCTGAGGACTTCCTTAACCACCTGCTTCTACGGAATTACTTTAGCTTATGGATAATCTCACCGCCCTGTGCGGGTGTTCGGCGCCAATCTAACAAGGAACTCAGCACCTTTTCCACAATTTCTCTTCATTTATACAAGAGGGGTGTGTGTGTGTGTGTGTGTGAGAAAGACGGGGGGGGGGGCGGAGAGTCTTTATCAAAGAGAGAAACATTTACAGCACTCACACACAAAAGCTGCAATCAAAAATTAGAGATCCTCGTTCTTAAAATTTCCACAGATACAAATTTCAAATTTCCATTTCCCCCTGCTGGGCCCCCTCCTCCTCCATTTCCTCTCCTTCACATTCTCCTACCCAAATTCCCTATTTATTTTTATGCACAAAACACCAGTTCTCTCTTCATCATTTTGTCTCCTGCCAGCTTTGCCCTCAGGGTCTCAAGACAGTTCTCCTCCAATAGAGAATTCTGGGGCCAGGTGGTAACACAGTTGCCCCTGACTACAGTGATTTCTGCAGACAGGAGTTTAGGATCAGGCCAAAAGAACTGTTGCGGCCCCTTCCAGTTATAGGAACAATGATTCTGGGCTCAGGAAAGGTCCCAGTCCTTCTCTCTACTCTAACTCACGTTGAATTGGATGGGGAACCACCTGTGCTAGCACGCAGGCTCTCCAGGCCATGTTTGCTTCTTCCCAGAGCCAGAGAGCCCTCTGAGGGAAGGATGCTTTGGGAATTAGAGCCACAGGTGGCTGCATACATGACCAGGTTCCAGCAGTGACTCTGGGCAGGGCGGGTGTCTGGGTGATGCCTGGCTTCTCCCTCTGTTAAATCTTTGCCATGTTCCTTTGTATGCATAAGCCCAGTCACTGGACACTTGGGGTCCTGAGGACATGAGACCTACGTGGTATTCACTCTTCATGTGACCACTCATGATCTCAGTGGTGTTTGATCAACGCCTCTAGAAGTAGCATGCTCGTTCCCCAGAATCACACTTCTCACTAATCATTTATTCAATAAACACGTGTTAAGTTCTCCCTCTGTGCCAAGCAATAGGAACAAAAGCAAAATAAACCCAGCTCTTCTCCACGAGAGTCTAAGAACCTAGTGGGGGATGTAGGGAAGAAACAGACGGTTATTTACAAGTGAGATAAGTTCTGGATCACGAGTCTACTTTTCAAATAGCTATTGAGCGTCTTCAGTGTGCCAGGCTTTGACAAGGGATAGATCAGATCTCTGCAAAAAAGGGGAAAAAAGAAAAAACCAAACAAACCTGTGAGCTTGACTGTGCGTTGGCTGCCTGGGGGCAGGGAAAGGGAGCAGAACATTCGCAAGCACCTCACAGTGCAAAGCACAGAGTCACTCGGTAAATATTTATTGAATAAATGAGACTAAAATATAAGGACAGAACCTGGCACGGGCTAGGCCAGAAGCAGAAGGGCGTTGCGGTTTCCTGCTTGAAAACCAGAGCCTCTTCAAACCCGGGGTGGCCTCTGGCCCGTGCCTGAGTAGTGGGTGGGGCCCGAGTTTGGTGAGGGTGGTGCGGAAAGGCGAGCAAGGGAGTTGGAAGAAGTCTGGGGCAACGGTGCCGAGGGCTGCCTGTGACACATTCACCATCGAGAAGCAATCAGGCCTGACTTCCAGGCAGGGCCGGGGGCAAGTGCTGCCTCTATGTGTCTGTGTTTCCGGGGCAGAAAGTGGAAGGCGCCACTCACCCACTTGATAACAGCGTCCACAAGAACGTGGGACTTAGAATCTAGCAGACCTGGGTTCCAATCCCAGCTTCACCACCTTTTTAACACTGAGATGCTGAGCAAGTAACTCAACTTCTCTGAGTCTCAGTAGCGTCCTCTCTGAAACAGGCAGCAGCCCAGCAGAGCGTTGTGAAGGATCACACGGGGTCGTGTACCATAAAATCCTTACTAGAATGCCTGGCTCGTGGTGGGTACCTTTTTTTTTTTTTTTAGATTTCATTTATTTATTTGAGAGAGGGAGAGAAACAGAGAGAGAGAGAGCATGAGCAGGGGAAAGGACAGAGGGACAAGGAGACTCCCTACCGAGCAGGGAGCCTGCCATGGCCTCCAGCACAGGACCCCAGGATCATGACCCGAGCTGAAGGCAGGGGCTTCACCAACTGAGCCACCCAGGCGCCCCTCATAGTGAGTGCTTTTTAAATGGTTGTTCTGCTACTGTCATTACGATAATAATTATGACTACTGTCCTTCTTTCTGGAAAAATGTTACTTCTGCCTATACTGCCTACCAAGAAAGTTACCTGTGAGCCCCACCTCTTCTATACGGGTTATCTCAACAGAGGAAGTGAATTTAGATCCACCATTTGATGGGAAGATGGATTACTCACCAAGAGAAATCCTCCAAGAGCATGTGGGCCAAGCTGTCTCAATTCACCATCGAGGAGACTGAGGCCCAGAGAAACTGAAGTCTTGGCCCCGGTCCCACAGCTGCTTAGAGAGAAGTGGGGTTAATCTCCTGAGTTTCCAGATTCCTATCCTGTACCCCTCCCGCCGCAGCCCACTATAATCCAGTTGACTCCGTTGCTGTGTGGACAGGGCCAATATTAAAATCAACTTCAAATGCCAACTTCCCAAAGCCAAGTCCCCCAGAGGAGACAAAGCTCCGTCCTGCCCCCTCACAGAGCTGCCTGTTTTCCTCACGCTGTCTCTGAGCCTCCACAGGCAGCTGCTCAGGGTCTGAGCCTGGAGCCCTCCTGACCCCTGGAGGAGGAGGTGCGAGGCCCATCCCAGCCAGTGTCAGCTTACAGTGGGAACGAGGCCTGGGGACAAGGCCAGAGCCCGGCTGACACAGGGAATGTTATTGCTTCCCCAGGCTCTCATCCCCAGCAGAGGCTGCGTGCGAGCCCCTCTGTGGTGGCCTCACCAGAGCACGGGGTATGTTCTCACCAGCAGGCCTCAGTGGGTCACTTTGGAGTCAGCCATTCTCTGGGAGAGGTTCAGCCTCCCATGGCTTCCCACAAGTCCCCTCTTTGTCCGGGGTCACAGCTCTCCTCTGAAGGAGAAGCTCAAGGGGAGACCCTCAGCAGGATGGGAGTAGCTTGTCTTTTTCTGGAGCTCCCCCAGTGGCTTCCAAACCCTTTGCTGACGGCTCTCGTGGGAGCCTGGTTGCTATTTTGCCCCCTTTGTGAGACTCAGAGCACCTGCCATATCCACAGGCAAATTAAAGACTTCTTAATGCAGAAGAAGTGATTTCTCTGCATCATGGATCTCTACCCACATCTGGCCTGACCCACAGATAGCCATGCTGTGGGCTAACGGAGGCCTGTGTGGGAGCCACGGCCTAGCCAGTGGGGCTCTCCTGGACTGGAGGATGACTGACCACCTGAAGGGTCAGATCCTCCCTCATGCCTTACTCTATTCCTCAGTCCATACTGAGGCCTTCTCCATGCTGGGTACCGTGCGAGGTCCCAAGGGTACACATGTAGAGGGCGTTCCACAGCCCCAGATCATTCTGCCCTCAGTAGAAATTCAATGTATGACCCTGTTTCCTATTAGTGACTTAGATTCGCTGTCAGGATTTTGTGGGGACATAAACACAACGCCCATTTGTAGGGCCGCCATCACCTTTAAGAGACCACCACATTTATCAGAACCCTTGACTTCAAGGAACAGAAACGGAACCCCACCTGCCTTAAGGAAAAGTCGGAATTCACTGGCTCCTATCTCAGAGGCCAGGACGACAGCTGTGCCCAGGAAATCAAATGATGATATCATCCGTCTCGCCCTCCCTCCCACCCCCCACATTTCTCACCCCGTATCTTAGCTCTCTGCTTCCCTCCATGTGTTGGGCTCATTCTTTCCTCAGATGGAAGAGGTTTGCCCTCACAGCAGGAGCTGTGGCACGGTCAGCTCCAAGCTTCATCAACTCAGATTCGCCACACACAGGGAGAAAGAGGATTTCGCTCTTCCTCGACCCCACAGATAACACCTGAGGGAAGGGTGACAATAAACCAAATGTGGGTCACAGGGCCGCCACGGAGCCAATCACCGGGGCGAGGGGTCTGAGATACTATGATTGGTTAGGCCTTGGTCTCACAACACCCCTGGGCCCACCGGAACCAGATGTGAAAGAGGAACAGCTCCTCAAAGGAGAGAGTGTGCTCCTTCCATGGGCAAATGGAGCTGATGCTAAAAAAAAATGGGGAAGGGGAGCAGAATTTCTGTTATACCAGAAAGAATAAAAGGAAAAGTTATCGCTTTACAGAAGAATAAAATAGGGAAGGCCTTTACCAAAGAGTAGCTAGCTTTAGGATTGTTTCTAATGACCAGCTTCTTCAGAAGGGGGAAACATGAATATATTTTAAAATATTTAATGGAGGGATCCCTGGAGTGCCTCAGTCAGTTAAGCGTCTGCCTTTGGCTCAGGTCATGGTCCCAGGGTCCTGGGATCGAGCCCTGTGTCAGGCTCCTTGCTCAGCGGGGAGCCTGCTTCTCCCTCTGTCTGCCGCTCCCCCTGCTTGTGCTTTTTCATTCTCTCTCTCTCTGATAAATAAAATCTTTAAAAAATAAATAAAAATTAAGAAATAGAAATATTTAATGGACTGACAACTTATAGGATATATAGATGTGGTGAGTCAGTGCAGAGTTAACGCCCAAGGTGACGGACAATGAATCAAATATCTTGAGGGGGAGGAAAGGAATTCACACCTACTACCAATCTATTGGGCGCTGGGCCTTGTGCGTCTACGTTACTCATGAAGCCATGCGGCCAGCCTACGAGGCAGGCACCATTGTTTCCCTCCATTTGCAGGAGAGGGAACGGATACTGAAATATGTTTAAAAAAATCCTATCTCACTGAAAACCCCTCAGCAAGTAAGCCGTGGAGCTGGGATGCGAACCCAAGTCTGTCTAATTCCAAAGCTTGCTCTGCCGGCCAAGGGCAAAATATAGCCCAGCTAAAAGGTGGAGGGGCGAACAATGAGTCCCTCCTCTATTTATAGACAGAGAACAAAACCAGACTGCACGAAAGGGCAGAAGGGCCAAAAAGGGAAATAGTTTTTCCGGGTCCCTCATGAGGACATTCTTTGCTCCCAAAATGGAGACAGCACTTGAAAGGAAGCTTGCACATTCGTCTGCGGCAAGCAGGGGACCACGGCCAAGAAAGGACTAGGATTTCAGCAGCCCAGGGGGCGCCCGTGGCCTGCAACAGGGGGCCTCGGAGGCACGTGTGTCCAGACCTGATATTTAAAGGGATTTACACTCATCTGTCGATGGACATCTGGGCTCTGTCCACATGTGTAGAATTTAAGAAACAAAACAGATGAACACAGGGGAAGGGAGGGAAAAACAAAACAAGGTGAAACCAGAGAAGGAGACAAACCATAAGAGACTCTTAATCATAGGAAACGAACTGAGGGTTGCTGGAGGGGAAGGAGGCGGGGGGGTTGGGGTAACTGGGTGACAGGCATTAAGGAGGGCGCGTGATGTAATGAGCACTGGGTGTTATATAAGACTGAGGAATCACTGACCTCCACCTCTGAAACTACTAATACACCACATGTTAGTTAATTGAATTTAAATAAATTTTAAAAATAAATAAATAAAGGGCCTTATATCAAGTAACTGGTCCAGAAAGGGAGGTTTCAAAGGCAGCCCTCCTCATTTGAGAAGCTTGGCCAAAAATTAGGAAGCTGTCTGCATGGTTTTAAATTACAGGGAGGGGCGCCTGGGTGGCACAGAGGTTAAGCGTCTGCCTTCGGCTCAGGGCGTGATTAGGGCGTGATCAGGGCGTGATCCCGGTGTTACGGGATCAAGCCCCACATCAGGCTCCTCCGCTATGAGCCTGCTTCTTCCTCTCCCACTCCCCCTGCTTGTGTTCCCTCTCTCGCTGGCTGTCTCTATCTCTGTTGAATAAATAAATAAAATCTTTTAAATAAATAAATAAATAAATAAATAAATAAATAAATAAATAAATAAATTACAGGGAAACCATGACTGAAGAGGAGGGTTAAAAGAATCAGATTTGAATGAAAACAAGTGCTTGCCTTATTACAGATAGAAAAGTACTAGAAAGGGCATGCCATTAACAACAGAAATAAAAATTCAAATTAACCTGTCCAGCGAAAACCCTCGGGGAGGAGAACAATGAATCTGAGCTATGACATATTCTTTGTTGGTTTCTCTTCTGGACACTCTTTTCCCACTTTTCCTGTGAACAGCAGGTGCAGTCCTGCACAGAGGGCGCCATATAAGTGCTCCGGCCCCTCTTAGTACTTTCTTCCACTGGACGCAGTGGCTGATTGACAACCAAGCCAGCGGGTCTCCCTCCGGGGGATCAAAGCTCTGACTCCAGCCATACCTGCTGTCCATCCTGGACTCTCCCTTTTTGCAAAACAGCTAGAACTGGACTTCTGCAACAACCAAAATAGAGCTCACTCACGAAATTCCCGTCAAAGCTTCAACCCATAGGATGGGGCTCACTGGGAAGAGCAAGGAAAGTTGTGACCTGCTAGAGCCATTAAAAATGAACATAATAATAATGATAATAATAATAATAATAAAGACATGGGCCCCTGTCCCCAAGGCGTTCAAAGTTATGACACGTTCTTTTGCTTTCCTGCTATAGATAGGAAAACCTTCAGAAATGTCAGTAATGGTGTCTGTGTGTTGGAGGGAGGGGATGAGAGAGAGTTTTTCTCCAAAAGAAAAATGATAATAACCGAGTTATTGGTTGTACTTGATGAATGCACACAGAAACCAGGCAGGTAGAACACAGAGCTCTGGATTTTTCTCAGGAGACACACTCGCACACAGGGACTTTCTCAGCTCGCTTTCAGAACTCCTTACTTTCAGGTTTAGCCCCTCTTTCCTGGGACTCCCTTGGCATCCTGGCCTTTAGGGCCCCTCTGCTCTTCTCCCGGGGCTCCCAGAAAACCAGTTCCACAAACCATGGGCAGCTGGACGCCATTAAATCAGACTCGTCCTGGGAGGGGGCTCCATGCCTGTCAGCAAAGGAACGAAGGCCCACAAAATGTTCGTGGATACTACTGTCTTTCTCCGAGCACTGCTTCTGTGAGCGACCACCGTGAACGTGTCTATCTTGCCTCCGTCTTACTAAAAACAGTCTTCCAAAAAAGAGGGGTGTGAGAAAGAAGAGAATCGCATAGCACGGCGCGAAGTGAGGGGCTCTGGGCCTTTTCCTACCACTGCAGGAACAATCCCAGCCCTCATGCTTGGCATATCACCTATAAACTAGAAAGCCACACTCTCAAATACACACCATTTTTTAAAATTCTACTATACAAGATATTTTTACATACGTAATAAGCCTGCAATAAGGAGAATTTTTAAATTGACGGCTTCCAGTGGATTATAGAATTCTTTCCAAAATCAGAGACCTTTCCCCTCGCCCCACACTGTCTCACACATGCTGCTGGTAAAAAAATAAGGGATACGACCTTGCTGGTGGGCTCTTTGGCAATGTGCTTCAAAAGCCTTGAAAAATGTCCTATGTTTTGACTCAGCAATTTTAGTTTTTTTATGTGATTATAGTTGACACACAATGTTACACTAGTGTCAGGTGTCCAACGTAGTGATTCGACATCTCTGTCTGTTGCGCTGTGCTCCTTACAAGTGTAGCTGCCCTCTGTCACCACACAACAGCACAATACCGTGGACCGCGCTCCCTATGCTGGCCCTTTCACCCCTGTGACTGATCCATTCTGTAGCCGGAAGCCTGTGCCTCCCACTCCCCTTCCACTACTTGGCCCAGACCCCTTACTCCACCCCACCCCGATCTGGCAGCCATCAGTGTGTTCTCTGCATTTATAGGGGCCCCGCAATTGTCATAGCAGAGCATGGACTCTGGAGCCAGACCAGCTTCACCACCAATCAGCCGTGTGATGTATCCTCTCTGCGTCTTAGTTTCTTCATCTCGAAAAGAGGGAGGCTAACAGCACCTATGTCCTGGGCTGGTTGTGAGGATTAAATGCAATTTATGTAATGCCTTAGAACGGTATCCAGCCTATGGTTCCTTGCCACCTAAGTGTCAGCTGCGTAAGTGGTCACAGGTAGGAACAGAAACACATCTCTGTATTATTTTAATCAGCAAAATTTTGGGAAACACCTAATAATAGGTAATTGGTTAAAAACAATTATGATACCTCCATAAGATGGAGAACTGCCTAACCATTTTAAAAAATCATATTTAAAAGAATATTTGTGAGCTGGAAGATGTTCATAACGTATTGTTAGGCCAAAGGAAACATAATCAGGCTTCAAGTAGTATGTACAATACGGTACAAATATAAAACTAAAAAGCGAGGGAAATACTCAAAAGTGTTATTGGCAGGTATCCCCAGGGTGATGGTTCAACCTTGCCTGCACACTGGACTCATCTCTGGAATTTAGAAAACCAGTGCTGCTGGAGGACTGCGCTCAAAGAAATTCTGACCTCATCGGCCTGGGATATCGCCCCAACCTCAGGGTCTTTATTTTCTTCTGTGTGCTTGTTTCTTTCCCCTACTTTTCTCCCAGAAATTTTCTAAAATAAACATGTATATAACTAGAAATTAAACTAGAAATTTTTATAACTAGAAATTAAAACCATAAATGCTATTTACCAGACCTCTCAATCACTCCCATGAGAGCCGCTGACTGCGCAGTCTGCCCGCCCCTGGTCTCCCTGGCTTCTCTGCTCCCACGCAGCGCTCCCAGGGGGAGGCTGGGGTTGGCAGGAGCCAGGGAGGCCGTTTCAGAGGATGAGTCACAGCCCTGGAGCCCAGACCCGGGAGGGGGCACTCGATGGGGAGAGACGGGGCTAGGGCTCCAGGTGAGGACACGGAACACTGGAGGGACCGGGTCGGGCAGCCGGCTCCCCTGGCCGAGCAGTTGTGCCCTGTGATGTATGGCCTTCTGGCCGGAGGCCTTGCTCAGTGCCCGTTGTGATACTGGGATTTCGTTTAGGTGCGTCAGCACCTCGTTTTCTCCCTTCCAGCACGCGGGCTTGGTGGGGGCCGACGGGACCCGAGCCCCAAGGAGAAAGGAAGCAGAGGAAGGTCTGCAGCTGCTGACAAATGTAACTGACAAAGAGTCCAGGGCTGTTCGGCCGTTTCTCCCGGAGTCTAATATGCAGCGCTCAGGTCTGATGATTGAGCTTCTCTTTCCCACGGAGCATTTACTTATTTTTTTCCATTCATTCAGCAAATCCTTATGGAACTCTGATTACGTGCCAAGCCCTGTGCCAAATACTTCTCATCATTTAATTCTTATCTAGAGCTTTAAACTAATGACTCGGGTACTGTTATTAGCTGGCCTTTTACAGATGAAGAATTTGAAGCTCAGGGAAGTTATTGGCCTCAAGTTCACCAGCAAGTTGTTAGTCATCACCATCATTTTCAGAATGGCTACCATTTATTGAGCACCTACTATGTGCCAGGTACTATACTGGGAGCTTTATATCCATTTTTATTGTCAGCCCACCCCCTTCCCCACTCTGCCCCACCCCACCCCCACAATAGCCATGAAACAATGGTTATTATTATCCCTGATTTACACGAGAAAACTTAGCACAGGGAGGGAGAATTACTGGCCTAAGGTCACACAGCTTTTAAGCAACAGAAAAGGATTTATATTCAAGTGCTTTAAACTCCTGGGCCCCTGTTCTTTGGCCCTAAGTTGTGCTGCTCCCACAGTTTAATGCTGAGCTTCAGAAATCAGGCCAGGCTTGGTGCCTTTAGAACGCAGTGTATTAAGACGCTTACATCAATTCGAGACATTCACCTTAATTGAAAATATTCACCTGTCTTGGCCTGTTCTCAGTACCTGAGCTTTCTACATCCTCCAAGCAAATCACGTGAGGAGTTAGAAACCTACTCCAACCTAATTTGGATTTTTTTTTGCTTTTAATTCTAATTCTCTTTATAACTGCTATTTCAGGCATGTGCCCATTATCATCCAAAAAGCCATGGCAGGAGAGAATTATGGGAAGATGAAAGAGAAGGCAAGAAAAGGGCACCTGCTGGTTGCCACGGTGAAATGTTCAAAGGAAGCAGGAGACAGCCATTAGCATTCAGTTTAATGGTGTGTTCAGCCCCATCCGTAACTGGAAGTGTGTTTACCGTTTCATACTTCCTTTGTGAGAGGGAGCCACAAATCTCCTTCTCCATATTGAGAGACAGTTAATGGTTCTAATTATCTGTCAGCTCACACTGTTCCTCAACCAAGGGGTGGGGCAATCAGCGTTCCCCACTTACCCCAGGCTGTGCAAGCAGACACCTTGCACCTTGGTCCCATCGGACTAACCTCTTGCTCCCCGGTGGTCACTGATAATCCACAACTGCTAGCGATGTGGCCCAGAGCACCGCCACATGGAAACTGAAATAGGGTCACTTCAAAGGAGCACGTCATGCCAAGGCTTCCCATGTAAATGGCCCTCTACAAGCTGTTTATCCACGCAACACTCGCAGTGTTGTCAAGCTCCGTTGCCCACACACGGCAGATGGCGATCCCGAGACAAAGGTGAGCTATCTGGAATGTGAATCAAGCACTTCCAAGAAGGGAATAGCAAAGTCCCCAACCATAAAGAATTTGCTAAATCCCTCCCAACCTCCTTCCTCTGCTCAGTGGTCCTCAAGCCTGAAAGCCTACCCGAATCACCTGGAAAGCTCTGGCTCCATCTAGGATCCAGAGCATCCGAATTCCGGGGGGTCGGGACCAGACATCTCTATCTCACGAATGCTCCTCGGGCATCTCAGCTGTGCGGCAGGGAGTGAGAACCCTGCTCTGATCCTGCTACGGTTTCACGCAGGCCCTGACTTCTACATCTGGCATTTCACTCCCTCTGCCAAACCGACTTCCTCATTAAGCTAGAGCATCCTGCCGATAGCATGGCTCCGTGGTAAGCCTGGGGACGCGGGAGCCCGGCCAACCTGGGTTTGAATCCCAGCTCTGCCCCTCTTAAACACACGGGGCTGCAGTCTGCTCATCCACAGAACCAGGATGGGAACAGTGGTGGCCTTTTGGGGGGGGGGGGTGGTTAGCCCTGGTAGAGGGGAGCCACCACCACAGGTAACCATGATCATGACTGTTTCTTACAAAGGACAGGGGAAGGAGGGCTGTCCCGGACCAGTGAGTTTCTGCTGGGAGCAGGGGAAGCAGCGCCCGGGGCTACACTCTGCAATCCTGTCGTCGGCACACAGTGCGAGGGCGGGTTTTCTCCTAGTTCAGCTCCAGAGAGACCTAACAGCAGCAAGGAGGACCACAGACTGATAAACAGCTCTGAACACCTCGGCCCTTCTTTTTCCGGATCTGAAAACTGGTAGTCAAAAGACAGAGATGCAAACTAACAGGAAAAAACAAACCAAAATAAAAACCCACCAATTATCTGGTTAGGGCTGGCATAGACAAATTCAGATCATTGCCCTGATTTTCCAGTTTCCACATAAGCATGTAGGTTCCTCACAGACAATATCTAATATGCACTGAGTGCTTGCTATATACCAGAGCCAGATTGTTTCTTTCTATGCCTTGTCTCATTCAATTCTCACAACTGGCCCCTAAGATAGATGCCGTTTTAAGTAAGCAAACAAGGCTCAAAGAGGTTAAATAACATACCCAAGACTACACAGTAAGTCAACTGAGACCTAAACTCTATGAGCCCCAGTCTTAACCAATATACTATCCCACCTCTGGCTTCCCTGGGGCAGAGTAAATACATAGTGGTTATCCCATGGCCAGTGGCTTGCAAAGGTTTACCCGCAACCAGGTGTCAATTTCTAAAATCTAGCTCAGCACCTTGATCGTCACCTTCCTCCAACCGCTGGTCCTTCTTCCACTGAAGGGCCTTTGGGAAATAATAATAGCACCTTTGCATAGTAGTCTTAGAGTCCCACAGAAGTATCGGATGACCTGAAGACCCCCAGTCATCATGGAATCAGACCAAGAAGTAATATCAGCGACGTTTGCTTCCAAGAGTTTTCGGTGCTAGCTGCTACCTCTGAATGTGTGCTGGCCTCCAAACAAGCCCGGAAGTAGGTGCGTTCCCACAGCAAAGAAAAGACACGTGCAGTGAGAGGGAGTGAGAACCAGGGCCAGAAAAGGAGCCAAGCACTTTTCTAAAAAAGTTTCATTTATGCATTTTAGAGAAGGGGGAGGAGTGCACGAGGGAGGGGAGAGAATCCCCAAGCAGACTCCCCGCTAAGCACAGAGCCCCACGCAGGGCTTGATCTCACGACCCTGAGACCATGACCCTGAGACCACGACCTGAGCCGAAACCAAGAGTCAGACGCTCAACCGACTGAGCCACCCATGCGCCCCAGGAGCCAGGCACCTCTACCTCCTTTTTCTCACTCTTTCGTTTTCTTGGCCTCTATTGCACATCTTTGGGGAGGCAATACAACATAGTGTAAGACTGGCAAAGAGATGGCACGTGCAGCCCTGGACATCCTCGCTCACCCCTTGCAGACGTGACTTCACTGCCACATTGCAGCACGCTGGCCACTCCATTGGGTACTCTTCCAGGGGCTCCTCGCAGGAACTGCCGATCAACAAACGCTGGGATGATTCATAAAGCATATTTTCTTCCTGGTATTGTGACTAGAAGTGTATACTCTCGAATCAGTCAACCCTGGATTAGAATCCCAGCCCTGACTGTGTGACCATGACCATGTTACTTAACCAGTCTGAGCTTTAGCTTTCTTATCAGTGAAATGAAGATGATCGCACTTGCTTCCCAGAACTATCATTAAGAGAGGATGAGCGATGCCCGTGCGGCTCTGGGCTCCTTGCCTGGCATCCAGAGGGCCCTTCGTAAATGGTATCCATCCATCCCGTTCCTTAATGAACATTTTTTGAGCATAACTGGCAGAACTATGCATTATTCTGCTAAGAGCTGGGACCCCAGGAGTGAGCAAGTTAGATAAGCTTCCCAATCTCATGGCACATTCTAGGGGAGAGAGCAGTTTCTGGTAAATCATTATTTATCAAATAGTTTCAGCTTGTGATAAGTGGCATGAAAGAAAGGGCTTGGTGATGAGATCAAGAATGGCAGGATGGGGTGGGTAGCAACATGGGGCATCTCAGGCACTACAGAAAGTTTCATCCCTCTCAAGGGCTGGCCCTTGAATCCCTGGCAGAGGAAAAAACAAACGGAAATGAGCCCGAGTGGTGTTTTGAAGCACCATGATGGTAAAAGAGGCAGGTTATTCATAGTACTCCTGCCCTCTGACCCTCTCCTGTTTGATTGGCTCTGTCCCCAGGATGAGAGAAGTAGAGCACTTTGTGCTGTATTCACCGGCTCTGATGAGGCCCCTTGGAAGTCGGGCTTGTCTGCCACGATCAGTCTGCAAGCCGTAGCACAGGGCCAGCCGCCCCAGCAAATCAGCCCTGGACCCCTGGGAACCCATCCTGGCACACAGGCCCTTTCCTCTCTCATCCCCCCCTCTCCCCTCCCTCTGAGGCGGCCTCCACAATTCCTGCCTCCACTTCCTCCTCCCCTGCTCCCTCTACTTCCCCATGCGAAGGGCTGCAGAGCCCCAGGAGGCCCAGGGTAGGGTCTTTTGGCCCCCTTGACAACCACCTGCTGTGTGACTAGATTTCATTCCCTGGATATGGGCTCAGCAATCAGAGACAGAAACAAGAATCAATGCCTGGGGAGGGGACATTTCTAGAGAGGCATAGGTCTGGGTGCCACCAGAGGGTGACCCCAAGGATAAATGTAGCATGTATATGATACCTGACAAGCCATTTTCCTGTTTATCTTCCCAGCAGCCCTCAGAGGCATTGGGCAGGTGGGGAAACAAGCTCAGTGGTCCTAAGACTTCTGCCCAGGGCTGCTCAGCTGGCGATTGGAAGAACCAGGACCAAAATCTGGGGCTTTTTTTAAACACTCCCTCCCCAGCCCTCCACCCCCAAATATCCAGAGTTTGCGCCCTCTGCACCAGTCAGAGCTCTCCAGAGAAACAGAAGCAATAGGATATATATACAGTGAGAGAGGTTTATTTTAAGTTGTGGGGTCTGGCTGGTCTGAAATCTGAAGGGCAGGCCAGCCCACTGAAAAATCCAGGTAGGAGTTGGTGTTACAGTCTTGGGTCTGAAATCCATAAGGCAGCCTAGCAGCTTGGAAACTCAGGCAGGATCTCTATATTACAGTCTTGAGGCAGCATTCCTTCTTCTCGTCTCAGGAAAAAAAAAAAAAAAAAAGAATTCCTTCCTTTCTGGAAAACTTCAGTTTTGCTCCTAAGGTTTCAACTGATTATGTGAGGCCCACCCACACTATGGGGAGTAAGTCGTCTGTTTCACTTAAAGTCAGCTGACTGCAAATGTTAATCACATCTACAAAATACCTTCACAGCAGCAACATGTGGGCTAGTGTTTGACCAAGCAACCGAGCACCACAGCCTAGCAAGCTGACACAGAAAATTAACCATCATACCCTCTTTGGGACATTTTCATGCATCATCTCACTTAATCTTCACAATAACCTGTGATGGGCTGCTGACATGATGCCCATTTTACAGATGAGGAAACTGAGGCTCAAAGGGATAAAGTAACTTATCTGATCTCTCATATGGCTCAGGTGGCTGAAACAGAAGAGACAACCCCCCTCCGTTATAGAGACCTCTCAAGGTCTAAATTCTGTGGCTGGAAGGCAGGAATGTATCCCTAAAACTTAGGTAACTATAACATAATGAGACTTGTGTTTGGCATAAACATACCAGAATTTGCATAAAATGTAGTGAGCTTAAAAGGCATTTTAAGCACTGCTTGAATATATAAAGGTGATTCCTTGAGCCTTCCGCAAAGCATTTAAGGGATAGGCACAGACTCTCCACAAGGAAAACTGGGTGAATGGGGGACTCAAAAGGGGCTTTGCACTGTTTATCCTATTGTATGCCTCGAAATTTGAATCATGTGACTGTGTTGGTTACTAAATTAATGAAATTTGAAATAAATAATAAAAATTTTTGAACAATCCCACAAGGGGCTCGTGCGGCCTCATGGTTGCATAATTGCACTTTGCTCTGGACACAGGAAAAAGATGAGGCAGACAGACGTGCCAGCCAACCTGTTCATCAACACTTGGCATTCAGTGACACTAGCTTCTTCAAACATCAGATCCACTCTCAAAGAATGAAGATTTGCCACCAGTGAGGCTACTCAAAGAATTTGCTTCAGGCTCTGCAAACAATTCCAAGAGGAGTTTGAAAATCCTTTTGAGTGAAAGCAGTATCATGGGAGAAAGTGTTCGTCACCCCTGAGGTGAGGCTTTGAGGAGGAAGGACTCACTGGGCTGTGTAAGTTCAAGTTCCATTCTCTTTTTTTCCCTTCCTTTTTTAAAAAATCTGTCACATCACAGTTTTTTTTTTTTTAAGATTTTATTTCTTTTCAGAACAAGAGAGAGCACAAGCAGGGGGAGCGGCAGGCAGAGGGAGAAACAGGCTCCCCGCTGAACAAGGAGCCTGATGCGGGACTCGATCCCAGGATTCCAGGATCATGACCTGAGTCGGAGGCAGATGCTTCACCGACTGAGCCACCCAGGCACCCCGCATTACAATCTTCAAGCACCTAATCAACTACCACATGAAAAGATTAGACCAGGCATTGCACAATCAAATCCCTGCCTAATGCAGGCTGGTAGCATAAACATACGAAGCTTCCAAGAAGTGTAGCAGGGAGCTGTGGGGACCATATCGAAAAGACCCTGTGTGATCACCTGAAGCACCCACACTCGACTGTATTTAATACACTGTGTTGGGGGTGCCTGACTGGTTAAGTGTCTAGCTCTTGGTTTTGGCTCAGGTCATGATCTCAGGGTCATGAGATCGAGCCCTGTGTGGGGCTCCATGCTCGATGCGGACTCTGCTTGAGAGTCTCTCTCTCCCTCTCCCTCTCCCCCTCCAGTTTGTGTGTGCTCTCTCTCTCGCTCTCTCATAAGTAAATAAGTCGTTTTTAAAAATAAATAAATAAATAAAACATTGTGTTGGGCAATGATCTTGTCTCAGGTCAGATTTGGCCATGGTTTACCATTTTGGTCCACTGAATTAAGCTTTCTTTTCATGAGTAAAAGAGAACTGAAGCCAGCAGAGAGTTAGGAGGAAGACTTCAGATCACTGGAAGAATTGATCAGCAGTAATGAAAGTCCGTCAACAATGAAGTGATTAGTTACAGGAGGAATGAATTTCCTGTTGCCGGGAACTATCAAGGACACTGGTTGATTTTATGCTGGCTCGGTTTATGCTGGAGAAGTTTCAAGCACCCAATGATCACTGTGAAATTGATGACCCGGAAATTTCTCTCCTACCTAGAGATTTGATGGGTATGTGCCTGATGCACGACAGACTCGGGGGAATAGTCACAATAACCGTTCCGTTCACAGCCCTTTCTTTTGTTCCCTACTTCTCCCCTCGGTTTCCAACAACCAGAAGTGCTCCATGCATAGATTTATTTGTTATATTTGTGAAAAGACCTTTCCTCTCTCTCTTTCTTCCTTTCTTCCATAATCTTTCTTTTCTTTCTTCCATAGTCCATTCTTTTTCTCTCTCTTTCTTTCTTTCTTTCTTTCTTTCTTTCTTTCTTTCCTTCTTTCTTATATTTCTCCCCCACTGCCCCTGCCTCTCTCTTGGCCCTATTCTTCTGAGAATAACCCCCCAAATTTCTTTAGGAAACTCTTCTGCAGGTGGATCTGATGAGCCTCCACTTCCTTCTCCAATATTGGATCATGTGACCCAGTCCTGTCCAATTGCTGTGATCTAATCCCCAGGAAACCGTGATTGATTCAGGTATAAGATGGCTCAATTACAGTGAATATGGGGACATGTAGCTTCAGGAAGACAACCCCATTTTCCACTAGATGTTGACATGGGGGACATAGACATGGAGATGTTGCAGCCATCTTGCCACAGTGGTTGGCCTGGAGCGAAGATTACTTGGAGGCCAGAGGAATTGAGAAATGGAGAGAGACTGGGTCTGAAACCCCTAGATCAACCTTTCTCTGGCTTTTTCTGTTATGTAAGATAATTAATTCCTTATTTTGCTAAAGTCCTGAGTTGGGTTTTCTGTCATTTATCACCAAAATAGTTCTAATGAATACATTTGCCAGTAACAATGTGTTCCCTTGGGTTTGAGAATTGAACGAATTCTCGATCTGCCAAAATTCCCCATGAAAATGCAAATATTTTTGGGAAGGAGACTGATATCATGGGTAGAATCTAGGCATTGTAAAGATGACAAGGACCTCAGAAATTTCCTTTCAGAAGCTCTCAGTGATTTTCAAGTTTTATGTCAGCAACAGAATACTTTTCAAAGAAACTCATACACAGAATCCTAATACATAAATATATCTTTTCCTGCCCATTCCACTCTGGTTGTACAAGTACAATGGGGGTGCCACTGGGCCTTTGCGCATGCTGTTTCTACTACCCAAAGTTTTTCTTACTCACCATTTCCCGTTACTCATCCTAAGCCGGTTCGCTAAACAAACTATCAACCCCTGGATAATTCAGTTTAAATGGTACTTGGGTTGAGATGCTGTGTCTGAAGTTTGGAGTCTCATGCCCTGCTCACATGCTCCCCATCACCCTACACTCCCCACCATAGAACCAGTAACTCATGGAGCTGCCATCACTCACATCTTTACCTGCCTGTCCACCTGGAAGTTGGCTCTGAAGGTGGAGATTGGGTCCTAAGCACTTCTGGTTATGACATCTATCATGTCCACGAGTATCTGTGGCATGAGTGAGTGAGTGCATGAGTGGTTGAATGAGATCTTGTGCCCCCACGGTTTAACCTCCGGGCAGAGATGGGGTTATAGAGGGCAGAATCTAGAACAGTCTTCCCCACAGTCTACAAGCTAGTCTTCCCCACCAGGCTTTCTCTGTTTTTAACAATTCTACCTCAGAGTTTTGTTTCTTTGTGTTAAGGGACAGCAGGCCTTTCTCTAAGAGCAAGCATCCTTTGGGTGGGTGACATCACATCCCACTGAGATGTAAACTCCAGGAAAGTGGGACTTTCTTTTCTCTGTTCCGCACGCTCAACAGGGCCTGGTAGGCAACAGGAGCTCTGTAAACATTTGTCAAACAAATAAATGGATTAGAGGGCATTCTTGCTGCAATAGAATTTAGAGGGCCGACCATTCCATGATTTCGGAAGGATTGTGTTCTGAGGGACTAATATTTTGAGAAAAGAAGAGTCTGTGTTGCAGATAAGTATGTGAACCACTGAGTACTCTTTCCCAGTTTTAATGACTCATAATGCACGTTAAAAAGTAAGGCCTCTAGGGGCGCCTGAGTGGCACAGCGGTTACGCGTCTGCCTTCGGCTCAGGGCGTGATCCCGGCGTTATGGGATCGAGCCCCACATCAGGCTCCTCTGCTGGGACCCTGCTTCTTCCTCTCCCACTCCCCCTGCTTGTGTTCCCTCTCTCGCTGGCTGTCTCTATCTCTGTCGAATAAATAAATAAAATCTTTAAAAAAAAAAAAAAAAGTAAAGCCTCTAAATAATTCCTGTGGTGAAGATGCCTATCTACGTTTGTTCAGCCCAGAGTTTTCTAAATGTATTTGACCAGAGAACAATTTATGTTTGTTTGATGCCTTTAGTGTAATGCCTATTGACATCCCACGGAACTAATGTTGTGGGAACCTGGGTTTGGGAAATTCTACCCTAGAACAATTTCCTCGTTTCTCAGGGGACTTACAATGGTTTACATCTATATACAAAAGTTTTCTATTTCAAGTGCTTGCTTTGCTACTATCTCCTCTAAGCCTCACAAAATGCTGAGAGATCAATGAGGTAGTATTCCTATTTCAGAGATAAGAAACTAGGGATCCAGAGGGGTTAAAGGATTTGCTCAAGGTCACACAGCTAGTTAGTGACAGAGATGAGAGGAGATTCTAAGTCTCATATTTACCCAGCTACCACTAATTAACACCTTCGCAGGTGTCCAGCCTTTTTCCATACCACGAAAGCAAGTTGAAAGCGGCATCTTTCTCAGAGAAACCTGAAATAGATCATTTTTGCTTGGGGAAGACAGAAACATTCAAGAACATGAGAATTCTTGCTAAGAATTTGGATTGATTTTCCTCCTTGCTAAACACTTCAAAAGATCAAGGGTGACCCCAGGGATCCTGCTTTGCTTTACCATCTGTCATAGGATCCTTCAAGGCCAGACGTGGCACAGTCATAGCACACAGGCCATCATGACCCCTCCCTTGACCATGACAGATGTAGCTAAATCATTGCCGACTACTGAGGCCCAGCATGGCCTGGGGTTCCCTGAACCGAGCCCGTCAGGCCTCCACTATTGACAGAGCAGAGTTGGCCCAAAGTTGAAGTCTGTTTGAGGTCTCTGAGTCTTCTGTCTACGTAGCTCCCTCAGGCTAACGGGGTTTATAGATGTACTCCTCAGAGTGTCAAGTAGGGTTTCCTTTCTATTTGCCTGGAGAATGCCTCTTTCAAACTTCAAAGCATTGATGCTTATTTTTATAAGAGCTCAGCGATACATATACATAAGCGAAAGAGCCTTGGAAACAAAGAATTATACTACTAAAAGCATTATTATTGTGATTATTGCTCCTTTTCATCTGTCTAGACTAGAGACTGCAGGCTTTATCTTCCTACTTCCTACGTCTAATTTTGGCCCATTTGTTCTAACTAGTCATTGCTCCATCCCAAGCGATCCGAATAATTTTTAAAAAATCAAAACTAAATTGAGCTTCATTTTAAATAGGCCTTAGATACTATAACATTTATAAACATTTTACTTACAGTAAAGGGTACCTAAGACACAAGTCGAGAGCAAGCAACACTCAGTTTAATTCTAACTATCATTGGATTTAGTATCTCCAAGCAAGAGGGCCCCTGCCCACGTGCCTGCACTTTAGAGAGGCCAGTCTGGTCCTTCTTCTGACGACACCTCTCCCCATAGAGTGAGGACTTCTAGGGCCAAGGACTCCCACCCAGCACCTGCACTCATCTCTCCCACACTAACTACCAAGCACCCCAGAATCTCCTTTCTACAGGACCCTGAGGTCCCTCTGGGACCATGCGGATCTCTCTCCTGAGAGGGTATAGATGGGGCTTGGGCCATCTCCGTGGTGCCGAGTGTGCACCCACGTGCGGGATGGAGCTGAAAGTGGAAGAAAAAGAGACACATCCAGGTCAGACTCTCCCCGCCCTGCCGTGTTCTATGGAGGACTCCAAAGCTGGCCTTGCAGAGCATTATGAAAATCTATTTATTAAAGTAGGAAGAGAGAATAGATCTTATTTAATAGTTTTCTGGCTCGGTTTACACATTTTAAATATTCATACATATGTAAGTGGGCCTCCATTTGTAAGTATTCTTACTTTGAGCCCCACAGATCTTAGATGTGGACCTGACTGGACCCTTCTGGATCTTTTAGTTCTCAAAGCAGCCTTACCTGACTTTTTGTATGTGATCTGTCATTCAAGGTCAATCTGATGTAGAATCCTAAATCTGGGAACATGCGGTGATGGCTCTGTCTCTACATTGCACTTAAAAAGGCTGTCACTGGGGCACGTGGGTGGCTGGGTCAGCTGAGCGTCCAACTCTTACTTTCAGCTCAGGTCATGATCTCATGGGTCATGACATGGAGCCCGCATCAGGCTCCACAGTCCGCAGGAAGTCTGCTTAAAGATTCTCTCCCTCTGCCCCTCCCTGCACTCGCATGCTCTCTCTCTTTCTCAAATAAATAAGTCTTTTTTTTAAAAAAAGCATTCATTTATTTACTGAACACCTAGAAGTTTCTTCAGCTTTATGAGGGAGTTAAAATCTGCCAGATGGTTTATCTTCTTCTCAATCAGATGATATAATATAAGTAGCAATGCTTGTAAACTGTAAAGTGTTAACTCAAATGTAAGGGGATTTTTATTCCTGTTTTTGTTTTTTTTTAAAGCATCTTACGGAGAGGATGGCCTGTGATTTCCTTCATCACTGTATGACTGCGGTTGTCAGAAATCTCACTTGTGATTCTAATCAGAAGCAGGGAAATGAATGACTTTTAAAATACCCTGGTTTTCCCATGATCTTTTCATGAATGTGTATTTGGGGTCCCTGTCACTGAATATACATACCTGCATAAGGTAAATGATTTTAATTTCATATCCCTGAGGAGGATGTGTAGAAAGCCACAAGCAATACGGGCAAATGCATGACCTTTGTATATCTCCACCTTTCTAGATTGTCTCCGAACATCTGAGCAGGTGCTCAATTTTCCCCAAAGCCTGGAAGCATATCAAGGCTGAGGAGCGCTCATCACTGCCAAGCAAATAAATCACAACCGACTGAGAGCCCACGTGAATGGCCGGGAGGCAGTAGACATTGTGGCTGAGGAGAGCACAGCGTGAAAGGAAAGGACTTCACTCAAAAGCTGCTTCCCAGTTATCCAGGCAGGAGGCATAGGAAAAATAGAACCCCAGAGAGCTCCCAAAGTCTATTCCACTCTATAATCCCTGCCCCCTTCTCCCACTATATCCTTTTAACCCAGGCATTGACAAGCAGGCCAAAGACTTGAGAAACTGCCATTCTCACAACCAATTGATGTCTGTGTATCTCTTCTGGCTCCTGGTGAGCAGCGATTGACTGGTCTGTCTATTTTTGCTGAGCAGCTGCTATGTGCCAGAGCCCTGGGAAGCGTGGTGAAAAAGATGAACCTGGACCCTGCTTCCGTGGAATACATTTACTAGGTTTCTTACTCTCTAAAGAGTAGCCTTTTGGAGATCCCTTTCCCAAACCTTCACTTCTCTACTCCTAACTTCCCCCCAACACACCACAATTTTTTTTTTGACAGGTACCAGGCAATAAATAAACTAAGAAAGAAAACAAAATAAGATCACATTATAAGTGGCACCAAGGAGATAAAGCAGGTAGTGTAATGAGGTGTGACTGGAGGGGACCCAGTATTAGCCTAGGTGGCCAGAGAAGGCGTATCTGTTCTATCGAGTTCAATGTAACATTGACCTGAGCCCCTCTGGGTTGGGGTCCCCGTGGAGTGGCTGCATCCTGGCTACCCTCCCCTGTGACGACTCAGCTTATGCGAAACACATTTCTCCAGTCCCACAAATGACACAAGGGTCCTTGCTCCCACTGCCGCTGTCTCTCCTGGGGCCACTGTTACAGGCAGTTCCAGTCAGCCCTTAGCCTTCAGAGTCTTCTAGGCAGGGCTGTGCACCCCCAGTCCTTCCACATAGTCACTGCTGGAGTTCCCCTATACGCCTGGAAGTGGTAGCGGTGGTCAGGGGGAGTTCCTAGTGCTTTGTGCTCCTAGGACACCCCTTCGCATCATCCCATCTTCTCAAATTTCTGATCTTTCTCTTATAAAGGCTGGAGGTAAGGGACAGACAGTAGGGACCATTTTTGCCAACTCTCAGTAACTCTCCATGAATGGGTCTGGTGTCTAGCCCCTTTTTTTTCCAGAACGTGTGGGTACCTCACTCACTACCCTCAACTCTGAGGACTTAGTTAAGCCTCTGAGAATACAATGAAAGCCGATTTAACAGGACGGTACATTAGTTTAGAAGCTTCAAAGCAGTCAGTTTTATTCCATCCATCATATTTAAGAAGTATCAGGATCTCCTTACTCTTCTCAGAGAAGTGACTTCCCGTAAAGAGAAGGTGGTTGATACCTTTGGGCAGGGACTCATTCGGTCCTTCCCTGAGTGTCTGACTGGCCATCTCTGCAGGATAAAATGCCATCTTCCACTAGCGCTGTGTGCTCTGGGCCTGAGAGGGAGAGTTGAGGCATAAATACCACACATCCTGCACTAAGACCTCGGGTCTTATATTTGTAAGGCTTCATATAGAAGGAGCCTCAGTCAATGCTAATCTCCTGTGGACTGTAATGAACTCCCTTCCAGACTAGCGTGAGAACACGAACCACTCCATCACTGTATATTTTTCTGCATCATTCACATTAATGAGATTTGTTTAAATTAGACAACTATAAATGTGCATATATTTTCAGCCTTTCTCCAGGGGAAATGTGTTTGGGGGCATTTTATCTGCAGAATTGGATATCATCCAATTGGATGATATCCAATTCTGGGTCTTGCCAGATATTTACTTAAGGAAAATTGAAAACAATTCTGTGCTATGTAAACTTTTCAATGAGCTCGACATTCCTTCACAGCTAAGAAGGTTACCACCGCCCACCGTCCCATAAATATGCACCATCGCCTGGACCTGGGGCCACATGGCCATGAGAGCATCCGACCAATCAGAGCTTGCCATCGATCGGGCTACCTGCCAAGCACAGGCACCCAGCAATGGTTGTTCATGCCAGTGCTCCAAAATCAGGACTTATCTCTGGTCCTCATGAGTAGAATACTTCATAAGGCATATAAACTCATTTTGAAAAGGTGACTCACCCGTGGTTAATGACCAACAATAAAATAATAGAGTTATAACCCATTGTGTAAATGTCTACAAGTAGGAAAGAACTTGACAAGGGCAGAACGTTATAATCAAATTATGCAAATAGAAACAAAAAAGTGGCTTTCTTTGGAAGAATTAAGCTTGTTTTATGCCTGGCTTTTGTCTAGATCTTGCTAGCCCCAGAGAAGCCTGTGTGCCCTAGGGTGAGGGGAAAGGCGTGTATATTCGTTGGGTTATTTTCTACCTGACAACAAAGTGAATGGTTTGATTTTACTGCCATTTAAAGTCAGGACAATGTTGAAAAATCCAAAGTAAGTAATCTTAGGATCTTCCGTTCGCTATCAGAAGGGGAAGTCCCCTTAAGATCCTGTGGGCCATCACCCACTTCTACTGAAATCCAAAGAGGTGAAATGACTTCTCCAAGGCCACACAGCTAGTTGATGGCAAAGCAGGACCAGCATTCTGCGTCCCAGACTCCTTGTCAAGTGCTTCTTCCTGGACCCCACTCAATGCTCTTTTGATGGAAGCCCAGGCCCTAACATGTTTCATTTCATGCCTTTCAATTTCTTGCTAAAAAGATGCTCTTCTAAGATAATACAAGAACCTTGAAATATTTCTTCCCCCTCTGGGTTTGTGTTCATCCCGAGCTAGGGGCTGCTGGATTCGTATCACTGCTTTGGCTTTCTGAAAAGATCTGGACATACACTCTGCCCCTGCTTCCAGGAAGTCCGGGAGAGAGGTGCTCGAGACCGCATCAGCAAGAGCCACGTGCTAAGGGGGGGCGAGCCCTCCTCCCAGAACCTCACCTCCACAATTCCAGCCTCTGTTATTTCAGACCCACTCACTGCTTTGTAAAGACTTCCTTTCCAGGATGGAAGAAGAAACACCTTCTCTGTGGTGAATAAAAGAATAAAAGAAGCAGCCCACGAATTAATCAAATTAATGGGGAAGAAAATCAATAGAGGTAATTATCACAAATAAACTCAAGAAAATAAACAACTTATTTACTGAATTATTCACTTTGCCACTAGGTGCTTTGACTTCAAAGGAGTGTAATTTCAAGGAGGTCCAGGCCGTGCAGATGAGACCAGACTGGAAAGGCGTGGACGCAAGGATTTCTAAGAACAATAATGCCCAACGTGGGGCATGGAAAACAGGCACACTCACACAAACCCCGACGGGGAGCTTGCACGATCGTAGCGTGTCAGAAAAGCCATTCGACAATGTGTGTCAACAGACTTAAAAACGTTCGTGGTCTTTCAAAGGGAAATTCCATATCTGGGGAATTTCTCTCAAGAAGATCATTAGAGAGGAGCTCAAAGATTTTGTAGAAGAAAGTTCCATCATTTTATATTACAAAGGAAACAGGGGGAAAAAAAAGGAAACAAGCTACGTATCTAATAATAGGAAGATAGTGGATATTCCTGGGGTTTTCTACCAGCATCCCAGTGCCCTTCCTGTTTGGGGGAAGGCCCCATGGGGTGAGTTTTGGTGGTAGTCGGGGCTCTGCTTCTCACTACAAAAGTCTGTCTCCTTGTAGGTAGGGTGGGGCACACTTCTTGGCTTGGCCAACAAGTTGCTCCTCGGAACATTAAAAGCTAAGCAAATACAAAAATGCTAAGGACAGACTGTTTCCGTGGCCGACCGTAAATAGGGTTCACACTGCTGAGTCTGTCCTGATTTTGGCCTTTCTCTTGGCCTATTTTTGTACCCGTCCTATGGCTACCAAGTATTATCCCAGTGAATTCCTCTTCCCTTTAGTTTAGCCAAGGTTGGTGTTGCGGCTTCGAAACAAAAAATTGACGGACGCAGGGAGAATATTCAAATACATTATGAGACGTCTATTCACTCTATTATTATTCACCTATCAAAGTCCATGTTTTCAGCACATATTTAAAGGTATGGAAAAGCCAGCACTGAATGATACATAGACTGATCACAGTTCTATAAATCTATGTATATCTATGTAATCATCATTATTATCATATTTATATATCTCCCCGTCTGTCAGTATGTATACAGAAAAAACTACTGAAGAAAACACACATAAATGCTAACAGTTCTTTTATCTGAGAAGAAAAATTACAGGTGATAGAGATGTTTCCTCTACCACCAAGCTATTTTATCTTCAGAAAGAGCTTATTGGTCACCTCTTCCAGAGAGCCTTCTCCAGCCTGGGTTAGGCCCCCTCCTCCAAGCTTTGAGAGCACCTAATACATCCTTGTATCATAACACCGAACTGTAATTGCCTCTTTCATCTACCTGTCTCCCTGACCACTGTTTACTGCCCACTCTCCATCGCTTCTGTTCACGTAGTGCCTGCTCGTGGTGAAAATTCAATGACATTTGTAAACAGATACATGCAAGAATTATTGTTGTAAGGAAAAATTATGTTATTTTTTTTTAAAAAGGCTAGAAACAGAAGATATCCGGGCGAGAAGTAAAGAGAGACAGAAAACTATTACTTTATAATGAGTAAATTACATGCGACCGTGAATTGACTATTTTGGACCCAGTGAAATAGACCCATGTTGTGTTGTCTCGTGTATTAGACTGGTGTAGACAGAGAAACCAGCGCTTTTCTCTTGGTCTAAATCACTGCAATAACTGCCCCCCCCCCCCCGTTTTCCCTTTGCTCCTGAGATATTGCCTGTTTATCTAGCGGCTTCTGTCCTCGAGTGTATCTTCTGAGATTACCATCAGCTAAATATTGCATTGTCTTTGGCCGATTTTCCTACATTGTAACTCCCCACCACATCTTCAATGCTTTTCTAGGTCCAGACAAGCTACAGACTGTTAATTTACCCTTGCCGCTGCCTTGCCCAAGGAAATTGAAAATAACTTTAATTTCCTAGTCGAGGGTTATGATGCTTTGTGTGGTTCAGAGAAAAAGAATAATTATTGTTTGATGGAATTAGGGGATATTAGGAGAGTTTCTGAAGTTAGTGAAGTTACACTGTAATTGGTCACTTGTCCACATATTTAGAAGTCGTTCCAGCGAACAGAGGTTTTGTCAACATCGAGGTCTGTTTGACACCTGCCCTCAATCTGTCAATCACTTCAGTAACCATATGCATAGACATCAGCTCTGAATTTTTAATTCCATCCAAAGCTTTTCACTGGCCTTGGAGATGCTGTTGAAGCCATTCTCATAGTTGGTTGCCTATCTGACCACTCAAAATGAGAGAAAAGCTTCCTTTGGGGCAAATCAACAATCTCTGCGTGGGTAATAAATAAGGGGGCTTTCAGGATTTCAGAGCCCTGAGCCTGAGGGTCTAGAAGGACAGGAGGAGCAGAGAAGTTTTGTTGATAAGTGTGATGGCCCGTAGGAATTTAATGGAAGTTTCAGTGTTTGGAGTTGCTCAGTGCAGCCCTAGAACGAGCCTAAGTGTGATGGGATTGGAGGAAGCAGGACAAATTGTTATTTCTCAGGGAGGAAAAAACAAACACATTAACTTTTGGCAGCTTAGATTTTGTTGTTGTTGTCGTTCCTTCTTTGAGAGCTGTTTTTATTGTAAAAATAGATAAAGCTCGCAATAGAATAGTCAACAAGTATTTATCGCATACCCACTAGGTGGTATAAACTGGGTTCCACATACCAGTGGACATAAAAGAAGTAGTCTACATGCACACAAATGTGTGTGTATCATCTTTCTTTTTTTTCACCTCATCATAATCATTACATGTATATAAATGTTTTATTTTTACTCAACATTATTATGTCTCACTTTTCCCCGTGTTTCTACATGGTCTTCTTGGTCAACCATTTAATTCTGACAAATGACCTTCTCCTTCTGTAGGTAAATTGCTGCTATAGCAAATAAGATCAAGGAGAACATTCTTGTGGTATATAACTTTTTTCTTCCATTGTAATTGTTTCCTGGGATAGATCCTCAGCGTGAGATACTTGAGTCCCTGAAGAAGGTAAATACAGCAGATGTGTACCACCGTGCTCCATTTCTACGATCCTGTAATGCTTCCCCGCGTTTGAGATAGCACTGTTTCTGGGTGAGCTCAGACACTGCCTCAGAATCCTTCTTAACACAACAATCCAAGTGGCCTCTATCATTCAGCCTCTGTAGCTATCCCTGACAAACAAGTTTATCTTGATAGGTACTGCTACACCAAAAGTTATCTTGGAAATATAATGGGGGCGGAGGGAATGCCACTTTCATTTACTTCCCCTTCCTAAGAAATGAGCAGATTTTCCTTTTAGCTGACCCAGTCTTCCCTGTTGTTTTCCTTGCTACTTTGGTTTTCTAAATATTCAATGCCCCTTCCTCTCCATGGTGTTCCATCAGAGCTCACTCTGCCATGCTGCAAATTGCCTGGATGCAATGAATCTCACCAGGGCTTAAACAAAAGCACTACGTTTCCTTTAGCTAAATTGGCAGTCTTCCTGGCAGTTCAATGACCACCAGCAATGGGAAAGAAACTTCCCAAAACAGTGAAGAAGAGGTCCTGACATCTTTGTTATTTTAATTAGAGAAAATAAGTTTAAACCAAGAGGCCACCAAGAGCCAGTGTCCTGGTCCCCCCAACCAGGCACAGTCTGTTGACCTTCATGTAGGAAGAGGTCACTTGCAGCCACTTTGCCAGCGGTGCTGAGGTCTGGCTGATGCCTTTAACAGCTTCCTCTCCATCCATACCTAAAGCCCTCAGCACTCTAAAAAAATCTGAAAGTATTGTCTTCTACTCCAGAGTTTCTCCAGGTTCTGCTTCTTTTCACTCTAAACCTTACTGCTCATTTTTTCCGATGTCTCCAGTGTGGGGGACATCTGCTCCTCTGCTTTATCTAGTATCTCTCTCCTCTGGTTCATTGGATAACAGCCTCCTTATGCCCATACCTCCATCTATGGCATTGCTGTTCCTCATTATGCTTCTCGTGTGAGGCTGGTGGGACTGTCGATTCCAGTTCCCTGACCACCTCTCCGAAGTGATTAGTATGAGGCCCACCCTCATCCCCCTGGCTAGAGAAATTGGTTCAAAGTTGAGCAAGGGACTCAAGATAGAGTGAGCAAAGTCTTTTCCAGAGTTCTAAGTCTTCCAAAATAGGCTGGAAGGGTTCTGCTTTCCTCCCAAGATTGCCAGACATGATTACTGTGAGCGTGGATTGACTATGGCCATGCCCTTGGGCCTTCTGTTACCTGGTGGAAACTCAGCTGCAACAGAAGAGAAAGAGGTCCACCTAAAGAGGTGGGGGGCTACAGTGGGCGGGTCCTACTGACAAATTTGAGGCTCTGCATTTAGTGGGGGCAAAGGAAGGGGAAGGATTCTAAGGTCTTCTTTTATCCCAAAGTACCCAGAGCCTGTCCCTGCCCCACTAACAAAAGTGTGAGATTGGTATGGCCCTCTGCAAACACAGTTCCCACACTCACCTCAGTGTCCTTCCTCCTTCCCATCATGGATCCTGAGGACATCGGAGTTATTTTAATGTGTCACCTGTCATCCAAAATCCACGTGTGAGTGCGGGCGGGCTGCAGGGTGACATAGGTAAGGGTGGTCGGTTGAGAGTCGCCAATGGGGTGTATGACTTTTGGATATGATTCAGTTGTTAGTCAAGTGTACTTGGAAGCTTTACTGAAATCTATTTTTCCTTTTGTCAGTATTCCCTCTGAAGGCCCAAGTTCAATGAGGTAGTTCTAGTGGAATGAAATTTAAAGACTTCTAAAGCATATCACTTATTTATACTCAACTTCAATGACAATGGCTAATTGATCCCAAAGTTCCAGTCAACACCCAACCGAAGTGATGACACCTCATGGTCGGCGCCCTCCGTGTGTGTCAGCCACGTAGTGCTATGTTCTAATTACAAAATCTCAAAGGGGTTGTGCTCGGACAGGCCACAGATGGATGTAGATGACTCTAAGTGCCCCTTCCTCCACGAAGCCTTCACGGAGCTCCTCTCCCTTTTGTGCTCCTCATTAGCTTCTGATCATTTGTTGCATTTCATTAATAAGCATTTGCTGAGCAACCCACCCAGTGCCAGACACTCTTTTTTCTTACGTTTTTATTTTAATTTCAGTGTAGTGAACATACGGTATAATATTAGTTTCAGGTGTCCAGTATAGTGATTCGAAACCTCCATCCATTACCCAGTGTTCATCACAACAAGCGCCCTCCCTAATCCCCATCACCCAGCTCACCCATCCCCCACCCACCTCCATTCTGGTAACCATCAGTTTGTTCTCCATAGGTAAGAATCTGTTTTTTGGTTTTCCCTCTCTCTTTCTTTTTTTTCCCCTTTGCTGTTTTTTTTGTTGTTGTTCTTGTTTCTTAAATTCCACATATGAGTGAAACCATATGGTATTTGTCTTTCTCTGACTTACTTACTTGACCTAGCATTGTACTCTCCAGCTCTATCCATGTTATGGCAAATGGCAAGATTTCATTCTTTTTGATGACTGAGTAGTATTCCATTGTATATATGCACCACATTTTTTAAAGATTTTATTTATTTATTTGAGAGAGAGAGCGGGCGCATGCAAGAGAGCAGAGCAGGGGGAGGGGTAGAGGAGAGGGAGAAGAAGACTCCCCGCTGAGCAGGGAGCTCGATGTGGGACCCTGGGATCATGACCTGAGCCAAAGGCAGATGCTTAACTGACTGACCCACCCAGGCGCCCTATACCACATCTTCTTTGTCCATTCATCAAGCAGTGGACACTTGAGCTGTTTCCATAATTTGGCTATTGTCAATAATGCTGCTATGAACACTGGGATGCATGGATCCCTTCGAATTAGTATTTTTGTATTCTTTGGGTAAATACCTAGTAGTGCTGGATCATAAGGTAGTTCTATCTTTAACTTTTGAGGAACTCCATGCTGTTCTCCACAGTGGCTGCACCAGTTTGCATTCCCACAACAGTGCAGGAGGGTTCCCCTCTCTCCACATCCTCACCGACACCTGTTGTTTCTTGTGTTGTTGATTTAGCCATTCTGACAAGTGTGAGCTGATATCTCATTGTAGTTCTGATTTGCATTTCCCCGATGATCAGCAGTGTTGAGCATCTTTTCATGTGTCTGTTGGCCAGCTGTAGGTCTTCTTTGAAAAAATGTCTATTCACGTCTTCTGCCCATTTTTGAATTGGATTATTTGTTTTTTGGGTGTTGAGTTTTATGAGCTCTTTGTATATTTTTGATACTAACCCTTTATCAGACATGTCATTTGCAATTTGCAAGTGCCAGACCTCCTGTTAGGTATTGTAGGGAATCCTTTTTCCTTTCTCCTCCTGAAAGGACATACTTTTGTCCCTCTCTCCACCCTTACCCACACCTCCACATGGGAAGAGAAGAGGCTAATTTGACTGATGACCCCTTGACATTTTACCATTAGCACTGTTAGCCCTGCTGGTCCTGCTGGCCCATCCATGGCAAGCCTGCCTTCCTTACCCATATCTCGGGTTGGACAAATGGACTTGGGTCTGTTGCTTGTCTCCCTGTCCCTGTAGGCATGTCTGAGCATTTAGGCCCCAATACACAGAGGAGTTCCACAGTGGAGGACAGAGCATACAATGAGGAATTCCCTCTGGTCAAACAGGAAGCAAAGTTAAGAAAAGGTGTATATAGGGATGCCTGGGTGGCTCAGTTGGTTAAGCATCTACCTTCGGCTCAGGTCATGATCCCAGGGTCCTGGGGTCAAGTCCCACCTCAGGCTCCTTGCTCAGCGGGGAGCCTGCTTCTCCCTCTGCCTGCCACTCCCCCTGCTTGTGTGTTCTCTCTCTCTCTGACAAAAAAATAAATAAAATCTTTTAAAAAAATTGCATATGTATATGATTTATAAAAATTTCTAATACATTCTATATAATAATTATATCTGTATTTAATTATGTAATTTATAATTATGTATTTTAAATTTATAATTATATTTATATAATATGTTTATAATAATATATATTTTATATATATATATAATCTCCATTAGAAATTCTCTTCCACTTACACAAAATCCCTTCTACTTTCTAAGAAAACACCTGGAATTTTCTTATTAGTAGCTCATTCCATTTATTTTTTTTCCATTTTATTAAGATATAATTAACACAGCACCATATAAGTTAAGGTGTACAGCATTAATGATTTGACTTACATATATTATGAAATGGTAACAATCAGTTTAGTTAACATCCAGCATCTCACATAGATACAAAAGGGAAAAAAAATCCAGGAGAAAGAAGCATTTTTTCCTTGTAAAGAGAACCCCTAGCTCACCACAACACCGCGGCGTCAGCTACAGTCATCACGTTGTGGGTCCCTTGACTAGTAGTTATTTATGTTATAACTGGAACCCCCTTCCTCCCATTGCCCCTCCCCTCACTCCCTGCCTCTGGTAACCACATGTCTGATCTCTTTTTCCAAAAGTAGCTCGTTCTTTTTTTTTTTGAGCGAGAGAGAGCACCCATGCTAGCAAGGGGAGAGGGGCAGGGGGAGAAGGAGAGAGAGAATCTCCACCAGACTCCATGCCTAGTACAGAGCCCGATGCCGTGCTGATCTCACGACCCTGAGATCATGACCTGAGCTGAAATCTAGAGTTGGGTGCTTAACCGTCTGAGCCACCCAGGTGCCCCCAGGCGTAGCTCATTCTTAAAGTTACATTGTTGTTATTTAGTTTTCAGAAATTATCCATTAAGTTGCAAATATGTCTGGGACAATAATAATGTATTAAGCCCTCATCAGTTAATACCTGAGTGGGCGTTTGGGCAAATGATACCCAATGGTGAGTCAGCTGAAGGGCAGGCCCCCAAGCAAATGGGACCCCAAGCACTCCTCACATGCAGGTAGGTCGTGCTGTTTCTCCAGGAAAAGCTGCAGTTGTGACTAATAAAACATAAATTCATTAAGAAGTATTACTATTACCATCTCTAAGTGGAAAAAATATCAAGATACAAGTGAAAAAGAGAAAATGGAAAACAATTTGCATAAGGGAAGACAACTATCCAATCATGGGGAAAAAAATATATATATATATATGTTATACTACACATAGAAAATGAAAGCCAAAAGAATAGTCACCAAGCTATTTACAATTAATACGTAAAAGGTCAAATAAGAAAATGCCTTTTTTTCCTCCTTCGTTAAGTTTAAGTTTAATTTTATCAGAGTAATTCGTATAAAAATTTTAAAAGTCAAATAGCTCCACAGGGCTTATACCAGGAAAATAAGAGATTTCTTTTTATTACTCTTTGTAGCCCTCACTGCTTCCCTGGGGCCAATGACTTTCAGCTCTTCAGGTTGTTTCTCCTGGTATTTATTTCTATATATTAAAATAATGTTCATTAGCCAGTACGTCCTGAACATTCCTTTTTATACGTTATCTATTGACTTTCCCAGTACAGCCTTGACCTCTCACACACTTCCCCGTTCACCCTTCCTCTCCCTCCACTCTCCTGACATATTTATGTCATGATTTCGCTGTGTCATTACCCAGCACTTGCAATCCGGTACCTATGTCGGCATTGCTCGCAGAGGTGGCCATACCACGACCACACCATATCATTTACTTTCCTGTACAAGTCTGGTTTTCCTGGAGTTGTCTTGTCTTGTTTTTGTTATGGTTGTGACTCACATTATTATCTGCTTAGTTTTCTATGTGCCTGTCGCTAATTTATCCCCAAATGTCCCCATGGAGCTCTAAGAATTTCTCTCAGTAGACCCAAGTCCATTAACCATCTCTCAGCGACACCCTTCATGGAACCCTCCTTCCTTCCGTGCCAGGCTGTACTGGGTACTCTCCAGATCTGCTAAGCGAATGTCGTTCGGGAACCTGGTTCACCATCTGCCTGGGAATTCCCTTCACTCTCACCTGCATCGGATCCTCTATTTCCTATAGTCTATGAATTTCTCTTCCTTCTTTTACTCTTTCAATGTGGCACAACACAAACTAAGAATGATGACCATGGCATATAATATTCTCAAGATCTCACATATCTGAAAAGGCTATTTTTCAGTTCTCCTATTTGATTCCTAGTTTGTGAAGCCAGTTCTAGAATGGATGTCATTTTCCGTCAACAATGTAAAGGCACATTTTTACAGACTTCCAGCTTCCAATGTAGCTGTTGAGGAGCCCCGTGCCATTATGATTTCCCTGCTTTGTAAATGACCTATTTCTTCTCTCTGGAATCTTTCGGATCTCTGTTTCTGGCATTCTGGAATTTAACAATGACACGCTTCGTGAGGGTCCTTTTCCAGTCCTTGCTGTGAGCACATTGGTAGACACTTCACATCTAGAAACTCAGGTCCTTCAGTTACAGGAAATATTATTTCTTTGATATTCTCTTCTCCTTTGGCTTATTCCCTTTTCCTAGAAGTCCTATTAACTGAAGGCTGGATCTCCTAGACGAATCTTCTATTTTTCTCCCCACTTCTATGCTTTCTCTCTTTTCTACCTACTGGCAGGGAGATTTCCTCTACTTTAATGTAGTCTTTTACTGAAACTTTCATTCTTGTGATCATATTTTTAACTATCGAAAAGCTGAGTGCTTTTTTACAACATTCTCTTCTTGTCTCTTAGACGTAAGTTTTTATTTCTCTGAAGCTAATACTAATCTATGTTTTTAAACCTTTCTTTTTATCACTGCATTGTCTTTGTTTTCTCTGTGTGTGTTTCCCCAGATAATTTATTTTGGCACCTGTGTTTCAAGTTAGAAGCTGTCTTCAGTATTTGGCTACACTGAGAGGAGGCTGTTACGGCATGTCTGCAACCCCTCGGAATGCACGTGTTGCCTGGTGGGATGGCATTAGGAGATGGGGCTTTGGAGGACGATTAGATCATGAACGTAGGGCCTTCATGAAGAGGATTCATGCTTTTATAAAAGAGACCCCACAGAGCTCCCTGGTCCCTTCCACCGTATGAGGACACAGAGAAATGGCACTGGCTATGAACCCAGAAGACGGCCCCCACCCAATATGCTAGCACCTTGATCTTGGAATTCTTAGCCTCCAGAACTTTAAAAATAAGTTTGTTGTTTATAAACCACCCAGTCTGTGATATGTTGTTACAGCTACCAGAATGGACTAAGATATAGGTTTGGCTCTTCACTCCCTTACAAGGGAAGCACCCACTGAGAAGGACCCAGCCACTCCCCTGGGGGTATCTGAAGCAGAGAACCTGTAGGATTTTCTCTGGTATTGATCCAGTTCGCCTGAGAACAACTGTCCAATCTAGCTGTACGGAGGTGTGGGCTGACTGCTACATTCTGGGAGCTGAGTGGTGGAAGGAAAAGGGGCCCTACACATTCAACATAGAACCTCTCAGGTTCAGACTCCCCAGAGAAGACATATCCTGGCTTCAGCTGGGATGAGGAAGGGAGAGTTGCCCCGACGCTCAGCCTGGGGAAGTTGCTCCCAGGGTCTAACTGCTCCTTAACTAGACTTGAAACCCGTCCTGTGCTCGGGCCCACCTACACCCTGGCTTGTCCAAAAGCCCGGTGCTCCAGTTCCCGGACGTCCAGAGGTTCTGTGGGGTAACTTGCTGTCAGCTTACGGGCTCTTAGGTCACTGCTGCCCTCGCTCTTGAAGAAGATCCTCACTCTCGCTCCTACCTCCCGTCTTCCATTCTCTTGACTTCTCTCATTTTGCTTTTCTTTGTTTTTATGGGGTTTACCATCATCATTTAATTAATATCCTTTAGTTGGGTTTGGGGCAGAAATCCAGATTAACAGAGCTATTCATGCTGCCACTTTTAAATGGACGTTTTCAGGGCACCTTTATTTTTATGTTTCAATAGCTTTTATGTTATTTATATTATGTTCAAATAAATATATTTATTTCCTATTACAATTAGGAAAAAATTGACATTTTTAAAGAGCTTTTCTGAAATCTTATTAGCTTCGACTACGTATTTTCTCAAAAACAAAAAACAAAGCGAACAACCACACACACACACGCACACACACACACACACACACACACAACCCAAAAACACAAGCAGGAGGAACGGCAAAAGCACCATCCCTGCCCGTGACAGCTTTTTTACACAGAAGCTCAGCCGGGATCCCTGAAAGGGCCAGGGTTCTCTGGTGTGCAGGGCCCTCTCAGGTTGGAGGAGGAGGGCAAGCATGACACAAGGAACCACAGAGGGAGACTACAGGGAGAAGGCGGAGAGGAGAAAGGGTGGGAGAAGGGACCCAAACAGGTCCCGCACCTTCACAGCCCTGCCCAGGCCAGGCCCTCCCCAGGAGAACAAACAGCATCACAGTGAAACTCTCTCCGAAAGAAAGGGAGTTTGAAAGCCCAGACGACATTGAACCCACCAGAAATCAGTACCACAAAGTTTCCTCGGAACTCACGCATCAGGGCAGCCCCTGGAAATGGGCTGTGAAGGGCTCTGACCTGGCAGGTGGCGGGTGGCCGGGGAAGGACAGGCACTCCTGGCCCGGGGCCAAGGGAGGCATAACTGTCTCACCCCCTCCCGTATCCTCTGTGTTTCTCTGCAGAAATCTGATTTTCTTTTTTGGGTTCTTTTCTCTGACGGTATCCATTATTCTTGGCGAGGCCGTGAGAACCTTCACCTCGTTTCTTTTGCTTGGGTTCCCTGCTATGATGGGCTGAGGCGGAAGGCGAGCTAGAAATCTAGTTACTGTAATTCATTTGACTATTGTTTGAAAAGGCAAATAGATGGGCTCTGAACCCTATGATGTGCCATCGATGTCCCCTCCGGCCTCCATCTGCTGGAATGCGCTCCGTCACCCCAGCGGGATGACTTCCTATTAATATTTACCAGCCCTGCCAGGGGCTAATCCTCTTACCCCGGGACCGTCTCGCCGCCGGCCGCCGCCTGAACGCCTGGCTCGGTAATTACGCACTTAAGGGCCTGCGTTCTTGGCCCTTGATTCCAAACCAGGAAAGGAAACCAAATAATGATCAACTCACAAAATGAAAGGCCCAAATTAGATTTTGTTCTTCCCGAGGCCCAGCCCCCCGGCTTCCAGGCAGGAGGGCTGCAGATGGAGGCAAGCGCAGAGATCGCAGGCCCTGGGGGAGAGCTGCGGCTTGGCCCCAAGTCGGATGGTCAGAAACCCAGCAAGGAGGTCCGCTTGGAGGGGTCCTGCCCTGAGCTAAAGCCACATGGGCGTGTGTGGAGAGTTCTAAAGTGGTTCTCTCAACTGATTCTCTCTGAAAACCCCGGGGGATAGCTCTGGTGTGTGGTTTTTCTACCCTATCCTTGCTTCTAGAACCGGGGGCTCGATTCCCAGGTGCCCGAGGGGATGCAGGGCAGCGTCCTCCCTCCCTCAGCAGTCAGAAATCAAGGTCGTGTGTGCCATGGCCAGGAGGCGCAGGGGGCATGGCAGGAAGGGCTTGCGGGGCAGCTTCTGGGGTTCTGGTGGGGTTCTGGGTTTGGATCCGGGCGCTGATTACTTAAGAATATTCAGTTTGTGCAAATCCAATGAGCTGTACACTTACGATATGAAAACTGTTGTTTACATAGATATTCTATGTGTGTTTATTCTTCTTCAATAAAGCATATTAAAAATTGACCTCAGTTATCTTATCTTTCTGGAGTCACAGAGCCCTCTGAGAATCTGACAAATGATGTGGGCCTTCTCCCCAGGAAATCTCCCAAACACCCCCAATTTTGCATCCAATCTTGGGAGTCTGGTTGACTACCTGAAGTCATGGACACAGGAGAGCCCCAGCGAAGATTCCCCTGCCTTCCAGGTTCTCTCCTTCGTCCCTGACGTCTACTCAATTGCTGAGTCACAGCCATTGCTCCTGCAGACGGGGTGCCTGCTCCCCGTTTCCACACGGCCAGCCTGGCCCACCTCTGGCTGCTGTTGCCCCTCATTCATCGTGAAAGATTTCTGCTCAAAAACGGACACTGCCTTCTCTTGGCTAACTGGAACGAAGAGGAACACCTCATCCCAGATTCGTAGACCCTCCATCAGCCACCCTTTCTTACCTGCCTGAGCCCACCTCATGCTCTCCTCCAACTGTGCCTTGCAATCCCAGTGACAGCAGGACGTCAGTTCGCTCCTGCCTTCGAACAGTCCACTTTTCTCAGCCAGAAAGCCCTCTCCTTTGGTTCGGCTTATAAAATACGACAACCACAATCCTGCCTTCCCCAAGAACACTTTCTTGACGGCCTACAAAGATGTCTCCCTCCTTTGAACTCTACGGCACTTCTCTCTCTACTCCTGATTTCATTACATGGTCCTGTGTCATTCACTCACTCATTCATTCATTCACTCATTCATGTGTTCTGTAGAGAATATCTGTTATTCTGTTTGAACTCCATTAGTTTTCTATTGCTGTCGTAACTAATTACCACGAATGTAGTGGCTTAAAATAACGTAAATGTATTATCGTATAGTTCTGCAGGTCAGAAGTCCAAAGTGAGTCTCACTGGCCGAAAATCAAGGTGTCGGCATGGCTGTGTTTCTTTCTGGAGGCTGTAGAAGTGAATGTACTTCCTTGCCTGCTTCCGGCTTCTAAATGATGCCTATATTCTGTGGCCCAAGGCCCTTTCCTCCATCTTCAAGTCAGCAACAGTGAGTTGAATCCTTCTCACATCACATCACTCTGACTTCCTCTTCTGCCTCTGTCTTCCCCCATTTTTAAAGATTTATTTATTTATTTATTTGAGAGAGAAGGGGAGAGAGAGAAAGTGTGTGCATGTGCACGTGCGTGAGGAGGGGGAAGGGCAGAGGGAGAGAGCGAATCTCAAGCAAACTCCTTACTGGGTATGGAATCTAATGCAGGGCTTGATCTCAGGACTCTGAGATCATGACCTGAGACAAAACCAAGAGTTGGAGGCTTAGCTGACTGAGCCACCCTGGTGCCCCATCTGTTTTCCCCTTTAAAGGAACTTTGTGATTACACTAGGTATACCCAAACAATCCAGGATAATCTCCTTATTGTAAGGTCAGATGATTAGGAGCCTTAATTCCATCCACAACCTAAATTCCTCTTTGCCACGTAAAGTAACATATTCATAGGTTCCAGGGATTATAATGGGGACATCTTCAGGGGGCTGTTATTCTGTTCTACCACAAATTCTATGGCACTTCCTTCTCTATACTTGATTTTATTACTTGGCCCTGTATAATTTATTCATTTATTCACCCATCCATTCATTCATTTTATACTGAACATCTATTGTTTTGTGGTCCAGCATCCATTGCCCCATTCTAATACAGTATCCCAAATTTTCCCTTAGGAATCCTGCCTCACTGTCAGTCCATGTGCTCCAGGACAGGAAACCTCTACCCAACTCCACCCCTGGCCACAGTGATTTTTTTGCAGAGAAATGTGACCCAGTAAGAATCAATGAGATGATTGGTGGGACTAGTGGGAAAGAGGAACATGTTCTTTGTCCCTATGATTATAGGAAAAATGAGAATCTGAAGACACCAGGGAATGCCATGGGAAGCCTGGAAATGGAACCAACACTTAAGAAGGCAGAACTGAGAGATGAAAAGAAACTGAACATTAATGCCATCATCTAAGCCCCTGGATCAAACCATACCTGAAGTCAAACCAACCTCTGGTCTTTTCAGTTATGATGTCTGTAAGTTTCTTTTTTGATTAAACCTGGTTAGATTGGGTTTTTCTGTCACTTATAATTGAAAGAGTTCTAAGTGAAACACATTCCTTCCCCTCTTTATTCAACAAGTTCCTACTACACACCTACTTTGTGTTATGCACTAGAAATCATGGTGTAATGTTGCTATCATGATGAAGATTATGGAGCTGTGCAGCATAGACAGGTTATCTAAAGAACAGGGACAGGGGAGCAACTAAGCCGACATAGTGCAATGAATAGGAATTTGCCAGGCTGAGGCTGGGGAGAGGTGATGATAAATTGTGTTTCAGATGGAAGGAAGAGTATGTGCAAAGACTAGGTAGCAAGGGACTCTCTTCTTGGTTTCCAAGTGTAAGTCTGGCCCCTATAACCAGAACATAAGCTCCTCAGTATCTATCTAGATTTAAGGCGGCATTATAATTATAACAACTATAATATAGTTATAATAATAACAAAGAATAAGAATGGTATCAATAAATGCTAACACTTGTTGAGCCCTTACCACGTAACAGCCACTATTCTAAGTACGTCCTGTGTATTATTTAATCTTCAAAATCACCCTCTGAGGAATTTGTTATTATTGCCATTTTACACATGGGGACACCGAGGCAAAGAACACCTAAGCAACTTGTTGCGGACACTGCTGGCTCTCTGACCAATAGTCATTCCTCCGTTTCTCCCTTGCTAGCAAAACCTCGGTTTTCATTCAAAAGATCGGGGCTAGATTTTTTATACCACATATAATTTTTGTACATTCATTAAAAATGTATATTCAAGGGAGCTCAGTTAGTCAAGGTACTCCTAAATCTGCTTTACCCTGAGAGTCTAGATACTTTTCCACTCAGAGTCACCAATGCTCAAGTTTTTCCATAGATAATTATCCTCTGTACCATCCAGAGCTTTGACGACGCAGTGTTTCTCAAAAGGGGTGCCCTCTGGCATCTCTGGGCTGTGTTCGCAGGACGCCATCAGCATTCTGCAGGGTTGACTCATGAGCACGGGCAGCGCTCACCACCAGCAATTGCATGGCATCCCCAGTGTCAGAGATGTTACAAATACACAGTGCGGGACTGTGCACGTGAACGGTCGCACACATCCTAGGTTTAAAATAATAATAATAGTGGTAGCTTTCTCTTATTGTTAAAACACTTTTAGTTTGGTGTGTGTTATTTGCAGCCAAAAGCTTCTTTTCTGATTCGCCAAGTTCACCAGCATAATACACGGCAGAGCTCAGGTTTGAACCCAGGCATTCTGACTCCAGACAAAGCTACTGGGCCAAACAGCTTCAGTGTTTTAGCTAAAGTGACAGGTCTGATTTATTGAGCACAACCCCCTGGAACGTTGTGTTGAGAGGGATTCTGAAGCCATGGTGTGTTATCTACGACTGCCATGGAACCCTGACTGGTGACTTGTATTGTGCAAGCCGCATGTTTACCTCTCTTAGGTAATCCTCTCAACTCTCAACTTTTATTCAAGCCATGGATTCCTACAACTGGAACAGGACCGGCTTCCCCCTAAACACTTCACAACAGATAGGCAGGACTGCTACAAACGGCCATGCAGGTTGTGTAGTGAGGAACTGCAGAGAGTGTGCTATTCACATAGACTAGGGTGTCAATGGCAGCCCCTGGTTTTGTGCAGTACACAACCTGCACAGTTGTACCTGGAGGCTCTTCAAATAGTGATTCTTACTTAAATACCATGAATACAACCTTCATAGCTAATTGCAATCATTTATTCTGGAATTTTACAACCAGTATAAGGTCAAGTTATTTTTATGTCTAATTAAATTTCTCCCGTTTAAATTAAATTCTCTTCCTGGTTGATACAGACTTAAGAATAACACAAAGCATTTAGTCTGGCTCTGTAGGGGCTCAATATTCATGAAACATAAGTGAATCTTTAAAAATCCTTCATATTTGAAGACAATAATTAAGTCTCTTATTCCCATTAGCTTCTGCAAGCTAAATAAACACACTTTACTTAATTAGCTATTACCATGAGCCACGAACGATGCTAAGCACTTTACATTGGGATGTCACTTCATCCTCACCGAAAGCTCTGAGGAAGCTTTGTCATTATTCCCATTTTACAGATGAAGACCGTAGTAGTTGGGAAGGCAGCTCCTGCTGTTAGTCAGCAGGGTCCGTGTGATTTCGGGTGCGTTTCTTCTGTGCTCCAGGCCCCTCGGCTGTGAAATGAAGGGAACAGTACCTACTTGCTAGGATTGCCCCAGAACTTACCGTATCTAGCCTCAGGTCAGCACTTAGTACAAAATCGACATTCTTGCACTGCTATTGTTACAACTCCCACATCTCAGCCGGGGAAGGACCTGAGCGGGGGAGCAGAGCTCCAGGATGCCTTGCTCCCACTCTGCCCTTCTGACTCTATCACAGGCTTGAAAAGGACCTGAGAGACTGTGTCATCAGCTCCTCATTTTATGAACAAGGGACCTGAGGCCCACTGTGGATTGTTATCACCCACTTAGCTATCAGGGAGAATCTGGTGTCAGAATAGTCACTCTCTCATCTCTCCTACCCTCCTGCTTTTGAACCTGATTTCATGGGCTCAGTCTTCACCTTCCCCCAGGATGAATGGAGAAATCTTTTTAAAAAATAGCCAGTTCATAAGGGACAACTTGGAGTCGTGCTGGTTCATGGCCCGGTGAGGCTCATCCCCCCACCACACCAAGCCGATCGAGGTTCCCAGGGTCCCCAGGCCTGGCTCCTCGCCCAGCCCAGGAGCCAGCTCATGCCTGGACACCCCAGAGACCCACAACAGGTACAGGGCACCGTTCTCTTGCCCCGGGGACTTCTTGCGTGAATTAGTGTCTCCTATTAAAAATGAAATCCAAGATAACAAATTGTCCTAAAAGGCTCAGATGTCTTTAATCGTGGTTTTATCTTCTCCCCCAGGCCTGGTGACTTCTAATGAGTTCCAGCTCACATCCTGGATGAATTATTGTTGGAGGAGTGTGTGCACTCAGTGAAAATAAACTAACAGCAAGACTCATGTTTACTCTTTAATTCACTCCATCCAAAAATAGTTTCCCTTTTAGAAAACATTTTTCAAATAGAGGAATGAATGTTGATTAACCCCTTGTGCTTCATACAGAAAAACAAACAAAAACCCACGAGGAACAGACAGACAGACAGACACACACACGCAGTTGGATTTATGATTTTTGATTGATGGAGTAATGTGAACTTGAAATATCTGTGACCTTTGACAAGTGTCTTCCCATCCTGGGCCTCAGTTTACTCAATGACAGGTGAAGATAATATCTACGTCTATGGTTGCCATGAGGATTCATGTAAATGAACTGTTCAGTTCAACATATAGTAGTAAATGTTAGGTTTTTGCAAAAGCTAATCTTTTATAATGCTATGCAAAATTGCATATAGATTTAATTTAGGAAATCCATCCTGTTTTCCCATTGATTTACATAATTTCAGAGATCCTTCATCTTTTTCTTCATTCCTCCTGGATGTAGAGCAGACGATGGCTCTTGTTTCTCTTCCTTCCTCTGCCTTCCATCAAATACTCATGATCTATAAGCAAATTCTTAGCTTGCCCCAGGGAAGTTCTCTTAAAGGAATCCTGAGCAGAAGCAAAGCAGTTGCCTGTAAAGTGAATAATCACCTCTTAATTGATCTGGTTTATGAGGTAGTATATTGAGTTTCTGCAAGTTGAACCCACACTGTGGGGGTCGCTCCGCTTCGATTTCCTTGGCAACCTCATTTAGTGTGAAAGAAATTAGGTGGACTTGCTTATACTCCAAGGAAGGGAGAAATGAAGCTGCCCCCTCCCCCCCTTCTCTCTCCAGAGCAGTTTTGTTTTTGATTTTGTTTTTATGTTTCCATAATTCCTTCCTCTTCCTGCCTGTGGAAGGGGAAAGGGCCTCCGGGCAGGGTCACTCTTGGCTGCGGTGATGGGGGACAGCTCTGTGTGTGAGTGTGTGAATCTAAGGATGCGTGTTTGTGTCGGGAGCTGCACTTCAGAACAGAAGCCTGCCTCTGGGTGGAGAAGGAGCCTCTGACAGAAAGAGCCCCTTGTCCAAAACGGCCGCCACCTCTCTTCCCAGCCCCTCCTGCCTCCCTTCCCTCATGTGTCCTCACAGGGCTGCCTTGACCGTACCTGGAAAAACCCAGAAGCCAGAGGGACTCTTGTCAAGGGCATCATGACATCCCCCTCAGCTCGGAGGGGTGAGTCATCTTCTGGTTTCTCCATTGATTAAAAGATGAATAAGAATATGCATTCCCTCAGGGAAACCATGGAGTCTACAGATGAAGCCTCAGCCACTATTCACGGCTTTAATATCTACCTCGGTCCCAGCAAGCACTTCAGCTTATGAGAAGGCTCTCTGAGATGGAAGCCAAGAGAAGACCAGAAAAGAAAATATTCAAGAATGTTTTTACCTAAACCCTCCTGGTGGATATAAAGTTCACAGTCACAATTCTGGTATCACTGTTTCTACAAATGGCAAAAAAACCCTGTTACTCTTTCCACGGCAAGAAAATGCCGTCATTTTTCTGGCTAAAGCCCATCCCTTTGGGGTAACTTATTCAACTGAATTGAACAGTCTTCCCCTTCCCCTTCTTCTTGTCTCCTCCGGGGTGAAGCTAAATTCCTAGAAGGCTTTTTCTTATCCCCCTGGCCTTATGGGAGGGTCCCCTGTTCTAGATAATGCCTGTCAAAGGTTCCAGGTACCAGCCAGTGTCCAGGCTGGCCTTTACGGAGGTGGGCATCCCTCTGGCCCTGGGCGTTGGCTTCTCCCCTTGTCACACCCATCTCTAAGGTGCCCACCACTGACGTAACAATGGCACAGTAAATGTAGGTTGTCCTCTCCATGACTCAGCATCTCCTTGGCTCGGTTGGTTGATCCTGAGACTTGGTTGTACCCTCCCTGAGCCCCAGCTTTGCCCCATCACTACAGACTCTGCTACAGTGTCTCCTCAAGTCACATCCCAATGACCCCATGGCAGGCACTTGGTTCTGACTCCTCAACTACATTCTTCTGCCCTACCAAATGGGGTGGTAGGGGCATTTTGAGATCTCATCCACACTGACCGAACCTGAGAGAGACTCAGAGGCAAGGCATAGGGGAGACAGCACAGCCGTCTCTCCCTAAAAATGCAGCCACTCCTGTTCAACGGAAGCCACCCCACATTGGCATGGGGCACCTCAACCAAAAGGTGGTCTCTTCCCAGAATATCAGATCCTGTTTTTAGATCTCCAACCTGTCCTCCTCCTTCATGGATTCAACATAGAGCAGGAGGCGGGGGGAAGTAAAGGATAATTATTCTATTTGCCACCTCAGAGGATCCGAGGAGAAAACACGTAAGGCAGTAAGCATGGCATTTGCACACACGCACAGAAAGTGTTCTATCTGTCTTAAAAAGATACAGCTATCCCCATTAGCTAGCACAGTCTAATCAACTATCTAATCAGTTATTTAATTGATTTAATATCTGTGTTCTTGTTATCCATGCCAGCACAGCACCTTATACACAAAAAAGGCTCAGAAATTATTTGCCAGATTCACTCACTTTAAGGGATGAAACGCAATCGGCTTGAAGACAAATCCTTTCCTTCCACTGGATTGAGAGAGAGGGGGCGACTGGTGGTGCATTTGGGAAACCCATGAGAACCAGAGCATGAGCTGGCTGGAAAAGGGACAGGTACATTTAGGGCTTTCCAACCCATAATAGTCCTACTTCATGTTCTTCTTTCTTAATTATTTGTCAAGGTTCCCTTTGAAAGCAAGAGGCTGGGTCTCGCTTAGGAAACGGTTTTGAAATTGACGGCTCAGGGAAGTCCCCTGGATTCACAGCCTGAAGAAAGTGAGTGCTGCACGGCGGAGCTCATCTTGCCTCAAGACAGGAAGAAGTTGTGGGAAGTGAGACGGGAACAAGTGGTCCATACTCAGTGCTACGCCTGGCACACAGCAGGAGCTCGATTGTTGAAACGAATGACGACTTGATTTCCGGTAGCATTCTAAACCTCATTTTTTATCCCCTCTTGTTCAGAGAGTGGCCACATTGCACATTGACTAGACCACAGCTTGGCTATCTTAGCCATGAAAATCAATGTCAACAGAGCAGCAAATGCCCAAAAGGGCGTGATTCATTACTGCACACATGTGGAGAAATCCCTGGCATATGACATCCCAGCCCTACCAGCTACTGGAACAAACCCTGGCTACCTCAGAATGCCTTATAATTTATTCAGAATTGGCACCTACTGTGTGTAAGAACCAGTGGTGAGAGCTTTGAGGCAGTGATGTGGGAATAAAACATAATTTCTGCCTGATAAGGTGGGAGGAAAAATGAACACACGAATATAGATTTAGTTATACCAGGAAATATATGTTGAATGACAACTGGGTGATATCATCACTATGTCCTACAGGTTTTCAAAAGAGCAGGCAGTATCTTCGAGGACCAGAGAGGTGAGGGAAGACTTCCGGGAGAGGCTGAGATTGCTTGAGTCGTGAGGCATGAGTTATGGGTAGGGGGAGTCCCGGGACAGTGAGGAGACCGAGGCTCCATTGGCTATCTCACAGGAGATCCTCAGAGAAAACACTGGGGAGAGTGTCGGCTGATAACAACAGTTACCACATGTCAGGCATTGGGCCAAGTTTGACATGAATTACCTCAGGGAATCTTCTCAACAACTCCAAGATAGTGTGTTAGATCCTGCCGGGGCCTCTCCTTCTTCCTTCTTCGTGGAACCTCGGTTTTGCTTGAGGCAACACTGTGCTCAGTTAAAATACTTGATATCCCAGCTTCCTCTGCAGGTAGGGTTGGTCATCCTGGCATAGTTCTGGTCGATGAAGTGTAAGATGGAGTCACTTAGTGGGACTCTCCAGAAAGCTCTTCAAAAGGGGACAAATGCAACTGACTCATCTCTCAGCCCCCTCTGGTCCTGGGTGCCTGGCCAGCAAGACAGAGGAGCCTGGGTCCCTGAGGAGTTCCTTGAACAATTGTACCGATACTGGATTGCCCACCTCTGAACTGCTTGTTAACATGAGAAAAACACTCTCCTATTTGGTTAAGCCACTGCCATTTGATCTCTGCTATCTGCCGCAGAACACAACCTTCATACGTACAGGTAATATTAATACCCTGCATACAGACTAGGAAACCAGGCTCAAAAGTGTCACTGCTCTAAGCAGCAGATCGAATATTCAAACCCAGACCAATGCAGAACAAGGCTGGTTGAACAAAACTGCTCTGAAAATGTGTGAATCACCCGAATCCCATTAAAAAATAAATTAAAGAAAGGAAGCAATCTCTCTCTCTTTTTTTTAGATGTTTTATTTATTTGAGAGAGAGTGAGCATGAGGCCGAGGAGGGGCAGAGGGAGAGGGAGAAGCAGACTCCCCGCTGAGCAGGGAACCTGACGTGGGGCTCGATCCCAGGACCCCAAACCGACTGACGGCACCCAGGCACCCCGAAAGGAAGCAATCCTTAGCAACTTCTTAACCTCCTGAGACATCCCTGTCACAGTCTACCTTTTACTGGATGCTGGGAGTTGTCTCTGTGTCCCCCAGTACATTGCTCTGAAATCTAGAAGGCAGGACGAGGGCAGAATCACGCTTGTAACAAGCTTTTCTCCCTACCTCCCCTCAGTGCTTAGCTCGGGCTAAGTAAACAGCTCCAAAATGCTGGTTGGGTTGAGGTTTTTAAAAAAATCACTCAGGATAGTAACTGCCCCTGCCTGAGAAAGTGCATCTTTCTGTGAAGAGATGTGTGGGGTGGCGCTGGTGTGTATTGGGGGAGTGTGTCACATTGTGTACGTGTATGTGTATGCGTGTGCGTGCATCCACCCCGTGTCTGTGTGTCTGAGAGGGGCGGCCAGAGGAGGAATATTTTCTCATCACTGTCAAATCCGTCCTCCACCCCCTCCCCGTTCCTACAGTGACAGCACCAATGATCATATTAGTGATAACTAAACTTTTGTGCAGGACCTGAAAATTTAATTTCCTTGTGGGAAGCTGTAGAGAAATAAGCTTATTCAGGGCCAAGAACTCATGAACTTTCTCAGAAAAGGAAGAGAGAATACCAGATACAGTCATTGGTTTTTAGATTTTCTTGAAAAATAAAAAGACAGCAGCTCAGTTTTGAATGGCCCCTTTGGAAACAGCTTCAGATCCTTTTTCCTCTGTATCTACCCCACATCAGAGTGGAAAGGAAAAAATGAGCAGCCGGAGAAACACCTAGTTCATTCCAATTTATTCCACGATTGTGAATTTCTTCTCTCCGTTACTGAAGAAAATATAATTCCATCAATTTTGTTCTTCTCAAATTGCCTGGATGGTCAAGCCCCTGATGATATTTAATGAGCATTCACCATGTAGCAGTCACTGTATTAAGTGTTTGCAGGCTTTGACTCATTTAACCCTTCTATTTCAAAGATTAAGAAACGGGAGACACAGAGAAGGTAAGTAACTTGCCTAGGGTCACAGAGCTAAGAAGTGATAGCGCTGGGATCCAACCCAAGCAACGCAACGGCAAAGCCGAGACTTTAACTGCATCACCGTATAACCAGCCAAGTCTGGAATTCTCCTCCTGCTGTCTGGGTGTATCAGCTCTTTGACTGCAAACAACAAATACTACTGCTGATACACTTAAGGGGAAAAAAAGTGGAAAGAGAGAGAAGCAGCACATTTCCCACCATGGGAGGAGTTGAAGCCAATTCTCAGGAACAGTCTGATCACCTCAGCCTTGGTCACAGCTCACTCCAAGATTAGGGTTGGACAAGTGACCTAAGGTGACCATCCCTGGTCTGCTTCTGAGAAAATGGAGGAGAAGCTACCTGAAGCCGGGTGGTGTGGATACGGGGCAGGAGGTAATGATGTGTATGCTACCGTGCCTCTAACAAAGGAACCGGTCTTGCTCCATTTAATGAATTTGGGGTTGAATTGTGACACAGACTTGGCGCCACGGGATTGTCAAGGAGTTCCGCCTTTATAGTTCATCCATTCACTCAATTGTGCACGTGTTCGTTCGCCAAATAGTCCCTGCTGTGTGCAAGCCGGGTCCTGGGCCATTTGCAGCTCGCAGGGATGTATGGCCTGTGCAGGGACGCCAGCCGTATATACCGCCGCTCATTTTCCAAAGGCTAGTACCCACCATAGCAAACCAGGCCCAGTGGCAGGCCCTGGGAATAGAGCACTGACCAAGTCAGATAGTCCTCACCACATGCCTACTCTCCCTGCAGCAACAATGAATTAGAATAAACGCTGATCTGGGGAGGCAAACAGCAGGCGCCTAGTTTAGGATGTACTGCATATTTTCCCTTTCTCCCTCCCAGATCCACTTTCCACCTATTTCCATCCTTCTTTGTGCCCCCAGTAGGCTAGCATGTATGGATTGTTTCACAAGGTCTCTTGTCCTCTGGCTTGCAATTCAGCCAACTGAGGGAGGCTCTGGCAGGAGATTGAGGGAGAGGAGAGAATGAGGCTGAGATATTTATTTTCCCAGCTCCTTCCCTGCTGGGGGGTTACAAGTGGGCTGCCTCCCTCTACCCAAGGCCAAAGGTCCTGCCAGGCACCCTTTCCTACAATCCCTACAACTACGTACGACCGCTTTCCTCTGGCCCCAGGGGCTTCCCCCTCCCCTGTCTATTTCAGCCCAGCGGGGTAAGCCTTCCAGCTTTTCTAGCTCCGTCCAGGCATCAACCTTCCCTGGTTGAATTTCTTTAACTCTGCCCACACCTTGGGCAAAGCCCCCTTCCTTTGCCTGGAGTGAAAATAACACTGTTTCCTGCAGAGCGGTCAAGACAAGTTTACCAAGAAGTAACACCGAAGCTGAGTTGCCCCATTTGAAGCAGAAATCTGCGACAATCATGCGTGAGACGACCCGCAGAGCCTTATTCCCCAAAGGAGCCACCAGGTAGGTGCTGCTAAAGTACTTCTACCCTTGGCTTTATTGATTGAGCATTCTAAATGATATAAATTAAATTAACTGCAAGTTAAATGTGGGGGATTTACCTAAGAAATACCCTACCATGAATGTGATTAGCCCATATACACAAGCATTTTAGGGTGTCTGCCCAACCTCCACAGCCACTTCTCCAAAGACAGGTTGGCACAGCGGTCTGCCCCTTGCAGCAGCCCATCAGAGCTCAGGCAGGCAGACCCCTGGCCCAAACTAGACCAGTTTGTAGTTCAGCAAGAAATTAGGCATGACAAAAATATCATTTCGTCCTTGTGGGCCCTGGAAAAATGTGGGTTAGATAACAGTACATTCAGGGAGGTCGGAAGCTATCTGAACAACCAATATGCTAGAAGCCTGATTAATTCTGCCAGTGTCCACCCAGAACACAGCCTCTGTCCTCAGCTCTGTCCTATTCAGGTGGCAACCACTCAAAGTTGGGGCTCAGAGCTGGCATGTTGGCACCAGCTTCCAGAGCCCCCTTTCTCTGCACCCGGCCAAACATCCACGCCATACCTCCTGTCTTCCTATGCGGGAACCACTCCAAAGCCAATCCGTGGCTCGCTTTTTCTGCTGCAAGTAACAGCAAACCACTCAAACTAACTAAAGGAGAAAGAGAGGGGGTCCATTAAAAGTATATGGGGTGTCACCAAGTACCCAGAGAGGAGGAGCTCTTCTGGGTTCTTTCTCAGACTAGTTACAGCAGTGAGCGAAAGCTAACAAGCCACACCATTCCATAGTCAGATTTCTAAACTCTCCAACGCCACCGATCCTAGTTGGGCAAGAATGTGGCTTGATGCTAGCACATGTGGTAAGAACACTTAGGATTTTGACTGCCGGCTCAGGATGAGTCAACAGTATGATGTCACTGCCAAAATAGCAGTGTAATACTGGCCCGCATTAATAAAAGAGGAGGGGACCGTGCTTCCTTCAGTTCAGGGCATCGTGTATTCAAGGCATAGTGAACAGAGAAGGGTGGCCAGGGAGGACTCGAAATCGTGCTCTGCGCTATTGCTGTCTGGCCTTCCAGGGGCACTGATGGGAATTACCAGGACCTGGGTTCACCAGTATGGAGCCTGGAGGTAGACCACCTGATCTAAAATTCAGCCACTTCCTAGCTTTTTCTTATATGCCAGGAGCATCCGAAACACTTCACACAAAATATCTGATTTAATTCTCTCTACAACCCTCTGAAAGAGTATTTTTTTAAGAGAGGGAGGGGAGGAGATGGGGCAGAGGGGAGGAAGAGAGAACCCAAGCAGGCTCCGTGCCCAGCGTGGAGCCCGATGCGGGGCTCGATCTCACAACACTGACATCATGACTTGAGCTGAAATCAAGAGTCAGGCACCGCTAAAGCAGTACCACTTTTATCCCGATGGTACAGATGGGAAAATTTAGGCACAGAGGGGCCAATTAGCTTGCCTCAAGTTCCACAGCTTGTAGGCTGAAGAGCTAGGCTCTAAAGGCAAGGGGAGTACACTTTCTTTGCTCTGTCCCAAGGCCGTATGTCCTTGAATCTTGTCACCTCTCTTCACTGTGCCTCGGTTTGCCCTGAGGAATCCCTGTCCTATACCATCCTGGAGGTGTATGGTGTGGCTGAAATGGTATTATTGATAGGAAAGTGTTGGGGAATGGTTACCGTGATACACCAGAGGGTATATTACCTTAGCCCACGAGGCTCACAGAGGAGAAATGAGGGCAGGACCCTCTGCCTACCACATACCACCCCCCATACAGGGGTTTCATCCTGCTTGTCCTTCATTTGCATAGTACAAACCCTCTGATCTCAGATGATCCAATCAGCTTTTATAGCCGCTCATTAACTCTCAAACAGCCAATAGGAATTGACACACTTTGGGGAACTTCCAGAACCCCAATTTACCCCACCTCCAGACATTATCTTCCTGATTGATAGCTTACTTCTGGAATTAGTGACAGAGCACTAATTCAAGCAGAAGTAATAGCATCAATAGCCATTTCTTGGGCATTGTTCTTATTATCTAATCTGCATAAGAAACCATCCCAAACATAGAGGCTTAAAAGAAAAACATTTATTTTGCTCACGGATCTGCAGTCAGGGCAGGGCTTGGTGGGGACAGTTCGTCTCTGTTCTACTCGGCATCCACTGTTGTGGCTCAGAGGTGGGGCCATTGGTCTCGCTCACTCTGGTTGGTGCCCAGGGGGGGAGACTGGAACAGCCGAGGACTGGAAGAACTGGGGCTCTCCGGGCATCACTCTCTCTCTCTCTGGGGTTCTCCCTACCTGCTCTTTCCAACATGGTGGCCGCAGGTTACCCAGACAATTTACCTATTGGCACAAGGCTCCCCGGGCTCATGTCTCAAGATAGACTAAATGAGAGAGGCAGACTCTTATGACCTAGCCTCAGAAGTCACACAGTGTTATTTCCATTGTACGCTGTTGGCCAAGGCACATGCTGGTTCAAGAGGAGGGACTCTAAACCCAGGGGTCAGTGAAGGAGCATCACCATCACATGGGAAAAAGAGCCTGTGGGAAGGTATCAATATCAATATGGCCCTCTTCGGGCAATCCCGTCTGCCCCAGGCACTTACTGTGTTTCCAGCATGGAGCTAAGGGCTTCCGAGTCATTATGGAGTATCACTAACCACATTCCCAAATCCTGTTCTAGTAGGCACTGTTATTTTGTGAGAGATGGAAGACTGAGACACAGGAAGGTCAACAACTTAATCACACCCCAGCCTGGGGGGGAGCTGGCGATGGGCCCCAGGTGTTTTGACTATGAGGCCAGGGAAACACGTGAGGTGAAGGTCCTGCTTCCGTGAAGGAACTCTCGTGGCAGCCCTGTGGCCTGATGATCGACCATGGGAGCTCTGACATCAGCCTGCCAGGGCTCGCATCCAGCCCCTCCGTCACAAACCGCGCAGCCTAACACAAGCTTCTTCCCTTCTTCAAGCCTTACTGTCTTTACCAGCAAAATGGGAATGACCACAGTGCCCACCTGCGAGGATGAATTGAGAGGACACAGGTCAAATGCTTCTCACATTGTCTGGAATCTAGTGAGGACTCTATAAATGTCAGCTGTTATTATTTTTAAAGTGGCTCAGGAAAGACATCTCAAAAAGACAAATCTAGGGGCGCCTGGGTGGCTCCGTTGGTTAAGCATCTGCCTTCGGCTCTGGTCATGATCCCGGGGTCCTGGGATCGAGCCCCACATCGGGCTCCCTGCTTGGCGGAGAACCTGCTTGTCCCTCTCCCTCTGCCCCCCCCACATGTTTGCTCTCTCTCTCTCTAGTGCTCTCTCTCTCTCAAATAAATAAATAAATAAAATCTTCAGGAAAAAAAAAGACAAATCTAAAAAACGACTACTACCAAAAATACGTGTCATGCATCCTCAAGCCCAGCAAACACTTTTCGTTCTTTGGCATCATTACCTATCCCTGTGCCGACAAGCCGCCACTGTGTACTGGCTCCGAAAGGCACCCACCCTCTCCGTCCCCGCCCCTCTCATACACAAGGCAGGTGGTGTAGTCTGTAAGAGTTCCTTGTGTGTCCTTCCCGGGTGGGGTACCAGGGCTGACTCAGCTGGGAGGGTGGCTGGTGACTCATGAGTATCAAAAGCTGATGAAATGTCCTCAGGCCTCAGGAAGGGAGCTAACACCCAGGAGACCCTCCTCACCCCAGGCTCCCAGTGGCTCTCAGACAGGAGAACATGCAGGAAAATTAACTGGGTCTCCGTATCAGCAGGGGTGTTAATCATTCTGCACACACACACGTCTCCAGCTTTAATAAGAAGAATTTCAGCTCACTTCTGAATACTCACGCAGCGCTACACCCCTCCCTTGTCGGTTCCCATGGCTTCAATTACTGTCCAGAGCTAACGAGTCCCAAACCCACACCTCCAATCCAGACCTCCAGACTTCTTTCCAGAGCTGGAAACCTGCCTCCACTCAGATGTCCCACAGGCCCCTCCAACCAGCATGCCCCCCACCTTGGACTCGTCTCCTTCCCCTCACCGGGGCCAGGCTCTCCTCCAAAATGCGCAGTGAGGATTTCCATGGTGCACCCTGGGGCCCCAACCAGAAATCCAGCTCACCCTGACACGGCCCTGCCCTTCCCCTCCACAGGGAGCCCATCACAAGTCCTATTGTTTCGACCTCCTGAGTCTCTCCTTCTTCTGCCGGATTCTCTTAGAGGGTCCCCCAACCACTTCTAAACTCACCTCCGTCCTCAATTCTTCACCCTCGCTGCTGTGAGAACTCTGGGAAACGCAGACATCAGCACCGTCACTCTGCCTGAGCTCCTGCGTGACTCCCTCTCGCCTTCAGAGAAAGTCCATACTCCTTAACACGGCTCCTCGGACTTGCTGGATCCAGGCGCTACCGTCTGTTGTGACCTGAATTGTGTCCCTCACCCCCAGGACCTCAGAACGGGATTGTATCTGGACATGGAGCCCCTAAAGAGGTGATTAAGTTAAAATGGCATCTTTACGGTGGACTCCAATCCAACGTCAGTGGTGTCCTTATAAGACGCCTCCCGGTTTATGCCTCCCAGTGTGTGGTCCTTTGTCACGGCGGCCCTAGCCGACTGCGTGAGCGCCAGGGCTCCCCTCTACCTCACCACCGCCCTGTGGGTGAGGTGCTGCAGCTCTCACCCCATTCCAGCTCTCCATTCCGAGCTTGGCCCTGCTCTTCCTTAAGATTCTAATGCTCTTCCCAAGCCTCTTCATCCAGTCACCTCCTTCCAGATTGGATATTATTTCCTCCAGGAAGCCATCCCTGACCTCCATGTTTAAGTATCTCCCAAAACAACCCTCAGCGCTGCCCCTCACAGCCCCATATTCTAACCACCTGTTTCCTTACTGTGTGTGTCACTAGGCTGTTTGCAACGCGGGCACGGGGACCGCGACACCTGTGCCTAGGACAGCGTCTGCTACCTACTAGATGCTCTCTAAGTCCTTTTCAATGACTGGCACTTAATGAGCAGACGAAAAGTAACAAATAATTCAAAATAAATCAAAAATGCAAAACTCTTTTTAGTATTAAAACAAAAGTTCAGGGAGCCTGGATGGCTCAGCTGGTTGAGCGTCTGCCTTCTGCTCAGGTCATGATCCCGGAGTCCCGGGATCAAGCCCCACATCGGGCTCCCTGCTCCGCGGGGTGTCTGCTTCTCCCTCTAACCCTCCCTCCTCTTGTGCTCTCGTTCTCTCGCTCTCTCTCTCTCATTCTCAAATAAATAAATAAAATCTCTAAAAATAAATAAGTTCATAAATATCTTCCTACAGATTCCCAGCACAGTTCCTTTTTGGGGACCTACGTTTCCAAGCTAAAGAGAGCCATTGTCTCATAAATCTGTTTCTTGGGCCTCCAGAGAGTCTGGAAAAGAAGGGAGAGCCTGTGGACCCTACGCTGAGGGTGCTGATACAGATTTGGGACAGGTTCCCAGGCCACTGTTGAATGTGAAACAACGGGATGAGCTTACACCTCACTTCGATTTATACCCTCGTGGCAGGGAAAGCCAGCCCCCGAATTCCCGGTGATCTCCAGAAACAGCTAGCAAGAGAGCCCTCTGTCTCTCCACGGCAGCATGTGGCACTGGGACACATATCCATCCTGGCCTTGACCACCAAGCTCAGCGGGTGGAAGTGCTGTTCCCACGCCCACCAGGGTCCCTGACAGCGTGAACTGACCTGGCCCTATACGGAGCCGAGAGTGGCTTTGCCTTTGAGCCCCTCTTTGGCTCTGAGGGTCCCCTGCCAGGTGTGGGACTTACCTGCATTTTATCCATACAGGGTGAATCTCTGAATACTGACCTGTTTGTTAAGAAAAAAAAGAACCTAATTCTAGCTCCCCCTGGAACTGGAATGAAGGTTAATACGCAGACAGAGTCCACTGCACCAGGCCTCCTGCTTCCTCCCCTGGTTTGTTTTCCTCTATGTCACTTGTCCCCATCACTTAATGGACCATGTATTCATTGTATTTGCCCACCCCCCCCCACCATTATCACCAGTAGAATGGGGGCACTGGGAGAGCAAGGATTTTGTCTGTTTTCTTCCCTGCCCTGAGCACAGCCTGGTACGGGATAGGTGCTCAGGATATGCGGAGTGAATAGACGAATGACTGAATGAGGGCACGAAGGCACACTCGCCCCTCCGCCCTCCCCCCACTGTCACTGCTACCTTGGAAATCCCCCCGATCCACACCGGGAATCCCCTTACACCTAACCTTCCTCTAAATGAGATTTCCATTTGTGTGCTAAAATCAGCCCCCGGGCCATCTCTCGGTGACTATTGCCCCAGCCCCGCAAATGTCCCTCCAGGGCAGAGGTGGGTTCTGGTCACAGAAGTGAAAGGAGCCAGGATTCCATTGGTCCTAAAACCCACACAAACAGATCAACAGTGGCCCGGAGTTCCTGCCCCCTACGGGTGGAGCTCCAGGGGAGAGCACAAGGCCGGGAGCTCAGCTGTGCAAGTACAGTGGGTACTCGGGGTCCGGCAGCACCTGCTGCCTCGGACAGACTCGGGGGTGCGGTGCGTGGGAGCAGCAGAGAGCACTGGACTCGGAGTCAGCATCCGGCCTACAGGCCGCCTCGAGCCCCGGCGAGCGGGTCAGATTTCCGGAGCCCAGAGACCTCTCTGGAGCCACTGTGAGACGCAGGAGAAGCAGAGAGAGGGGAGCGGTACAGTGATGAGTGGCTCAGGCTGGGACTGAATCCTCCATCCACCACCTGCTAGCTACGTGACCTCCCGCAGGCTTCCGAACTGACTTCAGTCCTCGGTATTATCCCAGGGTCCAGCACGTGGTTAACAAGCCATGATTATTAAATGTGAAAGAATGCAAGAGAGTAACCTGATCCCAGGAAGGAGGGCTGAAAAAGGTGGGTGAGGCACGAAGGTACGGTCTCACTGCAATTGTCTGAGAATCTGAAAACTGCCCTGCTCCCCACTATTCTCCCCCTCCTGGCCCCCACACATTTTGGGGGGGGGTAGCGGTGGGGGTGGGGAGGCAGACACAGGTATGCTGCTTTGGGCATGGCTGGGCTGCTGGACCTGGAATCCTCCCAGAAGCTTCAGGTACTAACGCCTTCCCTTGGTTGGTGACTGACTGGAGAGACGTATGTGATCTCCACCTTGAAAAGATGGCAGTTCAAATCCCAGCTCTACCACTTAGCTGTGCGACCTTAGCCAAATTAATTACCTCCCCTGTGCCTCGCTTTCCTCCTCTGTCAAATGCAAATAACGAGAGGTAGCGTCTACCTGCTATGGTGATGCATTACGGACACACCCGTGTCCCCAGAACAAACCCCGTGCTTTCCAGCCTCTCTGCCTCGGCTCCTGGGGGCACCGTCACCTCGAATGCCCCCTTCCCTCCTCATCTCTGCCTGCTGAAACCCAAACAAATCCTCAGCACCACGTTCCAATGATACCACCACCATAAAGTTTCCCCGGGTCTCTCTGTCCTGTGCCCTCTCCTTCCTTTCAACCTTGCTGACTCCCTAGCCCTGTCGGTGACGTCACCTTGGAAGAGCGTCAATGAGGTACTTGTTTCATTCCTCACCTCTGTCTCAACAGTAAGCCCCGGAGTCAGACCTCAGTTTGCCTCCAGCTTCACTGCTTGAGAGCGGCGTGATCTTGGCCGAGTCACTTAAATTCTCTGATCCTCAGTCTCCTCACCTGGAAAAAGACCACACGGAAACACCTCGCTTCTAAGGTGTGGTAAGAATTCAAGGGGATGATGCATGTAAAACACTGAGCACAGAGCACAGCACCTCGTATGTGCCAGGAAATGTTATCGTAATTGTAACGATCATTAGCACAAAGGAGATGTTGAGTCTGAAAGGCTGCCATTTGAAATTCATTCCTCCGGGTGTCTTTCCAGTGTGGGTACCTTCTCAAACATGATCTTGGGGTGAGTCGTGGTGGCCCCAGGGAGAAGCAACCAGCTCCCACTCACTAAAGACTTAGCTGTTCTTTTGACAACCGAACTTTTGGCATCTGATGTAAACAGAGAGAAGAGAAGTGGCTGGGAGAAGAAGTTGGAAGGAGCTCCAAGGGAGACATGTCCTATTTCTCAGTCATGACCTTAGGGCCAAGCCAAAGGCGATGTAACATGGAAGATGGCCACCATGTGCTGAGGACCCCGAATGAGGCACCTTTCCACAGGTTCTCTCTTTGAATATCATGACAGAACTTCAGCGTCATCATTCATCCCCCGATTTTCTAGTTGTCAACTCTGACCTCAAAGATGTAAAGCCATTAGCCCAAGGTCCCACAACCAGTGGCGACAGCTCAGATTCAAACCCAGGTCTATCTGACCCTAGGGCTCATGGAGAGGAGAGGGGGCAGAAGAAAGAAGGGAGAGAATGTTTATCCACGGAGAGCACATACCTCCATGATAGGGCAGCAAAAACAATCTGTGAAAATGTATGGTTTTATTTATGGAAAATTAATTCAGCATACGACTTCATCATAATACCATTTCTCGAAACATTAACTCCCATCAATGTTGTAAAAGTCTGGGAAGCTACAAAATGTCTTTTTGGGTTTTTTTAAACCTCCTATTATCTATTAACATCCACATTTCAGGCTGACCAGGATTTCCCCTCTTCCCCTCTTGATCTGTTGATTTTAAATCTAGAAAGGTCAGGGGGTGGCCTCACGTGTTACTGTGGCTCGAGGAAGGTTCCCATCAGCCTACAAGCCCAGGGGAAAGCAACGCTCACTTTAATTGCTCTGTGAATTAGAGCCTCCCCTTTTGATTTAAATCCATAGCCACAAATGTATTTCTCCAGTCCTAGAAACAGCAGTGAAGGCTTTTTCTTTCTCTTGTCCGATATCTCCCTCTAGTGGTCTATACTTGAAAACTAGAGCGCGTAAACCCACCAGCTAGCCCGAGCGTGCCACTCAGACCCTTTCACTCCCTCACACACATACCCGTCCAGTAGGCCATCCCTCTGGCCATCACTGCTTGAGAGCCTACTGTGTGTCAGGCACCAGCAACAAGGATTCTGGGATGCCCTAAGAACTTAGCGATTCGCTTGCTAATGTGGAACTTGAGGGAGGGTCTGGGGGAAATGGCCCATATCTGGAGCCTGGAGAACTGGGTTGGAATCCCAGCTCTGCCACTTAAAGCCCAAGTGACTCTTGGGATGGAGGTCAGTTCCCTGCCAGACGTGTCTCATCGCCACAGAGCTGGGAATTTAACCAACTTGTCCATCTCCAAAATAGACAATATTAGATGCATCCTATCTTTATTTAATCTTTACTTTTACAACCAAATCGCCCTCTACTCTTGGAGCACACCTAATTTTTGTGACAGAAGACAGGCAGGGGAGCTAGTGGGTACGTTCAGATCATGGCTTCAGAAGGCCTGGGTTCGAATCCCTGTTCTGCCAATTACCTACCTTGCTACCTCGAACAAACGACTTACCCTCTCTCAGTCTATTCATTCTGGTCTCTAAAATGGGCACAGTCATAAGATTCAACGAGATGATTCAGGTTCTTAAAGTCTGGTGTAAGCAAAATCCCCTGAGGATCTTGTTAACAGGCTAGCCTCCTCTCCAACGTGTCGGTCCAGAGTCTCTGAAAATGGTGGCAGGTGTCCGAGCAGTAACCGAGGCGGCCGGGGATTCTGATGGGCAACAGCCTCTGACGACAAGGGAGGTACGGCGGCCCCCGGTCCTCAAGCTGGGCCTCGCAGCAGAATCTTTAACCATGCTGATGCCCACCCCACTAGGTTCTCACAGGACTGGTCCAGGGGAGTCTGGCATCGGGATTTATTCCTGGGGTAACACTCACGTGCAACCGGGGTCGGGAACCACTGCCTCAGCCCAGTGCCTAAAACACCGTAAGTACTTAATAAATGTTAAATGCACACCCACATCGTGACTAAACGCCTTGATTCAACAATAACACATCGAGAGCCTCTGTCGGGTGCCAGGCATTGGCGATAGAACCACCATCACACCAAAACAGAGAGATAAGAATCTCTGTCCTCGGGGAGATCACAATAATGCAGTGGGGCCAGTCTGCCCTTTTGCACTGCCCCCCCGCCGCCCCCACTCAAATCACAAAACCGGCCCAAGGAGGAGGGGCTGTATATCATACAGGGCCTGGTGGGTCACGGTAAGAACTTCCCCTTTGAGATGGAAAGTCATCACGACACCTGCCATTATCTGTCTCAGAAAAAAAAAGAGATTTTGAGATGCCCTTGCACCTTCCAGAAAAGTGACTGTCTGTTGGTAAGATTTCAGTGAGAGACCGGGACATGGGGCAGGTGCCTGTCTGGGGCAGCGAGACCTACCCTGATTTACTGCATCCCGGTGTCTGCCTAGTGCCCTTTGAGGAAGGCTGTCTGAGCAGGAGATGGACAAGCAGAGCCCGGAGCCTCCCTCCTGCGCCCTCCACCCATGGCCTGCGGCCTGCAGCCTCCCTCCTCTCGGCTGACTCACCCTGCCAGCTGTTTCCAGCTGTACAGACAAATGGGAATACTTGCTCCTAATCAGGATTTGAGCTTTGCACCTGCTCCCCTTGCCGGGGGCTGAGTCTACTTCGGAGGCCAGGGATCCAGAGGGTGTAGGGGAAACCCTCTTTCATCACTGGGGCTACTCTGCCAGCCCCCCGCTGCTCATTAGCACCTATGACTGAGGCCAGGGAAACCTTGTTAAATCACCGAGAGCGGGGGAGGAGGGGCCTCTCCTGGTCTCCAACCTAGGATAACTGCGTCCATCACTCTCTCTCCTCTCCTGGCATTATCCGTATTCACAGCACCTATCACAAGCTGACACTTTACTCTATGTTTACTTCTCGGGGTCGGCCTTCCCCCACTGGAGTGTAAACGCTCTGTCTTCCGTACCAGGCAGTGTGTGAAACCCAGAAGGATGTTTATTTATTATTATTTGTTGACTGAGCAAATGAAGGACTGAATGAATGACTCGGGTTAACACCACCTTTGCAAATACTTTCCACTCCAGCAAGTAGAATTAGGAGTGGAGGGAAGGGGAGCGCAATGCGCCTGAGAAAATAGGACAGCAGAGTCTGTCTTTCCCTCCAGTATTGAAGAAAGGCACTGAGTTGTCGCCTCTTCCAGATGGACAATGAGTTAAGTGAATTTGCAGGGCTTTCTCCCTGGAAGGGGGAGGGGAGGTCGTGCCAGGAGCCCCCAGATGGGGATCAAACCCGAGCACGAATGCGAATGCGCAGCCCAAGTGACCCCATCAGGCATGGCCTGTTGTGCCTGCGCGGTTTTTGTTTTGATTGCTTGGTTTTTGTTTTTCTGCAAATGGTCTGATTCCACATTTAAAACCCAGCCTCCCTGGAAAAGCCGGCTGGCCACAAATGATGGCGCCCCATGCCCTCAGGGCCTCGGTGGCCTGTTGCTGTGGGCTCCTGCCCTTTTACTCAGGTAGGGCTCTCCGGAACCATCTCCTGGGGCTGCCCTACTCCTCCCATCTCCTGCCCAGCCCCAGAGGCTTTGAATGGCTCGCCCCTCCTCTCCCTGCCCTCCTGGCTTTGCTCCCACTCCCGGGCTGGGGGGAGCTTCCGTGCCTGCTCCCAGGAGCTGAATCCAGCTTGCATGGGCAGCAGAACTCACCAGCAACAGCTGCTCTGCCCTCCCACAGCGGCCAGGCGGGGTGCAGCCTGCCAGACCTGTCCGCAGAGCCACAGCACTAAGCGGCCAAGGTCACCTGGGGGACACCCGGCATCTCTCCTGTGCAACCACATGGCAAGCCGAGGAGGGGTGGCTATTCTTTCCTTCCCTCATGTGGCTTCTAAGAATTCGGCCACGGAGGTGATTTTATTCAGGTCACCTTCCCCAGCTCTAGACACCAACAACCCCACCCCCTTTTGCTTAGCCTGGCAGTCATAAACCCCCAGTCCTCATGATCTCCGATCCCCTCTTCCCTTTATTCCTCCCCGTTACATTTCTCAACCGATCTCCTCCCTCTTCATTTTTCTCTGTGGCCGCAATCCTCCAGCCCTGCAAATCTACTCAACCATCTCTGGCATGCAGCCTGTCCCTTCTTGTTATTCATATTCTTGAGAATAATGGATAATAAATAAGACCTTGCTTTCCAAGGGCTTTCACGCCACCCCCCGAGAGCCTCACAAGAACCATGGGAGGTAAAGAGTGACACGCAGAGCTTAAGTGACTTGTCTAGATCAGCAGCTGGTTAGTGGCTGAGCCAAGTCGGGAACCTATTTTAAGTGCCATTATTTATGTCTTATCGGGAGATTATCATTTTAAAAAGTAAACGAGTGAAAAATGGCAGTCCAGATTTTGAAGTATGACTATATTATATTTCAAGGGCAAGATTTATTCCCCCTCCTTCGTATTACAATTAAAGTAAATGGAATAAGATTTGGTTTTATATTTGCCTTTCAAACAACCTTTCCGAGACACCTGCATTGCTCTGCAAAAAGGAAAGCCATCTGCTCATTTATTCACCGCGTTAAACACCTACTCATTCACTCAGTCAGCAATTCTGGGTTGTATTCTCCCTACGTGCCAGACCCAGGGCTTGACACAGGACAGGCGCTGGTGAGCAAAGCAGGCCCAGCCTTGCCCTCGCGCACCCGGAGTCTAGTGGTGAAGTCGGGTATCACACCGAGGTTCACAACAAGAACGCAGGATCCGAAATACACTGAGAGGCCTAAGGGAGGCCCAGGGACTCTGGCAACTCCTAGCAGAGAAATTCGACCTGGTGCAGGAGCTCAGGGAGAGCTTCCCAGGGAAGTGACCATTGTTCCAGGAGGGGAAAAATGAGAATTTGACACAGGGAAGAGGAAAGGGAAGGGACTTTGTAGAAGAGGGAACAGCACGTGAAATGCCCTGTTGTTGGAGGGAGACTAGCACTTTCAGGAAACTGTGAGAAGCTGGAGGAGTGAGACCCGGACAGCTTGGGCCTTGTGGGTCCAGGTCAGGGTCTTGGTCTCTTCCCAAACAAACTGCTCAGAGCAGGGACTGACATAATCAGGTTAAGTTCAGTTAGGTGTGGAGAATTTTGGATGGTACAGGGAGAAGAGTGTTTCAAACTTCAAAGAACTTTCCATCACTTTCCTTAGCATTAATGAAGGCCTGCTCAAAATTAGGACATTGATTATCTCAGAAATTAGGTACCACTCTTAAGCTAATAGTATGAAGAAGAAGAAGAAGAAGAAGAAGAAGAAGAAGAAGAAGAAGAAGAAGAAGAGGAGGAGGAGGAAGAAGAAGAAGAGGAAGAAGAACCTACTTTATATACGTGATTTCATGTAATCCTTGCTTCACCACAATTTATAAGACAGGCGGCATTATCTTCCCCCATTTACAGATGAGGAATGTGAAGTTCAGAAAGGGTTAGTAACTTGCCTGAGGTCACACAGCGACTGGCAGATCCAAAGCTCAGACTCAGAAGACTGTCTAAACACTGGCTCTGTCATCTCTAGGCTCTATAATCTTGGGAATCCTTACCCAGAAATTCAAGGGCAGCCAACATGACAGGTCTAAAGAGTTTGTCATCACTGGGATATCAGGGTCAACAATGGCCTACATTTTGCCAAAGCCAATGGCCAAACCTCTCCTTAACTTACTTGACCTTCAGCAGCGAGGACCTCGTGACCACCTCTCCTTCTTGAAACATGCTCTTCTTTAACCATCACCTGGTTAGCCTCCTACCCTCTGCTTGTTCCTGCTCGGTTTCCTCTGCTAGCTACCCTTCCACAGCCCACCCTTTAATTGCAAAACTTGCCAAAGCTCTGCCCTTGGCCATTTTCCTATTTACAGTCCTTCCTTTGATGATCTTATCCAGCCCAGGGCTTTAAGCTGCATCTGTATACTGATGATAAAGTATATATACCCCTCCTCTCCCTACCTCTCCCCTGATCATGTTTGCCTGTGGTTGTTGAATTGACCTTCCAGATTAATTCTGGATCCCCACCCCCAAACCCTGTCCTGCCCTTGATGTCCCCATCTTAGCAAATCACACTTCCTTGCACTCTGTTGCTCAGGCCAAAAATCTAGGTCTTGTCTTTGATCAGTATCTTTCTCACTTTTCACATGCAACCCTCAACAAGGCCTGTTGCTTTGCCTTCAGAATATACCCGAATCCAACCCCTGCTACCACCGTTAGTCTGAGCCATCATTTTTTATACATTTTTTTTAGATTGTATCTATTTTTTTAAGAGAGAGCACACATGCATGAGCAGGGGGAGGGGCAGAGGGAGAGGCTGAGAAAGGGACGATATCAGGCAGATTCCCCACTGAGCTTGGAGCCCGATATAAAGCTCAATCCCACAACCCTGAGATCCTGGCCCGAGCCAAAACCAAGAGTCAGGTGCTCAACCAACTGAGCCAACCAGGCACCCCAATCATTTCTTTCTCCCCTGGATTACTGTAGTCACCTCCTCACTGGCCCTTCTGCTCCTCCCCACGCTCCCCCATAGCAGTCAGGGAGGTGCACGAGCTTAGCTGGTGCACGTAGAGTCCGACCTGCGTTCAAACGTCGGCTCAGCCCTGGGGCAAGCCACTTAAACTGTTTCCCCATCTCTCAACCAGGGGTAATAAAACCTATGTCAGAACATTGCTTGAGTATTCGGTGAGATGTTTAGCCTGCTTCCTGGTTCATAATGAGCGCCCAATAAATGTGCGTTATTGTTACACGCTCCTCAGATCTCCTCGGGGTTACCCCCGCCCCCCGCCACGAGCGTCGGTTGATGCTGATGCTGGTCAGTAAACCGTGCAATGCCTAATTCATTCTGTGCCAGCTTCTCGAGTCTTCGTCAGCCTGTGGTGGCCACTGGGCGCTGTTCCAGGCTCCATCACTTGGTGTCGGTTAACCATCAGGGATGGGCACCAAGGCCTAGAGTTTCGAAACGTGAAGTGACATGGGGTTTGGACAGCAGTTTCCCTCACTCCTGATGAAACCACTCCTCGAAACACCTATTCTCCAGACCCGGAGGGGAGCTCTGACATGTGCAGCCTCCGACTCTGAGGCAAGATTTTGCTGTCACATCCGGGAAGAACCAAAGTCTTGGTCAAGACGGGAGGTGGGTGTGGCCGGGCAGAGCCATTGTTCGTGATGTTTGTGTCCCACTGTGGGATTTCCAAACTATGAAAACAAAAATTCTCATCCTTTGGAAGACACCAGAGCCAAACGCCACAGGCTGGGGCACCCTTGCCCTCTGCTGCCCATCTTCCCCTTCTCTCCTCTTTACTCCCTCCTTCCTGGAAGGCGGGGCTCACACTGCAGGGTCCAAAGTGCCAGCTCAGCTGCTCGCTGGCCGTGTGACCTAGGGCAACTGTGAACCCTCCTTGAACCTCAGTTTCTCCATCTACAAAATGGAAAATAATCCTAGGAGCTATGACAATCATAAAATAATCAGCATCGTATCTGAGAATGGAGAGGCAGCATAGGACGGCAGTAAAGAGGACGGCCTCTGGGGTTTGAGGCCAGCTCTGCCATGCACTGGCTGACCCTCGAACGAGTTACCTAATCTTTCCGTTTCACTTGTAAGTTGGGGATAACAACCATTCCTCCCTCGATGACACGCTGTGGGAACCAAAGCTGATGACACATGTCAAGAGCCTTGAAAAGAGGCTGCAATTAGAAAGTGCCCACACTGGCTGTTATTTCCACCCACTTTCTAAGGCCTTCAGGGGACTGATTGTGCAAGGAGCCTGGGTCCCCAGGGAGGGAGGTCCCAAGGTCAGATGGAAGATAAGCCCATTACACACTCCCTTACAAGGAGGATTCATTGCAATTTTCTTGTTTCCAAGACTATTTTGCAACTACTAGTGAACTAACCCAAAAAAGAGGCTGCTGGGACCTGCATGGGACAAGTCTTCCCACAGAGCTGCAAGGGAGACACTATCAACACCATCTACTCCTACCTCTCACTCACCATAAGCATGCAAAGTGAACTGGTTTCACATAGCATCTGGCCTCCTGCCCCCAATCCATTCTCCACACGACTGCCAGACTAGGCTTGCTAACATGCAGCATTCAGCCGTTCCTGTCCCACCTCTGCTCCCCAACCTGTCATGGCTCTCCAGGACCCCAGGAGAGAGTCCAAGCCCCCTACGTGGTCTGGAGATGCTCACCCAGTCTGCCTCCAGCCCCATTCTCTGCTGCTCTCTTTCCATACAACCTGCCTTCCCATCCCCACTCCCCTCCACACACCATGGCCACTCTGCAGTACTTACTGCCCCAAAGGGAATGTTCATACCTTTGTGTTTTTTCTCAGTTGGTTTGCTCAGTCCGGGTTGCCCTCTCACCTCTGGCAAATGCCTACTGATCTCTCAGGACCCAGTTAAATGCCATCGCTTCTGGGAAGCCTGCCCTGACTTGGTAAGTTAACACCTTACTTGTACTTCATACAAATCTTTGCAAAGCCAGTGGTGTGTAGGTAAACGCTTAACAGCAGCTCTCTGGGGAGTCAGGGTGGGAGGAGAGCCATGATTTGGGGTGCTTGCCAACTTCCATAGTGTAAATGCTCTCACCTATGGTGAATTTCAAGCTACAATGATTTAATACCCAGCTTGCAAATTTCCTACAAATTTAACGATTGGCCCTTGTGAGCAGTACAAGCTGGCCTGACCCCGGCACCGGGATTCATGACCTCTGGACCCATCCCCTGACCTGAAGGGACGATGGACTAACACAAGCGCACGAAGGATTGGCATGTCTCCCTCAGTGATGCTGGAGTAAGTGGTTTGGGGCTTCTCTCTAAGTTCCTGCTCTCTAGGAATCTATAGAGGCTGAGGCCCAGAAGGACAGGGAGGGGTGGCTCATCGGAAGGCATGGGCGACGGCTGTTGCCTGCCCCAGAACGCCCACTCACTTGCTGGCTCAGGGCCACATCACGGGTACAGAAAGCGAACCAGCCCATGAGCAGCCCAGCCATCTGGTGAAGAAGACACACGACAGGTCATGGCTGAAGGCACTGGCAAGGTGAACCCAGACACACAGAAAATGTGTGGCCAGATGTTTTATGGTAATAGACACAGAAGATGAACCCAGAACCCCAGAACCCAGGAGTGTGGTGGGTGTCTGCAGTCTGGGGCGGCTCTGGGGTCTTGGACTCAGTTGAAGGGTCAGTGGGTAGCCCCAGTCCCCTCTTGCCTATGCCCTGTGGGAGTGGCTAAGAGCCCAAGGATATGCTGCACAGACCAGGTTACAATTCCAGCCCTGTAATCCCAGGCATGTGGTGTAAACTGTTGGAGCTTTAATTTCCCCCATCTGTCAAATGGAGTTGATGGTGGGATTGATGTCATAGGGTCGTTAGAATTAAATGCGTCGCTCCATGCAGGTGTGGAGTAGGACGCCAGGCCCGGACGTTGCATCGGGTCAGTGATAACTGCCATTGTCGGTGGAAATACCCTGACCATTTTTATTCTCCAAATGCCACCACATATCCAGCCTCTCAATTTCCTGGCACCAAGCAGCAACCATTTTCTCTTTACACCTCAGCATCATTGAGGGACTTCCCAGACAGACGAAGCAAGGTGAAAGTGAGGTCTGGACCTTGTGTTTACAGGGACAGGTGAGCAGACGCCGGAGTGGGTTGGATTTGGTCATTCACGCCATTATCCAACAATTCTGTATTGCGGGACAATTGTGTGCAGGCCCTGCTCTGTCTGCTGCGACCCACCGTGGACGGGACAGAGACTGTCCCTGCCTTCAAAGACTTCGGGTTCTAGAGCAGCGCCCCCCAGCGGAAGGATCATGTGAGTGCCTAAACGACCTTAGTTTTCTGGTGGCCACTTTTTTAAAAGGGGCAATAAACTTTCCTGATACATTTTATTTAGCCGAATCCTGTATAACCAAAACATAGTCACTTCAACATGCAGTCAACATTAAAAATTATTCCCGATATATTGTGCATTCTTTTTGCATTAGGTCTTGTAAACCCGGTGTGTGTTTGACGCACACAGCACACGGGAGCTCAGACCAGCCACATTTCAGAGCAGTCCTCCAGTGTGTGTGTTGGGGCTGGGGGGCAGGGTTTTCAGCTAAATTGGATTAGAAAGGCAATGCAGGTTGTGGGGTTGGGGGAACTAAAGCGGGTTCCTCTCTGCACCCTGCTGTCAAGCACAGAGGACTCCCCGTGCCAGCCTAGGGTGAACACATGCAGAGTGAGTGCAAAGACCATGGGCTTGGGGGGGCCGGGGTTTCAATCCCATTGACGGTGACATTCAGCAAGTTGCTTAAATTCTCTGCGCCTTGTGTCCTTACTTGGAAAATGGGAACATAGGGCCGCTCCTCAGGGGGTTTTGTGAGGATAAGATGGGTGGCTAGACGGAGAGTACTCCGAAGGGGAGAATTCTAGCTCACAGTTCCCCGGGCGTCTCTGCTCCGCTCGCCCCTCCCCCTGGGGCTGCTGCAACAAAGCAGAATTGTATTGTCTCGCACTGTTCCTTCTGGAGGCTGGAAGTCCAAGGAGTGTGCGGGACTTTGATCTCTCTAGACGCTGTGGGAGAGAATCTGTGCCGCGCCTTCCCTGCTCCTGGTGTTGCCCGCGGTCCTGGATGCACCCCCTAATCTCTGCCTTGGCACACGGCGTCTCCCTGCGTGTCTGGGGCCGCACGGGGCATCCTTCTGTCAGCGTGCGCCTGTCTCTGGGCCTCTTCTCTGCCTCCAAGGACAACGGTCACAGTGGATTAAGGGCCACCCTGATCCCGTGTGACCTCCTCTTCATCTACATCTTGATGACATCTGTAAAGAGCTTCTTTCCGAATAGGGTCCCATTCACAGGTAACAGGGGGTAGGACTTCAACATATCTTTTGGGGGATACCATGCAACCCCACACGGGGTTCTTGTGAGGATTAGACCATCCGGTGTGTATAAAGGCCCCGCTAGCTCCCAGACGCTCCCCCTGGAGGCCACCTCAGATCTCTTCCGCCGGCGCCAAGGACACAGTGCTTGCCCCTCAGACTGCCACCAGTAACTTCGTGCCCCTCTCAACACGCCCAGCTCCGACGCAGATAAATCGCCAGCCACGGGGCACGTGACTCGAACTAGACGTGCGCATTGACTCCGCCTGCGGTGAGCATGGGCTACTGGGGGATCCGAAATGGGAGAGAACCGGAAAGTACATTTCCCTTCCCTGCCTTGACCCCCACGGGACACTGCAGGGCCTGGGTTCCTGGGTTCCTCAAGGCCTCTCTGCGAGGCGCAGCCATCAGCCGGGCTTGCGACAGAGCTGCGGCCCGTGCTCTAACGCCCTCCATCGGATTCCTCTCCCCCCAGCCCTGCTCGCTCCCCTTCCCTTCATGCCTGCTCCCCTGGGGTTCCACTCCTCCCTCCTATCAGCTTGCTCTTCTACAGAACCTGGACTAAAATATTCAATAAGTGGTGGTTCCATCGTCTTTCCCGACTCAGCCCAACTGATGTCACCTGCTCCAGATATACCCCCATTCTTAGCCAGTTTCCTTCCTGCTCTGATAATACCTTCTATACTTCGGTTTATAATAGCACTTAGGATATCCTATTACAGTTACTTGCGTCCTTGCCTGTCTCCCCCACCAGACTGACTCGTTCCATGGACCACTCGCTATGTGTCATTGCATCCTCAGCACCGAGCACTCAGATATTTGATAACTCAAGTTTTGTGATTTGAGTAATCAGCATCCGCTGATGTCATGGGGTGGGAGGAGTCTACGAAACCTCTCCCGCTCGCTTCCACCCTGCCCCTGAGAAAATGCCTCTTCTATCTGCCCACTGATGCTGCAAATGCCTTACAGAGAGCCAAGTGTCACCATGAGGTAAGATGTAAAATGCAAATATCTCTCTTAGAGAAAAGGTTAAGTCCTTAATTCTCACTAAAATGTAAATGACTGATAGAGTCGTTCTTTTCAGACGGAGGTGGGCAGTCATGAGGGGACACAAGGCCATTTTATTCGGCACGGAGCAGATACCATACACACAGAAGAGAGCTCTGGGGCAATCTAAAGGGGCGAAGGGAGTACCCCTCCCTCAAGTGAGCTCTGTCATTGATCTGCTATAGGGCCCCAAACTCTTACTCCCCTGTGGATCAAGTCTATGATTCAGTAAAGGAAAATTTCCCAGAAGCCAGGAGGCCTGGTTCTTTCACAGGCATTTCTGCTTGCGAGCTGTGTGATCTTGGGCAAAGCCCTTCCCCTTTCAGTTCCTTTAAATTTAGAATTAAGATGATGATGGTGGGTGGTGGTGGTGGTGGTGGTACGTTCTCTGGCTTCTTTATAGGACCATTGGAAAAAAATCAAATAAGTAACACAGGTGAACCTGCTTTCCAGTGTGTGAAGCAATTTACAGGTGTGAAGAATTTATTACTTTTAAATTTGTGATAAAGACCTTCTTGACTGAAGGACTGTGCTTCACAGAAACCTGCAGTTCTCAAGGGAGAGTTGACAGGCAAGCCCTCTCTGGGTGACTCCCAGCCACCCACACTTGTGGGTGTCATTCTGCCTTTAGGGCCCAAGATGCCAGGAGTCCGTCTCCTCTCAGACTAAGGGGAGCTATCATCATCCCAGGTGTGCCCTCGCCCACACTCTTGTCCCCCCTGAGCCGCAAGAGGAGGATGTGGCCTCCAGGTCTTTCTCCTAGAGTCATTGGGTTCCTGGCAAATGACTCCAATTCTGCCTGAGTTGGAAGCTACACAGAACTCAGAACTCGATTCTTGGCTGAGGTTTAACTCAAGAGGGTGTTTGCTAGATATGTATTGTTTTCTTTTGGTGGAAGGTGTAAATAAAGAAATGAGAAATGAAAAGGACCACAGTGTGAAATCAGAAAAGTAAAAGCCAATGCAGTGTCTCCTCCTGGGGTTGTTTCTGTCATCTCTAGGAAACACCCCAACATTTAGACTTTTCCTTTCTAAGTCTGGATTTGTCCTCACATAGCCCCATTTCTGCTAAGTTCCATTAATTGAGGTAGTTACAAGGGCCCATCCAGGTTTCTGAGGGGAGAGAATGATGACCCTGTCTCCCTCAATGGAGATGTGTCACATTATAAAAATGTGCCATCGGGGGGCCTGGGTGGTTCAGTTGGTTAAGCGTCTGACTCTTGATTTTGGCTCAAGTCATGATCTCAGGGTCATGAGATGGAGTCCCGCGACAGGCTCCATGCTGAGGGGCCTGCTTAAGATTCTCTCTCTCCCTCTGTCTTTCCCCTCCACTTGCAAAAAAAAAAAAGTTCCATTAGAGAGAAGGATGCAGAATGAGATATATATTGGTGTGACCAGATTTGGAAAATACTATCTGCCACACTAGCTTTTTAATGAAGAGGGGAAAGCTCTCATTAAAAACCATTAAGTCAGGCTGAAAAAAATAAAATGTGAAGTAGTGAATTATTATAAGCATGAACATTGTAAGAAAACAGCATGCTTACCAAAGCATCCCCGTAGAATATATTTTCCTGGTAATAACAATGAGGATGTTAAGTGCTTCTCAACCTACAGAGTGTCTCTGCGTCATGATGTCCTTGAACCCAGCAAGGCCGGGGAGCAGGAGCCTGCACTTCCCAGTTAAGGAGACCAAGGCTCACAGCAGCAGGTGTCTTGCCCCGCATCACACACTGGTTAGTGACAGCAGCAGGGCTTGAACCCAGGGCTTCTGACTCAGATTGTGGTATCCTCTCCACATCCGACTGGCAGCGAGGTGGAGAGATAGAGCTCAGAGGTTTCTGAGACACTTCTAGTCCAGTAGTTGTTGAGTTCAGGACGCGGCTTTGCTGCGGTTTGAGTCTCTCTGAGTCTCGGTCGGACCATCTGCAAATGCAGAGGATTGCACTAGTGGGGGTTAAACTTTGTCCTTTAAAAAAAAAAAGTTTAAAAAACGACACCATTTCCCCAAGTAAATCTTATGAGGATCCCTGCCCTATGAAATATCTTTACGAAAACCAGCTGTTCCACCCTCCAGAGCTACACAGCAGCCATGCTGTGATCCAGTCCCGGGTATACACTTAGTAGAAATGTGTACATTTGTCCATCACAGGCTGGTACAAAAATGTTCATAACAGCTACGTTCATCCTACCAAAACCCGGAAACAGCCCAAATCTCCATCAATAGTACAAAAAATACATTGTGGTATTGTCAGGCAATGGAGTACTACCTGGCATTGAAGAAAAGAGCATTGCTACGTTTCAAAACATGGATGAATGTCTCAGATATAATTTTGAGTGAAAGAAGCCAGACACAAAAGAGGATAAACTATATAATTCTATTTAGATGAAGTTCAAAAACAGGTAAGGTCGGAAGGTGGTTATCTTCGGTGGGGGCACTAATGAGGAGGGGACAGCGAGAACTTGGTCCCAGGGTGCAGAGAATGCTCTTCACCTTGCTCCGGGCAGCGGCTACCTGGACGTATACATATATAAAAACTCACCAAGCTTTCTCGTTGAGATTCGTGTGCTTTACTGTATGTAAGCTGTACTTCCAAAAAAAAAAAAAAAAGTGAAAAGCAAAGTGGTTAATTGCCCTGGTTGAAGCAAACAAGAGGGTCTTAAAGACCCATCTGCTGAACCTCTACCCACTAACTCCATTCACCCGCCCCTTGGGGGACCCTAAGGGTCCATGGGACACAGTTTGAAAAGACCATGAGACTAAACCATCTCTAAGGACACAGAAGCTCTGACAGTATGACTCACCTTTAGAATTCACTCTCAGGTATCATCCCACAGGTGACAGCTGTTTCACACACCCAGCTTCCCCTTCCATGGTCATCTTGTCTTGCCCTCTTCCCAAAGCCCACACGCTGCCCTCAGGACCAAAGCCCCCTCCTCACTACTCACCCTCCCTAAGCAATACCATCTGCTTCCAACACCCCAGAAGGCCCATGCAAGCTTACCTCCTAGTGGTGAGCATAAGTTCCCAAGGCCAGCCACCTAGGTTCGAATCCTGGCTCCTCACTTGTGGCTGGATGTGTTTCTTCTTTGCACGCTGAGGTTAATTGCACAGACTTCATTGATGGTTAGGAGAATTAATTTAGTACATGGAGAGCACCTAGCACAGTGTCTACTCCATGCTAGGCACTCAGTAAATGTTAACTATTGTTCTGATCATCATTGTCTGTTCTCCTTCATTGCTTTTGCATGGCTAAAGAATTATACCTTTAAAAAAACTAACAATAATCTAGTAAAATGCTTACCACATGCTTCATTGGACTTCTCCTCACAGCCTACCCACTTTTTTTTTTTTTCTTTTAGAGGTGGGGAGGGGCAGAGGGAGAGAGAATCTTGAGCAGCCTCCACGCCCAGCCAGAGCCCAATGCAGGGCTCGATCCCATGACTCCGGGATCATGACCTGAGTCAAAATCAAGAGTCAAATGCTTAACTGACTGAGCCACCCAGGCACCCCAGCCTACCCTTCTTCTCAGTGGACTGAAGGAGGCTGAGTTTCCAAAGTCACACAACTGATTAATGATGGAGTCAAGATTCAAACACAAGCCGTCCTTACCCAAAGCCCATAAGCTGAGCTCTTGGCTACCTTGCTTAGTAAACCACGTAACGGAGCTGACAGAGCAGGTGACTGACCCTAAAAGACTGAACGTGCACCAAGGCCACTGGAGTGATAGAGTCTGGAATCGAACAGGCCTGGGCTCCAATCTTGAGCTGTGCAGTTTACCAGCTGTATGAACTTCCACTGTTTAATTTCTCCAGCCCTCAATTAGTTCATCTGTAAATTGGGACACTGTTGTGGAATGTATTCAGTGAGCTGCATAATTTTAGCCAAAAGGAAAGCAAAGTTAGCCCCCGGGGATTTCCAGTAGCATGGGATACTGATAGGGAGTGATTTGGGGAAGGGACCATAAACTCCATCCATGCTTCACCTCCTTCTTCCTCCAGTTCAGAAAGAACCCTTTATCCAGGGACAACCCCTCTGAAGATTGGGGACTTTTTAAAAGATCAAACAATGCTTCAGTTCAAAATGTTAACATTGTCTGTGGTTCCTCTGTTGTCAATTTTAAAACAGTTGCTAAAAACTAACCTCCTCCGTCAGCCTCTCTTCCTCTTCTTCTCCCCAGCACAGAGCCTATGGCAGAATTCAAGGCGGTTTTCATTTTCAAAAGGCCCATCTTTCTAATTCCCTTTTCCCTCTCAGCCCTCAATATTACTTTCTCTTCCCACCTCATTCTGCTCTGCAGACACAGCTATGCCTTAAGCGAGGGGAGGGAGGGTGACATCTTAGACTCCATGATTTTAGGACTCATAGGTGGCTGCAGGGAGCAGGTGGCTGGAACAGTGACTCAGACTCAGAAGGGAAGGATTTGGCAGTAAATGTGGGTAAAAAAGGCCTGATCCTCAGACACACCCGATCTGAACATAATAACCCTTTCCCAGCCCCGGAGGTAACTGGAGCCAGTCATACCTTCTTGCTCACTTCCACATAAATTACTGAGGCTACAAGGTTTTCTGGAGACATCCCCCTCTCTCCCCTGGATTTTTGATGGCCAGTGTATTGAGGTTGTACCCTTCAGGTCTGGAAAAATGATCATGTGACGTGGGCAGATGCAAACAGCTGGGGAAAGGCATACTGGCTAGGAAAATCGAGTCTTTAAAAGACTGATACCCAATAACTACAATGGAATCCAGTTTATTAAGGAACAGGGTTTCAAACACAAAAGTGCCACTGTGTGCCCTCAAATGCTCCTCAGCAATGCTTAGCATCATCTCAGTCCAATATCCTTTATTCCCAGCTATTAAGGGTTAGTCAGTCACATTTTGGTTCCAGTAGGACTCAGTCCCGTGGATTTCAAAACTTTAAACTTATTTGCAAGCAATGACTCTCTTCTTCCCACCGCCCCGCATCCCCAACCCCAGACACATACGCAAACACTGGACCTGCATCTCTATGGAGCTTGACGGGGAGGGGAGTAGGGTCTGTTCTCACCACTCCGTCTCCTCCACACATGTCCTCTGGTGTTGGGGCAGGATAGAAGGATGGAAGGACAGAGGTGTCTCCTTCCTTAGCTGCCCATGGTGAGGGACGGATCCTCTTTACAACATCACTCACTGTTTCCCCGGATGACATGGACTGGCCCCTGGCGCGCTCTGTGTGTGGCTGCCTCTCACGGGGTGCACACATGGGTTTTGTTGTGGAGTGTTGTGGGGCCACCCTATGTCGGTGCTCCTACGTAACACCAGCTTGGCCTCTAGCTGCTTCCTTCCCTTCTCTCCCCAGCCACAGGCAGTCTACCCGACGCTCCCCTTCTACTAGAATCACCTCATCCCCTCAGAGCCCCCTTGAGGATAATGGCAGAGCAGCTCAAGTCCCGCTTCCTAGGGTGTTCCCTCGACCCAGGGGGGACACGCACATCCTCTCACACCTGAGAGGCTGCAGGCCCCGATCTCCTGCCTCCTTCTCCAGGCCCCAATGGCATCAGGTACTCTGCTGGTCCATGGCTCAGAAACTGGGAAAGGAAAATTAATTTTAATCTGTTGGTGTTATTATGAATTTTAAAAATCCCCCCAAATCTGCACACCTTGATTTAAGTCTATTCAGCACACACTCCTTGGGAGAAGGGCCTAGTAAACACCAAGCAGAGGTCAAGTCCCATGCCACACTCTGTGCAGAGCACAGGGTAGTGTGTGGCTCCTCCGTGGGAGACGTGAACCCACAGGTCCTCCGAGGCAGAAACTGGGAGCCAGCACCAACCTCAAGAATGTCAGCTTCAGAGATGGCAGGAGTCTGGGGGAGGATGCCAGACTTCCCAGCGAATAGGATAGAGGATAAAGAAAATAGGATAAAGGGGCACCTGGGTGGCTCAGTCGTTAAGCGTCTGCCTTCAGCTCAGGGCGTGATCCCAGGGTCCTGGGATCAAGCCCTGCATCGGGCTCCCTGCTCTGCTGGGGAGCCTGCTTCTCCCTCTCCCACTCCCCGTGCTTGTGTTCCCTCTCTCGCTGGCTGTCTCTCAGTCAAATAAATAAATAAATTCTTAAAAAAAGAAAAAAGAAAGAAAATAGGATAAAGAGCTTAAGTCACTGATTTAAACCGCAAAGTACAAGGTGACTCAGCTACAAACAGTGGAATGGCATCTCGCTCGGGGGTTAGCTTGTCAGACTAGCGCTCTGGGTAGAAATGTCAAAAGCTGAAATGCCCCGGAAGCCCCTTAGCATGATACCATATGGGAGACACACATTTCTCAGTAAGTTCGATCAGTCGGTGTTTCCTGCAGTGTTCGATGGATCCCTGACTCCTCGTGGGACCATCAGCTGAAGCAGTTGGTTTCAATGAGGCTTCATGTTGAACCCCAAATACATCTCTTTAAACCTAGACCCACAGCCTGTGTGGTGAGACGCTCACATGACGAGAGGCCCCGGGAACAGAGGGTCCCCCTTCCTCGTTCCCATCTGATGCTCACTTCAGGGCATCCCCTAAAATTTTTTCATTTCCTCCTCTCTTCTCTCTCAAAATTGTATAGTTGAACATCGATAACTTTACTGCACCTATGACGTGGTGCCCATTAAAATATATTTAAAAATATGGGATGCCTCGGTGACTCAGTTGGTTAAGCGTCTCCCTTCGGCTCAGGTCATGATCTCAGGGTCCTGGGATTGAGTCCTGCATCAGGCTCCCTGCTCATCAGGGAGTTTGTTTCCCCTCTGCCTGCTGCTCCCCTTGCTTGTGTGCTCTCTCTCTCTCTCTGACAAATAAAATCTTTAAAAATAATAGTAAAATGTAATATATAAAAAAGTACTTAAGCCAGGAAAAAATACAAGAAGGGATACACCAAGATCTGCACAGCGGCGGTCCTTAAGTACTCTACTATTTGAGCTTTATACGATAAGCACATATAATGTCAATGATGGTAAGTACCCCACTGGGTAGGTGTAGGGATTGATGGTGCTTAAAATGGACATGAGCACATAGTAGGCCCTTAATATATATTATCTCATTATTATTATTATTATTATCAGGGAAAAAAGGTTTACCTCACTGCTGAGTGACAGGAAGGAGGTGGCAGAGGAGGTGGCCCAGCAGCAGGTGTCCCCTCTCCACCCCTAAACCTGCAGGAAGTTCATGGATTTTGTTACACTGCCCACAGATGACTTGAATATTTTTGCTGAGGGAGGATCACAGAAGATTATGCTGACCCAATGTCAACCCCAAAAAGGACCTAGAAACCTGGGAGAAGAAAGCAGGAAGGTGAGAAGGGGTGGCTAAGAGGTGACAAGAGTTTCCGGAAGAGATCTAATGAATGCTGCCATCCTGGGCAAGGAGCGGTTCTGGACCAGCATCCCTCTCCAGGCAGCAGAAGGGAGGAAGGCGATGATTAGGAGCTTGGGCGCTGCACTCCCACGGACCTAAGATGTCAATCCCAACGCTGCCATTGGGACAAGTTACTTAAGTTCCCTTGGCCTCAGTTTCCTTGTGTAGAAAATGAGAGATGATAGGGTCGTCTGGGTGACTCAGGCAGTTGAGCGTCTGCCTTTGGCTCAGGTTGTGATCCGGGGGTCCTGGGATCAAGTCCTGCATCAGGTTCTCTGCTCAGCGGGAGTCTGTTTCTTCCTCTCCCTCTGCCTGCTGCTCCCCCTGCTCCTGTTCTCTCTCTCTCTCACTTGCTCTCTCTCTCTCTCTCGAATAAATGACTAAAATATTTAAAAACAGAAAAAAAAAGAAGAGAAAAGAGAATGAGGGATGATAACAGCACCGCACCAGGATGCAAGGGGGTTAAAAGAGGCAGCACAACCGCAGAGCCTGGCATGGAGCGGGGCTTCTTAGCCATGCGCGCACCCTCAAATTCCCACATAATTATGTGTGATTATGACACCTTGAATGATTTGGAACGTTGCAATTTGTAGAGATACTGTGCTGTTTAAAAGTGTATCTTTGCAATACGAATTGAAATGTGTGCCCCTCTACCATCTATTAAATTAGCGAATATGGTGTTAGTGAGAATGTGGGGAAATGCACACGCCTTCTCTGCTGATGGGAATGTAAGTGGCCCAGTCTCTGGGAAGAGCTATCTGACGATACGTGTCAGGTCCCTTAAACATGTCCAGCTTGGGACAGAGAAGTCACGCGGTGTCACGGGGTTGAGCAGAGATAGGAACAGAATGTCTGGTGGAGGTGAAATGCAGAAACCAGGATGGATCCATGGTATCAGGAGAGCTTCTTTAGGGAGTCCCAGAAATTCCAGGAAGGAGATATAAAATGTGTGGGCAAGCAAATCAAGTGTTAGGTGACTGTTATTTAGGTGTTAGACAGAATGCTAACCCTTGAACTGGAGACAGAAAAATTGTCCCTCCAGCCAACTGCATATCCTTTCCTGGAGGCCTCCCAAGCATCTTCAACTCAGCACACCCGGGAAGGACCTCTGGACTGACCACACTCCCCACCCAAACTGCGCCTCTCCCAGCCTTCCAACCTCAAAAACAACAAAGGACACCACCATTTACTGACTGTTCAAGCACCAACCCAAGGAGTTATCCTTGATTTCCGCTTTTCACTTCACCAGCACCCTCCACACCCTCATGTCCCATCACTCAATGGGTCCTGATTTTTCTGCTTCCAAAATGTATCCTGAACCCAGTCTCTGCTCTTAGTCTCCACTGCTAGGGTCTGATAGAGGCCACCATGATGCCCCCCCTAGACTAGCCTTGTCAATTATCTCACTTCTCCTTCTTATTCCCTCCAAGCCATTCTCCAGGTAACAGTTTGGATGCTCTTTTAAAAAGAGGAGCCAGAATGTTACGTGTAGCTGAAGAGAATTGACAAACTTGACTGTAGATCTGAAATTACTTTGGCTTGAGGACAGAGAAACTAAGAGATGGAAAATAGAAAAGGGATGTCAAGAATAACAGATGACAGGCTTAGAAGGACTGACATGCATCTTTTTTAAGTACTGGAGGGACAGAATAGAAAGAATGGAGGAGAGGAAATTTTCAGTGAATTAATGGCAGAGTATTTTCCAAAACTTGTAAAAGAAACTAATCTTCAGACTAAGGATCCCCACAAAATCCCAAATAGGATAAATAAGATTAAATCCACACCTAAGACATTTATCGATACACCGAGGAGCACTAAAACAAAGACATGACGTTATAAAAGCAGCAGAGAAAACAGAGGTCACCTACGAAAGACAGACAACTAGAGCTGAGATGACAGCTATAAGCGCTGGAAACAAGGAGATGGCCAAAAATAATACACGCAGAAATTCTCTCTTAAAAACAAGGGCAGATGTTGTTTTCACACAAACCCAGATTTAAGAGAATTCATTAAAAAAAAAAAAGTGAGACCACCCAATGTGTATAGCAGCCATGTCCACAATACCCAAACTATGGAAAGAGCCCGGATGTCCATCGACCAATGAATGGATAAAGAAGGTGTGGTATAGATATATACAATGGAATATTACTCAGCCATCAGAAAGAATGATATCTTGCCATTTGCAATGACATGGATGGAACTAGAGGGTATACTTAAGGGTATACTAAGCAAAATAAGTCATTCAGACAAGGACAAATATCATATGATTTCACTCATATGTGGAATTTAAGAAACAAAACAGAAGATCACAGGGGAAGGGAGGGAAAAATAAAACAACGAAATCACAGAGGGAGATAAACCATAAGAGACTCTTAACTCTAGGAGACAAACTGAGGGTTGCTGAAGGGGAAAGGGATGGAAGGATGGGATAACTGGGTGATGGGCATTAAGGAGGGCACGTGAGGTAATGAGCGCTGGGTGTTATATGCAACTGATGAATCACTGAACTCTACCTCCGAAACTAATGATATGTTAATTAACTGTATGTAAATAAAATTAAATTAAATTTTAAAAATAGAGGCCAAGTTGAGTCACATGACCAACCAGAATAAAATTCATCAGTTTCTTTATGTTGTCTGTCTCTTGTTCCTTGTCTCCTACCCATCCCTCCCCCCACCCACCATCCTGCAGACACAAACGCCTGCTCTCTGTTCCCCCAGCACAGCACACTCTGGGTCTTTCCCCTGCTCTTTCCCCTGCTTGGAGTGCTCTGTGCTTGCAGAACCTTCAGGTTTCTCCCCAGAGAGGTCTTCAAAAGAGCCCCTCCAGCCACTATCATGATACCCTGTTCAATTCTGCCAGGAGCACTGATCTCCATCTGAAATTCTGTTGCTTGTTTTGTTGTTGTTGTTGTTGTTCACTTGTTGTTGTTGCATTGTGTTCCCCTCCTCACACTACTAGAATGTGAGTCCCGTGAGGGCAGAAGCCTGCCTGCTAACCTCGTTCACTGTTTATCTTCAGCACCCAGTGCATGGGATGTGCTCAGTAATCAGGAGGAAAAAACCATGAATGAATATCTGGGTCACACAGGGTTGTGGCACCTTGCACTCCAGTATCCTCTGGTCATTTATGGCTTTGAGTTTGTGTTGGGACGAGGGGCAGAGCCATGGGTTCTGAGGATGAATGCCTCTTATCTAACTGCAGGAGGGCTCAGGATTCCGTCTGGGCTAGCAGAACACGCTGACTGCAGGCTGAGAAGCTAGAGCTCCTGGATCGTTGGCTGTCATCTAGGTCATTGCTCCACATGCTTCTTGCCACCACCTCAGCAGCGCTCTTTCACAATGGTGTGCAGGGGGTGAGCGTTAGCTTCATCCCAAAGGAACTCCTCTTGGGACATCTGGTCACGTGGCATGTAGGAAGTGGGTTAATGAATAAGCGTTCAAAGAGGAAATGTTGACACATCGCTGGCCTGCCCTGCAGAGCTGAGATCCCTTAGCTTAGTATTCAAGGCGTTCCACTCCTCAGCCTCGTTCCAGATCTGAGATCTCTCTTGACCTCAATTTCCCCATCTGTAAAATGAGAAGAAAATGATCAGAGAGGTCCCTTCCAGGCATGATGGTTTAACGTGCTTCTCTTGGCCATGAGTTCCTTCCTCCAGCCAAATTGATCTAATTACTGTCCTCCCTGTCCCCCACCTGCACATAAACTCAAAAGTATTTGCCTTTGATTACACTGTTCCTCGACTGATAATGCTACATGTCTTCCCTGCTCTTTGAAATAACACATAGCCATCAACGATCAATGGAATTTCTATTCCCATTCTTCTTCCTTATTGGTCCCAGCTGAAAATATTTCCTTTTTATAAACCCTTGGGCATGCACTGCCTCATCTAGGAGTTCATAAGCTATAACGGGGCAGATTCAGGCGATGGGCCAAATTGGTTTGTTTTTATAAAGTTTTATTGGAACACAACCATGCCAAATCATTTATATTTTGTTTATGGCTGCTTTTACTGCAAGACTACAATGGCAGGATTGAATAGTTATTAACAAAAACAGTATGCCCCACATTTAGTGTCTGGCCTTTTACAAAATAAGTTTGCCAACGCCCGGTCAATCCATGCTTCTCAAACTTGATCTTTGTGTACAAAGATCCAGGCTGAGATCCAGACAGAAGATATCCAAAGCCACAGGTGAATATAGTGTATCTTCTTGCAGCACCAATTTTACTAGAAGAATGGGGGGGGGGGAATAGTTAATGGGTTATAAATGTGGATATTAAAGCAAATATACTTATATTATAAAATGGAATCCAGCATTTGCATGAAATTGTAACTGAAAATCCCCAATGCGACCAAAATTCCAAGCTTCGGAAGGGCCTCTTCACATTGTTGCTGCCCTCCACTGCTAAGATACTTAAGTATAAAATTTGGGAGAAAACTCATCTATACTATTAAATTTGAAGTGGAAGCACGTGAGTTTTTGTATCCTTACCACTTCTGACATAGTGCTTTACTATAAGAACTTCCAGAAGGAATGGAGTCATTTATCAAGGTAAATCCTAGAAGGTCCTTCCCTGTCAGGGTGGTTAATGGGGTCCTGCCATCAGGCAGGACCAGAGGACTTGACCTGCAGAGGTCTCATTCACTGTAGGGGATTTATTAGTGTCTTGACTGTAGCTATGGCAACAAAAAATCTAATAACATTTTGTTACATTAATAATATTTGCAACAATGCTATTGCCAATTCAAACCACAAATTAGTTCCTTCCTGAGCTGAAGGCAGAATCGACCATACCAGTGAAGGAGCAATGACCTCGTTGTTTTGTTTTCCTTTCTCTTTTTTTTCTTTTCTTTTACTTGTTTGCTTATTTATTTAGGAGGAAGAAAGGGGAAAGGAGATCCTATAAAGTTTACTCCAACCCTGGCTAACAACACCACCATAATTAGTGTCCCCCCACCCCATCATTTCCCTCACCCCAAATAATCCCTATTTGCATAAAATAGTGATCACTCCCGGTTTGTGTTTGATGTTGTTTATCTTTGTTTTGTTTTTAAAGGGCAAACATCCCCAAGAAAGGATAACGAGTAATATTACCAACCTCTTAGTAGGAATTGGGAGGTGATTTCAGCACTGGGGGGTGAAGGGAATAAGGGAGCCCCAGACTCCTAGCCAAGTTTGGAAGATCTGAGGTCAACCCCAATTCTGGCACTGACCTGCTAGGCCAGGCTGGGTGAGCCACTTGTCATTTCTGTACCTTCATTTTTCTTTCCTGTAAATGAAAGTAGGGAGCTGGGTGACCTCCAGGAGCATTTCCAGCTGTAAGATTCCACCATTCAAGACAGCATAATTAATGGAAAGATCAAGGTCATGACTGCACTCGGAAGCCTCAAAAACATAAACCAGATTGGAAAAGGTTAGTTGCAGAATGACTTGTACTGTATGATACTGCCCTAGTTTTTTTATTTAATTTTGGGGATAGGTAACATCGTCCATCCACATTACTCAAAAAATAATTTTAAAATACATTTAAAAGTTTTCCTTTCACTAGGGATGTACTGTATGGTGACTAACATAATATAATAAAAATATTATTATAAAAAAATTTTTAAAAAGTCTTCCTTTCTTCCTTCATCCCACTTCTTTCTTCCCACATACAAAACTGTTACTCATTTTCATATGCAAACTTTCAGAGTTTCTTTTGTACAGACAAACATGGATAGATAAGCATATTTTCCCCTTTGCCACACAAAGGTAGCATACTGTATATATTCTTCTGTGTTTTGCTTTTTTTTTAATTCAATATGTATTGGAGAAATTTCCATATTAGCATAGAGTTTCTTCATTCTTTTTTCTAATTGGGATGCACTACAATTTTTTCAACCAGTCCCCTATTGATGGATGTGTGGATATTTTTGGTCTTTTTATTACAAGCAATACTTTAATTAATAACCTTGAACACATGTGCTTTTGAAAATGTACAAATACATCTATAAACAGATTTCCAGAAATGAAATTTCTTTTGTAATTTTGTGCGTTTGCATTTTTGATGGAGATTGTCAAATTGCCCTTTCCAGAGAAGACACGGATTCAGTCACTCACGATCAAAGTTACAGTGTCTCTTTCCCCACGGCCTCTTCTACACACGGCGTTACCAAATCGTCAGTCTCGGCCAATTTCACAAGTTAAAAAAAATAGTATCTCAAGGTGATCTTAATTTGTATTGTCCTTTTGATGAGTGAGACAGTGAGTTTTTTCTTGTTGTTAACAGCTGTTTGTATTTTTTTTCTCTGTAAATGAATCCTTTTAGCCCTTTTTTATATATGGAAATGCGGAAAACACAGCAGACTGTAGATCATTCGTGGCCGTGGACACACAATGAAGGGTGGGAGGAACACTCCCACTCCACAACCTCAGTCAGAGAGATCGGCTGCCTCTGGAGAGGAAGGGAGGGGAATGAAACAGGGGAGGGACACAAAGGGATTCCTACTGAGGATGTGACATTTGAGGGGCACCAGGGAGGCGCGGTCGCTCAGTCAGTTGAGCGTCTGACTCTTGCTTTGGGCTCAGGTCATGATCTTGGGGTTGTGGGATTGAGCCCCACATCGGGCTTGGAGCTGGGCATGCAGCCTGCTCAAGACTCTCTCTCTCTCTCTCTTTCCCTCTGCCCCTCCCCCCCAAAAAGGCACGAAGCAAACAGAAAGAAACAAAAGAAAATAGAAAAGGAAGGAAGGGACAGAGGGGGAAGAGAAGAAGGGGAGGAGGGAGAGAAGCTGGCAGGGAAAGAGAAAATAGGCTTTAAAAGCAATCGAATCTGAACTTGAAGTTCATCCCTACCACACATACCCTGTGGCCTTTGGCGACTCTCCTAACCTCTCTCATTCTCAATTTCAACATCTGTAGGATGTAGATAACACCTACCTGGCAGAATTAGCGTAATGACTAAAGACAACCCTTGTAAAACCATGATTAGCACATCACTGTGGCTCAAGAGCCGCCTGGGAACTGTAATATTAACTTGGTTCTTATTATTCAAATATACACAACGCCTCAAGCCAAAAGAAAGGTCTGGTGACTTTTCTTGGCTCAACTACCTCTTTTCCCTGTTGGGTTTCCCAAGCAGTCTTCTTGATGACCCCACGCCAGTGTGGTCCCCAGAGCGGTCTGACTGGGCAGCCCGAGTGTGAGAGCGGCGAGGGTGTGGTCGCGGGCAGGGAGGGGGAGTTTCCTCTGTGTTGCAAGCCCCGTTCCCAGGAGCTGTGACCTCTATTAGCACACGATGAGACTCTGGCTTCCCACTGTGGTGGCATCTAGAAAGTCCAAGCCCAACACACCTCTTTTCTAAGGGGAAACCGTGGTCTCCTGTCCCAATAGGGACGACCTACGGGACAATTACAACTGTGGTTCACTTGAAACCTGTAGTCCCCATGTCCTCAGAAGCAGCCGTTTTCTCCCTCTCCCCTTAGTTTCTGTGACATCTCGGGGCAGCAGACCGGCCCACCCCACAGTGTTACCGCAACTTCTTACTGCCTCACTTCCCCAGAGAAGGTTCTATAAACACCTGCTATAACCACCTTTTATCAGAATGGGAAAGATTCAAGCACTGAACGTTGTACACTCTTTCTTCTGTCTTTGGGCTATTTCCTGAGTTGAAATTGTTTCTATCTTTTTCATTATTTTGATCCTAACACATCAGAAAACTAGAGGGGAGAGAAGAGAGGGCAAGAAAGAGAGAAGGGGAAAAGAAGATGGCAAAGAGGGAAAGAAAAAGATTCCAAATAGATGACATCTTAGCAGTGTAATGTAGACAGTCCGGAGAGGAGGTTCTGGAAGTGACCTAAAGGTCCACCTTGGACACCCCCGGTCCCTGATTAGTGGCTGAAGCCGCTGTAGGAGCCAGCGCCAGGTGCAGGGGAAGCCTCCAGCAACGCTTGCTCTCTGATAACATCTGCAAGCTTCACGGAGCCAGCAAAGACAACATCCTTCAATTACCAGCAGCAATGAGCCGATAACAATCCATCAATCAACTAATGAAAATCTTGGAGGAAACTATTATGATTATTCATGGCCGGGGAAGGTTGCTTTATCCTTGGCAGAACTGATCTGAAGGGAAATCATAAGACACACGAAGTTGAACTTTTTTGGCGTTTGTATTTCGCTCTTCTTTTAGCGACCTACATACCGTAAAGCCAGGAACCTCTCTCTATAGCATCGTTCACAGGCCTGCCAACATATTTACTGCCAGTGCCTCATCTCTCTTCATCCAAATTTCCCTTTTGTTGGCCTTATTTCCCAGAGCTCTTTGCTGGGAGACAACTACCTGCTCTGAGAAACCAATTCATTCTAATGATGCCATGGTAGGCAAAACGATAACTCTCCAAAGATATCCATGCCCTGATCCCCAGGACCCTTCCATCTTTAAAGGAGAATGTGTGAGTGCGATCAAGGTTAAGGACCTTGAGATGGAGAGAATATCCTGGATGATGCAGGTGAGCCCAATCTAAGTACTTGGGTCCTTAAATGTGGAGAACCTTTTTCTAATTAGAACCTTTTCTAATCAGAGAGATGAGAGGGGAGAAGAGTCGGGGACTTTGAAGACAGAGGAAGTGGGCACAGGTCAAGGAATGTGGGTAACCTCTAGAAGCTGGAAATGGCCCTCAGTGACAGCTGGAAAGGAAACAGGATCCCAGTTCTACAGACACGAGGAATTGAATTCTGCTAACAGCCCAAATGACCCGAAGGAAGCAGATCCATTCCTAGAACCTCCAGTAATGAACGCAGCCCTACTGACACCTCGATTTTAGCCCAGTGAGACCCATGTCAGAAGTCTGACCTATAGGGGCGCCTGGGTAGCGCAGTCGCTAGGCGTCTGCCTTCGGCTCAGGGCGTGATCCCGGCGTTCCGAGATCGAGTCCCACATCGGGCTCCTCTGCTGGGAGCCTGCTTCTTCCTCTCCCACTCCCCCTGCTTGTGTTCCCTCCCTCGCTAGCTGTCTCTGTCTCTGTCAAATAAATAAATAAATAATCTTTAAAAAAAAAAGTCTGACCTATAGAACTGTAAGGTAATAAATGTGTGTTGTTTAAACCGCTATATTTGGAGGAATGTGTTATTTCCTAGCAATAGAAAACTAATACAGATGCTAAGATGAGACTCAGTCAGCAGGGCTTCCAGTTAGTTTCTTTTCTTTTTTTTTTTTTTTAAGATTTTATTTATTTATTTGACAGAGAGAGAGACAGCCAGCGAGAGAGGGAACACAAGCAGGGGGAGTGGGAGAGGAAGAAGCAGGCTCATAGCAGAGGAGCCTAATGTGGGGCTCGATCCCAGAACGCCGGGATCACGCCCTGAGCCGAAGGCAGATGCTTAACCACTGTGCCACCCAGGCACCCCAGTTAGTTTATTTTCTGAAGCAACTATTATGCTACCAGATGAGAAAAATACTCTTGTTCATATTTTGGAACAAGCAGATTGTTTTATAATTTATGGCCACATGTGTCGTCCACTTTGTTCATTCACCTGTTCCATAAATAGTTATGGGATGCCAACTTTGTACCAGACACATAGCTTCCTCCACATATGCCTCCTTCTAGATTATGTCTACACAAGTGGATTCAGTCACCAAGTTGGTCAACAAGTATTCACTGAGCAACTACAAGTATTAGGTACAAGGGCAACTCAGTTGAAATTTACCGAAAGGGTCTTGCAGCTGCCTGGGGAATTCTGCAAAGGAAGACGGGAACGAGACAGCATTTGAGCCTGCCTCCGCAAGAGCTAGGAGGTGTTACTGTCTCCCTTTTACATATGTAGAAACTGAGACTCATAGGGACAAATTGGCCAAGTCATGGTGCTCCTAAATGATGGAGCTGGAATTTTTAAGTTTTCAATTGTAAAATACACGTTACATAAAATTTACCATTTTAAACCATACATACAGTTCAATAGTATTAAGTACATTCACATTATTGTGCAACTAATCTCCAGAACTCTTCATCTTGCAAAACTGAAACTCTATACCCATTAAATAATTCCCCATGCCTCCCTCTCCCCAGCCTTTGGCAATCACCACTCTACTTTCTGTCTCTATGAATTTCACTATTCTAGATACGTCACGGAGGTAGAACCCTACAGTATTTTTTTGTGCCTGGCTTATTTCACTTACCATACTATCCTCGAGGTTCATCCATATTGTACCAGTGTCAGAATTGCCTTTATTTACTTTTTTTAAGATTTTATTTATTTATTTGTCAGAGAGAGAGAGAGAGCACAAGCAGGGGGAAGCTGCAGGCAGAGGGAGAAGCAGGCTCCCTGCTGATCAAGGAGACTGATGAGGGACTCGATCCGAGGACCCTGGAGTCATGACCTGAGCCGAAGGCAGACACTTAACCAACTGAGCCACCCTGGCATCCCAGAATTTCCTTTATTTTTAAGGCTGGATAATACTCATAATGTGTACATATACCACATTTTGTCCATCCATTCATCCATTAATGGACACTTGGGATGCTTCCATTTTTTTGGCCACTGTGAATTATACTGCTATGAATGTGGGTGTACAAATATCTTGGAGACCCCACTCTCGCTTGTGGATATGTACCAGTGGAGCTGGAATTTGAACACAAATCTCTGACCCCGACATTCATTCTATTTCCAGGATGCCCCAAGGCCTGGGTGAAGCTATGGCTTCCCATGCCGCAGCTAACCAAATACATGAAATGCTTTTGCTCACATTCCATTCTACACAGGTCAGATGGAGCTAGTTTTATTCTATGACTTCCCAGTGATTAAAATGTAATCTGATGGGCTGCACTAAGAATAAAACTCCCAACTCCTTGGCCCCATATGATCTGGCCCTTACCTCCCTAACTAATCTTATTTCTGACCATTTGCTAGACTTCAGTCATGCTGGCTCTGTTTCTATTCTTCAAACACAATCAGCTGGCTCCCACCTCAGGGCCTTTGCATTTGCTGTGCCTTCTCCCTAGAACTTGCATAACTGACTCCTCTTCATCATTCAGGTCTCAGCTCCAAAGTGACCTCATCAAAGAGGCCTTCCCAGACCGCCCTTTGTAAAGTAGGACCGGCTATCACCATCTATCGCATTGTTCTATTTTCTTCATAACCAGCTAAAATTTCGTTGTTTTCTAGTTTGTAATCTGTCTCCCTCACAAGAGTGTAATTTTCACACAGAGATCTTATCTGTCCCTTTCCCCCAATATGGCCAAAGCATAGAACATGCCTGGCTCACACTTGATGCTTATTAATTATTTGTCAAATAAAGAAATGAATAAGAACCTTCACTGCAGAGGGGCACCTGGGTGGCACAGCGGTTAAGCGTCTGCCTTCGGCTCAGGGCGTGATCCCGGCGTTATGGGATCGAGCCCCACGTCAGGCTCCTCCACTATGAGCCTGCTTCTTCCTCTCCCACTCCCCCTGCTTGTGTTCCCTCTCTCGCTGGCTGTCTCTGTCTCTGTCGAATAAATAAATAAAATCTTTTTAAAAAAATTAAAAAAAAAAAAAGAACCTTCACTGCAGGATTGTTTATCTTACCAAAAAAAAAATGGAAACAGTGTCAATGTCTATCAGTGTGAAATGGTTAAATAAATAAATATGGAAAATTCTACAGCCATTGAAAAGAGTTAAAAGAAATTGTATTATTGAAGGGAAAGAATGAGTTCAAGGTATGATTGATTCAAGAAAGTTGCAAAATAGTATGTGTGCTATAATTCTAGTTTGGTAAAATATCAAAGATATATGTCTGTGTGAGCGTTTGAAACTATACTTATGAGCCCTCATGCCTGGTGAAAAAAACTGGAGACAGAAGAGAGATTTTCTTTTCACTCCACACACACTGTATTGTCAAAACATTTTACAATTAACTTCCATTTCTTTGGCAATGAAAAAAATATATTACTATTTTTACTGAACCGTTCAGGAGAAAAGTATACTGTGTTTATAATTTACTATAAAAAAGATAAGATGGATTCATAGATGGAGAGAGGACTAAATGATTGGACAGATACGTGATAAAGCAAGTATAAAACTGAGGGTTTCGGAGGGGAGGGGGGTAGGGGGATGGGCTAGCCCGGTGATGGGTATTAAGAGGACACGTATTGCATGGAGCACTGGGTGTTATGCGCAAACAATGAATCGTGGAACACTACATCAAAAATTAATGATGTACGGTCTGGTGACTAACATAATAAAAAAATTTTTTAATTAAAAAAGTAAGTATAGCAACATCTTCCTTCTAAATCTAGATGTGAATATATGGGTATTCACTTACAAGTTGTTTAATTTTCTTTTTTTTTTTTAAGATTTTATTTATTTATTTGACAGAGAGAGAGACAGCCAGCGAGAGAGGGAACACAAGCAGGGGGAGTGGGAGAGGAAGAAACAGGCTCCCAGTGGAGCTGGGAGCCTGATGCGGGGCTCGATCCCAGGACCCTGGGATCAGGCCCTGAGCCGAAGGCAGATGCTTAATGACTGAGCCACCCAGGCGCCCCAAGTTGTTTAATTTTCTGTATGTTTGAAAATGTTCATCATAAAACTGGGGGGTGGAAATCTGACTTACTCAATGCACCTTTGTCAAATGCCTCTTATGTGTCAGGCATGCACCGTAAGTTTCATTTTTATGCTGCTAAAGTGGCACCTAAATGGCATTTGGCTTGAAGGCCATCTTCATGTCCCCTCCCCTTCATTCATTCTACCGCTTATTCCACAAGCCAGTCCATGGCCCTCCGAGCATTCGAGAAAAATAAGACCCATCAATGTAGCTGCCTCCATATGGATTTAGGGTTCCCCGTATTAATGAGCCCCACGTGCCCGGTGGAGACTGGATCAGCATGTTAAAGAATCCGTATTTGTTCAAGTGCAGCACGAAAGAGGCAGTACACCACAACAGCTAGCTGGAGAGGATCAGAGGAGGGACTGTCGACAGACGTGTGGGCAGACGACGCACCCAGGAAAGCCGTGACCGTCCCACGCCCCAGGCCTGAAGGAGCCGGGTGAGAGTGAGGTTCATAGAGCTCGGGCCCACGGAAGATGTGGGTGTGGGAGCAGCCCTTCCAAGGTTGAAGCAGAGGATTAATGTCCCTGCTTCTCTCTTTTCCCACACACCCATCTGCTGAGAGCTCCCATTGCCGAACCCCACTGGAAGCCAGAGAGCAGAGGCATCCAAGGGGCAATGTCTCTGGAGGTCTCAGCTTCTCCGGTCACGAAGCGAGGCAGAGCGTGGATCTGAGGGTGGGGCAGAGGCAGGGGCAAGCGATCAGAAAAAAAAAAAAATTAATGCAAAATATAAATGGAAGAGATGAACCAAACTGACCTTATAATTTATCAGGCAGTACAGGTCACTTAGAGAATGAAAGAAGTTTTCGTCAATAATGATACCCAATCTATAGGCAAAGCCAGGACTGTATGGCCACTCTCCCTTAATCATCTGTGCCGGGCCCCTCAATTTGCCAATGAGGACTGAAGAGACCCAGAGAGGTTAAGTGACTGGATGAAGGTTGCACAGCTACTCAGGAGCAGAGGTGGGAAAAGTCTCGACTGCTGACCCCAGGCCAGGACCTCTGATGTTTCATCTGTTGTTGTTCTGGGGCTCAGCAAAACACACCCCCAGTCTGCTGCAAAGCCCTTACATGACTCTGGGGAAAAGACAGCTCCTGGCTCTGTCCCCAGAAGCATGTGGTTTCGAGCTGCTCTTTTTCTCTTCAGTTTTCCTCCCCCTTTTTGTGGTCAGATACTGGGCTGGCGAGCGGGGAAGCCCTCAGGTGTCATGGGGTTTCACTGCTGTTTCATTACATAAGTGAAAGCCCTACAAAGGAGAGAATGAAATACAGACCAGGGCCATCCGACAAGCTCCTTGGCTGGGCCCGGCACGGTCTTGGCCACCCTCGGGCTCCTTTCTGGGAAATACTTTTCAGGATACTCCTTGTCCAACGACTACTTCTTGAGCACCTGCTAGGTGTCAGGCACATGGTACCTAAGAACGGATGAGAAAGACAGTCTCGCTGCTCTCACGAAGATCCCGTTAAGCGTGTCAGATAATAAACATCCCTACAAATACATTAATCACAGATGTGGTTAGTGCTGGAAAGGAAACGGAGGGCCCTGATGAACAGTAATAATAGCTGACATCTATTAAAGTCATCCTTTGTCCACACCACTTTGTGAAATAGACATTACAGGTTTCCCCCACTATCCAAAAGTAGAACATTCCTATGAATAGAACATCCCCCGCTTTCTGAAAGTTCGCATTACACCGCTTTGTTTTTACCAAAAAAAAACACACTTTGTTAGAGTTGAACTTGAACCCAAGAGTCTTGCTTGGAAGCCTGAGTTTTGAACCACTTGCTATCTTGGGCCATAAAGGCTCAGAAGGGAGGGTAAACTCTCAGTGGGTCAGGGAAGGCCTTCCTGAAGAAGGCGCATGTAAGCGAGGTGAGGCAGAACCAACCGTAGGAAAAGATGGCAGAACGTTCTAGGCAGAAAAGGAGCATGTGTTAGAAGACAAAGGTGGGAAAGAGACTGGGGTCTTCTATAATCCGTCCAAAGTCCCAGGACATTGGGGCAAGGCAGCAATTTATTCTAGGTGCACCTCACATAGTGTCTTTGCAGACAGACATTTTCTCATGGGATCCTCAAACAGCCTGCTCATGCCAGTCGAGGAAGCGTCAATATCCGTGTTTTACAGAATACCGGGCATTGTTTCTGGGAACCTAGGGACGGAGGTGAGACTGGCCCCCATGACTTTGGACTCCTGTCAAGTGCTCCTTCCACTCAACCTCACAGCTGAAGAAACAGCAGCCCCATTTGCTGCCCCGATGGTCCCTAAATTACAATGCACCTCTGTATCCCCTCCTTCTCCTCCCGCCTCGGAATTTACCTCTCTGGCCAACAACTTAATTTCTAGGGGAATCTGATAACCAAATCTGTTCTCGTCTGCTAATGGGTAATAAATCCCTGTTGGAAACCTAGAATCAACTTGTTTTTCTACGCCTGTGAGAACTTAGAACAGCCTTCCTCTCTTCCAGTCACCAGATCAGCCTCCAGCTATTAGCATCTCCTTCTCTGCCAAAGTGGGAGTCCTTACCTGATTCATAGCCTATCCCCAGAGGAGCGTGGCCAGGGCTTGAAACTTGGGCCCTTGGTTACCAGGTAGCAGTTTGCAGATGCCAATAAACCACACGTGTTTAAACCAGCTAATTCCTCCTCTGTGAATATGATCTCGTCACATTCAGAAACACCTCCAGGAGATGGGGCAGGTGGCCCAGTTGCCTGGGGCCTGTCAGCTCCTCATCACAGCATTCGAGCCTTCCAAGTCCCAAACACAGCCCTCCTCTCCACCTCAACCAGTCCCACTGCCCACCTTGAATCTGGGGCCCAGGCACGCTAGAGCCTCCTTGCTGCCTGCTCTTTTGGTGCCACCCCCCCCACTTCTTCCCTGGGCTTTCTCCTTGACACCTGCTACAATACAACCCAGACAGCACTGGCCGGGAAAGCCTCCCCGACTGAGTCTGTGTTACTGTCCCTTCTCTGTGCTTCCCTAATCATAATGAACAACATTTCTTGAGGGTCTCTGATATGCCACACACTCTGTTAAGCATTTTACATGGATCCCCTCAATCGGATAGGAATTCGAAGAGAGATTCTATCATCCTATTTGACCGTTGAAGTAACATGCCCACGACTGAGCACAAAGCACTGAAGGCAGGATACAAACCCAGGCAGTCGGACGTCAGGATCCGGATCATCACTATCGCTTGTGCTCACGGGCACAACTAACATGTAATGGTACCCACGGTATACCTCCCATAGCTCTGAGCCGTTCCCATACATTTTCTCACCGAATATTCGTCAGAGTCCTATAAAATGAAGTCACTGCTAAGGAGGTGTGATTAGTAAGTCCATGTTGAAGGTGAGAAAATCGAGGCACAGGAAGGTTCATTAGTTCGCTAATCCACACATTCAGCAGAATGCACCGAACACACCACCAGGCACTAAAATCGCCCGGATTAGCTGAGGTTGCTAGTCCTCTACCCAACACCCGTTCTCCTCCTCTTTCATAATAACGAAGAGCATATTGTTGGAGATGGCACTGCACCCAGTTTGAAAACAGATTAAACTAAACGCACAACATCTCCCAGCCACCGTTGCAGATCGGATAGCAGACGAAGCGTAAGTCAATACCTTAGTGGAGACCCATTTGAATTTTCCCCTTCCTCCTTCTTCCTGCCTGAGAGACGAAGCCCGGATTTCCAAGATCCACTTTCTGACCAGGAAGCAATCCTCCAGAACAAAGGCAGAGCGGAAAAAAAGAAAGAACCCGGGGTCCTGGTGACAGAACAGAACCAGACCAGCCCTGGGTTGCCCAGCTCCAGAATTAAAGGAGTTTGTAAGAAAAATAAAGACTCTTTCTTCTTTAAAGCCTGTCGCTTTGATTCTCTATTACTTGAAGCCAAATGCAATTGCCAACTCATTTCCTTTGCAACGTGTCTGACTGGGTATCCCACCAAGGTCCTCAAGAGTGAACGCGAAGTCCCCTTTGTCTTGGTCCCCACGTCAGGAACGCTCACCTTGCCCATTGCGTTGCCCTCAAACAACCCTGACTTTCTTGCCATTTTACTCACTGCCCACGCAGGCACAGGAGGTAACGTTAGGAACAGACATTCTCCTCCCATGGCACAGAATTAAGGGGAAAGAAGAGGAAAGCACGAAGGGGAAGCAGCTGGCTCCAACGTGTCAGGCACAGGCAGTGGGAAGGATCAGCCCAGCTTCCAAGCTCCCCCGGTCTGGGAGGGCAGTGCTGGCCGAGTGCCAGGAGCTCTACTCACTCCTCTGCTCCAGGCCGTGGCGGTGCCATTCCTGAGCCTGGGAAACCCGGGGCCAGGAGCCAAATTAAACCTGGAAAGTGAAGTCAGCAGAGTACCTGAGCCGGAGCTGTCACCTTATGCAAATCAGCCAGGCTCCCAAGTCTTGCAGTTTGAGGAATTACATCACCTTCTCCTCGCCACACCCGAAATCCTGCCACAAGGCTGTGATGCCAGTGAGATGTAAGGCTTGCCACGCCCGTGCCCCTAGGACAGTGACCGCACTGGTTATTGGGGTGGTCAGCCTCTAGAAGCCTCGATATCCTCATTTGTACAGAAGAAATAATACTGCCTGTCCACACGGGAGCTGGGGAGGGGTCAAGTCAAGTACACCGGTGCAGGAGAAACCCTTCTGTAAATAGTAAAACATTATACAAACCCAAGACAGTGCCTGTATTCATTTCTTCTGGGGCCTCAGCTTCCACAATTATGAAAAATTCTTTCCAGCTCCCACATTTTATATTCATGACCATCTTTTCTACACTCACACGTAAGCCATTGATAAAGAGCTTTTCTGAAATGGAAAAGGTGAGAATAAGGTAGGGGTTTTACAGGCGTGGAGAGAGAAAGAGTATGGAAGACAAAATATGTAAGAACAAGACCACACCATTGTTACAATTTGGAACCCAGAGGGGTGGAAGAAGGCAAAGAAGATGAGGTTTGGTGGTTCGTTTGTTTGTTTGTGATTTCTCTGAGGATAGAACAGGCAAGCTGACAGGTGGTCTTCCTTAGTTTAGATAGGTATAAGAAATTAACAGTAGTTAGTTCCTTAGGACTGAAAGTTCAAGAGACAGAGATTTTTCCCTCTTTATACCTTTCTGGGTATTTTTTTTTCTTTTTACCACAAATGTACTTTTTTACCTGTTAAAACATATTTATATGTGTATTAGGAGTTTAGAATGTGATTAACAAAAATATTACCACATGGCTTTAAAATTATCATAGTTCTCTTCCCCGCAGCCCACGCCCTGCCACCTCCCACCCACTGTGGGACCACCACATAATACAGAAGCTGGAGGATTTAGTCCAATCATTAGGCTCTGGCCATCTTATTGATTCCCCAGTTGCAGGGAAACACGCCTGGGTCACGTGCCCATTCCTGCCCAGCCTTGTGCCGGGTGCTGCCCCGAGGGTGTAGTTGCAGGGATACCGGGCACGGAAATGGGAATTCCCACTATTTGTCAATCCCCCAGGTCAAGATCGGAAGGGATATACTTTAACCCAACTATGGCATTAAGTCATGGGAGGAGTTGCCCATTAGCTAATGCGCCCATTAGTAGAGGTTAGCTTGTCTGATTAGCTCACTGCCACCACCCACTCCAACCCACAGAAAACAGAACCCGAAGAGAATTGACGAAGGTTGTGCTAGTTTTGATGGGAAGCAAAAATTTAAATATTGGAGCTCAAAAGGACCTAAGAGATGATCTCATCAGGAGGCTGTAAACTGAAAAGCTCTGGCTTTATTTGCCCTGTTTACTGTTGCAGTGGTGTGTTTTTCTTGCATCTGAATGTCTTCATATGCTCTTTACATCGACTCACCCACCTCTCCGTGTTGTCTTTTTCCTGACTGCCTTCCATAGCCATGTTATCTGCTTGGCCCATGAAGTGGCCCATCCAGGGCTGGGGTCCTGCCTTTTGGTACCTCTTCTGGTGCCCTTCGGTTAGGGCTGATCATCTAACAGGATGACAACACTAGATGCCCACAAGAGATGCAAGGCACCACAAGGAGAAGGGGACACAAAAAGGGGTAGAAAAAAACTGGACAGACACCATAATCTCTCTGCATCTCAGGAACCTCTGTGTATCTCCTATAAAATGGAGCTAATAGTGCCTGTCGTAGAGGCTACGGGAAAATCGGACCTGAGAAGGCATATGAATTGCCTGGGATACAGAAGATCTTCACTGAAAGCTTCTTTTCTTTCCTTCTCAGAGATTCAAGATGCTTCTCAACATTTGTGCCTTGTGACTCCCCATCCCTTACCTAAAGAAGTAAGTAGGCAGCAAATATGATCAGGGGGGCTTCAGAAAGGTGAATGGAGGCAGAGAATGAGGACATTCTCTGCCCCCAGCCCCTGCACTTGGGGCAGGTGCTTCCACTATGGCGGTCACCCATTTGCCCAGCCGATGTCAGCAGCAGGAGCCATGCCACCAGCTCTACCCGGGAGCTGGGCGCTGCATGGTGTTGGTACTGCTGGTGTTGGCAACTGATTCTGCACAAGTGGGCCGAACGATGGCAACGACCAGCCACTCCAAACGAGCCAAGAGCCTTCTCACTGGTTTCTTTCCCCTGCTTTATTCTTTTGGAGAACAGTATATCCCACAGTCGATTCTTGGCTCCTGGGTTGTCCCCTGGGTTAGTTCACTTTTGGTCCATGGAATCTAACCCAGCCAACCATCTCAGCAACCTAGCTGAATGGGGGCAAATTAATTGTTTAAAGTCATGGAAATCCATCATCCAGGGGCTGGGCACCCTATAGCCTCAAGAGCTGGGTGCCCGAAAAGACTGCCCAGCTCCAGTTGGCTGGCCCACCTGCCAGATTCCTGCATCCTGGGCCACGATTCTGTGCTGATCTGCTATTCTGAACATTTCCCCAGTTTTAAATGACTAAGTAATCAAATTGTAATAGAAACCAGGGACTCTGGTCCTGACTGAAATCTTGGCATTTCTGTCACTAGTAAACAGTGACCTTACATCTGAGCCCCTCTCTTCTTTCACTCTCTCCTCGCGGTATTATCTTTCTTTGGATTTTCCATGGAGTTTCCTTTCTTAGCTGCTGGTTCCTTGGGTTTTTATCATTTTACACTGATTTCCTCTTTATCACTAGCCTAAGTCTTACTCTTGCCTCTGCCTCCTCCACATTACTTTCTTCCTCCTTTCCTCCTCCCTATCTCCTTTCTGTAAACATTCCTTGAAATGAAGAGACTGGTCCAAGAGAGAGGGGAGAGAAAGTAGAGTTTATTGGTTAAAAAAAGAAGCTTTGATGTCAGCTCTGAGTTTGAAGCCAAGATTTTCCACTTAACAACTGACTTTGGGTACATGATCTAGGCACTCTGAGCCTTAGTTCCCCATCTTGACAACAGGTGAGCCAATCCTCATTTCATGGGATAAAGCGTAATGTTGTGTATATAAATTAGTTTGCAAAGTGGCTAGTGTCTGATATACTCTAAATAAAATTCAACTTGGGGCGGGGTGGTATTAACACAATCTTTGTTCTCTATCATGGTTTAAATCAACAGGGTTCCAACTGGGTTTCTTGAAGGACTAAGTCTCCAAGACTAGCCAGGGATGGGAAGGCACTGGGTAGGTGGCAACAGGCTGAGCTCATTTATCCTTCCACCTTCAAAACAGATTCCATTTTCTCAACTTTTGTATATTGGGTGTCTGAATAATATTCTGAAATAAGGATCTCATGGAAAAATTTTTCTGGGACTGGTTTAAACTGATTTTTCACCTGTCCTTTTGCCAGAATCCTCCTATCTTTGTTCATTTCAAATGAGTAGGTCCATGCCACATAGAACCTACTGGATTATTTTTGCACTCCTTATTGCTTCCTTGTAATTTGAAGCCTCTCTCCATCCATTAAAAAGTGCACCTGACATTTTGTATTCTATAAAGAAGATGTAGACTTTGCTGGGATTTGGTTTCATAGGCTTTGACCGTTAGGTAGTGAAAGATGGTGTATTAGGTGCTTGGTTGCATTGGCAGAAAGCTGACTGCCCAACTTCTTTACCATTTGAGAAATGTGGTTACACCCAGAATTCCGCACAACACCCTGTGGTTGCAAATTGAATCTGAAAAAGTGTTGTCCCAACTAAATAATGTTGTTTCGCTACCTTAAAAAATTTTTATCTTAAGAAATAAAAAGCCTGACCTTATTGAAAACAGACCACAAAGATCATTTTTATAACCCGTAACTCCTTCAATGATTCCCAGGAGGGAATGGTTTCTAGAACCTGATGCTCACAAACACGTCTACAGCCTTCAGTCAGGTTCTCGGCTAGTGGCAGATAAATTCAAATGCCTCCTTCTCCCCTTGGACCCATTTTGCATCCCCACATTTGCATCCCTTGTGTTTGCTGGATAGCGTAGAACGTTGCAGGGAAGGTGCCCAGGAAGGAGACTCCTACACGGTTAGTTGTCCCTGTGGTGAGCCCACATGAAAGTGCAGGTGGTTCAGGTGAGCCCCTGTAGGACTAATGTTCATGAAAGACCATCTGCACTGCTTGGGGACTCAGGAAACCAAGAGGGACATTTGACTGAAAGCTCAGTGGTAGCATGGCTCATGACAATATATCAGCGTAGACCCAGTGCCTAACATATTGCTGACACACCACAGATACTAAAGAAAGAGCTACTGAATGAATGAGTGAATAAAGAGTTGGGGGAGGAGTCATTCTCCCTGCCTCCCCTACCTATTTCACCGTAGTCCACAGTGGGGCTGATGGCCTTTCTGCTTCCCCTCCTGTTTCCCTCCAATCCATGCTCCACGCTGCAGCAAGAGTGATCCATCTGAAGCATAAATCAGGTCTTGTCACTCCCCTTATTCAAACCTTCTACCTAGGACTTAAAAATAACCAAAATCTTTGTCTTGGTCTTCCAAGTCTATGTGGTGTCATCCCTGGCTAACTCCAGTAACCTCATTACTTCCTCTTATTCCCTTATTCTCTGTACTCCACCCGCTCTGATCTTTTTCCTGGTCCCTGAATAAGCCAAACTTATCCCTGCCTCAGGGCCTTTGCACTTGCTGTTCCATTACCTTGAAACTCTTCCTCCAGATTATTATTTTTTTCAAAGATTTTTTATATATTTATTGGAGAGAGAGAAAGAGAGAGCAGAGCAAGCAAGAGAGAACACAAGTCAGGGGGAGGGGCAGAGGGAGAGGGAGGAGCAGGCTCCCTGATGAGCAGGGAGCCCAATGCGGGTCTCCACCCCAGGACCCTGGGATCACGACACGACCTGAGCCAAAGGCAGACGCTTAACCAACTGAGCCACCCAGGTGCCCCTTCCTCCAGATTTTTTTTTAAGATTTTATTTATTTATTTGGGCGCCTGGGTAGCGCAGTCGTTAAAGCGTCTGCCTTCGGCTCAGGGCGTGATCCCGGCGTTCCGGGATGAGTCCCACATCGGGCTCCTCTGCTGGGAGCCTGCTTCTTCCTCTCTCACTCACCTGCTGTGTTCCCTCTCTCGCTGGCTGTCTCTCTGTCACATAAATAAATAAAATCTTTAAAAAAAAAAAAAGATTTTATTTATTTATTTGAGAGACAGAGTGAGAGAGCAAGCACAAGCGGGGTGAGGGGCAGAGGGAGAAGCAGGCTTTCTGCTGAGCAGGGAGCCTGATGCAGGGCTCGGGACTCCAGGATCATGACCTGAACTGAAGGCAGACACTTAATGGACTGAGCCACCCAGACACTCCCCTCTCCAGATTTTTAAATGAAAAGTTACTTCTTTGGTCATTCAAACCTCATGTCAAATGACAGCTTCTCAGAGTGGCCTTTCTTGCACACCCAACCTAAAGTACCCAAATATTCATCTACTACCACATCACCACTTTCTTCTTCTTCACCATCATTTGGAAATGTTTTGCTCATTTAATTTTTTTTCACAATTGCCAGGCTTGTGCACTATAACGCAAGCTCTCTCTCTATTGTGTTCACAATTGATAATTCTCCAATGCCTGCAACAGAACTTGGTACATGGAGGACCCTCGATAAGTATTTTTTGAATTAATGAATAAATACAGCTTTGACATCCTGAAGGCTCTGGGCAACATCAAGTGAATTCTTCCAGAGGGCCAGTGCATTAGAAGCAGCACAGATGCCTCAAATAAAAGGGCCAGGAAGCAAGAAATATGAATGACAATAGCAACAGAATGACACCAAGAAAATCCTCAAATATTTGGATAATAAGCAGCATACTTGTAAATCACCTACAGGTCAAAGAAGAAATAACAAGGGGAATTAGACAATACTTTGAACAAAATTAAAATGATAAGAAACCTTAGAAATTTGTAGGATCCAGTTAAAGCAGTGCTTAAAGGGAAATTAATAGCATTAGATGTTCATATTAGAAAAAAAAGGTCTAAAATCAATTATTTAAGTTTGCACTTTATGGGACTAGAAAATTAAGAGCAAATTAAACCCAAAGTAAATAAAAGGAAGAAAATAATAAAGATAAGGGCAAAAAAAAAGAAAACTTTGAAAGAGAAAATAAATATAGTAAGCAAAGTCAACGAAACCAATAGTTGGTGCTAGGGAAAGATAAATGAAATCAGTTAAGTCTCTTGGGACACTGACCAAGAAAAAGGATAGAAACCCAAATTACTAACGTTGTGAATGAAAAAGGGATTATCATTTTGAGTAAGGGACAGGTGGGGCTAAGTAGGGAGAGATGATAGGGGGCTCTGCAATCAGGCTCGCAAAGTCCCAAAAATGTGGAGGTGTGGGGAAACCAGAGATAAGGGAACAAAACAGATGACCCTGCCATAAGCTTGTGGGGTGGGTGTCTTTTTTTATGATGATCACCAGTGACAAACAAAGAATAACCAGACCCTAAAAAGGAAGTAAGCCATTAAAGGTGTTATCATTAGTCCTTCCTCAATGGTGATATCAACAGGGATGTTAAATGGATTTAAGTTCCCTGGTTAGCTTTCTATAAAAGACCAACCCTAAAGGTCCTCATTGGCCTGCATTGGTCCTTTTGGGGCCCCTCTCATTCTTGGAACTTTTTCTGTATCTTCGCTTAATAAACTTCTATCACTTTACTCACTCTCACTCGAGATTCATTCTTTGACTCCTCGAGACAAGAACCTAGCTCTCCCGCTTCAACTGCAGATCTACCACACATTAAAAAGGATAATGTAATATTAAGAACAACTTTCTGACAATGTATTTGACAACTTAGATGAAATAGACAAATCCCTTGCTAACACTCACTCAAGAGAAAAAGGAAAACTTGGATGGTCTTACATCTATTAAAGAGACTGTATTCATAGTTAAAATCCTTCCCACAAAGAAACTCCAGGCCCAGATGACTTTCCTAGGGAATTATACCAAACATTCAAAGAAGATACTGAAGGGGCTCAGGACAGCCCCTCTCCTCCCTCAGAACATGCCACTTTGGTATGTGGATTATTTTGAGCTGAAGGTGTTCAAGACCCTGCAGGCTCAAGAGAAACTTTTGCCCGTCCCTTAATTACATAGAAGAATCTCAATTAGGGGGCGCCTGGCTGACTCAGTTGGTGGAGCATGTGACTTTTGATCTTGGGTTCATGAGTTCAAACCATGTGTTGGTGTAGAGATTACTTAAAGTCTTTTTTCTAAAAAAAGAAGAAGAAGAAGAAGAAGAAGAAGAAGAAGAAGAAGAAGAAGAAAAGAAGAAGAAGAATCATCATCTCAGTTGGAGGGTCTTTTGAGAGTAAAGAGTTATTACCAGAGATAAATTTTATCTGAGTAAGCCATCTATATGGCAGGACAAACAACTAATTACCAAACATCTGTTCTTCTCCTTATACCCCTGTGAATTGCATTCCCTTCTTTTGAAATCACAGACCCCTACTCCCTTTCCCTTGGTTGAGGATGACATATATACCTCATTTGCATGACTGTCTTTGAAATTTCCATGTCTATGTGGATTCCCCACATACACTATTACATTTGATTTTCTCTTGCTAATCTGTCTCATGTCAATTTGATTCTTAGTTCAGCTAGAAGGACCTTGAATAGGACAAGAATTCTTGCGGCCCAATAGTATAACATCAATCCTACATGAACTCTTCCAGAACATAAAAGAGCAAGAAACACTTCCCAACTTTTTTATGAAGTCAACATCACCCTGAAATTAAAACCAAATTTTTTTAAAAATTGCAAGATAAAAATACTCTAAACTAAAATCTCTCATGAAACTAAACTCAAAAATCTTTGATAAAATGTTAACAAACTAAGTGCAGAAAAAAAGATAATACATTATGACCAAGTAGGGTTTACCCCAGGAATGCATGTTGGTTCAACACTAGTAATTCCTCATATCAACAGACTGAAAAACAAAAGGCATGTGAATGTCAAGAGATGGGGGATGGGATTTGACTAAAGTCAATATCCACACAAGATAAAAATTTGCAACTGATTAGGATTATAAAGGAACTTCCCCAATCTGATAAAGGGCATCTACAAAAGTCCCACAGCTAACATCATTCTCAATGATAAAAGACTTAAACACTTTTTCTCCTAAGGTTGGTAACAAGGCAGTGGTGTCTGCTTTCACCACTTCTATTCTATACTGTATTATAGGTCTTAGCCAGTGTATTAAGGGGGATAAAAGAAACAAAAAGGTATCAAAATTCCAAGGAAGAACTGCCTTTATTTGCCAATGATACGATGATCTACAAACAATATCCTAAGGAATCTACTAAAAAAAAAAAAAATCAGAACTCATAAATAAGCTTAGCATGATTGCAAGATACAGAGCCAACATACACATTAATAAATATTACAAAATATGTGTGAGATTTTTATACTGAAAACTACAAAATACTGCTTAGAAAAATAGTTAAATAGAGAGATAAACCATGTTCATGGATCAGAAGATTCAATGCTATTAAGAAGTCAATTCTTGGGGCGCCTGGGTGGCACAGCGGTTAAGCGTCTGTCTTCGGCTCAGGGCGTGATCCCGGCGTTATGAGATCAAGCCCCACATCAGGCTCCTCTGCTATGAGCCTGCTTCTCCCTCTCCCACTCCCCCTGCTTGTGTTCCCTCTCTCGTTGGCTGTCTCTATCTCTGTCAAATAAATAAAATCTTAAAAAAAAAAAAAGTCAATTCTCCCCAAATTAACCTATAGATTTAATACAATCTCAATCAAAATCCCACCAGGTTTATTTTTTGTAGAAATTGACATAACACCTTTAAATTTTATATTAAGTACAAAGGAATTTAAATAGCTAAAATAATTCTTTAAAATATATATCAAAGTTAGAGAATTTATAAATGATTTTAAAACTTACTATAAAGCTACAGTTATCAAGATAGCATGGTAGTGATGGATAGACATACAGATGAACATTATCAGAATAGAGCCCAAAAATAGATCCACATATATTCAGGGTCAACTGGTTTTAGACAAAAGGGACAAATTAATTTAATGGGAAGAAACAGTCTTTTCAACAAATGACACCATAATAATTGGATATTCAAATGAGAAAATTATAAACCTCCATTCTTATCTCACACCATATACAAAAATTAATTCAAAATGGATCCAGATCTAAACACAATAGCTAAAATTGTAAAACTTCTAAAAGAAAACATGAGGAAAATCCTTGTGACCTTGCATTAAGCAAAAATGTGTTAGGGCATAAAAACACAAACCACAAAATTTAAAAATTAATAAATTGGACTTTATAAGATAAAATTTTCTTTGAAATATACTGCTTTGTTTAAAAATGAAAAGACAATTTACAAACTGGGAGAAAATATTTTTAAATCATATACTAGTGAAAGACTTATATCTAGAAAATATTTTTTTAAATCTTTCAATTCATTAACTTGAAGACAAGTGACTCGTCAAAAAATAGGCAAAAGATTCAAAGATGCATCTACCAAAGTAGATATACAAATGGGAGAGGAAAAAAGGAAAAAAGAAAAAAAGTACATTAGTAAGATACCACCAGAATGGCTAAAATTTTCCAAATAACTGACAATACCAAGTGTTGACCAGGATGTAGAGGAACTGAAATTCTTATATATTGCTGATAGAAATGCAAAATTGTACCAACCACTTTGGAAAATATTTGGTAGCTTCTTATAAAGTTAAACATACTTTAACCATACAACCTAGCAATCCTACTCTAAGGAATTTACCCAAGAGAAATGGAAACATATGTCTACCCAAAGATTTATACAAGAATATTTATAGTGTCTTTATTTCTATTAGCCAAAAACTGTAAATGGTGCAAATTTCCATCAATTGGTGAATGAATAAACAAATTGTGGCATATAAAGGAATACTACTCAGTAATAAAAAGGAACGAACTAGTGATACATTTAGAAACATGGATGAATCTCAAAGGCATTATGCTAAATGAAAAAAAAAAAGACACAAAAGACTACAAACTGTGGGGAGCCTGTGGCTCAGTTGGTTAAGATTCTGACTCTTGATTTCAGCTCATTTCATGGATCTCAGGGTCGTGAGATTGAGCCCCACACTGGGCTCTGAGCTCATGGGGATTCTACTTGAGATTCTCCCTCTCCTTCTGCCCCTTCCCCCTGCTTATACTCACATGCACTCTCTCTCTTTCTAAAATGAATAAACAAATCTTTTCTTTAAAAAAAAGACTACATACTGTATGATTCCATTTAAAAGACAGTCTAGGAAAGGCAAAAATATAGGGACAGAGAAGAGATGAGTGGCTTCTAGGGGAATGAGGTGAAGTGATTAACTACAAAGGGGCATGAAGGAACTTTTGGGGATGATGGAAATGTTCTGTATTTTGATTGTGATAGCAGTTACACAGCTATATATATTAGTGAAAGCTCATGAAATTGTATACTTTAAAAGAGTGAGTTTTATTATATACAAATCATACCTCGGTAATTCTAAAATTTCTTTTAGAATATTACCATTAGGAAAAACTGGGTAAAAGGTACACAGGATTTTTCTATAGCATTTTGTAAAAATACATGAGAATCTACAATTATCTCAAAATAAAAAGGTTTTAAATAATATTTTTTTAACTCTGAGACTTAAAAAAATCTCTCTTAGAGAAAGATGAAGCCATGAACATTACTTCTATTCGTAAGAGAAGAAGTGGTAAGAAGAGGAGGAGAAGAAAAAGGCTTACACTACAAATCAGAGCTCAGTGGGAGTACAGATCACACCCATGGGTCCAGAGTTCAAGGTGATTTACCCAAAGTCATCTTCCTGCGGGAGACAGAGATAGCTTCTCCTCTGAGCTTGCTGGGATTGTCATCAAAAAGCCGCTGCCAGTTATGACTCAAAATGTCCCCCAAGATTAGGAGGAATCCTGCAATCCTCAACAACAAACCTCAGTTCAAGGTCTCACCAAAAAAGCTCATAGTGACAGTGAGCTGCCAAGAGTCAAAGTCAAACTGTAACCATTCCAGATCTCCCAGCTGTACTTTCCACCAGTGGATAAGGTCAACCCAGGACAATGGCCCTGCCTAGTGAGAGACTGGTGAGCCACAAAAAATACTTCCCAAAAAATCCATGGGAGCATGAAGTGGTAGAGCTGTCAGTGAATGAAGGTCCTCTTTTGGATTCCACATCTGCCTGGCAGACTTCCTTTCTTTGGTCCAGCAGACTGGGTTCCAATAACCACAGGTAGGTACCACCATAGACCAAGCTGTGGGTGAGGCATTCTGGCAAGAAGCAAAAGGGCCAACAGTCAAAAAGGGCCTGAACTTCTGTTTGGGAAAACCACGCATTCAGCTAGAAGCTAGAATTTGACTTTCATCAGAAAACTTGAGTTTCATCCCAGCGTGGTTTTTGTGGAACCTTGCACAAGTCCTAACCTTGGTTTGCTCATCTCTGATGGTGGTAATAATACTTCATGAGAGAAGATGCAATGAGGTCATGGTTATTCAAATGTGGGGGTTTTTCTTTTTCCTTGAGCCAATGTTTCCCAAAGTGTGGCCCACATATCACTAGGGGTACATAAGAAAATTTTAGGTCATAATAGACTTCTTAATTTTAATACTTATAAACTTAATTTGAAGAGTCTTAGAAAAATAGAACTAGCCCATCTATCTTGCTAAAACAAAATTAAGTTTAAAATTGAGTCCAAGTAAAAACTACCTTAAAAATATATTTAGGTTAATAATTTTTTAAATGTAGTAAGTAGATAAGAAAGAAATCATAAAGATGATTAAAATTTGAGAAATAATACTCACAGCTATGAGAACCCGGGCTGTGATTCTCATCCCAGGGTCTCCTGGAAGGGGCCCTTGAGACCTTTTACATTATCCAGTACAGTGCTCTCTTTATAAGAACCCAGGGCACATTATTTTTGCTCATAGGATCAGATGCAATTGTATTTCTCCTAAGGATTTGGTTTGTTTTATCTCATGGAATTGCAGACTGCATAACTGATTGGGTTTCCCTGCTTGTATTAACGACAAGAAAGTTTAAAGCCCAACTTGGGAGCCAGCTGTCGAATACATATAGGATTGTATCATATTTATTGTTTATTGGCCTCACTCTTAACTCTATTTAATGTCTCTACCTGATTGTAACTTTTTATTTCTCTTCTACTTTTAACGTACTGTCTTCCCATATTTTTATATCCTCTGAAGCCACCTTAAATCTTGTTTTTGAAATAAGAAAAGAAATACTTTTTTAAATGTCCTAATTTCCTCTTCTTGTCTTCGTTTTTTTTGAAGATAGCATAAGTAAAATTTGTCCTTAAACTCAAGGGATTGTTCTTTCTGCATCTTTCTCTATCCCTAGGTTAATAAGAATTTCAGCGTGCTTTGATAAGGGTGAGATAATCACTCATTTCATATCATTTTGAAATCAGTCCTTGTCAAAGCCATTCTTTTCAGTGTTACATCACTACGGTACAAACAGATGGTTATGACTGATTTCAGGCCTGGGTAACCCCACGGGCCTAAAGTAAAATGGAAAGTGGGTGCTGTGGTAGAACTGGGCTTCCTTTGTTTCCTCAAAAGCCAAAGCTTGCTGACAAAGAAAGAAGGGGGGGGAACCAAGCTAAAATGATATCAAAATTTGGTGTCAGAACGTTCAGAAGACCCACAGCAATGGGAAGCTATCCTATTCACAGTTAATACACTGAGTCCTCTAAACCAGCAGACTTTTCGTGACCGCATCTCCTTGTACCTACCAATGTTTTCTCCAGGGAGGGAAGACTGGATATTTGTTTTAGGTCAACTCTTCATCTTTTTTAGCATCTTGGTTACCTTCTTTTTTTTCTGAGTCTCATTTTTTTCTCTGTAAAATAAAGATAATCTCTAATCTACCTATTTCAACATGAAGTCACAATGAAATATTCATCAGGACTCTTAGATGCATGTGACAAAAATTCACCTCAAACAAACCAAGGTCAAAAAATAGGGCAAACTAGCTAAGGGCAAAAAATAGTGGTGGCAGAGGGGATTGTTAGAAATTATTCATATGAAGATTGAGCAACCAAAGTAGGGCATAAAGGTGGATCTCAGAGGCCTCTGGAATCAGATCAGTAAATGCCACCAAGACTCTCTGTGTGCCCCTCATTTCTGTTTCATTCTACAGGTCAACCCTATTCTTTCTTAAAATAGACCAGCCAGGAAGATGGCCACTAGAGCTCCAGTATCTCAGAATTCACAAAGCACAAACCCATAGAGGAACCGAGATTCACTTTCCCTGGTACCAAACTCAAAATCCAACAAACAGAACTAATTAGCTAATCTTGGGTCAGGTAAACATCACTGAACTCATCAACTGTGGCCACAAATTTGAGTATTATGATGGCCCAAATTAGATCAAGTACTTATTTCAAGCCAATTAACACTACCTGGGAGAGAGGATTTTTAAAAGATGGCAGCTCCCACTCAAGTCACATGGAGTAGAGGAAGAAGCATTTCCCAGAAACAGAGACGATGAAAAAAGGAACAGTTATGGGCCGAAGAAAACACTAGAGAATTATTATAGAAGATTTTATGAAATCTGGATTGTGAGGCAAATAAATGTTTTTCAAATCAATCAAGACTTCAAGATTTGTATCAAGTGCTACTCCAGGAAGTCTTTACTGATAATTGTTGCCAGTTATGAAACCCTTCCTTCACTGTCCTACCCATTATGTTTATGTGAAATATACCTTCCACTCAATAATATTTAATTTCTCATTTGAGTATGTGCTACATTAAATTGCTTCCTAACAAACTATTTTAAATTTTGTCTTCTCCACTTGATTGTTCCCTGATGATAGAAATTGGCCGATGTTGTCATTATGATTGGTGTTAATTGCTCCTAGGAAAGAATTTGTGTTTTAACCGGGGTCTACCAGCAGCAGTCTTAGCCCAAAGAAGGGATGAAAATGTTGGGAATGTTAAACATATATGACAGGACATTTTTGGCAGCCCAAACCAGGGCCCAAATGCTATGAAGCCAAATATAGCCCTTACCATATTACTATATTTGTTAATATCATCATTGTCATCATCAGTCTGGTCTGCTGATAGACTAATGGCAGTTATGCATTTAGCATGTATTATTTGGAGGTAGGAAAGGGTGGACAGCATTTTGTTCATAAGACCATGAACTCTGGAGCCAAATAGACCTTAATTTGGTCTATATTCTGCCACTTAGTAGTATGACTGAAGTCAAATCACTTCATACCTCTGAACTTCATACCTTCCTCACTATGAAGTGGGTAAAATAATAGTACCTACCACAGGGAGTTGTTTTGAGGATTAAATGAGATAAGATGTCTAAAGCCCTTAGCTTTGTACCTGTTACACAGGAAGTACTCAATAAATGGTAGCATCTTGTTAAAGTTCTAAATCAAAGGGTATATTCCATTTCCCTATAAACACATATATTCATAAAACCACATGGTACAACTTTCAGTTGCAGAATGTAACAGTTATGTCTAAATTCTATTTGGAAAGGGCTACAAAGTCACACTAATATATTCAAGCATATTCCCACATAAACTCTGTAAAATTTTCTGTCATCACATAGGACTGCAAGAGTCTTACAAAACTTTACTACATTTATTAAGGTTGCTTAATCAAGACTTCCTACAAAATCCTACATATAAACATGTATCAAAACATAACTACCCCTGCCCCCAACCCCTGATGAGTAGCATGGACCCACAACAGATTCTATATGGACAAGAAACTAACCTTTCCTTGGTTATGCTACTGAAAATTTGAGGTGGTTTTCCACTGCAGCATAACATAGCCTAACCTGAGCAATAAAAGACTTCTTAACTTTTTCCCCAGTGCCCTTGAAACCGCCCTTCCAGAACTTCTTCTCGCTCGTGCTCTAGATCTTTACTTGCTGCTTTCTCCATCAAAACACACCTCTCCAATATCCTATGCCTTTTATGACAAAGAATTCTATACCAATTCATACTGACTTGCTAGTGGCTATAGAAGTGTGAAAATGTTATCATTTCCAGGAAACATACCTATATTTTAACTAGAACTAAATACAACAAAATGCCTTACCCCAAAGAGTGAATGTTTAACACCATGGAAATCCAAAAAAGAAGAAGTTTGGGACATGTAAGACATTTTCTGACCATAATAGTAAAAATGTCTTCTTATAATTTTTTATACTTCATGAAGAACTTTTATATTCAGTATCTGATGGGCAACAATTGTTATTCCTATTATACAAATAATAGGGGATGCGAATGTTAAAATTGCTCAAGGCCACATGGCTGATAAATGATAGATTCGAAATATTTAATCCAGATCTCCTTAATCCAAGCACAGAGCCCATTCATTCAATTAATGTTTATAATTACTATATGCCAGACACTGTTACAGGCTTGGGAGACACAGCAGTAAATAAAACAGAAAGAAAAAAAAAGATCTTGCTCTCATGGAGCTTACATTCTAGAGAGGGAAGAAAGGAGGAACCAACAAATTTAAATTTATTTTGGGTCAGTTGGCCAGAGGCATAATAATAAAGAAAAATAAATCAGGGCAAAGGGGATAGAGTGTGGTAAGGGGTGCTATTTTATGTCTGGTGGTCAGAGAAGGCCTTTATGAAAAGGTACATGTCAACAGAGATTTGAGTGAAGTAAGAAAGGAAGTCATGAGTCTATCTGAAGTATAAACTTTCTAGACAGGGGTGGCAGCAAGTACAAAGGCCCTGAGACAGGAGTGTGTCTGATGCCTCTGAGGAGCATCAAGGGGGCCAATGTGACTGGAGCAAGCTGGATATGGGAGTGAGCAGTAGCATATGAAACCAATGAGGGATTTGGGGCAAATCATGGAGGGACAAGTGTACCAATGTATGGATCTGGGCTTTATCCTATATGAAATAAGAAGCCTTTAGAACACTTTGAGCATAGGACAGACTGAGCACCCTAATCAGAGCTGGTGATGTATCAATGTGTAACCAAAATAATAAATTAATTTGGGAGCTCTAAGATTATGCATATAGAAAAATTTACAATCTTAAAACTCATATATTAAAAAAGAAGACAGACTGAAAAAACAATGATCTATGCTTCTATCTCAAGAAGCTAGGCGTGAAATCACAAATTAAACCTAAAGAAAGTGGAAGAAAATAAGAACAGAATATAGTTAAATAAAAAATTAACCCCCTACTGAGGCAAATCGAGATCAAAAAGAAGGAACAAATAACCAACACCAGAAATGGAAAGGGACATTATTATAGCTATTTAAAACATTTAAAAGATCATAAGGAATAATATTAAAAACTGTACTTCTAAATTTCAAGTTTTAGAGGAAACAGACAAATTCCTAGAACAATATAACTTTCCAGAACTGACACAAGAAGAAATAGAAAATTGAAACAATACTGTAAATATTAAATAAATTGAATACATAATTAAAAATCTTTCCCAAAAGAAAAGCACAGGTCCAGATAGCATTACAGATGAGCTTTACCAAGTATTTAAAGAAGAAATAATGTGAGATTCTACAATAAGTAAAATGGAACACTCACTAACTGGTTTTGAGGCCACCATAGCTTTGATGTCAAAAATTGACAAAGGTATTCTGAGGAAGGAAAATTACAGACTAATTTCACTCATGAATCTTGATGCATTAAAGCCAGTAATATATAAAGGACAATATATTACAACCAAGCAGTTTATTATAGAAATGTAAGGCTGAGTTAACATTTAGAAATCGATATCTATAATTTACCACATTGAAAAATAAAGAGAAACGTCGTATCATTGTCTCAGGAAATGAAGAAAAAACAAATTAAGACTTTGAAGAGTAGATAATTGTTCATTCATCACATTTTTCATTGGTATCAGTTGTAATGTTTCCTCTTTCATTTCTAAGTTTATTTATTTGAGTTCTCTCACTGTTTTTCTTGGTAAATCTATCTAATGGTTTGTCTATTTTGTTTATCTTTTCAAAAAAACAGTTCACTGATCTTTTCTATTGTCTCTTTGGTCTATATTTCATTTATTTCCACTCAGATCTTTTTTATTTCCTTCTCTCTGCTAACTTAGGACTAACTTTGTTCTTTCTCTTCTGGTTTCTTGAGGTATAAAGTAAGATCGTTTATTTGAGATCCTTTTTTTTACTTAATGTAGGCATTTATTGCTATAAACTTTCCTCTTAGACTGCTTCTGCTGCATGAGCCATAAAAGAAAAAACTACATAAATGAGACCTTCTCAGAATTTAAAACTTGTTTACTTCAAAGGACACCATCAAGAAAGTGAAATGATAACCCACAGAATGGGAAAAAATATTGGGAAATCATATATCTGATAAGGGACTTGCCTCTAGCATACATTAAGAACTCTTACAGTTCAATAATAGAAAGACAAATAACCTAATTAAAAATGGGCAGAGGATCTGAATAGACATTTCTCCAAGAGAGATATTAAATGGCCAATAACACGAAAAGACCCTCCACACCATTAGTTACCAGGGAAATGCAAATCAAAACCACAATGCGATATCGCCTCCTACTCACTCAGATGGCTGGAATCAAAAAGTCAGGTGACAACAAATGTTGGTAAGAATACAGAGAAATCAGAGCCCTCATACACTACTGATGGGAATGTAAAATATGGAGCCACTTTGGAAAACAGTCTGGCAGTTCCTTGAATGATTAAGCATTGATTTACAACATGACCCAGCAATTCCAATCCTAGGTAACTATCCAAGAAAAATGAAAACATGTGTCCACACAGGAACTTGTGCACAAATGTCATAGTAGGATTATTCATAGCAGCCAAAAGGTGGAAGCAATCCAAAGGTCCGTCAATGGACAAATGGATAAACAGAATCTGACACATGCATACGTAAGAACATTATTTGTCCACAAGAAGGAATGAAGCACTGAGACGTGCTTCGACACAGATGAAGCTTGAAAACACGCTCAATAAAAGAAACCAGTCATAAGAGACTACATATTGCACGATTCCATTTATATGAAATGTCCAGAATATGGAAATCTATAGAGATTTCTATCCAGAAAGTGGATGAATGATCGCTTAGGACAGGGAGGGTGGCTGGGGTGGTAGAAGAGTGATAAGGCAAGGGTATAGGGCTTCATCTCAAGCTGATGAAAAGCCTAAAACTGATTGTGGAAACAGCTGCACATACGTGAATGTACTAAAAACGACCGAATTGTACGCTTTGAATGGGAGCATTGTATGGTATGTGAATGATAGATTACTAAAGCTATTTTTTATAAAGAAGAACAAAATCAGATTTCAGACTTCGTACAAAAAAAAGAATATAAGATATCTCATTAATCAATTTTTGCATGGACTACAGCTGGAGATGAGAATATGCTGGAAGATTCTGACTGAGAGGGTGGGAATAAAGGATGTTCAGAACCCTTCAAATGTGCAACCCTTGGAGGCCTTGGTGGGACTTTGAGTTGTTCTTTAGTTTGCTGCCACTGGAGTAAATCACTCACCACTGGAGGTTATGAGACCTTTCATGGAGACCCTCTTGGCCGGGAGAGAGAGATTACCTGGAAATAGTTCCAAATAGCCTGGTCCAAGACACCCCAGATCCAGTTCACTAGAAATCTGCCATTAGCCCCTCCCTGTAGCATGGATCATCTCCTGCCTCACATCTGTCTAGCAAGTCAAACTTGAAGGTCAATAACTGGACCAAACTTGAAGGATTCCTGGGGTAAAAAGGTGACCCGGGATCATTGTTTCCATTTTGTCGTTGAGAGGAAGGCTGGACCCACAGGAGGTCAGAAATTGTAGAACTAAGCAAAGATCCAAGAGAGAATTTTGCAAAGTTGATTCAAGGCACTTTTTGTTTTTGCCACATCTAAATACCACCTGCCTGATTCCCTCTTGTTTGTTTGTTTGTTTGTTTGTTTGTTTTTCTTAATGGGCACTTACTATTTTTACATAAGTCAATTGATATTGAAATTTTACTTCATTACCTAAATAGAAAAGCAGTATAACTTGGCATGACTCGATTCATAAATACAATACAAAATGATTTTAATTAGAAACTGTTGCCTGGAGAGCTTTTAAAAGTCCCATTGCCCAGGCCTTATCCCAGATCTATTAAACTAGAACTCCTCAGGGGACAGAGGAGCCCAGCCCTAAGTAATTTTCTAAAGTTCTCCTGAGGAAGTGAGGGTATGAGCTAAGGCTGAGACCCTCTGGAATGGGTGGTATTGCCTGAGGCCTGTGCCCTGTTCAAAAGAAATCCACAAGTGATGGAGAGATCGTACAGACCCCCTAGCCCCAAACTGACTCTTCTTCCCTGATGGCATCTGAGGAACTGAAAAATAACTTTGAAATGGGGGAAAGTTGTCATTTGGGATTTGTAACTTTTTTTTTTTTAAGATTTATTGATTTATTTGCCAGAGGGAGAGAGCGCACAAGGAGGCAGAATGGCAGGCAGCCTAAAATCACCTCGCAGGACACCTGCCCTTTGGAAAACACTGGACTGGAAGACCCCAGGTGATCTGGTTTTCATTTCTGTGCCCTTTCCACTTCAACAGCCTGCCCCCCCACCCCCCACCCCCTCCAAAGACTCCACCAAGATGATTCTGGAGAATTCCTCCCCTCCCTCTGTGTGTCTCCAGCAGGAACTCCGAACACCTGCGTTTGCATCACGCTTTCGGACCTATCTTTCTATTTCAACATGAATCTGTCCAGTGGATCGCAGCAGAAAAATCTTAAGGCAACCACATCTGTGTCTCCTTTCATTTCCTCTCAAGAAGCCCCTCATTTTCACCCGGGAATATTTGGCCCTGGAGATGGTTTAAGTCAGCTTTTGCTTTTTTGGATCATAAAAGGAAGTGCCACCAGGGGAGGGAGAAACGGGAGAGATGGTGCAGAAAGCCACATGACTTGCAGGGGCGCTTCTGCTCTTGAGTTTCTCTTTCCCCCCTCACACACCAGCACCGAAGACGGACTGTCCCGGTTGAGGGAGGAGTCTAAAGTGAAAGCTGGACCTCTGAGTGGAGATTCCTATAGCTGTTGTTTCCTTTTCTGGCCCGGGGCATCACCACCAGAAGTGGGCACTTCCCCGCCCAGGCTCAAGCTTGAGAAGCTGCCCTGGAGGACGGCATGGCCTCAAAAACAGAGAGTTAAGCTCACTAAACAGAAAGTTAAGCAAAGCTCTGATCTCTTTACTTCCTATATTTAAAACCTCGAATGCTGACACACTGTCTACCACTAGACAGCCAGGCCATTTGATTGCCTCATCAGCTGAACCCTTCTCTCCTGCTTCCCTTGGAGCCTTGAACCTAGCCTCAGAGGCTTCTCCCTACTCTCCTTGGCAAAGCTGTGCAGCTCCTGCTGTGCCCATGGTCTAGAATGTCCTTCTCAAGGCTGATTGCAAATATCACCCCCTCCACGAAACCTCAGGTGATTCCTCCGGTCAAATAACAATAGGTAATAGAATTAAGAACAACAGTTAGCCTGTGTTGAGTGACAGCCATGGGCACGCACCAAGAGCTCACATGCATGATCTCGACCAAATCATACGTGACATAGGATCTCATGATCCCTGCCCTGCTATTTTCTATCTCTATGACATATGCTGAGTTACTTTTTCTCTCTGTGCTTCATTTTCCTCAGGCATCAATGGGGATTATAAAGTACCTTCTTCATAAGGTTGTTGTAAGGATAAAATCAGTGAATGCATAGAAAGCGTGTGGCATTGAACTTGACCCATGGTTTTTGCTCAATAAGTAGTATTTCTTATAAGAACTTCACAAGAAGTAAATAATAATGTGTTAGTATTATCTTCATTTTACAGAAGACGAAACCAAAGCACAGAGAGTTTGGGGTAAACAGCCTACGTTCAGTGAAGAGCAAGAATCTTCCCTCTCTCTGATCTTAACTGGGCTTTGCTCATAGGGGTCAACCGTTCTTGTCAATTGTCTATCTGTCTGCTTTCATCCTTCCAGATTCCTTGTCCACTTTGTCTTCAGTGGACACTAAACTCAAGGGAAGAACTCTCTGGCATCTCTTGGACACTCGGGCCCTGCATATTCTTATCTCATTGCCCCCTCCCCCTCCCTCTTCTCCTTATCACTAGGTAGCCCCTTCCTTCCAACCTACGGTGACAGTCTCCTGCTTTATGTCATCTGCTTTCACCCTCCCCTGTGGGCATGCTCTCTCTGTCGCTAACGTTCCCCTCACACTTCCTGCGGTCTCAGATCACTTCTCTCATCCCGTCCTGTTTAACAGTCAGCTGAGCACTTATTTGGTTTATCTCCCCTCCTAAACTGTAAACTCCTTAGGAAAAGGGATCCCCTCTCAACCAAACGATACACTACGCATTCAGTAAAAGTGTCATAGATGAATGAATGAATGAATGAATGAATGCACTTGTTCCCGCGCTTCCTGGGAGGAGATCTCTGTCCTCCTGGATGTGTTTGGTGCCTGCACGACACTGAAAGCACTTTTGTCCTGAGCACTTTGAAGAGGAGGTCATTGTTCATTCATCCCATTTTTCACACGGACCAAGGAGATATCAAGAGAAGTCATATTCACTATGATCCTTAGGGCAGAATTCTGAGCTTTATTATACCTTGGCAAGCTTTATGCAGCCTTTCCAAAGTTGCAATCAGCCAGTACAGTCAAATTCAACCCACAGACATGTTTGTTGTAGTGATTACAATATTGTTTTTTTAAGCTGAATTGGAGGTACAGCCACTTTGGAAGATGGCTTGATGGTTTTTTACAAGACTACACATACTTTGACCATACAATTCAGCAATCACACTCCTTGGTATTTACCCAAAGGAGGTGAAAACTACGTGCACACAAAAACCTGTACATGGACGTTTATAGCAGCTTTACTGATAACTACCAAAACTTGGAAGCAACAAGGATGTCTTACGGTAGGTGAATGAATAAATAAACTGCAGGACACCCAGACAATGAAATATGATTCAGTACTGAAAAGAAATGAGTATTAAGTCATGAAAAGACATGACGGTATCTTAAATGCATATTACTAAGTGAGAGAAGTCAATCTGAAAAGAGTATGGACCATATGAATTCAACTCTATGACATGCTGGACAAGGCAAAATTATGAAGACAATAAAAAGATCAGACGTTGCCAGGAACTGGAGAGAAGAGGGATGAAAAGGCGGACACAGAGGATTTTTAAGACAGGGAAAGTAGTCTTTATGATATCCTAATGGTGGATACATGTCATCATACATTTGTGCAAACCCACAGAATATACAACACCAAGGGCGAATTGTAATGCAAACGACGGACTTCGGGTGATAATGCCATGTCAGTACAGGTTCATCCGTGGTAACCGATGTGGCACTCTGGTGATGATGGGAGGCTGTGCATGTGGGGGTGGGCCAGATGGTATATGGGAATTCTCTGTACCTTCCCCTCAATTTTGCTGGGAACCTTAAACTACTCTAAAAAATAAAGGTCTTAATGTTTACAAATTGAATTTGAGGGGCGCCTGGGTGGCATAGCGGTTAAGCGTCTGCCTTCGGTTCAGGGCGTGATCCCGGCGTTCCGGGATCCAGCCCCACATCAGGCTCCTCTGCTATGAGCCTGCTTCTTCCTCTCCCACTCCCCCTGCTTGTGTTCCCTCTCTCGCTGGCTGTCTCTATCTCTGTCGAATAAATAAAATAAAATCTTTAAAAAAAATTGAATTTGAATGCATTTAGATGGGGGCGTAAGCGCCCTCGTATTTTGATGTCTCCAATGCCATCTAGAATCACACCGGTAGCACCCTTCACCTGTTCACTTTTCCTACCTGGCTCCTAAAAGCCCCATTTTGTCATCCTGCAAGTTTAGTAGAATAAGGGGCCTTGACTCCAAGCCCTAGCTCTAAAAATTTCCAACAGAACAATGAGAGAGACTGAATAAAAATATATCCCATTCAAATACAATAATTTTGAGTGGCTATAGAAGAAAACCAGATAGGAGCCTCTGGAATGGTAATTGAGGAGTGTTTTGTTGCATTAGTTTTATGACCATGGGCCCTGAGAGTTCTTGTGGCCTTCAGCAGTGCCTGAGTATCCACTAGGAAATATTTTTGTAATTTGTTAATCAACAACACCAATTCTGTGCTTGATTTTATTCTAAAGACTCAAAGACGTGGGAGAGAATGAGGCATCTTGACTCGAAGAACCTCACAATCTATGTCTCTAGCTCCGGAGGACAGCAGTCTTAAAATAGTAAAAATAACTTAACAGGTACGAAGTGTCTGATACAAGCCAGGTTTTGTTCCGAAAGCATGACAGTCCCCTCTCTGCAGTACCGACTTCAATCTTCACAACAGCCCTTCGTGGTAAATACTAGAAACGGCACCCACATTTTAACGTGAGGAAAGTACAGCACAGAAAAACGGAGTACCTTTCCCAGTGCCATATCAACATAAATTTGTGTTCAAGCATCTGGGCTCTTGGAGACCGCTACTTTTAACTATGCCCTACATTCCACCCCAAAGGTAGCATGAGTTTACTTGAAATGAAATGCATAGAGAGAAAAGGTCGCTTCAGGTCAGGTCATCCAAGCTTAAAAGGATATATCACTGTTTCCCACTCCAGCCCCCAAGAAAGTCATGCTTTTTCTGCATATATTAACCACTGGACCCACTCTCCCTGTGGCATGCTATGACCAAAGTCGGCGGACCCAGGAGGAAACTCAGATGGCTCCACCGTGCAGAGAGAACTCGGATCATTCAAGGGGATGACATGAGTGACACATTTCCAAGGCTAGGATCTCCCCCGAGGAAGTGTCTCTCCGATGAACTGCCAGGTAGAATGAGACAGCCTAAAGCCAAGGGAAGAGCTCTTCTTCATTCTCCTGTCTAAAAGATTAACCAGTGGGGACACGTCCTACCTCTGTGTGGTACTGTGGGTTCTCCCGCTGATTTCCAGGGTCGAGCCATCACTAGGATGATGTAAGACTATCTCCCAGTTGCCACGGGAACTGGTTTCATCGGTGTCTCAGCCAACCTGGAAAATTTACATAGGTGATGTCATGCAGAAAGAGAAAGTTCAACTCCTTAAAGTCAACTGGTTCCACCGGCTACTATTCTTTGAGATCGTATGGTATTTATACTGCAGCAAGGTTCTGGAGCATTCCTAAGACAGGTCTGCTCATCTGCTCACTAATCTGCACACTTTCTCTCACTCACCAAGAACGGCATCCAGCTAAGGAAACAGAGGGGAGCAACCAAAGAAATGTGCTGGTGGAGTCTAGTGCTAAATTTCTTCTCCCCGTGTTCTACGATTGCCTCTGGAAGGATGTTCCTGATTACAAAGGGCAACACCCCAAGGCTTAGCCAGCTTAACTGCAGGTTCTGACAACAACCAACCCTTCAGAATCTGAGCTTCATTTCTTCATCAAGGGCTCCAAATCACTATTGCATGTCGCATACTCACTTCCTCTTCGTTCAACAGCACATGCTTTCATGCCCTTGCCGAAGATCCAGACACGTTTCTCCCGCCTTTCCTCCTCTCGCCTCTATCCAAACTAGGCAGACTGGATTAGCAGTCTGGGGCATCCCTATGGATTTAAGGACAGATAGAACAGGATTTTCAGAAAGAGTGGCAACGTTGTTTCCTGGAATCCTCACACAAAATCTTACTATGTACTCAAATATGGCTTTGGACTTAGCAGCTAAGGATGGTCTCAGTTCTATAATGGGAAACCAGTATGTCTAGTTCTGTGGTCCTCACACTGGCTACCAAATCACCCCCAGGGTACCATGTAAATTCACAGAAGTGCTGTGAGATATTTGAAATCCCCCCAAAGGAAACCCAGGATACTCAACATCTGTTGAACACTGCACCGACTGGGGGCTGTTCCGTGTGTCAGTGTCAGACATGCCTTGCCACACTCCTTTCAGTGATGGCCCATCTTTGCCAAGCTGTGTTTCCAGCAGGCACTCTACAGCAGCATAAGGCAATCAGTGTGGAACGGGAAACGAAGGCGTCCAATCGGATTCCCCACACAGCCCATTAGTAATGGGTGACTTGAGAAGCAATAGAAATATCATTTTCTTCTTTCCATTTATGTGTTATCACTTTTTTCAAATGACTACTAAAACGTTGTCAGGACATAAAGACTTATGATGCTGTTTGGACCCGACTACTTAATAACTGAAACCATTAGGTATCTCTTCCAGCCTCAGCGTGCCGTGAAAAGAGTCACTGAGTTACTCAGGGCTCTGCAAACTAAGGCGGTTTAGAAACCCCTGTCAGTAATGTTTTACGGCCCTCGGGGACCTCGTCTGTCCTGCTCTTACTACAAAGCATACTTGCGTGTTGGCGTGGGCGTGTGTCTGCTTCAGCTCAGCGACTTTTGCACCTGTCAGGGCTAGAGATGCCCACACCAAAGGCCAGCCCAACTACAGCACACAGCCCGGGGCCTGCCCAGCCATGCCGGGCATCTCCCACAGTCCTCTGCTCTACTCGCACTGGCCTCCCTTCAGCTCCTCAGACACACGCAGCGCTCTCTCGTGATGGGGACTTCTTGCTTGCCCTCATCCTGGCTCCCTTTCAGGTCCCATCTTAAACGCCATGTCATCAGAAAGGCCTTCCCTCACCTACCACAGCATGGTCTCCCTGTTGTTCCATCCCATCCACCATTCATTTCCTTCACGGTATTTTTATCCTCTGCACATACATATTTACCTCCACGGGGCAGAGTCTTGTCTGTGTGCTCACAGCTGTGTCCACAGAACTTAGCACCGTGCCTGGTACCTAATTGTCATTCGGGAAATAACCGCAAGGCAAACGAATGCCAGAATTTTAATTGCGGCCCCGTCAAGCCCAAAGCATTCAAAAGGCTTTTCTGGAAAACAGCCCCTCACGCAGAAACATGGGCCAGTTGTATCAGCAGCCCTGGGCAGAGGTCTCTGGTCCAGGGTGGTAGCTGAGGTCATGAATCCCAGACACTCATTCTGTCTCTACCTCCAGTGTCTTTGCTTAAAAAAGGGTTGTTATGAGGACTAACTGTAGAGCTTTTCATTGGTATCTGGCAAGAAACAAACGTTCTAAATAAAAGTTAGCTGCCATTACAAGGACAGCGCTCGAGGACTCCTCACTGATGCCCACCTATCATTCTTAGGGAAGTTTCTGCCTCAGAAACCGAAGGGTCCAAACGACTCTTGCTCATTTTGGAATACACGGATCACTGTGAAAAATGATACATGGGCAATTATTTCCCAACCCATCGGTATCCCTTGCTCAGCTCAAGATTGGAACCGCAAATAATCTGACCCTCATATCTGGACGCATCATTCTTGGAAACCACTGGAATCACAACCTACCCCTCCCCTCCTATTTCCCACATATGAGAAAACCATTTATTCCTTTGGCTTCCTATATATGGCTTGGCTGAGGATAAGCTTTTCCTGCTAACCTGAGTGGCCCTCACTTTATAAGCATGATGTGGGCTGGTCTCGCATGACTGATGGTACTGATGAACTCGAATACGTGCCGCGTCTCAATCTCAGCTTCTTTACTTACCAGCTACATTTCTTTGGCAAGTTAACAGCACATCTATGAGCCTCAGTTTTCCCATCTGTAAAATGGGCAGGACAGTACCTACCTCATACTTTTGTTGTGAGTCCTAGATGGGAAAACACACGTGAAACACAGCATGGTAGCTGGCAGACAGAAGCATACTCAAAAATGTTAGCTCTCATTGTTTCTCATACAAACTCCTCGTTCTTCAGGTCTCAGCTTAGACATCACCTCTCCGGGGAAGCCTTCCATGACCACCACCCCAAAGACAAGTATGCTTCTAAAGCACCCTGCGACGATCATCATCGTAAGATGTGTCACACTCCAGTGTCATTGCTTCTGGTCTCTCTGGTGGCCCCCTTGGATAGGTGAGAACATGGCAGCAGAGGACCGTGTTCCTACTACACGGCATGGCATCTGGCATACAGTAGGTGCTCAGCAACATGTGGTCAAATGAAAAGTAACTAAACAAACAAAGACAAAATCATTATTAAAACTTCACTGTTACGTGACCTAATAATTGCTCCCTTGTAAGACCAGAAACTCGCCTGGCAACCAACCACATTCCTTTTTTACATTATTTAATTTTAATAAGAGTTTCCATCTGTTGATCGACCTTCTACACAAAATGTAATTTGATCCTTCTATCTACTCTCTGAGGTGGGTACTACCAGTGGTCCCATCTTCCTCAGATGAGGACACTGAGGTTCAGAAAGTTCAAGACCATCCATCTGGCAGAACAAAACAGAGACCAAAACTCAAGACCGTTCAACGACAGGGTCTGTTTGCTATGCTGCTTCTTGCTAGGACTGAGGGTACTGCTTTTCCCTTTTGCTAAATTTCTCTGGCCTCCCAAACACTACAGAGTCGCATTTCATCATCATTGGGGCTTACGCCACAAACACGATAATGCCTCGGGCGTAAAGTAGTTTGGTGACTAACACCCAGGACCTAGCCACGTTTTTGCCTTGGCATTATTTAACTTTCATGCCTCTCTCCCCAAAGTGAGTGGAGCAGTTGGAGGCAGGGCCGAAGTCATACCATTCTATCTCCTATGGTCTTCTATGGTCTAAAGAAACATTTCTTACCTGTTAAAAAACATAAATAAAATTGTTAATATGTGGTTGTTACATAGTCAAATAAAATGACTGAAAAGTCATCACCAAATGGGGTGGGTAGTTTGGACAGCCTGCCTTGGATCTGTCGTATAAACAATGTTCACACCGGGGAGTCCAGAAGGCACCTAAGAAGACAGACACACTTAATAACCTTTGTACTATTTAATGTCTTTTAATGAGAGGCATGAGTTATTTTTTAAAGTACCATCAAAAATAAATAAAGGTAGATTGATAAGTAGATAGGATTTTTATAAATCCAAAACTTGGAGAGAAAATGACAGGGCAGGAGACCAGGGTCAATAGCTGCATTCCAGGGCAGATTTCCAGAGCAAGACACAATAAAAGCCCAGATGAATATAAATTCCTAAAGAAAGGAGAAAGGAACATAGGATCACATGTGAGTCCCAATCAACAGTCACAGCAGAAGATGCTCCAAATCTCAGGCCCTGATTTTTGGTCAAGCTACTTCCTGTCTAGAGAATTCCATGCTCCAGGGAATTCTAGCAGCAGGAATACGCTTCACTGAATGATGATTTAATAATTTACCCTACAAATGCAGGGGTGGCCAATTGATACGTAATAATCATCTTTTGGTTTGGGTTGATGTAGAAAGGGGCCATGAGACAGTAGATGGTAGTACCCCGCCCCGGAAGCTAGCCCTCTCCACCTTGGACCCACCCTGCCTTGTTCTACCTGTCTCAGGTGACAGCAATACCAGACCAACTGTTTCCATATCTTCGTAACAGAAGCATTTAAACACCTCAGCCGTCTTACACCCCAGGACACACCCACTTCCTTCCGGATGTCTGCACACCCATTCCTTTCACTGGGATTAACATAAAATTGCATTTAGAAAGGAAGAGAAAAAGATTTCCATATGCAAATGAAAACATCCATGACAAAGTGGAGCCCTTGCCTGGCTCTGCAGTCAGTCCGGTCTAGCAGGCATAGAAGCCCACGTGGGTGATGAACGTGAGCAACGATGACATTTGACCCACTGCCTTCAGAGCACAGGCCCAGATGGAAGGCTGACTTTCTAGAAATGTGGCCCGATTCATTGTTGAAGGGAAAGGGGGTGGTGAAAACATCTCAGTCCTTTAAAAAAGGAGCTGGGGCTCCTGGGTGGCGCAGTCGTTAAGCGTCTGCCTTCGGCTTAGGGCGTGATCCTGGTGTTCTGGGATCGAGCCCCACATCAGGCTCCTCCGCTGGGAGCCTGCTTCTTCTTCTCCCACTCCCTCTGCTTGTGTTCCCTCTCTTGCTGGTTGTCTCTCTCTCTGTCAAATAAATAAAATCTTTAAAAAAAAATAAAATAAAATAAAAAATAAAAAAGGAGCTGACGTTAGGGATCTTTTACAAAGCATGGCAACAAAAAACATATATTTGAAGGACACTTGACAAACTGAATGAGATTACTTCAGGCTGTCCCCTGCCTCCAGGAAGCACCACACACGACAGAGGACCCTCCATCGCTACCCATAAGAGTGGGCAGTGATGCAGCAACTGTCATCCCAGGAGCACCTTCAATTATATGAAATAAATATGGGTCATGAGCTAATCTAGGGCTGCCTGGTTCTAGAACGCAAACTCCCAACCACTACAGAGTCTGCCTTTGTCGCATGCTTCGTCCATGTCTTTTTTCAATGACAGTTTTTTTCTGAATAGAAAAGTAATCCAAGTTCATGATAGGCATTTTGGAAAATTTAAATCATAAAGAAGAAAACAAAAATCATCTACAATCATGCCGCTCAGATAGTCACTGTTAAAATTTTGGCCATAGAACCCCCAGTCTTTTTTTTTCTTTTTCTTTTTCTTTCATTCCTTCCCTGCACCTCCGGTCCTTTTTCTTAAAAGCACGCATCTCCCACACAGGTGGGGGCTACTCCCATGCCCCTGAACTAGAAGTGTCACTGCAAAAGCAACTAATCATTTGGCAGAACACTTGAACTTGTGCGATAGCTACATAATTGTCATATCTCTGCACTTCGTTGGCAGCCCTAACCACTTGGGCTCACCTAAGAGATAGATTTGACTCTCAGCTGCCTACCTGGTTTCTGATGTAGGAAAGACCTTAGGGTTTGAAGCCAATGGCCAAGAAAGAATTCTTAAGATGTCTTTGGTGCAAAAAGTGGTTTTATTAAAGTACGGGGACAAGACACATGGGCAGAGAGCTGCACTGGGATCACGAGGAATGGCCCATTATATACTTTCAAGTTGGGAGTGGGTTAGGGATAGTGTAAGTCTCTAAGGAATTTTGGAAACAAGTTTTCCAGGACCTTGAGGGGGCTAACTATTATTGGGAAAAGGTCATTTATTACTGTCTAATAAAACCCTAGTCATGAGACCCTTCAGATGTGTATCAGTGAGTCATATGCTTGGGGGATGATTGCCAACATGGACCTTGGTGGGTAGGGATAAAGGAAGCTTCCAAAGGAATTTTTATATGTTAAAGTAGACTTACAGGAACCTGGGGGTTGGGCTAAGAGTGCCTTTTGCCCTTAGCAAAGTATTAACATCGAGGCAGCTGAGTTCCTGGAGGAACGTCATTCTGCCTGTTTCAAGGACTTGTCAATGGGCTGTCGATAGTAAGGACATTCAATCATTTTTCTTTGCCTTTGTTTCCCACATCAGTTTCCACCTACTTGGAGAATCCATTCCTCGGGGATCTTGATCCTCTCCACAGCTCAGGGAAAACCCAACTTGTCTAAAACCTGACTTTCATTGTAAGCCCACTCCCCTTCTCAGTGATCAGTTTATAGGTGACCAGGAGATGAGAAGAATATGGGGACTTCTGGGACAAATTCTTTGCTCCTAAGAGAGACACACAAGACAAAAACGGTCTTTATTATCTTAAATGCTATCCTGTGTGGATTAATGACTGGAAATGCAAAGCTGTTTTGGGAGATGGGGAGAAGCTAGCTGGAGAGTAAAGCCCAAAGCACCTTAATTGATCCAGACAGAATATTCTAGAAGACCTCTAGTAAGACACAAGAAACCACTAGACACAAAATACACTGTTGTAAGACCAGTTTACAGGGGAAAAAGATGTACACTATGATCCTATTTCTATAGCCAGATAAATATAAATGCACAGAAAAGGGTCGGGAGTAGACTCCAGAAGAATATACACCAAAATATTGGCAGTGGTGACCTCTGACAGCCATGTGAATCAGGGCTTCAAGTTTTTATTCTTTTTTTTTTAAAGACTTTATTTGCCAGAGAGAGAGAGAGAGCACAAGCAGGCGGGCGGGGGGGGGGGGGGGCAGCAGGCAGAGGGAGAGGGAGAGTAGACTCCCCGCTGAGCAGGAAACCCTATGTGGGACTCGATCCCAGGACCCTGAGATCATGACCTGAGCCGAAGGCAGACACTTCACCGACTGAGCCACCCAGTCTATATGTATTTGTATTGTTTGCAGCTTTTTTTTTTTAAGATTTATTTATTTATTCGACAGAGATAGAGACAGCCACTGAGAGAGGGAACACAAGCAGGGGGAGTGGGAGAGGAAGAAGCAGGCTCACAGCGGAGGAGCCTGATGTGGGGCTCGATCCCATAACGCCGGGATCACGCCCTGAGCCAAAGGCAGACGCTTAACCGCTGTGCCACCCAGGCGCCCCTGCAGTTTTGATAGTAGCATGCATGCATGTCTTGCTTGCGTGATTTTTTTAACATTTTAATTTTAAGAAGTATATGTGGCTTCCCCTTTATTTGAAACTTGCGTTAGAAACTCAGAGCATTCTTTAAAGAAAAAAAGATTTTGTGGTTAAAAAATTCTTCAAGTTATTTTCGGTTTCTAGGGGGATCCTCTTAGTGCCTGCTATTAGTCAGGGGACCTTACTTCCCAGAGAGAGAACCGCAGGGAGATCACAGGTTTGGTCCCGTTTGCCTGGGGCCACAGTCGGGACTGCAAAGTGGGACAAGGAGATAAACCTCTTCCGTGAAATCACGACACACAGCGTCTGGCTGACATTACAAGAGTGCTGGCTGGCCTTGTGCATATCCAGACAGAAGACCAGCCAAGGATGTGTCTCTGGGCAAGGGAGCACTGGAGCTGTGCAGTGTCTCCAAGACCAGGCCGCGGTCCCCACCCCCAAGTCAGAATCACCCGCAAGCTTGTTAAAAGGCAGCTTCCTGAGCCCCACCCCGATCTACTGAATAATAATCGCTGAAGGTGGGGCCGAGAACCTGAATTCTTTTTTACCTGAAAGAACTACTTTCTCTGTGGATAAACTAGACTTATCAAAATAGTCCTATGGGGCCCCATGTGGGACTCTCTGATCCTCGGGGAGCCTGCTTCTCCCTCTCCCTCTGCCTGCCGCTCCCCTGCTTGTGCTCTCTCTCTCTCTCTCTGTGTCAAATAAATAAAATCTTAGGAAAAAAACAAAACAAAACAAAATAGTCCTGTGGGGCAGAGAAGGGGCAAGTGCAGGTTCCTCTTTCTCGTCCCGGTTATGTGGATGCTCAGAGCCAATCGAGGGGCTCTGCTGGAGCCACCGGGCTTCCTGGCATGAGGACTCTCAGGAGCTCTGTTCCTGGCTCCTCGCATTAATTCTGTCACTCAACTTCTGTGTCCCCTAGCAAGCTACCAAAAGTCTTCCTGGGACAGCCAAGATGAATAAATCCGTCAACAAAGCAGCCATTTATTAAGCACTTAGCCAGGATGCTGTGCTACGTGCGTTACATCTGACCTCATTTAATCTCACAACAAACCTAAGATCAGGTACCATTATTAAGCCCATTTTACAGGTGTGGGAACTGAGGCTTAGAGAAGCTAAGTAATGCGCACAGCAGATGCTGGAATTCAGGTCTCTAACACCAGCGTCCATGATCTTAAGCACCTACCGCTATGTCCGTGGTGTAGGTGGAGAGGGGTGGCCCCACACTTTTCACACAGGACTGGTCCCACAATCTGAGTGGAAAGAGGGGACGGGAGCTTACCCTGAACCTTCTTTTTCATAACTAGCACACCATGTTTACTTAGATTTTATGTTCAAATCAGTTTTTTTTTAATTTGACGATGCTTTTATGAACACATTGATGAAATGCTTTTGTCTTACTTGTCTTATTTTATATATGTATGTACTTACGGAAGGGCACAGAAGGGCCCACCTGTAGTGATGCAGCCACTATAAATGAATTAGTGAAACTGTTTCACGTCGATTTTATACTAAGTTTTCCATTCGGTAATCTTTGACGATTTGTTGGGGGTAATAAATACATTTTTACAGAAAAAACCCTGGCGAGTTGATACATATTTTAATCTATGTATGTGTGTCCATGAGTGTATATGGGTATCATATGACAACAAAAATCAAACTGTGGAAAGGTCCCTTCCCCATCATCGTCTAGCTATATTCCTTAGAGATACCCATCGTAAAAAGCAGAAGTGCGCGCACGCACACGCACACACTCGCGCACACACACGATATCATAGAACCAAAATACGATGCAACTTACTTTGTTCATATCTACATGCGTCTTGGATACAAGACGCTCTGCTTTGCTGTTCAACTTGCGAAGAACTTCTGTTTCCCTTGAGGCCTACAAGGCAGAGGAGATGGGAGAGGGCGCTCTGCGCTCGAGGTGATGTCTCCGCCCAAGCCAGAGCACCAGGTCGGGTAAGCAGTGGGACTGCCGGCTCAGCAGCGCCCGCCCTCTCTGGATGGGACAAACGGAGGGAGGAAGTGTGCGGTTGGGAAGCTCCGCTGCTCTCGCCCGGGTTTCCAGCCCCCCCCCCCCGAAGAAACTACAAGGAAAGTTAGCATGGGAATCTGCGCCCACTTGAAACTCTGCGGGGGCCCCAGGAACTTCCCACACGGCGGGAACCCGCGACAGCGCGCGGTAACGGAGGTGTCGGCGGCGGGAGTGCGCTCCTACCGTGGAGCGCAGCAGCGCCCTCTTGCCGGCGGCTCTGGGTACGGCACGCATCTATAGGCTGTTCTTGGTCTAGGTGTTCACGCTAGTGTTTATTTGCTGTTCATGTGCAGACGGGGTGGGAGTGTCTAATATTGTGTTCATCCCTCTTAACAGTGTTAAATTCTGCTAGGAATTTCTAGCTAATTCTGCTAATTCTGTGCATTGATATAGAGCTCCTAGGGCCATAGTTCTGTGTGCAAACGAGTGTGAGGTTATAGTCTGCGTGCCCAGAGGGGTGTGCCTTGAGTGTGTCATGGTTGTCTATATGCCTGACTGTGGATATTTCACTCTATGCTCCCACCTATGCGTGAGCAAGCACCTATAAGCACGGGCTGTACCCCTACATATTTGTGTGTTAGTAGTAATACACACATTTTTATCGTCTTCCCAGAGCTGTGCCTGTATGAACGTGCAGGTGTGTGGTGCAAGAACCCACAGTGGGTGATAATGGTATGTTTCTGAAATCCAGATGTTAAAGGAATAGTGTAGTGGAGGGGGACCCCAACTATATGAAATCCTTTGTCCTTCATCTCATTTTCTTTGACTGTAGGAGAACCATAAAGTTTGCTTTTGGGCCCTCTAACGTACAGTTGCTTGATCTTGACCTGAACCTGGCCTCCTGTGTGACCTATCCTTGGCCTTGCTTCTCCAGTCCGTGGAGCCTAGGGTGGCTGCCTGCTGCAGGCTCTCAGTACATTGACCGTGATGTCAGTTCAAAGAAGTAAGCATCCCATCTCCTTCCTTTTTCCCCACCCAAAATTCATTTCCTCTTAGTTCATTACCTGGGATTTTGATGCCTGTGTTCCCTCAGCATTATTGATACACATGGGAAAAAAAAAAAAGGAACTTCTTGAAATTCCCCTAGAAGGTTTTGAGAGTTGTTTTCAGTGTTGCAACTTGAACAAGTCAGTTTCTAGTTTAAGTTTTCATCAGAAAGCTTGGTAGGAGTCGGGTATATAAGCTCCAGTAGCAGCAGCAGCAGCAGAAGAAGAAACAACGGTTTCAGACCCAGCGAACCCTGTGGCCGGGCCAGAAGCAAGGTAAGCACTTCCTTAGCCCCTGCCACCCTTCCGCAGGCTGCCAGGCTTGCAACCCGGCCAGGGGTAGTGCCTTTTGAGTGCTCCCCCTGTTCCTGGCATCCTGCAGTGGGTGGATATCTGGAGGCATTCCTGGTGACTTACCTGCTGGGACAGGAGCAAAAAGTCAGTACTTTGGGGGCTGATGTAGAAAGAATTCGTTTTAAAGTCAACTAATGATAATTGTACACCAAGTTCTGTGAATGAACGCACATTTTATAGAAAGGTTTGTTTTGTCTTCTTTTAAAGTGGTATGTACGTAAAAGTCTGTTCCTCAATATTAATGCCTATCCGTTAAGTTGTATAACGTGAGTGGTGCTTCCCTTAAGACTGTAAACTTTTTAAAAGCTGTTCACTCATTAAGTCAGATTGAATTCAATAAACAATTGAATTCATACCCACACCTCGTAATTGAAAGGTGCACAGCATCTGTGCTTCCGTATTTGTGTTGGGTTCAATAGTCAGTTGGGATAATCGACCAGATTGACAGCTGGGTTATCCAGATTTGGGGGATTCACTAACTTTGGTGCTACCTTAAAAATGAAAAGCAACTGCATTGTTTAAAAGTACTTTCTGAAGGGTTTTCAAATCTGTGAGGAGGAAAAAAAAAAAAGATTATACTGTACTGGTGCCTTATAGTTGCCCAGATAAATTGTGTGCAACAATTTTCAGGTTAAAAATAATGATCAGGTTAAAATATCATTTTAAGCAAGAGATTCCCAAACCCCAGCTGATGGCCCACTTTTTTTCAAATAATTTCAAGGTATCAGAAAGAATTTGGACAGCCTGTTAGGATTCCTTTTACTGAGGTTTTGTGTTTCTGTACACTCATTCGTTCTTCTAATAATTAATGAAATCCCTCTATTCTAGAATACTGATGCTAAACTGTGGGGGGTATAGTGTGGAATAAGAAGGGCATGATCCCTGCTATCAGAGAGCTCAGTGTGGCAGGGAAGACAAACATGAAGAAGTAACTATATTATATTGCGTGCTCTCTCTCTCTCTCACTCTATGTATATATATATAGTTGTAATAAGTGCCATGAGTGGGACTCAGGGAGAGCAAATAGCCAGGAGCCCTGACTTCCTCTGGGCACCCTGCTAGATACCTTACCTGAATTCTTTCACAAACTCCTCACCACAACAGGATGCCCATTTTACAGGCTGAGTGTGAGGCTTAAAGAAGTCAAGTGACTTGCCTCGAGTCACACAACTAACCAGCAGCGGAGCTGGGGTGCAGGTGCAGATGCCTGGTTCTGGAACTGGGGCCCTTTGAATGTGCTACCCATGCCTGGTGGGACTATGTCTTTTCATTTTTAAATAACAATTCTTTTTAAATTAAAAAGTAACAAACAAGATAAAACTTAAAAAAGAAATGCCCACCCAAGGGTCACAGGCATGCCCATGTTGCACCAGCATTAGGGAGCATCGCCGTACCACAGACCTGGTCCCTGGGTCCCGTGTACCAGGATTTCAAGCATTTAGAAAACCTACAAAATTACATGGAAAAATGTTTTATCCTCGACACTGTCAAACTTAGCGTGCCGAGGAAATGTGGGCTGTGAAGTATAGCTCTCCGGTATCCGCTGATCTGGAGAACAACACAGTAACCCCATGTTGCCCCCTTTTTGGATTCTCTGCGTTGTATTAAGAGAGTGACCCGCCACCCCCCTCCACCCCCCAGCCAGGGGTCCGTGGTTTAAAATGTGGGCGATACTAAAATGCAAGTTGTTTCTTAGAATCATCACCAGGGCTCCCTTGACCCTGAAGTGCAGTTCACCTGAAATTCTCAAACAGATTATCTAAGGCCCCAGGAGGAAGTGCTAGACACAGAGGCAAAGGGAAAACCCCAGCCATAAGATGGAGCAAAAGAATCACCGGGAGATGCCAGGAATCTCTGTTCTTTCCCTTCCCAGAGTGCCGGCATCTGGGCTTTACAGGCCTGTGTAATTGCAGTACTTCTAAGGCATTTCCCTGCAGCCAGGCACAACTTTTTGGTTTACCATTGTATACAAAACAGACATCAAATTTGTCCTTTATCTCTTCCCCTTGGTGCAAGCTGACATGTAATTGGTTGCTTTCTACAATATGTCATCTCATTGCATTGTCTCCACAGCCCTCTGAGATGGGTATCATGTCCATTTTATAGATGAGGAGACTGAGGCTCAGAGATCATTTGAACAACATCACACAACTAGCGAGGGGAAGGACCAGATCCAAGCCCGCGTCTGCTTGACGGCAAGCCCGTGAATGTCCTAACTGATGCCCTGTGGCCACAGTTGTAACCTGGACTAAATTAGTAGACGTGCCTGTGAAAGCTGCAGGGACAGAGCGCTGACTCGACAGGAAGGCCAGACCTAGTCCTGTGTCTGCCACTCCCAGCTGTTGTAATCTAAGGGAATAAAGTACGTGGCAAGGTTCTCCTAGGTTAGCGGCGGGTCCCCAAAGCCGCAGTTTGTGACTATTCAATCACCTCAGCCAAGGGATGCTCATTTTTAAGGTATTTGGCCAAAAATTTTGAGTCTTATTCTTTGTATGATTTATTCCGTGGTCTCTGAGCACATGTTCCTGCTCAGAGAACTTCGGTGCTCTCTGAGATGGATGGAGGGGTTTCCGAATGAAGTTAAGTAATAATCTGCTCTGCCTAACTCAGAAGTAAGGTACAATTTTCACATTCTAAAGATTTGCACAAACCCTGGATACTAATCTAGATGGAGTTTTACTCTAAGATGGTGGCTGATTGGGCACAAAATGACACATTTCACTTTTCATAGTGGGTATGTCAGTATTTTATGGTCTTCTCCCAAAGAACGTCTCGATTTTCAGAGCTGTGGGCCCTAAGCATGGGTGAAACCAGGGGTTCTCAAAGTATGGTCCTTGGACCACCAATATCAGCTTCTCCTGGGAACTTTTAAGAAATGCAGATTCTGAGCCCCCCCCACCCCCACCCCAACACACACCTGCTTAATCAGACACTCTGGAGGTGAGACTCGGCCACCTGTGTTTTAACAAGGCTTCCAGGTTACGCTGATGTGCGCTCACATTTGAAAATCACTGGTTTCGTTGTGTAGGAGGAAGTAACCTTTGAGTTTGGAGCAATTACCATCTAAACACGGAGAGAAACTAAACCTGGCTGCCAGGTCGTTGCCATAATTTGAAAGATAGCCTCTGGTTATCCCCCCCCCCAAGTCCTTTACCCCCAGGTGTCACTGCACATAGCACCTTGCATACAATGATACGGGGTATAGATGGTCTCCCCGACTGGAGGGTAGACACTTAACACATGGACTTCATAAATGTTTATTGAATGGAAGTGTTTGCTCCTAGAAGGCAGGACCCAGGCCAGAAAATCCTTTTTTCACTCCCAATGACTCTAGCTCAGAGCCCTTTACCTGGTAAGTACCGGGTATATCATTGCTGAATGTTAATCCGGCTAAGTCATGTTCCTTCTCTGAGCCCTAGGTTTCTCACCTTAAAAATCAGAGGGTTCTATTGGAGGGCTGGTCTCCTTCAGCTCCAGATGGTCTGTGGTTCTCTCTTTGGAGATGTTCTTACCCAGAGACTGGCACAGGGCTCCTGTAATTCATAGAGTATTAGTCTGACAGTGCAGACAAGAGAGAGAAAAAATCAAAATTAAAAACAACGCACATAGAATGAATATGGTTTCCAAAGCGACTGAATAACTCCTGACATTGTCTCTTCTCTTTTCCCTCCTCTTCTCTCTCTTTTCCTCCTTCTTTTCCTCTGTTTCTCCCCCTCCTCCAGATGCAGCCGCAGCAGCTGGTCGTCTCCTGGTTCTCCCTGGTTCTGTTGGCATCTCCCCTCATGGCCGTATGGGAACTGGAGAAAAATGGTAACCAGGCTCTCCTTCTCTGTGGCGGCCCTGAATTCTAAGCCAGGACTTAGCAGGCAGGCCCTGGGGGGAAATCAGACCGAAAGGGGCAACCAGGTCTTGGGGCCTCCTAGTGAGTGCCATCATGGGAACATGCAGGCCGTCTGTCCTTCCTTCACCGATGAGGGTATCTATGTCGTTTGGCTTTCATATTAGATTCCAGAATAGGAGCTTTTTGTGGACTATGATGGGAAAGGCTATATGGACTTCACAAGTATTACTAAACACCAGCTGTATCATACAATGAAAATTCCAAAGTGAAGGATTTGGAAAGATTAAGAACTACGTGCTGTCAGCCTCCCCCCCCCCCCACACACACAATATTTTTCCCACCATTGCACAGAGAGGACTCACCTCTGACCAAGCACTTTGGGGGAAGCATAGGATTTACACTCACATTGACTCGGGCTCAAAGACTGACTCTGCCACTTATCAGTTAGGTGACCTCGATCTGGGTCACCTCTAAGGCTGAGTTTCCTCAACTGTGAACCAGGGATTACCAAGTGACACCGACTACACGGAGGATTGAAGGTTAGTGAGTGCAGGGGACAACTCAACACCAGGATTGTTCTGGCTATTTAAAATGATGTCTCTGATGATTCAAGAGAACCTGTTTATAATCCCAATGATCAATAAAAATTACTAGTAGAATAATAGAACCGTAGGTATTAGTAAAATAAGGGGTTCCTCTAGCCTGTTTTCTCACATACAGTCAATAATGCATTAACTGATTGTTAGTTGTTCCTGAAAGGTCTTCAGATGTTTCTCATGGAAGCCAACATAATGTTGGCAATTACTATCTGTAACTGTATCCTGGTAATAATAGTTAATATTTATTGAGCACAGTATTTCATGTAATTCTCACAACAACCGTGTGACATAGGGACTGTCTATATCCCATTTTACAGATGTTGCAAGTAGAGGCTACAGAGATTAGATAACTGCCCCAGTGTCACAGACCTGGGAAGGATGGAACAGGGACTTGATCCCAGTTCTGTCCCACTTCAAAGCCTGTGCATTAAGTATTTGAAAAAGGTTTTACAAGAAGGACATTAGCAATTGTTTCTTACATGCTTGGAGTACAGGAGGAAACAGGCATGGATTAGAAGTGAGGACATTTTAGCTAATGATCAAAAATAATTTGTTGATAGTCAGGAGAGAACCACAGTAGAAAACGGGTACCTGAAAGAAGTTTGGACTGTGCCTACATTCTTAATCAATTCGAGAGGGCAACAATCCAGCCATCTCCCTTCTGCCCAAGGAGAGTTTGAGCGTTTTAGACCCTCCCTTGAGCAAAGGCAAAGGCCTGAGCCAGATGACCATGCCAGATCCCTTCCAACCCTGGGATTTTTAGTGAGCTCAGGAAGCTTGGCCCTTGCATAGTAAACCCCGAAGTTACTTCTAATTTGATAAACCACAGAAATTCCAGGAAGTCAGTGTGAGAAATAGAGGGCGGACGACTTTGGAGGCCAGATGAAGAGATGAAGGAGGAGATAAAGCCAGGCACGAGGTTCTAGATGCTCTTCCTCGGGCTCCCTCTGTCAGTTGTCCCCTGCCCTTGGGGAAGGGTCTTCAAGGCCTACTGAGTCTCAGTTGTGACGGGAAAATAGCCTTGCTGTTCAGTGGCTGGTCGAACAAAGAAAAACTTGGGAAAGCCCAGGGTGCCACGTGGGTTTACGTCCGCACAGCTAATCATTTCCAAACAGCTGGGTCCCAAGCGCTTTTTATCTCATGTCTTTGTTACCCAGTCAGTAGTTATAAATCCCTCTGATGAAAAGTGAGAGCTTCATATCCCACAGTGCTTTCCATCTGGATGCCAACGGTAAGAGTCACCATTTACAGAGCATTTAAGGGCACTATGTTAAGCTGTTGTATGAATTTGCGTGTATAATCCATGTCTCGACCTGCTGAAGCAAGCACTAATATTTTGCTCATTTTAAAAATGAGTAATTATTGAGTAATCGAATATCTTGCCTCAGGCCACAGGCAAGGATAAGCTATCGAGCTGAATCTAAACTCAGACCTGTATGTGACTCCAAAATCCAGGCTCTTAACCAGTGTGGCTCTCAAACTCGAGAGGGCATCAGAATCATCTGGAGAGCATAAAAAACAGATCATCAGGCCCATCCCAAAGTTCCTGATTCAACAACTCAGGTGTTGCATTTCCCGCAGTTTCCTAGGTGCTGCTGCTGCTGGGGGTCCAGTGACCAGGCTTGGGGAAACCACTGCATTAAATGACCCCAGTTCATTAGTGAGTGATGCACCCACGAATGAAGCTGGGATGGGACCCACTCATTACCACGCTCTGCTAGGCCATTCCTCAAGTGCCAGTTGGAGACTCAGGTTAAAGGTCCACTGCCAAGCCAACAAGGCAGAAGGCCTGAGATTGAGCTCTCGCGCTTCCAGCTTTATGTAAGCTTGCTTAGCCTCTTGGTTTTGGCCTGCTCCTCTGTGAAATGGGAAGACCAAGATCTGCTGAACCGCTTCCTAAGAGTGTAAAATTGCTTTCAAAAATAGAACGAAAATCTCCATTGTTGAGTTTATGCGATAAGAACTAAATCCTCAAATGCCCGTGGGAAATTATAGGGCAGTTTCTCTGTGCAGTCATCTGACCAAACTTTGGTGTGTGAATAACAATAACCAACACTGAGTTTACAATGGTAAGCACTATGCTAAGGGCTTTATACGTTTGGTTTTTTTTTAATTTAATCCTCATAGCCAAACCTACGTCATAGATACTATTACTGTCATTTTACAGATGAGGAAACTGAGGCTTATGGTGATTTACTACCTTGTTCCAAACCCGCTAGCCAGTTAGTGGGGACAGGATCTCAGTGCTGGTCAGTCTTTCTTGGCATCTCTCTACCCTGCCTTATTCTCCATGCAACTGAAATTGTGCTGGAAGTTTCTTCATCAGGCCTTTGGTAAAGTGTTTTGTGCTGTTCCCATTTTTCAATCGTATCAAGGCCTTCCCCATCTGCCAGCAAATCAGACCTTAATTATTAAAGACAGGCTGCCAGTTAATGACTCGATGGCAGTTATAAAACTCCTTGCTTATCTCTTCACGACCTTAAACCCAAGTAGGGCCCAGCGACCTGAGATCAAGCATCTCAGCGAGCATTTGCTGTCACGAGCAAGGTTGTGCTCTGGCTGTGCCGATGCACCGGTGGTTCAGAAAACCTCGTCTCGGGGTTCATGGAGTTTACAGTCCAGTTCTCCACTCCCTGTGCTCTCCAGTTTATGTTGTAGAGTTGGACTGGCACCCAGACGCCCCCGGAGAGGTGGTGGTCCTCACCTGCCATACTCCTGAAGAGGATGACATCACCTGGACCTCAGACCAGAGCAGTGAAGTCTTAGGCTCTGGTAAAACTCTGACCGTCCAAGTCAAAGAATTTGGAGATGCTGGCCGGTATACCTGTCATAAAGGAGGCAAGGTTCTGAGCGATTCGCTCCTGCTGATTCACAAAAAGGAAGATGGAATCTGGTCCACTGATATCTTAAAGGAACAGAAAGGTAATTCCATTGGCTCAGATGATATCAATTTCCTTCGCTCCATAAGAAATAAATTTAGAAATGTAAAAGGTTAAGACATGACTAGTGTAGTTAGGGAACCAATATCAAATCCCCTACTGAAACCACCAGTAGCTATGTTTTTCTTTGCTTTCTTAGACATTTCGAGGAATCAACCATCCAAATCTCATGTTCAGAGATTTTCATGGTGAACCTGGTTGGGTTTTCCTGAAGTTCTTTTTAAATGGCTGATGGAAATCAACCAATGCGTATAGTGCATAACTCAGCACTGGGGTGGCAGCCTTGAAAAATGTAACAGCTCCCTCTGATGTGTTAGGTGCAGGGTGTAGGCTGCAGAATCAGCAACCTATTGAGACATTCCCGGTCCTCGCTGGTCTGCCTATCGGGAGCAACATCAGCTCCCAAGGGAAGAAATGGAAGATCGTCATTCTTGTACCTCTTGGTGACCTGTGGTTCACCATAATTAAAATCTATCTGAAAGAAGAAACCTCCACATATTGAATTTTTGTTCTTTTCAAATCCAGAATCCAAAAATAGGATCTTTCTAAAATGTGAGGCAAAGAATTATTCTGGACGTTTCACCTGCTGGTGGCTGACGGCAATCAGTACTGACTTGAAATTCAGTGTCAAAAGCAGCAGAGGGTAAGTGAAACCACTCTGGTTTCTCAGTATTTTGCCAAAACGATTTCATTAAGAAAATAAGGGCAACCTCACCATGGCCTATCAGTTACTGATAAGGGAGAAAAACAAAGTCAAACCTGTATTTTTTCAACACCCCCCTCCTGCCTAAACTGGGGAGAGAACATGGAGATTTAAGTTAATCGCCTGAACAAATGTGTGGGTTAGAACAGGATATTATTGGGGCCTGAGAATAGCCTCTGCTGTGTTTGAACCCACTCATCCAGACTGCCTGGGGATGCTTCATTGAGGCTCATAGCACCGTGGGGAGAGTTAAAAGGAGAAATCGAAGCTAGAATGACTTGCCAAAATTGCACCTTGAGATGAAAATAGAAACAAGAGCTCCAGGGCATAGATCTTGAAATCCCTGAAGCCAACTCCAAAATGCTGAGGCTTCCAGAAATTTTCCCAGAACCACCTCAACTCCTTTTCCTTCTGCCGACACCACTAATCTGAAGTTCATTGTTTGTCCGATACACTTGGACTTCCCCTAAGAAACCAGTTTCCATGGATACTGAACCTATGTTAGCCGGTCTGTGTGACTTCCCTCACTCACCATTGAGGTTCCTGAACAAGGCAGGGGGACAGAGCAAACCCCAGGTGATCAGCCTGGCCTTGCCACCATTGAACTGAGTACATTAACCTCTGGGGTCTCCCTTTTCCGTCTTGAAAATGAGAATGCTTGCTAAAGGAATGCTTATACAAATGCACAGAGACAGGGATGCCAGTGCTCGTTGTGATGTTTTTGGTAATCAGCAGGGGGAAAATTAAATAAAGTGCGGTGCCTTATCCTCCAGCTTAATGTGCAGCCATCAAGATGGTTAACCCAGTCTGTGTGGTCTGCCCTGGAGCTCTCCCCATATGTTCCAAGGGGGAAGGGATGGTTATAAACCACACACCTATATATATAGTTGGATCCTGTTTGATGAAAAATAAAATCGTCATGAGTATATATAGACAAAATATGCGTGTATCCGTATGTCCATGTGGCTATAGGATTGCCTTGCATATTCGTAGACAAAGGGAGGGATACGACAAGCTATGAATAATATTTCTAGTTGGGGAGTGAGACTAGGGTTAAAAGAGACGCACACATTTCACTTACACACATTTTTATCTTTTTAATTTTTTTTATAATTAGCACGTATGGATTTTGTCATTAAAATGGGAAAAATGACTTTAACATTTTAATAAGGAGATTTAAGCAAGGGCTCTGGATCTTAACATTTCTGGATTCATTTGGCCAGAGGCACGGACACGCAGAGCTGTCTCTAAATATTTGTACCACCTCTTGTGACAAAGCTTGTTCTCCTGGGAAGGGCAGTTTCTAACCTCCGGAGGAGAAATCAAACCCGTTGGAGAACTTGTGTCCTCAAACGGCTGTTTGGCTCCAGCCGCTGGGAACTGACCCACAAATGGGTGACAGGGGGTAATGTCTGTCTTTGATTTCAGCTTCTCTGACCCCCAAGGGGTGACGTGTGGAGCAGTGACACTCTCAGCAGACAGGGTCAGAGTGGACAACAGGGATTATAAGAAGTACACGGTGGAGTGTCAGGAGGGCAGCGCCTGCCCCACAGCCGAGGAGAGCCTACCCATCGAGGTCGTGGTGGACGCTATTCACAAGCTCAAGTATGAAAACTACACCAGGAGCTTCTTCATCAGGGACATCAGTGAGTCCGCTTAATTATATGTGCTTCATAAGGATGAACGCCCTTTGTCACACACTCACGATGCCCCGTGCACCGAGGGAAGGGGTTTACGTGCATTGTCTCCTTTATTCTGCGCCCCCCAAAAGAGTACAGTGTAGATGCTATTCTCTGCATTTTAAGGAAGAGAAAATTGAGCCTCAGGTTAACTAAAATGCCCCAGATCTCACAGTTAGCAACTCAGACCCAGTTCTGCCCCACCGGAAAAAGCAGGCTCTTGGCTAACCTTCTGTCGGCTGCCCAAGCAGTTTCCATGGTGAATCCAGGAGGACCCCCTCAAGCATAAGATTTATCTTCAGAACGGAGGCTTCTCTACTAATTGTAGATATTCTCATCCAGGCTTTCTCTAGCCTTTGGGGGAAAAAAAATCTTCATTATTGGAATATAAGCCCCTCCAAAAGGGACATCTATTTTTTTAATCAGCAGATGGAGATTTGCCATTTGTCACTTCCTTTGCCATTTATCCACTGATAAAATAAAATTCATAGAACCACAGAACTTGCTCGAGCATTTGTGGAGAAATTACCCGTGGCGGGTAGGGGGAGGTTTGGGTTCACCTAGGATGGCCAGGGAAGGTCTCTCGGAGGTGCTATTTAGCTGAGTTCTGAAGGAAGGAAGATGTCAGTTGTGTTAAGAACAGAGAGAAGAATATTTGAAAAGCACCTCCTAGGAGCCATGGTCTTTGGGCTTTGGACATTCCGTCGAATGTCTCCTCTGCGCTCATCTTGACAAAGGTACGCTCCTCGAGGATGGAATCTCCTGGGATCCTCGCTACTCTACCTCCCACATGTAGCCCAGGAGCTCTTTATAAAGGAGCTGGTGCTCACTGCTCATTTACTGAATGAATGCACGAGCATAGAGACCACCTGACTTCAGTTGCCACAAGCCAAGTCAGCGCCAGGTGCCGTGAAAAGACAACAGAAAGAGCACTAGGTGGGAAACCTCTCGTCTCATCCCTAGCGAGAGGCTCAGCTCAGGTCGAGTTTGGGGCCCACGGGCGTACTGAGCACAGGGAGGGTGGTCCTTCCCCACCTCGCCAGGATGTGAGAGTCTTGTTGTGTCTACGGAATTTCTCCTGAGCAAGACGCAGAGGTGGTTCCTCTCCCGGGCTCATCGGCTCGTGCAGGGATGAGAAGGATTCTGAGCCTCTCTCGGGTTCAGCCAGAGAGGAGGGGGCAACTGGTGCGGACACCCGCGTGAGCACCGGCAGCAGCAGGGGCGCCTCATGTCTGCCAGCCGGGTGCCCAGAGAAGTTAAGTAACCGTCCTCCGGACTCAAGGCGGTCAAAGGTGGAGGTGGGATCAGAAGCCGGAATGACCTTATACCAAAGCTCCCTTTGGAAACTAAAGGGTGTTTCTTTATCTTCCTCCACAGTCAAACCGGACCCGCCCATGAACCTGCAGCTGAAGCCCTTAAAAAATTCTCGGCATGTGGAGGTCAGCTGGGAATACCCCGACACTTGGAGCACCCCGCATTCCTACTTCTCCCTGACATTCTGCATACAGGGCCAGGGCAAGAACCATCGGGAAAAGGTAAGCTGTGACTCCGGTGCCACACATCCAGGTTTATGCAGGCCCGCATCGGGGAGACGAGTGATGACAACAGTCGCTAACAATTATTTAGCACTTTCGCCGTGCCTGAGACTGCTTTAAGGGTTTTACATGGCTCTCTCCCTTAATCCTTAACATAACCCTACAAAGGCAGGCGGTATTATTATCAACACTTCGAGTAGAGACACTGAAGCTCAGAGAGGTTAAATGACTTGCCCAAAGTTACCCAGCGAGGAAGGGCCAGAACCAAGAAACCAGTGTGGTGGACACAGCCACATCCATGTAACTACCCACACTACCGCCTCCGTCTGGTCATTAGTGCTTGTGCTCAGAACTGGTCCTCACATAGGAAATCTGGGCTCCAGGAGCCTCAAATTATCATGGTTTCAATTTAGCAAGTAAAATGAATGAAAGAACATGTGTGCTGTGTCTCACCCCAGATAATTCCCAGCTGTTCCATCGATCGTGAAATGATTTTGATTTTGAGCAGAATGTTACAGCTCACATAGGCTAAGACAATAGCTTTCAAACTTTCCTGCCTTGCCCTCATAATCCCAAGGTCCAGAAGACACTTTCATAAAGCCCAACACTTCTTGGACCCCAGTTTTCGAAGTCACTGGACAAAGGCCTTATTCAGGATAGTGTTTAGCATTTGGTAGGAAGTCAGTCATTCAGTCACTCCCTGAGAGCTATTTTTTGTAGGCGGAAGGGCTAGTGTGGAGTAGATGTCACCTAAATATTATTTAAAATCTTGACATGTATGTTCCCTACATAAGATTTACACCATTAATAGATAATATTTACTGAACCCTTTCTACCAATTAAAGACTTCATTGAGAGTTTTACATGAGGATTAGCTTTAACTTTGACACATCTGTGAGACAGGAATGATTATTATTCCCCTTTTATAAAGGATGAAACAGAGACACAGAGCCCAAAGCATTTTTCTGTGGTCACACAGCTAAAAGTTAACAATGCCTGGACTGCAGCACGTTTTCTGATAAAAGGATCAGGATATCGTATTTCAGAATATCCAGGGGACAGCTAGAGCATATGTGCCTTTGTCCCACCATCGGCCTAGTGCAGGGGTGAGTGTGCACGGGGCCTTCAGGCAAGGCAGCTGTTCTGGAAAGGTGAAAGCAGGACCAAACCATCTCTCCTGGGCTGACGTAGAAAAGCTGCATCTGCATTTAGAGCTTCTATCGGTAGGTGGCGCAAGTTCTACACACGCCACCGTTCGTTGCCACCGCGGTGCCCGAAAATCTAGGTGTACTTGTTTGGGGAGATGAAGCTTTGCAGAAATACGCCCAGCCCATCTTGTGACTGCGTTGCCAAAGACTTCCCTCTCCCTTGCAGAAAGAGAGACTCTGCGTGGACAAGACCTCGGCCAAGGTCACGTGCCCCAGGGAGGCCAAGATCCGCGTGCAAGCCCGAGACCGCTACTACAGCTCATCCTGGAGCGATTGGGCAGCTGTGTCCTGCACTTAGGTGAGCAGGCCCACGAAGCCCAGCCTGCCCCTGAACACTCAGTGTCCCCGGGTGCAGGGCCATGGTGGGGGGCAGGGCAGGAGAAGAAAGCGAAGATAGGGTGCCTGACACACAGTCACCAGAGTCAGAAAGATACATTTGTTCTTTAAACAGATACTATTTGATGCCCATCGTGTTCTGGGCGTTAGTTATGCTGCGTACAGAGACAGTGCAGTAAAGGAAACAGGCATAGGTCCTGCCCTCCTGGAGGAGAAGGCAAAGAAGAGAGAGAGAGGTAGCTAAGAATCAGAGCAAGGAGAGCTTGCAAGCTGTTTTCAGGAGTTAGAACCTTATCCTGCACACCCTGGGGGGACACCAAAGGCAACCGAATCCTAGGCCACGTAAGGACAGGCTGGGTCCTTCTGACACGGCATCCCCAAACCCAACTGCCCCAGTATTGTGCCATGAGAGATAGGAAGGGTTTGCTGCCGCATTTCTAATTCACAGAAACTGTTGGTGTTCTTTTTCAGGTTCCAATCCCAGGATGAGACCTTGGAGGGAAAGTGAAGTTATTATGCAAACTTTTCTCAAGACTCAACAGAATAGGCCCCCAAAGTTATTTTCTACCTAATTAGCTTTTTGTAAAGGATCATTAGCATGTCTTTGCAGCATTTTTACGTTTACATGCCAAACGGCTTGTAACTGAAACGGTCAGGTACCTTATTTATAGATTTTCCAGCTAGCAGGTTGCCACTGACCTTAATGCTATTTATTGAAGTAATTTATGTATTTATTAATTTATTATTTTTATTGAACACTTGTGTGCCAAGAGGGATTGTATGTTTCGTACTCTCAGGACCTGATCTGTAAGGAAGAGGCCCTATTACGCAAAATGTGAATTTATGTGTTATTTATACTGACAACTTCTCAAGCGAGACTACAAGCGCATCGGTTTTATGACAACCAGTGAGAACACTGGTGCTGATGCCAGCACCGTCATATATTTGCGATGGATGAGAACACAGAAGTGGTTAAATAGAGGCATGGAGACACGAATCCATTTGAGAAGGTCCTGGAGACGGAGATGCTGGCTCCTGTATCCATGAAGACTTCCTTGAGGTGGTGTTGATAACGCGAGTCGGGGCCACCTACCTATACTCCTAAGCAAGTTTAGCTTCTGGATGGCTGAATTTAGAAAGGCCTAAAAATAAATAAATAAATAACTGAAATTGAGATTCGGCTTCAGCTACCCTGACAGTCCCTACAGCCATCTCTCTGTAAGACATAGGAGGGGGACCCAGAGACATTGTGTCTGGAAAGTCAAAAGGTCTGATGATCCAAGAAGAAGAACCAGTAGGGCCAAGCACGTAAAATTGTCAGAATTGTCAGCCGCTCCTTAATAGCCAAGCAAAGAAGCACGCAGATGCAAAGAAAATGATCAAGAATTGCTTACTCGTCCGCGTGAGCGAACCTGACCCGTGGATGTGACCAGACAGTGCCCACCACTAAGGTGCTCCTGTTAAGTAATGAATGTGCTTTCTGTAAAATGATTTCATGTGTCTTCTGTTTACTTGTTTTTACATTCTGACGATGAACTAATAAAAATATAACTCTTCTTTGCAACAATATCTTGGGCTTTCTCAGCTGACTCGAGGATCCTGTTCCCACATTTACCAGCACTGCATTATTCTTCCCCCGCCACTTAAGAATGGCCCTTCTTTGAAGCAATTTCACTTCCAGTTTTGCAGAGTTGCCCTTTCCCTTTATAGGATTCCCAAAGTCAGTGTCTTGCTGAGCTCAGGGAATGTCCCTGTGGTCTGACCACAGGGAACTCTGCAAGGGCACCGAACTGCATTATTTCCTCTTTAGAGGTTGGATGCTTTTGCTTTGTTCACCTTCTAGCCTGGAATCGACTCTACTAGTTCCAGAGCACCAGGAAATAAGACTCCAACCTGGCAGAGTCATGAGCGTCCCATCCCCTAGGGCCAGATCCAGTGTTACGGAGGGTTTGTCGTGTGTCTGGACACGTACTAGCCCTGGGGGTTAAGGAGTTCCAGAAAACCTTCCCCCAAACAGTGCGCACTCCTGGCACAGTTTATAAGGCAGGGATGAAAAGTTAACTTTACTACCACTAAATGCTAAGACGTTCAGTATATGGTGCCCTGGGGTAAGAACAAAGGAGAAGGAAATGTAACCTGGAGTCACCCAGAAAGGCTCAATAGAGACGGGGAGGTCAAAGAAAGGGCAGAGCCTGCCCGTTCCTCTGGTGCCTCCCGTGAAAAGAGCACGCGGTGGGGTCCGAGAGAATGGAGTCCATTCTCTGCTATCTTCAATGGCGAAGTGTATGCCTGGGCTTCCTTGCAATGGCAAGGTAATTATAATACGGATGTTGTAAGGGTCCTTATTTGAAGTGTCTCCTGGAGCCCTTATTCTACTCTGCTTCTGACCTGGAGGAATGGTGGAAAAGTTCTGTCATCCTAATCCGACATTTGAAACCCATCATCTTGCATTATGAGCCCACACTTGATAGCACATGGTTGGTTAATAACAACTCTTTGTCCTCCTACAGGGCCTTTCATCTAGAGATACCAAAACACTGCATGGGCACTTAATGAACAACGCTAACCAAGAAAAAATAATTAATCACATTTATGAGTACAGAGACCAGGGGAGCTTTCCCAAAACTTCCGGCCAGTGTGGGGCAGAGCTCAGAAGTTCTGGCTCCCACCTGACATGACCTCTTAGCATTCAACTAATTTTAATTTCTGTACATATACTCAAGAGTTTTTGTCTTTGAAAGATAGTCCCCAGGACAGTCCTTTTTTTTTTATGGGGCATCTATCCACTACAAATGCATCAGATGTTCTAGCAAAAGAGCTCAGGAATGGGACCCAGGAGACTCGTCGTGGCCAGCCCTGCGACATGACCATGTGACCCTCAGCAGGACACCGGACACAACCTGCTGGGTGTCCCATCACTACTCACTCTCAACTTCTTTCTCGCCTCCTGAGCTCTAGGTTTCGGAAGCTAAGTAATCACTTTTCTAGCCACGCTGGCTGCCCAGCAAGGCCATGAGACCTAGTGCCAGCCCATGACATGAAAGAAAATTCCGCTGGCGTTCTCCTGAGAAAAGACAGAGCCAGGGCGATCATCACCCGTTCCCTCCTTCCTCTCTTGAGCAGATGAAATTTAGGAGGTCTCAGAGGAAGCCCTGCAACCAGAATGGAAACCATCATGCTGAGACTGTCAAGATAAAAAGACTCTGGGACTCTAGCAACATCAAGAAGCTGAACCAACCTCTGTAACTACCTACCCCAGACTTCTTGTGTTAGATGTGTGTGGTTTTTAAAATTGTGGTAGAATACACATAAGAGAAAATATACCATTTTAGCCATCTCTAGGTGTCGCATTCAGTGGTATCCACTACATTCAAATTGTTCTGCAACCGTCACCACCATCCATCTCTAGAATTTTCTCTTCTTCCCAAGCAGACTCTGTACCCATTAAGCAATAGCTCCTCCCATGTTTGTTTTCAGAACAGAAAATAAATAAACTGAAAGTTAAATAAAGATATTTTCTTAAACATCTAGCTCCCCACCTATGAGAGGCACCTGGCCACGTCAGAAAAAGAAGCCAGGCCAGCACTGGTAGGAACTGGCATCTGACCCTTATGGAACATCTGGTATACCCCTCAGGAAGCCCTGGAGCCACATCCAATGATGCCAGGTGAGGTCCAGGTGATACGCTGCCTGCCTGAAGAGAGGTAACCGTGGTCAGGAAGCTTGTGCCAAGGGCAGCCCAAGCCTGAGCAGGACTAAGCTGGGTGGGGGAGGGGGTTCGGGTAAGCAGCTCCCACGGGAAAGACACCTCTGTTGTTCCTTCATTCACTCAACAATGTTTTTCTGAGTAACGGCGCTGTCCCTGGCACTATCCTCAACCTTCTGGATACAAGGCTAAACAAGACCCTGCTCTCTCACTGCTTCCAGTCTCCAAGGGATTAAATGCTTGAAATTCTAAGCATGGAAGGTCACTTCTTGAGGGTTAGGAGCTCTATGAAATGAGATAATCAGTTCAATACCTGGCCCACAGTAAGAACTCAGTAAGTGGTGGCTATTTCCACTGACTAGCTCTGTGATCTTGAGCAAGTTACTTAACTTCTTCAAGCCTCAGTTTTCTCATCTGTAAAATGGAATAATAACAGTAACCACTTGACAGAGTGGTTGTGAGGATTAATGGAATAACCCTTAGAAACTGCTTACAAAAATCCCTGATCCATGATAAGTACTCAATAAAAGCTGATTGCTAATATTCTTATTATATTACCTATAACCCGAAAAAGAATAATTTGGGACCCTCTGCTTTCGTGGGGGTAGGGACACAGAGGGATCATTGTTAGGAGATCGTGATGTGTCTCAGAAGTGGATTGGGATGGAAGAAGCATTATCGGTCAACGAAGACATCAGTCAAGCTCTTCGGCGTAGAATCCCTTTCTTATAAATAAAATTGCAGAAACATCCCCACGTGGGGGATACCACGATGCAATGAACCCAATTCCTGCCTTCAGGGATTGTATGGTATGAAAGGGGCAAACGTGGTGAATACATATTTTAAAAATATAGCTAAGCTGGGATAGGTATGTGCATCCTAAATATTTCTTTTTACAAAGGTTTTCAGCTCCCAGGAAGAGCCTTTTCATTTCCTTTAGCCTTCCTGGATGCAATAATTTGGCATAAACCTACCAATTCACCTTACCTATAAATCAGATTTTAATCATCTCTTTCCATTTCATTGCAGTATGGCTCCTCTTCTAGGACAGCATTTGTGAGCAAAATGCATTTGGACAAGACTTTCTCCATAGGGCCATATTATAACCAAGGAAATGAATTCCCTCTCTCAAGCTCATAAAATGCAAAAATAAAATCAGCATTCGGGCCTGGGCAGAGGAAAGCAGGTGCGCATACTGAAAACCCTCCTTCTGCAGGAAGCCCGCTCTGCAGAGCTGACTCGCATTTACCTTCACGCAGGTCTGCATTCCGCCGGCGAAGGCATCCTGGCAGCGGGCGTGACCGGCTGCAGGGCTCTGAGGCTTCTCGCTAATCTCGCCTGCCTCTTCCATAAGGAACATAAACCGTTTCTCCCCCTGACCTTCGCCCCAGCCGACCAGGTGGCTTCCCTGGCTCTTTGCAAAAGGGCCATCGCTAAACCCCTCATGGGGGGTTCCAGAAAGCTGAATATTCTGCCAGTGACCCTTGGGTTTGGAGGAGAGGGAAAGTTGAGGGGCAAATCTTGGACAAACCGAAGCGTCGAGTCCACTTCCTCCTTCCCACACCCACCATCCAACAAACACACAGCAAAACCACCGGTGGAATGCAGGCTGCGGTGCCTGGAAGGATCCAGAACAGAGGGTGTGTGTGCACCTGGCCCCGGGCAAGGAGACTTTGGCTCGATCCCTCCTGCGCACTTACCAGCTCTGTACCCTCAGGCAATTCCTTAATCTCTCCGTGCCTCAGTTTCCTCCCTCTAAAACAAGTATGCTAGCAGGGCCAACGACCTCCCACCGGGATGTTGCGAGAATGTAAGGAAACCAGGCTCGCAGCACCCGGCACCTGCAAGAAGACCTCAAATGTCAGCTGCAGTTTCTGTTTTTACAAAGTCAGGCCAAAAAGGAGAAGCAGTCCTAATCCCACTGCTTCCTCCCTCACCATGGAGAGGAGGGCCGGTTCAGGACATGCACGTAAGTTTTCCAGTCCTGACTCGGAAATCTGTGTCCTCCTGCCCATCAGCCCTCTCCTGGGTCCGCTGCCAGCACCCAACAGTGATGCCCCCCCCCTCCCCCCAAATCACAGCACACAGAGCCGTGCTCCATTTCAGCAATCACCGCATGGGCTTCACTCGGCCTTATTAAAACATTCTCCAGCCATGGCTGACCTCTTTCTCTGAAATCCCTCTTTTTGCACTTTTGGGGTCCTTAGAGGCTCACCAGATCCATGGTCTCCCAACTTGTTTGAGCTGGAATCCCTTTGTTCAAGTGGAAATCTTAAATGAAATTCCACCATACACGGGCACTGGGGAGAACGGTGGCCAAAGGGACTTTAGTTTTATCAGCAATGTTCTAATTCTTTACGAGAAGACTATATTAGCATATTTTCTGCATAATTAAAAATTAATTTTTTATAAAGTCCTACATGTAAAGCAGACAAAAGCTGAGCTGCTCTGGCTGAAGCCTCCCACCCATTCAGCCCCCTCTCCTACTCACCGCTGAGAGCCCTGGGGCCCCACTTCAACACCCCTAAACTCTTCAGAGCTCAGTTTGAAAACCTCTAATTTTATAAAGGAGGAAATTGAAGGCCAGAGAAGTTTGGTGCCTTGCCCAAGCACCCGGAACCTGATTAATGCCAGGGCTCAAACTTGAACCTGGGTCTCCTGACTCCCATTTTGGCTGTTCCTGACACAGTGAGTCATAATTCCCAGAAGATTGCTATTAAAATGACCAGCCTCTCACCAGCGAGGGGCGGCACATGAACACCTAGGGATTCCCGCAGACACTTCCATACTAATCAGCTTCTCACAATAGTTGCCTGGCTCTTTGGAACGTGGTAACTGGAAACTGAAGGGCACCCTCTGCTCTGCTCCACGGGAAAGTGGGAAACAAACAGCAAGGTCATGCACCCTCTCAGAGGAGAAAAGTCAGAATTTGGGCTGCCACAGCACTGCTACTAGCCCTAGAGCCTCTTAAGGCTAATAAGAAAAAAGGTGTCTCTTCCTCCAGGCAGACACAGCCCCATGCCAGGGTACCTGGCTTCCTAAGCAGAGAGCAGGCTCGATATCTGCTCTCTCTTGACCCCTCAGCGAGGGCCCTTTGTGCAGGACACAACCTGCCCAAACACACATGGCAACCCTGGTCATGGAGACAGAGGTAGCTGCTTGGGGTAAAGGAAACTGAAGGAGAGGGAGGGCTTTCACTCATTCGTTCACTCATTCATTCATTCAGCAAATAATTACTCGTGTTTACTGTGCCACAGGCACAGAGGTGCAGGGGAGAATCCATGAGCAAGGTGGGCAGGTCAGCTGCCTCCAAGATCTGCCTCAAGAGGGCCGAAGCCAGCAGCAGGGACAGGAAGAGTACAGTGGTAAGTGTTAGCAGAGGTAAGGAAAAGTCTGTGGAGTTATCTGTGGGGATTTGCCTTCACAGGTGCTCCAGGCTACAAGTAAGGCAGACCCCACCAAAAAGTGACTTGAGCCATAAGGAGCTCTAAGGGCCCCTCACAAGAAGTCTGGAGGTAAGGCATGGCGGGATGGAACTCAGCAATTCAATGACATCATCAAGAACTCAGACTCGTTTCAACTTTCCTCTCCACTAGCTTTGGTACGCAGGCTTTTGTCTTCATCTCTGCAGCTCAAGATGGCTGCGGCAGCTCCCTGCGTCCTGCCCTCACTTCACCACGCCTGAGGGCTGGAAAGGCAGTTCTCCTCGCTCAGAAGACAATGCCTATGAGGAGAGGGGTTAAGAACTGGGAAATGGCAGGGGCACCTGGGTGGTGCAGTCATTAAGCATCTGCCTTCAGCTCAGGACGTGATCCCGGCGTTCTGGGTTCAAGCCCCACATCAGGCTCCTCCACTAAGAGCCTGCTTCTTCCTCTCCCACTCCCCCTGCTTGTGTTCCCTCTCTCGCTGGCTGTCTCTCTCTGTCAAATAAATAAATAAAAAATCTTTAAAAAAAAAAAAAAGAACTGGGAAATGGGACTATGCTTTCAAAAGCTTTCGCCTCCACCTTTTTGCCTTGGGGACAACCCTGAAGAAGACACAAACTGAAGACTGGGACTGTCTTCTCCAAATCATGCTGGCTGAGCCTGGTGCCAAGAAGCCCAGGGATGCTCAGTAAAAGTTAACTGAATGAAGGAATGACTCAAAAAGGCAAACAAAATGGGCCCCAGTGGCCAATTCTCTCTGATTATTTGCTATCAAATGGAGGAAACGTTTACTCTCCACTTTTGTTAAGTAGCTCCACTGCCCCAGGACGCAGTCCCGCATGATTTGAATGACTGAATTTAATCCCAATATTCACCTAAATTATTTGCTCACTTTCAAAATGGAATCTCTCCTTGGATGACTAATGCTCCTTCCTTGAGAGGACTAAGACGTCGGATGTTGAGTGTTTCCAAATAAGCAGGTGTTTGATTTCACCATGTTGGGGTGATTGTCGAGAAACAGGTGGTGAGCAAACGGGATTTGCCATCCACATGTGCACTTTACTATTTTTCATCCCTGGAATTTATACATAACGTATAGAGAGAAACTAATCGAAAGAAACCATTTCACATCCCATAAGAAACCTTTGGGATTGACAGCCAGGAGGAGTAAGAAGTCCGAGTGGTGGTTGGGAACTGCCGGCGTCAGACTGTAGAGGCTTTAACCCACTCGGCCATTTACTAGCTGTACGTAGTGCCTTACCACCCTAAGCATCAACCCTGTTGGCTCTCAATTGGAAGCACTAATAGCACTTACTGCAAAGGGCGGAGTGAAGCTGAAATGAGACAGTGTATGCGAAGAGCTCAACACAGAGCCTCGCGCATAGTAGGTCCTCGATGCCCCTTAGCTCGTGTATTCGTTTGCTGGGGCCAGTTCACAGCGCACCACACACCACGTGGTAGGACCAACAGATACTGTCTCGCTGTTTTAGAGGCTGGAAGTCCAAGATCAAGCGGTCAGCAAGGTTCGTTTCTTCTGGGGACTGTGGGGGAGATTCTGTTCCACGTCCCTCCGAGCTCCTGGCGGTTAGTGGGCCACGGTGACCCTTGGCTTCTGCTGCATGTTTACTCGCTCTCTGCCTCCATCTTCACATGGCATCTCCCTGTGTGCCTGCCTGTGTCCAAACTTCCCCTTTTTGTAAGGACACTGCCTAAGAGAGAGGCCATCCTACTTCAGTACGATCTCATCTTATTACATCTACAATGACCCTATTGCCAAGTAAGGTGATAGTCTGAGGGTGTGAGAACTTTGACGTGTGAACTGGGGGAGGGACACAGTCCAACTTCTAACAGTACTATTACTAGTAACGTTACTGCTATGTTTGGTTCAGATTACCTATCTCTGTTTTCAATTTTTTATTTTGATTTCATTTCAGACAGAGAAAAAAATGCGAAACTAGTCCAAGAGCTTCCTTCTAACTATTACCGAGCTTCCCCTAGTATCGACATCATCCATTATCTTAGTACAAGTATCTGAATCAGGAAATCAATGTTGATACAATACTATTAACTAATCCCTAGACCTGATTCAAATTTTGCGAACTGACCCACCAGTGTCCTTTTTCCGGCCCAGGATCCAATCCAGGATGAACATTGCATTAAATTTCATGACCTCATAATTGCCTGAAACCAAAGACAGTTTCTTGGTCTTCCCTAATCATTTGTTTTCTTGACATTTTTGAAAAGCAGGGACCAGTTATTTTGTAATATGTCTCTCCACTTGGGTTTGCCTGACGTTTCCTCCTGTTTAACTTTGTGTTCTGCATTTTTGTCGAGAACCCTATACGAGTGACATTTTCCCCTTCTCAGTGAATCCCATCTCAGGACTGGTGATGTTAACTTTGATCACTTGGTTGAGGTGGTGTCTACCACATTTCCCCACAGGAAAGCTTCTATTTTCTCCTTTAGAATTAATGTATCTAGTAGAGAGATCCTCTGAGAGTATGTTAGTATTCTCTCTCTTGTCGTACTTTTAGCCACTAATTTGAGCATACACTGATGATACTTGCTACAACAATAGCTTTGCCTGATGGCGATCTTCTATTTTCATCATTCTTGCTACATTTATTAATTTGAATTCTACCATAAGGAGGGCTTTCCCTTCTTCCTGTATTGTTTTTCATAAAACATCCCTAAATCTGAGGTTGTAGCAGAATAGGCCATTGTGTTGACTTTCCCAGGGTCCTTGATATCTGATTCTTGGGTCTGCACAGTTCTGAGGTATTCATTACATGCCTGCATAAATGGAAAAAAAGAATCTTCCTTATTCTGCATTTCAACCTCATGGCTTTAGTTCCCATTAATAGAATCTTTGAGGGAAGCATGTGCTAAACGCTTTGCAGGGTGAAGAGGATGTTTAAATTATTCAAGAGAACTGCTTTTATACAATTTGGATGTACCCGTTTACACATAAAAATTAATGCTAATTAGATATACTTTCCATTTATTCATTAAAACAAATCCCAAAGCATTCCAGAAATCCTTAGTTAGCCTAACGTTATTCTAGGCACTTAAAAACAAAATTGCTTTTCTTAAAACAGAAAAATCCCAACTTTGTCTTTTATGAAAACCCTGTCGCATTAACAGTAGGGCCTTCTCGCTTCTTCTTTGCGGCCACCTCCTCCAGGCCTCCTCCTGCCCTCCTCCTAATCAGGCCCGCATGCCGTCAACAGCCACGTACTGAGAACCCACTGTGCGCCAGCCTCTTCTGCCAGTGCTGGGCCAACGCCGCGAACAGAACAGCCCCGAACCCCTGCCCTATGGAGCTTCCAGATTCATGGAGGGAGATAAACGGCAAGCACAATAGCAAACCCCAGAAGTGGTAGCTTCATGAAGGAACATGAAGCAGCGGAAGAGAAGAGGAGAATAACGCGCAAGGGAAGCTCTATTTTCATTTAGATCGCACGGACGGGAGACCCCTCGGAAGAGGGCGAGGGGGTCAGATGTGACGGAGAGCTGAAGGGTGTGCGAGAGGAGCCCCGTAGCCGGCAGTGGGGTGGGGTGGGAGTGCTGGGTAGAGAACGATCCCGGAAACAGAACAGCAGGTGCCGAGTTCTGCTTTGGGGACAATGATCGGGCCGTATTTGCTAGTGGGGGGAGTTGTCGTGTGTCCTTCCCCAAAGTGGGCGCTTATGCTATATATATACAGCCTTGTTTTTATTAAGTCTTAAGCTTTTAGTGTCTTCCAATTTATTTACTCCCCCCCCCCATTTAATTTTTTTAACATGTGGTTTTGAATATGTTTCATCATCTGGAAGAGTACAATATATAGGATGGTTAGATGGGTAGATAGATAGATAGGTATGGATAAAGATACATATACACATGGGGTGCCTGGGTGGCTCAGTCCTTAAGTGTCTGCCTTCGGCTCAGGGCCTGATCCCAGGGTCCGGGGTCCAGCCCCACATCAGGCTCCCTGCTCAGCAAAAAGCCTGCTTCTTTCTCTCCCACAACCCCTGCTTGTGTTCCCTCTCTCGCTGGCTGTCTCCGTCAAATAAATAAATAAAATCTTTAAAAAAAAAAGATACATATACACAGAGAGTCCAACTCCTCTTTTTGATGATTGACAGTCGATGGCTTTTAAGCCTCACCCCTCCTTGTTAACTCCTGCCCCACACCCACATTTGGCAAGCTCATAAGAAAACCTGGGTACCCCCTTCTTTGGTATAGCCCTGAAACCAAATTTTGAGTGAAGGTTCACAGCACACACACACACACACACACACACACTTGCACTGTTCAGTACTAGCACCAGCCACATGTGGCTACTGAGCACTTGAAATGTGGTGAGATGTACAATACATGTAAAACACACACTGGGTTTCAAAGATACTATGAAGGAATGTAAAATACCCCATTAATAATTTTTATGTTGATTATATGTTGAAATGATGTTTTGTATATATTAAGTTAAAGTACTCTTAAAATTCATTTCACCTGTCTAAGTTTTTTAAATGTGGGTACTAGACATTTCTAAATTACATGTATAGTTCACATTCCGTAGTTCACTTTCTCTTCCTGTTGGAAAGCACTAATGTATCAAGGTATTGACAATGGGTATATCTTAGGGTTTTTAAAAAATACCCTTCTTTCATCATCTCTGTATTTTTCGAAAATGTATTTAAAAGTAAAGATACTTCATGCAGTTGTTGTCAGTGGAGGTAGGGGAGCTGTTTCGGGGCTCAGAGGAGAAGCAATTGCTCTGCTCGAGAATTCCAGACAGTGAAAACATTTTCCTATCAGTCATAATTCTAAAACTGACGTCCATCCCCTGTCTGCACAGGCTCTGTGAGGGACAGGCAGCCTCCTATAAGCTTTGGAGGAAATTACTTTCTAATGGTGATTCTAGAATTGGCAAATGCATGATGTACCCCCGGCCTTCAAGCCGTGGGTCCTTAGAGGACGAGCTAAATCTGACGTGCCGTCATCAGAAACAAGGTGTGGCTGGCTCCACTTTTTTGTGTGCCTCCCTGGGATGGCCATTTGTACTTGACCCAATCCGTGGTCTTTACAAGCCTTCAGTGTTTAGATCCTTGTTCACAAACCAGGAAGACCACACTCAGGATGGCGATCCAGGCACAGCCCAGTCTGCTTTCCTCGGTGATGTTTTCAGACAAATGGTGCATGCTTAATCCTGAAAAAAGGCTATTGTTTTGAAAAGGTCAGAATTCAGAACATGCTCGGCTAGTCCGACCACTGACTTTTTTATTGCCACTGACTCTCAACCCAGCCATTTGCACTTAGGTAGCCAGCTCTTTCTACCAGAAGAAGAACGGGTAATAAGAGAAGAAGGAGCAGAAGAAAAAAACCAAATGGATTTAACTGGATCATCACATAAAAACTGCAAATGTTGTATCGCTTTTCAGAAAAATTCACCATCTGCTTTCAAATGATTTTGCAATTTGTCTCTTCTTTACACAAATAAATTTAGAAAATTCAATCTGAGTAATTTCAATTCTGTAAATTTTAAAACTTGACTGGGTAAGAGGAATATTGAGTGCTGAATCTCAAAAGACAAGCATATACAAATTAGCAATTTGTGAGTTTACATTTGGCCCTAGATCCAAAAAAAGGAAGAATTTCACTTTGAAATAATGACAAAGTTATTCTAATATATACAAACAAACTCTCGTTTTTGGCTTCACTCTTTTAACTCTATAGACTGAAGCCATCATTAGCTACTAGAATTTGAATGCCAAGTTTTTAAAATAGCTATAATGAGTATAATTCACATATTACACAATTGACCGTTTAAAGCAGACAACTCAATGGCTTTTGGTATATTCACAAAGCTGTGCACCCATCACCACGATCTATTTTAGAATATTTTCAATACTCCAAAAAGAAACCCAGCACTTCTTACCCATCAGGCTTCAATCCCAGCATCCCTCTCTTCTCCGGCAGCCCTAGGCAACAACTATCAACTTTTGTCTCTGTGGTTTTGCCTGTTCTGTACATTTTCATATACATAGAATTACACAATATGAAGTACTTTATGACTTTCTTCTTAGCATAATGTTTTCAAAGTTCAAACATGTGATGGCATGTATCAGGACTTCATACTTTTTATTGCTGAACAACATTCCATGGCATCGATATGTCATTTTATTTATCCATTCATTAGTTGATGGACATTGGGTTGTTTCCAGTTTTAGGCTATTATGAATAATGCTACTATGAATATTCATGTACCTAAGAATAATTTTAAACTTAAGTAGTTCTTGCTTTATGGTGTGGATGCATCCAAGGAAAGTGGGTATAAACCAAACTTCTGAAAAGCAAACTTTGCTTATCAGAGATTGCGAATCATAAATCATGTTTTCCCAGGGAAACATCTCACAGGCTGATTTGGAAAAATAAGAAAGCCCCTCCTAAAATCATTTAGTCCTTTAACAGATTCAAACACACACACACACACCTATTTATTGCATGCCTACTAAATGCAACATGCTGTTCGTGGTGGATTAAGAGTTTTGAAATATTGAACAATATTTTTCTTTGTATTTGTTTGCACCCTCTATTCCTCTTCCCAGTCAGTCATTCACTGTCTCAGGCAATGGATAACTGAGGAGAGAGGAGAGGAGAGGAGAGGAGAGGAGAGGAGAGGAGAGGAGAGGGGAGGGGAGGGGAGGGGAGGGGAGGGGAGGGGAGGGGAGGGGAGGAGAGGAGAGGAGAGGAGAGGAGAGGAGAGGAGAGGAGAGGAGAGGAGAAGAGAAGAGAAGAGAAGAGAAGAGAAGAGAAGAGAAGAGAAGAGAAGAGAAGAGAAGAGAAGAGGCAAACAAAGTAATTGGTTTTTCGTTTTTGAATCTCAAAAGCCAGGTAATAAATTTGGGAACATAGGTGATGGAATCAGATCAAAGCTTCCTGTCCCTCTGCACCCCAACTAGATTAAGTTCTTCCAGAATTGAAGAAAAATGAATGTAGGAGGAAAAATGAGCCCAGGAGGGGAATATGAAAGAACTCCGTGAAGGTTTATGAGATCAGAGAGCACAGTGAATGCACGCCCCTTTTCTCAGGTGGAGCCCATGAGAGGTGCCAAGATCTCAGAGAAGAAATGGCTGCCTGCTATGCCATTCTGGGGAGAGAACCGAGACAGCTTCCTTTGGCTCAGCTTCACCTTCTGAGAAGGCAGAAGAGTGGCCTGCTGCTGCCGAGAGTGGCTCTGAGGTAAGCACAGGGTTTTAGCTCCACTGAGTGTCTCAAGGCTGAGGGAAGCATAGGTATTCTGTACCTTCAGCACAAGTACAAGGGGCATCCTTCAGACCTGACTTGGAACAAAGGCTGATGTAGCAGAGACCTATCTGGACCAGTGACTAGGTCTAGCACAGATTGGGAGAACTTAGCAGATATCAGCATGGGTAAATAACCACCAGAGACCAGACATCTGCCCATCTCAATCCCATGTCCCCAGTGTCTTGGCATACATTAAGACCACAGCACTTAGACTCAACCCCGGAGAAAGGCTAGGGAACTATCAATTGACCAAGATTAAGTTTCTACTACTCAGAAGAATAGGGGCTCTTAAGAAAAATTTAAGAAAAGTCTATTTCTGAGTTAGTGGTCTAAGATTTGTACATGTGGGTTGTTTTTTTTTTTTTAAGAGTACTACTTCAATGATACCAGGAACATATGTTGCTCCAACATTGTCAAAGTTCTTATTCCCTGGATCATAAGATTTTATCTCTTTTCTAGAGGTGACTGGCCTATTTTCCTTGGCCCCCAGAAGTTTGCTACCTTCCTGTCCTTGGATCTGACCTCACCTCACCCTCCTCATTATATCGGGTCTTCCTATAATATACATCCCATACCTGGAGTTATTTAATGCCTATAATCTTTAGTGAACTCTAAGCTCCATGAGGGAAGGGACCATATCTGTCTTACCCACCCAGCACTTAACATAATGTTTGATACATAATAGGCTCTTAATAGATGGTCCAGTAACCTTTTCCTATAGGAACATACAAGTGGACAGAATGACATAGAAGGATTTTTATCACAGGATTGCTGGTAATAACACTAAGTGATTCACACTAAATCAGCGCGGAAAGAGTTGAGTGACTCAGAGTACCTCTGTAATATGGAATAACATGCCGAAGCAAAACAATCAGAGAAAGAAAATTCATCTTACAATTTATTTCAAAGTCAAGTTAGATATTATTCTTGAATTATGTCCTGCCTTAGATAATCAATGCCTTTCTTTGCCTTCCTCTCCATATCTCATAGATAACTGGTTTGATGCTATCCTTTGAAAGATTCAAGTTTAAAACTCGAAATTCTCTATACTCTAAGAGAGTTCTTGTAAGGGCATGATTTAGGAAAATTGAAAGTAATTACCAGGATATTCAATGGTTATCAACAGTGATTCTGACCATGGTCATCACTGACATTTGTTGACTGCTCACTATGTCCCTGGCACCGTGCAAACAGTTCATAAGTGTTATTCATTTTGAGTCTAATTACCTTGTGAAGTATTTTGATACCAACTTGACAGATTAGGATCAGGGATTGTGGCAGAGAAACCATAAAATAACCCTCAAAGGTTCTACTTCCTGGTGTTCACACCCTTGTGTAATTCCCTCCCCTAAGCGTGGGACCGATTTGTCACTTGATTCTAACAGGATCCGGCAAATGTGGTGGGATGCAGGATTACTTCACGTTATATAAGACAACTCTGTTCTGGCAGAGTGGAGGCGGAGACTCTCCTGGAGGGTTTGCTGAGGTGAGTAGCCACACTGGAGAAGCTCGTGGGGGAAGGAATTTGGGGGAGCCTCTAGAACCTGAGGGCAGCTGACAGCCACTAAAAAGTAGGGGGACATCGGTCATACGCCCAGCTATACAGCCCCAAGGAGATGAATCCTGCCAACAACCTGAAGGAGCAGATTCTTGGGAAGTAGATTGTGCCCCAGACGAGCCTCCACGTGAAATCCAGCCTGGCCAGCGCCCTGACGCAGCCTTGTGAGACCTGCACAGACGGTCCAGCCGAACTGTGCTCACACTCCTCCCCACGGAAATCGGTCAGATAATAAACGCATGCTGTTTTAAGTCACTAAGCTTGTGGAAAATTGTTATGCAGCGATCGTAAACACACACAGGGAGGTTCAGTTTTTAATCCTAGATCCCCCGGAAGTTGTGGGACGGGCCGTCCAACCCAGACCTGTCTACTCCCAAGTCTACGTGTATGGGGGCCATACCCTGCCCTGCTGTCCCCAAGAGGTGCTTTCAAGATCGCGTGAGATCCCAGCCTGCGCTCCAAAACATGCCGTAGCGGAGCTCCTCCAGCCACTCAAACCACAGCTCATCCCTGACCTGGCTCACCTACGGGATCTAACTACCTTTCCACGTACGCCGCAGCTGCCTGACGCAGCAACAAGAATAGCGGGTCCATCTCGGGCCCTGTTCGAGAAGTGTCAGAGCTCGGTGGCCCTGGAAGGACTTCCTCGACACGTGGGCTCCCACGCACATTCGCTGCGCCTCACGCTGGGGCTGGAGGTGTGGACGCTTAGTTAGGTACTCGGTGAACTGGTTGGCAGCAGGCAAATTGTAGCACTTTGCTTTCAATGATTTGCTGTTCAGTGGCATCAGTATAATACCCATCCGTGTCCTATTAATCAGAGTGGACAATCGTCTAGTCTTCTGCTCCCAGAATTCCCTGAGAATATCAACGTATGAGAAATAATTACGGCATTAGATATGGTGCTCTGCACTTCTATTACTGTCTGGTGAAGGCATTTGCAAACCACATGAATCAATTTACTACAATAAAGGCAAAATGTTATCTAAGAGACAGATGGAAATAGCTCTTGTATATCAAGGAGACGTAAGACTATAGTAGAGTAGTTCACCCACCCAATATCATTGTATCAGCAACCAGAACTCACAAATTTCTCTTTACAATAAGCTTTTGTGAAAATATTTTCCTTATTTCACTATATCCTCCTATTAAGGTAGATGGAAAAAATCAATACAGGGATTGATTCTTTTGTAGGGATACAAAAAGAAAAGGGAAATAAATTCATGTATTCTATTTTGTCATGAGTCTTGTTATAGTTGGAAGCATTTCAAGAAGCAAATGTTAAAAATAATGACATTAAACAAGTGCATATTTTATAGCTTGTTTATTCACACATTTGGTAGCTTAATTCTTATTTGTCACAGGTCTACCAAGTACAGAAACTTACTATGTACCTGGAAAGAATACAAAGGTAATAGAAATAGGATCTCTGCTTCCAGAGGCTTTCAATTATATGGATCTAAAAATAACCACACAGCCTAATTCAAGGCACAGCCAGCCACTGAGACATGTCTAGCCATTCTTACACAAATATTTCATCAGTATACATGGACACAGAGAAAAGCCTGGAAGGAAGTGCATCACAATGTTAACTGGGTCACCCCGAGATGGTGAGATTATATGTAATTTTTAAAAATTATTTTTATTTCTCAAATAAAAATAGTCCTTAAAAATAAAAATGAAAGCTCTTTTAAATAATTACGTCTAACACTGACTAAACAGATTCACCAAATCCACCAAAACAATGGATGTACACTCATTCTTTGAGCAAAGAAGCATTTAGGGGGAAATAAAGAATATTCACAGTCCCATATTCTTTCTTTTTAATTATGTCTTCTTAAAACAGTAATATCGGCAATAGCACTTAAGCGTTCCTTCATTATTTTCCCCTCAGCAGCAGCTCAGGCTTAACTTATTTTGTTTATGCTTCGACTAAAACTTGAAAAATTTTCTAGGAGTGCATTCTCTGAAAGATTGGATTGTAACGCAGCACCTTTGAACCGGTTTGCACGAGCGTGGGAGGAAGGGTTTCCGGGATTGAGAGATGGGGAACGGCAGCGGAATTCAGCCACTGATTCAGGGCACACGTTGTAGCCCCATTAGAGGCTGGGGAGGAAGTGGTTCTGTTCACCCGCACGCTCCGTGGGCCAGGGATCACGTCTGCCTCATTCACCACTGAAGACCTAGCACCTCAGACAGTACCTAGCACACGCCGGGGCCTCTAAGTAGTTAGGAAGTGATGCAGTGAAGGAGAGAAGGAAAGCAGACTTTCCCTCCATGACTTTGGAAACCTCTCACCTGGATAATAACAGTAACCTCCTCACTGATCTTGTCCTTCCTACTTTTGCCCCTCTATAGTTCATTCTTCATACAAGACCCAGAATGACCTTTTTAAAAACAAATAAGGTTCTAAAATTAGATCGTGGTGATGGCTGCACAATTCTGTAAATAGACTAAAAATCACTGACTTGCACAATTCAAATGGGTGAATTTTAGGGTGTGTAAATTTGATCTCAATAAGGCTATTAAAAAATTGTCATTCCCCTACTTAAAACCCTCCACTGGTTCCTCCTGCTTCACTAGGATTCACCAGGTTACTTATGGTGACCCGCAAAATCCTATCCCATGGGCTCTGCCTACCTCTCCATCCTCTCCTCCCACCAGCCACCACCTACCTCCCACTAGGCCTTAAGGCCTTGCTCGTGCTCCTAGCTCTACCCACGCTACTCTTCCCCATAATATTCTGAGTGATACCTCTTAGCATTCAGGTCTTCCCGCCCCAGCCCATGCTATTGCCAAACACCCACCCTCAGCTCCACTTTCTATCATGTTTTTATAGCACTTCTCACTCTCTGAAAATTATATTGTTTCCTTTACCCAAACACAAATTCTGTGAGGGAAGAAAATCTTTTTGTGTTTACCTCTGAAGAACAGCATCTGAGGCACAGAGTAGGTACTAACAAATGTCCATTAAATGTTGACTGCCTGGTTCTTGCACAGACAGTTCATTCTGCCAAGCCTGCCAGGAAAAAACTAGTATCTACCTTAGTACAGCTTTATATGGAAAAAAACATTTTAAAAAATTCTTACTGCTTTGGAATGATTATTTTTTTACATGCATGGCAAAACTAGCCAGCTTCTGTCTAGGAAGAGCTAGGAATTAAAATTAAAATGTTAATATTCCACTATACAAGCTGTAATTATAATGCCCCTAAAGTTTCAAACCTACTTACTTCGGGGGGTTAGGAACAGGGTTGGCAGGTCTTCTAGTCCAGATGATTACTAAAAGCAGCTGGATCCTTACAAAAACACGTAGGCCATAAGAAGTCATTCTCATTTTACTTTCCTTGTTTAGAACTCTCAGAAAGCCATGGTAATGTTTGTAAAATACATACGTAATTACAAAGAGTTTTCCTTTTACTACCGCACTCTTGGTAATTATAATTTCAAGAATGATATAGCTCAATCATAGCCACACCTGCTGAACCACTTCTAGTAACGTCTAAGAGTCACATAAGCTTGAGCTGCTTCAAGGTACTTCCCCATGAATTCTCATTTGACCTTTGCAACAGCCTACGGGAAAGAGAAGTGTTATTATTAGTACTTTTTTGAGGAGGAAACAAAAGTTCAAAGAATTAGACTTGTGCAAGATCCCACTTGTTAGTAAGGAGGGATTCTAGCCAAGGGTTCTTCTGACAAATCACTTGCCTTTTCTTCTTAAGGCCTCATCTGGGAAACTGTAGCTGTTCCTACATATTATGTAACAAGAAGTATTAGCAATCGAAAGTGCTCCAGGGAATTAAGAGTTGGTAATAGGATTAAGAGGGATTTGTATTCAACTAAAACTGTTTACTCTATTTTAATAATCTGTATGTTCCTAAGAGGTCCTCAGTTTGGCCTTTACTGTCACAAATTACACACATACAGGGGCACCTGGGTGGCGTAGTCGTTAAGCATCTGCCTTTGGCTCAGGGCGTGATCCCAGTGTTCTGGGATCAATCCCCGCATCAGGCTCCTCCGCTGGGAGCCTGCTTCTTCCTCTCCCACTGCCCCTGCCTGTGTTCCCTCTCGCTGGCTCTCTGTCAAATAAATAAATAAAATCTTAAAAAAAAAATTACACACATACAGTGTAACTTATCTGTTGTAGCCATATTGACTTATGGAAATATCATTAATGTTTAAACAATCTCTTTTGGATATTTTTTGGTTTTGATATTTTTAATGATTGTGTTCCCACTGTTTATAAATGGTTTTATAAGCGATAGGTTGAACTTTTAAAGCTTTTCAGAAGGAAAACAGGTTTTAATAAGTAACACTTTATATCAGGAAGTATCTTTATACCAGCACTTAAGAAATACTTGCTTACTTCCACAGAGTTTTAAAAAATCACGTGTCAGAGATTTTGTGATTTTACATTCTACATGGAAACTCATTGATACCAGTTAATTGATAGCCTTTTTTAAACCCACAGGATGCCTGTTATTTCTGTTCTAGTTCTTACCATGCATTAATTTCTCTAAGTCTTTGATAAATCTGTCAACCTAATCTTCAAGGATTTCTCCTTAAGCTCTAAATACTTAGCATTCCCATCAAGGCCGAAGGCTTCTCCAAAGCAGTTCCAAACCGAGCATACCCTTACATAGATACCTAAGTGTTAAATCTCTAGAGACGCCTCTTGAGCTGCTATTCCAGCTAATAAGAATACATTTTGATGTAAAGAATACTTAGGGGAAACTGTAACAATTTCTTCCTTGAAAGTTCTGTTGGTTACTTGGGATGAGAAAAATCCCTCAACCAGTTTATTCACTATTCACGTTTTACTACTATTCTTCACAACCAAGTCATTTAAAAACCAAGCAATATCTAAGTACCTTGCGTTTTCCTTTCTTTCTTTTTGCCCCTCCTTCTATCCCAGTCTCCTCTCCCTACACAGCTCCACCTCCTCCACAAAACTGTAGTTTTCCTTTCTGTGAGTAAAGAACGTTTCAGTCACTCACTGTAATGACCCATATATATATTCCTTGCCTTTAAAACTGAGTAACCCGTATAGGTATCATTAGTCCAGTAAGTGATTTTCATAAAGGACCTGAGGGGTCACTAGATCTCAAAGCGCCCTCTGAATCAGAGGTTTAGTGATGTCCTGCAATTTTTAGATTAAATATACTTTACTAAGAACCAACTGCTTAAAAGTTTGGAACATATATATCGTAGAACTAACTTGCTGCTTCATCAGCATATGTATCTGAATTAAAAGTCATCTCCTGGTTCTGTTGTGTGAGCCACATACACAGAGATAAACCATGAGATGCAGAAGACGAAGTAAAACTCCCAACACTCTATTAGGAAACACATGCGATCTCAGTAAGCCCAGCAGTGACAATGTTCTCCCAGAACTGCTAACTTTTGCATACCGGCTAATAAACTTTGGTTTGAGCCCCACCTAATGGCAAATAATGTTTTTTTAAAAATCCTACTTCGCTTTCTGAGGCTTGCTCACTTTCATATTTTATATTGATTTAGAAAATGTTCTGCTCTTTATTGAACTAAACAGTTCTATTGAAAGAGCTCTTAAAGTGTCCAGTTTTAACAAGATTAAGTCCTTTCCATGCCTACCTTGGAAGGATAAACTGCCTTTTATAATGGGAAAATGCCCCAGTGAAATGAATATTCCAAAAAACTCTACTCCATCCTTAAATATTTAAATTTAGGGGCGCCTGGGTGGCACAGCGGTTGGGCGTCTGCCTTAGGCTCAGGGCGTGATCCCGGCGTTATGGGATCGAGCCCCACATCAGGCTCCTCCGCTATGAGCCTGCTTCTTCCTCTCCCACTCCCCCTGCTTGTGTTCCCTCTCTCGCTGGCTGTCTCTATCTCTGTCGAATAAATAAATAAAATCTTTAAAAAAAAATTTTAAATTTAGCCTAATTTAGAAATATGTTTTTAATTGAATCATTTTAATTATTTAAGGTTCTCAAACGCTTCTGCACTGCGTATCTTTATAATAACCAGTCACAAAGAAAACAGCTTATCTTCCTGAAAACATGGTACTTATTAGAACTAAGTAATTTAATATATCTAAGTAGCTGCTAAAACCAATTCTGAATGAACAGTGATATGCACACTTTTAAACCATACGTGTTTAGTGTTTTCAAGGGGTCCTTGCCTCAGCCTACTGTTTGCTTCACTTTGTGAGTCAACAAAGAGGCAAAATATTTGGGACAGTAGAGAGCAAAACCAATGTTTTAAGAAAAAGTATTTATTATTTACACCACTGAAATAGTCCCGTAAGAACAATATACATCATGTTTATTTGAAAGGATCAGATTCCTTTCAAACACAAGAACTGTGTAAAGCAATACTGTCAACACAAAACAGTGGTCACATTACATATCTGCAGGCGTAAGCATTGCAAATAATTTTTTTTTAATCTTATGGCTAAATATTTTCACTGAAACACAGTGTTTGCACTTAGACAAGATACAGCTGGAACAGAACAAAAACTTTTTGTTCATGCTTTTTAGGGCTGAACCAGTGATATGGCCCCTTAAGAATGTATTGCCTTTAATTGCTTTTCTGACAATGATTTTAGGCAGAAGTGCCTCCACTTAGCCACCAAAAAGAAATAACTTTTGTTCCTTAGTTTTTACTCTTCAGTCTTATGTTTTCTATTTCTCATACTATGAGACACACTTGTATCACAGCTGACGTTTTCCAGTTTTACTCAAAGAACACAGACACACATATAGACCAAACTGAGACAGCTCAAAACTTAAGAGATGAAAATAGTACACAGTGAGAAGAGAAACTGTGTCTATGACAAAGGAATAAAAAAAACTCTGGTGATTTTAAGCATACCAAACTAGGTTCCTTACGCAAAAACTTTTTTTTTTTTTTGGGTTTTAAAGGGAAAAGCAGTAGTTTCAAGATGGGTTTGGTCTTAGATTTAGTCAGACAACAACACAATGAGACAAAAACACAAGACATAACTCATTTCCAAAGCCACGAAATGACAATGTTGAGTATACATTTTTGTCCACTTTTGTGTGTGTGTCAGGGCGGGGGGGAACTCAGTACTCAATGCTGGAAAAATTATTTTTCAAGAGTAACAGGATATTCATATAGGGGAAAAAAGGATTTTTGTTTTAGCATATTGCTAAGATCTTCAAAAAATATAAAATTAAATTTACAAAAAACTGGAAGACCAAGTATAAGCAGTCTGATATTCGCTGCAGTGTCCAGCACTATCATAATGATTTCTAGCATAAAAGCAAGAAGTTTGTGATCTCAAGTATCCTCAATAACTGTTAGTATAACTTGTAACTACTGTCCTTGCTTCTTTGACAGATACCTGCAAGAAATAAAATAAAGATGTCTAAGCTGTGTCATGATAAATTCACAATAACAATCTCTCCTCCCAAAAGCAATTCATTTTAATAACAAAACTCCTCCAAATCAGTAATAATTGTTAGTAATTGCTAATATCTGTTGATTATGTGCCAGCCACTCTTTTAAGTACAGGTATTAATTCATTCAGTCCTCACAAACAGCTCGAAGAAGAGCTTTCTTTTAGACCTTCTTCCTATTTTACCAGCACGAAGAGGCTAACAACTTACCCAAGTTCAACCGGCTAGAAAGCGGCAGAGCTCAGATTCAAAACAAGGCTCTGGAGACTGCACTCTCCCTTCGTACTGCCTGACCACCTAATGTGAAAGTGATTATCTTAACAGTGTAACTGCCCAAAAGAACCTCAAACTCATTTAAAGATCTTATTTTTCTTGCGGAAAGACTATGGGAAACAGACACTAAAGGACTCTGATCAAGAATGTAAAGATACAAAGACGTTAATTTACTAAGTAAACAATTTTCCCTTCGTATTATTTTATAGGAATCTACCATTAAATTCAAATTTTTACATTTCTATTTCTCACATTTACAAACTACTATACTCAGTAGTGTGAGGGGTGGGGAAAGAGCTCTTAAAATCAGAAGACGGGGACATGTTTTAACAGTGCAAAACTTGCTCACTTTGTGGCATTTATTATCTCCATGTCTTTGTTACACCATCAGTAATTTGGAGATGAGGATAAAAATGCCTGCCTTACCTTCCTAACAGGATTAGGAGAATCATCTAATAAGAAGCTATATGTCAGAGTGATCTGAAAAGCCAAACTGTTGTTATTACATGAACAGTTTCTTTTGTTGCTGCATTAAAGCAAGTAGATCTCTAAAAATCAAATTCCAAAAAATTACTTGCAGTACACTAGGGAATCCTGTCCACCTCCTCAGAGGTTTTCCCTGCTTCAGAATCTTGATGTTCATATGCAGGCCATCTGTAGATGTGTGCATACGTTTGTGCTTAGAAAAAAGACCAGAAGACCACACATCAAGATGGTAATGGTGGTTCTGTTTGGAAAGGAAAATCATTAACTAATTGTTCCTCTACTGGATTCTAGTCTTCTAATTTTTCTGCTGTACAGAGAGATTACTTATAGAGTGATTTTTAAAAGGAAACTTTTTAGTGTGTTTTACTTTATCCTGTCTTTATTTTATAGTATGAGAACAGAGACTAGCTTCCCATATGATTCACAGAAGAGTGACCTACCCAGTGTCACAAAATAATTTATAAGTAGCAACACGAATGTGTACCAGTCTCAAATCCTCTCTCCTAGAAGTATTAAAGATCTTAAGAGATACAGGCTATGAACAAGGTAGAGGTTAAGATGAAAGGGAAAAATACTTTCAGGGGAGATGTCACTGCACTAGAAAATAGTTTTAGAATTCACCCATCTTAAATAAAAGTTCATAACTGTGTATACCAGGGTCACCAGACAATGTTTTCATTCACTACTGTGAAAAGAAAATGAATAAGCAATTAGCACTTACCTTTCCCAATATTTGTGATTTAGGTCCAAAAAGTCATCTAATTTTGCTATCTCCTTGAGGTACTGAGTTAATTTTAAAAGTTCTTTGTCTTTATCTCGATTTAGGTGCGCTTTCATAAAAGGCCTTATCTGTTAGAAAACAAACATGCAACACTTCACATTGCAATAAGGAAACTACCACAAATCTACACCTCTCATTCAAACTCAGTTAATGAGATGAAAATATTACTAAGGGTATTAGTACTAAAAATGACTTTTGCACTATCTCAGTGTAATAAACTGATAGTCTGTGTCTAACGTTTACCGTGTCAAGTTAAGAGCCCTTCCACCCTATGTACCTTGTGTTATCTTTTCTGTCTGAACCTGAAAACACCAACTTTCTTCCAGCACTTGGGCCCTCCATGGCTTCTTACTTTGCAAAACTGCTAGATTTTTTCCCCTTCTAACAATGCAGCTGCTTTTTACTAAATAGATAAATTACGCCACCCAATTTATAAAAAGTTAATCTAAATACAAGCTTGATCCAACAGGGGAGTGAGATAAATTTTAACAATGATCTTCATTTCAGTATTTTTCTATAAAATTTTATATAGCTAAGATATTATACATTTATGTAACATGTCCTCTCACATTTTATCGCAAGCATTTTTATCATTAAAGTCTCCATAAAAATATTTTTTAATTACACAAGAGTTTTCCCATAAAAAGTCTATTTTCCAAAATTTTACGGATGATATGTTTTATGATGAAAACTATTCACTTCAAAAGCATAAAAGTAGATGGTAGACAGAGTAGAGAACTGTAATTAGTAAGGGCTATTAATACCTTGACTTGGGTGGTAATTACATGTGTTATCTTTATAACGATTTGTTAAATAATAAATTTTAAGCACTTTCCTTTATGTCACAGTTTCAATAAGGAGTTCTGCTTTTTCTGACATCAGCTCAAATATCTTTATAAAACTCAAGACAGCCTTCCAAAAGTTTTTAATTAATTTCAGATGAAATGATATTCTGGGATTTGCTTCAAAATATTAGAGAGGGAAGTAGGTAGGGTACAGAGCAAACATAATCATCTATGAATTAATAAGTTGTTTAAACTGAATGATGCATATGTAGGAGTTCCTTATATAATTCCTACAGTTCTATTTATATTTGGATTTTTTCATTTTATAAAAGATATTTTTTTAAAAATCACACTCCTAAAACACATATAAGGACTGAATAAATTGTACTTAGTAAAGTATTAATATACCCTTACTTTGATTTAGAGAAAATGCAAACTGCTTATTAGTTATGAATTTTACACAGTAACACTGAAAAGCAGATGTCACTGGTTGAGAACAATGAACCCAAAGAAGTCCATACCCTATCAAGAACAGGAAAGGTTTTAAATATTTCTTATACACTTTTCTGTTACTGGAAAAACGCACCACCATTTTTCCATATGTTCTACTCGCATCAGAACAGCTTGCTGCCAGGGATCTCCACGGCTGTCGGTGAGCCAGGCTCCCACAACCGTGAAGGGCACCAGAGTGAACCTGTGCAGAAGTGAGCACTTGTAGGTGCTCCCGCTCCCAAACAGGCAGGGTGGGCACTGCTGTTTCACAGCAGTAGCCATGAATGTGGGAGATTAAGAGAAGATTCTCTTGACGAATCAGACCCTGCTTAAGCCCTGGGGCTGGAAGCACAGAGGAATGAGATCATGACGTAGTGAAATGAGTTTCTGCATAATCTTGGGCAATACTATAATATTTCAAAGTATTCTTTCATTCAAATAAAAATTGTAAAGACAACATGTTAACTTTTAAACTATTAACATACAATGTACAATGTAATTCCTAGTTTACCAAGGCCCTGCTAAGTTACTTTTCCTTTTGAAACATGTGGTTGTAAGCACTATTAAACTGTGAAACTAAAATACTCCTATGACTCTGGATCTAAAAGTTAAACTAGTTAGGTGGAAAAAAGTCTACTATTTACTTAACTAACTTCACTTGTTCTAGCATAATCACTTCTTACTGTACCATTCTTGAAAAATGATCTCACTAGCAGGGCAGACAATATATATGACCACTGTAGTCTCCTATCAAAGAAACAGTTTTAGGAACTTAAGATGGTCTAGATTATCTGCGTTCTCTTACAGCATCGTTCCCTTGTATAAATAAAAATGAAAATTTCAGAGTATCGATTTATCCATGACCAAAACGAAAGTTTTTTTAGTTCAATACTGTATTCATAATTCACAATGCCTTCTATATTCTATGTCAAACCTTAAGATTAGCAAACTTATATTATTAGAAGTTTACTGTTCTAAAAATAAGCAGTCATCTTTAAGATCTCTGTGAAATCTTTTTTGAGACTTCTGTCAAGAACATTATGAAACCATGACAACAAAACACAGTAAGAACAGTTCTCAATTTCAAAACTGCTTCTATGTCGATGTGGGCAAATCATTAATAGCTACCTTCTTAAAAGAGGTTTTCAAAAGGAGACATGGGAGAAATTATCAGTGGAATGTTTAAAAATACCTCTCCTGAATTAAAATTTGGAGGGTTGTAGACTTGTATTTTGAGAAATTCCTTCAGTGATTCTATGGAATGTCTAGTTTAAAAAAGAAAAAAATCCTGCTCTAAAGTAACATGAAGAACTAGAAATTCATATCATCTCTGCATCCAGAGGTAAGTAGGGCCCAAATGTGGGCTGGGAAAATGAACTTTCTTCTAAACAGATATGAAACTAATGATTGTATTTTTTTTAAGTTAAAACTTTCCTCAAAAAATCATTCTTGAACATCATGACTTCACCGCTCTTCTTGACAGGTATTAACCATTGGTTTCATAGAGAATTAGGTTTAGAGCAATTGAATCTTTTCTCAAGAATTTATTCCTATACCTCACACTTGGTAAACTACACACAAGAAAAACACTTCTCCCAAAGCCTCAAACAGAAACCGTTTTTAAAGAGGAACATAACCACCAATCCACCTCAAGTACTTTTCTTCCAAGTCAATAGCTTCTATAATTGCGGCAATTCACTACGAAGATCAGCATTCTGTCTCTAACCTATCCTCATACACTAAAGACCACATCCAGAAATGCAAAGTTTCAAATTTTTATCTTACCAATTTTACATGGCTCCTAGGATTAACTGTTACTATCGTGCCTATACAAATTTGCATATGACTTCATGCTAAGATCACCACTGGCCTAGGAATTGAGTCACTTAGATTCTAACTCAAATTCTGTCATTAACCAGTTACATACCTGATTTTGGGCAAGTTACATATTTTCTGATCATCAGACTGTTTATATATAAAGTTACGAAGGTAGACAAGATGACAGAGATTTCTAGCTCTGGTATTTTATAACTCTAAGATCTCTAATTGCCCTGTATGAATTTTCAAAAAACCTTAGTTTCAGTTAAAAAGGAAAAAATAAATCCACACTACCAGCTTTCCAGCTAACCAGAACATCAGAAATCCTAAGATTTGTATCCCTAATAAAATGCCTGTTGCTTTTACAAAGTGATGCCGAAAGTCAATGTGAGTAAGCCCACGTTGTTCCATAGAGCTAACTAAACAGAAAACACCTGGATGAGTTGGCAAACCAAGAAGATATCAATGTGGGAGAGAGAATGTTCAACTATATATCAATTTTTCGAAATATGTAAGCTTTCTTGCCTGTGACCATAATACAGTACTTCCGAAAATTTATCAAATTCAACAGTGCTCAAGCTCTACCACAAATTCCGGATTACATAATCCTAGCAAGTAAAATTACGTCTTACCTTTAGTCCATTCTGTGGGTTCATTAGAAAATTTCTTCCTATGTCATCAAACATTATGGTGTTTTTTTTGCTGTAAAACTCCGAAAACTTTCCCCATATAACACCAAGAGGCTTTACCTTAGAACAAAATTTTACATTTAATTCAAATTTTATCAATAGCTCATCCTTTCTTAAAAGCAGAGCTAGCTCAACATGCCCAAACCACGTCAGAGCACTCCTTTCCCCCTGCAGGACAGTGACGGCTGGCTGCGTGAACAGACCACAGCTGAGATGCAACACACTTTAAAGCACAACGGATCTCACAGTGTTAACTTCTGAAAGGTCTGCTCATGTCTAACTAAACCCGCTATAAGACTTTCCCTAGTTTTAACGTGAAGATTTGGTGTCAAAGGAGAAGGAATTATTTAAAATGTAAGAATTTAAAGTAATTGTTTAATTGTCTGCTGAACAGTCACATGACTTCCTGGGCTAATACATGCCCCTCAGAGCTTGAGGGTCACATGGGTCTGTTTTCAAAACTAGAAAACCTTAATAACGAACAATGTGCCTGGTTCTATTAATACAGAATTTAAATATTTTGTAGAGGAAAACAGATTGTCTTAAATTCAGTGGCACAGGTACACAATTTCTAGAGCAACTGGTTAACTTCAAAAGCATTATAATTTGTAAATTCTTACTTTTATTTGAGTTGTTAAAATGAGCCTTCAAAAAGATAACTCCTTACATATTCATATCTGTTGGTACTTGCATAAAGTCTCTGTAAGACCACACAAGAACAGTAGAAAGAGAAGACTAAGTGGCTAAAGGGCCAGGGGAGGAAGACTTTTCATTACATACTTTATTTTTATTTTTGAATCATATAAGTTTATTTCACACATTCAGAGAATTTTTTAAATAAATTTTTAGAAGTACTTTTTGCTGAAGACAGGAGTCTCTTTTATGGTAATATGAGATTATATGATAATAATTATAGGAGATTAAATGGTAAAAAATAACTGGTAACAAAAGTTGTCATTTAAAAATGTTTTTCTTTTTCTTTCTAGAACGTCTTTTAATATAGAAAAAGCCTTTTTTTTAGTGTCCTAGCTATTGCAAAGAATGTTACTGAAATTATTTTATTATTTAAAATATTTTAATTTTATTTGCCTTAGTTTTTACTCTTTTTTTACTACTGAAACAAAGCCCCTAAATACTTCAAGACAAATATGAAACTGACACAGTAAGCCAGATTCTTCATTTTCTTAGCTAACAAAAGCTTAAAGAAATAGGACAAGAGCTTTAGTTTATAACACCCAGGGTTAAAATCCTACATCCTCTTAAATAGTGCTGTCATTTTCTTTTTTTTTTTTTTAAAGATTTTATTTATTTATTTGACACAGAGAGAGACAGCCAGTGAAAGAGGGAACACAAGCAGGGGGAGTGGGAGAGGAAGAAGCAGGCTGCCAGCAGGGGAGCCTGACGTGGGGTTCATCCCAGAACACCAGGATCACGCCCTGAGCCGGAAGCAGACGCTTAACGACTGCGCCACCCAGGCGCCCCAGTGCTGTCATTTTCTAATTATGTCAAGTGCCATTTGTTCCCTAAAACATGGACTACTTTCTTCTCAATTAAAGAAATAATACTCGCTGACTGTAGGGAAAAAACCTGAAAACACAGAAAAGCACACAAGAAAATTTTAAATTACCTATAATCCAGTCATTACCAAGGATATATTTACCTCCAGTCTTTTTTTTTTTTTTAAGATTTTATTAATTTTAGAGAGAGAGAGACTGCAAGAGCAGAGAGCGGGGCAGAGGGAGCAGAAGAGAGAGAATCCCAAGCAAACTCTGCACCTAGCAGCCCCTATGTGGGGCTCAAGCCCAGGCCAGAGATCATGACCTGAACCGAAACCAAGAGTCCAAGCTTAACCAACTGAGCCATCCAGGTGCCCCTCCTCCAGTCTTTTTTATAAACATCAACAACTTTAGAGTTCACAGATTTTTTGTTAAGGGGAAACCTGAACCAAGTAAGGGTTAAAAACTATTTCTAACAGCCTGCAAATACTGCTAAGTAATTCTTAAACTTTAATGATGTATCATAAATTTTTAAATCACTAAATATTCTTTTACATCAAATGGCTGCATTCCATTTTATGGATGAACAAAAATTTTTATATCCAATTCCCTATATTAGATATTGAGGATTTATTCATTTTTTCTTATATAATTATCATACAGTGTTATATCAGTTTCACGTGTACAACATAGTGATTTGACAATTCTATACACTACTCAGTCCTCACCACGATAAGTATAGTCACCATCTGTCACCATACAACGTTATCACATTATTGACTATATTCCTTACTCTGTGCTTTTATCTCCATTACTTATTTCACAACTAGAAATTTGTCTTTCTTAATCCCCTTCATCTTTTTCACTCATCCCCTTACCTATCTCCTCTTTGGCAACCACCAGATTTATTTTTATTTCTCTAATTTTTCACACGACTATGTTTAACATTCCCCAAACTTTTTTTTAGTGTTTAGATTTTATAAATGTAGTACTTTAGTAAGTAATAATGTTTTTCCCTTGATGTATGAAGTATTTCCTTTATTGAATAAATCTCCATGCGCTTAAAGGATTCTGTTTATGATTTTGACAATTTTAATACAGTCTCCTCCACGCCTTCATAGTTTGCTAAGTTCTCCCCAATTCCTATTAGTTCGTGTGCTTCCCAAAGGTATAGACCATGTCTCCTCATCTCCAACAGTGACTATCACAACACCTTCGAGTAAGAGTTCTTACTCTTTATAGTTACTTGATGAGTAGACAAAGAACTCTAATCTTTTTAGCCCAACCCTTTTCTCTGATGGTTTTTGTTCCTCTTCTCCAGGGTTACACAGACATCATACCAAAGTACATGCATCATGGTATCTGCTTTTACTTCTCAGTTTTATATAGGGCAGGGTGAGTATGTTTTGGTTTGCTTCTAGTATCTTCCTTGATGATATTCAGTATTTTTTCTCACCTACTCTGATTTGAGCAACACTGTGCTGCCATCATCATGGGACAATTATCCATGACCATTCTTGACAGTCTTGCTCAAGATCCTTAATTCTATCATTAAACTCCAATCTATTAACCTTACATACATCTTCCTAAGTCAAACTCAACTGATACTTTACTATCCACTCAGATGTACTTCTCAACTCTTTCTCTACTTTTCTCCATCAATATATATATATATACACAAAAAGTATATGAGAAAATAAACAAGTCTTTAAACAAAAGTAAAATGATTTCTTACATCTATTAATCCTCTCCTTGGAGTATGCACTGTTATCATAGCAGCACTGTCCAACATGAAGGTAATCTTATAATTCGCATTTGTGCTCACTCCCAGCTCCTATAAATACAAATATTCATGTGGTTAAAATATAATAATATGAAAAATTCCAGGCTTTCTGGATATTCCAGCTACAATTTCCCCCAATGCCAACTTTCTACCCTACTGGCTACCACACCTTGCTCAACAACTACCAAGGTTTTAGTTTCGTTTAAGCCAACAAATGGTAGTCCAAAGAAAATAAACTAGAAACAGATTACTTTCCATTATATATTTCAGAAGAACATCACTTCTTTATTACACACCAAAGCAAAAGAAGGGGCGGGGGGAGGGGGGAAGCATTATTGTAAAATGGGGGGGGGGGGGAAGGAGATGGAGCTCTGCTGTACTTTTTCTTGAAAAAGACTTAATTACACAATATATTCCACCATTAATCAGACTTTAAACACACCTCTACTCCTGATAATGGCATTTGTTTATCTATTAAACACCCTCCAATGAGAATGAAATTAATTCGACTTGGAACTTCTAAAAAGACAAATGCAATTTCAAAACATTCTTAAATGGATTGTCTAACACTTACTTTCATTTTAGCTTCAATCCACTTCATATTTGTTGCAGCTAAAATATGAAGAATGATAATATGATACAAATGAAAAGCCTGAACTTCATTTAAAAATTTTTTTCTTCTGTATAAGTTTTCGAAGCAAGATTAAAAGTTCAAATGCATCACAAATAATTCCTAACATACTTATGGTAATTTTAAGTATTTATAAAAATAAACTTACTTTTAGTACATCAACAGAGAACTAAGAATTTTAACAACGTTTATCTAAAAGATACAGGTAACCAATGTTCAAAAGAATTCTGAATGTAGGAAATTTATAAATCAGGACCTAAATTCCTGTTTAAAAACAACCCTGACACTATTCTCTATGAATCCACATTTAAATATAGGGTGCCTGGATCTCCAATTTACTTCCATGTTCCCACAGCTACGCAATGCACTGGCATATATGTCAATATAAGCACGTTAATGTCATGTGCCAAAAGCTGATGTTAAAGATCGCTAGGTACAATGAAAATCAACATTTTGCCAGACTCAGGAAACTTAGTGCTCACTGAGTCTAGGAGCTTTTAACAATGAGACGGAGACAACTAAATTCATAAATTCTATCTGTTATGTATCTGCTCATTGTCAGACACCCATTGGTTTTGAGATCACTGATATTAAAATTCAACCCTCAGTTTTATATGCCCTTCTGGTCCCAAGTTACTAGACTAAACTACATGGCTATTATCAAGTAAAATGTTTAAAAAGGGAAAAGGAGTTTAATTGTTTACAGCATGTGTATGAATGTGTATGTATTTTTTAAAAGACAAAAGAGGTACCCAAGTTCTCAAAATAAAAATCTTTAGCACACAGGCACACACAAACTGGAAGAATCACCTTATACTGAAAACTAGTCAGCTGAACTAAAATTTTAGAGACTGATATATCTACAATGACAACCATCATGAGATAGGGAAAAACAACCTTTTAAACTCAGTATCTCTTTTAGGTCTACAATCCCCAGATGAAAAAAATAATATTCATAGCTAATAAAAAGGGTTTCCAATTAAGTGATTATGATATGTCAGACATGGTACTAGTTGCTATGCTGATACTTTTATTCTTATAACTACCCTGTAACACAGGTTTACTTATGCTCATTTCTGATGAGGAACTTAAAGTTCAGAGATATTAATTGACCTGCCCAGAATCACAAAGTAAGGACAAAGTCGGAATTAAAACTCTAGCTTATTTAGCTCCAAAGTGAAGTGCCCTTTTCAACATACTACCATAAAATATCATAATTTACAAAAATAACTTATTTTAAATATATGATTGTAAAAAAATTCTTTAAATTTCTAAGTCTACTTTAATAACATTTAGAGAAAAAACTTTTTTCTCAAATGTCATCTCAGGTGTCAGTTGAACAAAAATTTGTTCCCAGGAAGCTTTCTTCCTTGTATCTTATCTTAAATACGTATTTTATGACATGTATTTAACTATATATTTAATCTAAATGGCTGTGAACTTATATTAATACTGAATAATGGAGATACTCTGATTAAAAGGAAAAGTACAAAGGAAATTTAAAGATTGAAATAACAAATTTGTGCTCACTCATCAAAACCTAGTACAATTAAACGTATTATTTTTCATGATGAGATTTTATTTAATTCACAATCAGGATAGCTCTTTTCTGCCTACGGCTTGCCAAGAAGCAACTTTAAATGTTTGGGAGGAGATAAGATATAAATTAATACACTGCTTCCTTTCTCAATAAAGTCTTGCCACAACAAAATGTCCATTGAACTAAACAGTGTGATCAGTAATGTAGTAAATTTACTTTTTGGAAGCAAACTCATGATCTTATCACAGACCTGTAAGTTCCTGGAATGGTCCACAGACCACAATTTGAGTAATACTGCTTTAGTCCGTTTAATTTTCCTTAAGTTAATTCATATTCCTTTATTTCTGAAGAACAACATCACTGTGATTTTTTTATACGTCTTTCTCCAAGTGTTTTGAAACTAGAGTGATAAAGAAAGGATAAAGCAACAATATCCTGAAGCATCAAAGATTCTACAGCAAAGATCAGAAAGAAAAATTCCTAATCAAGGTGGGGTCTTACGAAAATAAGATCATTTTTATTCTGACACCATAACCTACTCTCTTCCTGTATTTAACTACTTCAGTGGTATTGGCAAATATACATGTAAGTGTATATTGTGATGCAAGAAAGTCAAACACGTTTCATCATAAATTTGCTAAAACAAATGAAACATGTATCATATTTAACCACAAGACATTTGAAGTCACATTTTATAAAGCAGAATAATTGACAGAACAAGATTATTTCCATGGAAATCTAAGCAAAAAATATAGCTTACACCAAATAACAATGTCATAATCCTCATATGCAGATGTGAGGAATTCGTGAAGATATGGTCGCATTAATTCTACTCCAGTCTCTGCACAAGACCTATGATCTAAAAGGAAATCAGTCATAGATGATTACTAGTTTGTTATCATGGACAAGTACCTGATATCAATGAAAATTATGAAATGTAATATAAACATTCAAATGCAAACTACCTGAGACTGAATTACATTGGTTGACAAATGGATGTCTTTCAAAGCACACAATTTAATACCACTGTGATTCAATTTTAATTAACTGATTTTGTTTAATTTGGAAAAGGCAATACCCAGAATTCAGGCTTCTATAGTAAACTGTAAATTAAGTTTTCATGTAGTCTTTAAAATACAGATGTTATTTTGTGACAAGAAAAACAAACTAGAGCCACCTATACTCACTTAAGCCATTCACCTTCCAGATATAATCACATTTCACCAGAATGATAGGCACAACTAACTTCATAATCAAATTTTAAAATAAGTATACATTAACTTATGACCTGTACTTAAAGTTTAGGATTAGACGTAAATAAATTCATGTTAATATCAGGAGTTAACTAATCAGTTCTTAGCAATATTAGAGGATGAAATAAACATCTTTCTTTTTTGCTGACATGAGAAATTTTAAAGTAAGATTTTGCCTTGAACACAATTAAATGAAAAACCAGGGATGAAATATCAAAAATGATTTTTAAATAATTCCCCCAAAAATGTAATAATTAATAGAGAATGATGTGGTTAAATTAAGATACATCCATAAATTAAAGTAGTGGTGACCAAAAAATATGTATCTTTAATTCACAATGAATAATAGCAAATGACTGAGATATTCAAAATATCATTAAGCAAAGGTAAAAAGGATATACATACAAACACACCCTGAAAGATACACTTCAGAATATAAGAACAGTTATTTTGGGGGTTTGGGATTACAAATGACTTCAGTATTTTCTACAATGAATGATATACTTTCTATAATAATAAGAAAAGCTTTCAAATATTTCATATTGGAAGGAAAAAATAAACGAACAAAAGGAAAAAAAAAAGAGTGGTTATGGGTAACAGAAGATGAAGCACAATTTTAGATGACTTACCAAATAATGTATAATCAACATCTAGTACCAAAAGCTTTTTCCCTTCCCTGGGAGGATTCAAAATTTCCACTTTATACTCTTTTACTCTGCGAGAAATTTTCAATAGGTTTTCTTCCCTAATGGAAAAATAAAATCAGGTGAAATATTCACTTTTTGCTCACATTACAACCCATTTCCTTTGATAGTATAAAGCACTTACCTATTTTCTACTTCAACTACTTCATCTTCAATATCAAAGTCGTTGACGACATCATCATTGTCAGGAGGTGGACCTAAGACATCTTCCTATTAAGATGAAAAACAGCTTTGTTTTACCAGATTGTCTTTAACGTAACAAATACATGCATAACATAAAAAGCAAATAAGAGATACAGTCTGAGTTCAAGAATCTTTCAAACACACACTGTGAGAAAATTTCCACATTTTATAATTCATTATATATGTTCACTGGGCAGATTTACCATGTTAAATTTGACCATTTGCACTACTACTATGCTTATGGCTAACTATATACTAACAAGTTCCCTAGTATTTGTTTTCCGCTGAGTTAACACCACATACACTGTGAAGTTTTTATTTTTCACTGACTGCCAAACTGACAATTTTACCACAATTAAAACCATGATACAACAGTGTAATATAAATCATATCTTCAAAGGGACAAATGGTAACAAAAGTAAACATTTACCAAGCTCTCCTCACGAGTTCCCATCATCATGATTTTAGTATTTGGTTTCAGTTTGAGAGCTCCAAGCTTAACATCATTTTCTGCAGGTTTGCCTACAATACAAGCAAATGACTGTTTTCTCACTAAAGTTCAGGTGCTGGTTTCACTATTCCATTATACAAAACCCTAACATTAAAAGGTTTGGTACAAATTCCACAGCAGTTTTTTCTTTTTTCCTTAAATTAACAAACTGTCACTGCTGAATTAGCAATGTCTAACACACTAAGAAGTAGCAACTAATACAAGGTTTGATTCTTTCCCCAACTCCATCTCAGAGGAACACCTTTATCCAACCAGCTGAACAAAATAAATTCATGTTTTATTTTGTTGTTCAAGATGAAGATGTTTTCCACAAAGTCTTGAACACTGAGCACCTAAGATAAAACTAGAGATTTATTGCTACCCCTAATTCACCCTTCAATGATATGACAAACACCATGAAAGTCCCTTTCGGACTGGATATGAACACTGCCTATAATTTTTAAATCATCATTTTAAATCATTACTTTTGAAGCAGAAAAGATAATTTAGGGAGAGTATAAGAACAAAGCTGTAATGAAAAAGCTGTGCTAGAACACAGATGTCAGAAATTACACTGCTTTACCTGAGACTTCCGAGCCAAAAGTTTAACACGCAAACACCAACTGTCAGAGGAATCAAAAGTAATCTTAATAGTGGTGGTATTTTCAAGTAATTTTTAATATTCTTATTTTCATCATAAAACAATTTTAGGAATATCCTTAACAAAGGAATCTCCAAGGAGAAAGACTTATTAAAGAGAAAAAAATAACTAATATAAAAATTCATAAGTATATCAATGCAAAAAATTTAAAGTGAGTAGAGAATTACCTTTAACTTTGAGTCCAAGTAACTTTTGGCGTTCTGGCAGCACTCCTGTAAGGGTCTTAAGAAACTGTTTGAGATCTAGCACGGTATCATCTTCTGAAAGTGTGGTCACTGAATATTCCTGTCCACCCCATTTTACGATGATAGGGAGAGCCATCCTTGAAACATATGATCAAGCAGCTTTCACTCAGAAAAAGATACCTAAAAAGTAAGGGATATACAAGTAAACAAGTTAAAATAGATGTATCAAAGATGTAGCCAAACTTGGAACTAACTTTAAGGAGCAATGCAGTTTGAGTCCTACTTTACAACTTGATGGTGGAGAAATAACATTTTCTCCTTACAGAAACGCCAGAACACCAAAAGTAATTAGGACTCAAAGTTAAAATTCTCCTACCCTCCCAATTTTTGGCTTAAAGTTACTACTTCTAATACTCTGTCCGATTCTCCCTGTTCGACTGTTAAGCTGCAATGATCAGCTACCTATCCCTCCCTCTCTGTTTGACCAGGTTTATGCTACAGGTAAATTCCTCCATGATGGACTAGTCGTATTCATTTAACACTTGAGAAGTAGCACAGTGAGCTGTTAAAATGAAAACTCTAGAGCCAGAGTACCTGGGTTCAGATCTCAGCTATCCCATTTATTAGCTATTTGACTTTTGAAAGTTATCAGACTCTTAATGTCTAGGTTTCCTCATCTGTAAACTAAGGATGAGAATACTACCTACTTTGGAGTTCTTATGAGAGTTAAATTAGCTAATATTTATAAGTCACATAGACCTGGCACATAGTAAGCACTACATAAATTAAGTACTGGCTAAATAAGTTGTCTTAAAAACTTGAGCTGAAGTGTTCCAGGCACTGTGCTAAATAAAAAGTACTGCCATTATGTGTTTTATATTTAACAAATTGTACAGTTTTTATGCAAAGTCCTTTAACAAGGTATATAAGAATTGTCCCTCTTTTACAATTAAGGAAATGGGACTTCAGAGAGGTTAAGTAATCTGCTCATGCGCACATAGTTGGTAACAGAACAGGTCTTCTGACTAAATCTCATGTTTCTTCCCCTACAACACAACTGCCTCTCTTGAATTGGAACCTACAGGAGGCAAGGTGCCAAAGATCAGTAAATACAAAACCCACAGGCACAGATATAAGCACACAAAGATTAAATACTGGCTGCTATTCTCATCAACAATAGCATGTAGGTCTCTTCCCTTCTAAAACTTACTATCAGTTTTCCTAAGTCCATCCCCCCCGCCCAGGTCAGAGAATTGAATTTCCTAATCCCCGTTTCCAAATGCTATTGCTTGTTTAATGAAACATTTGATTGCATTCTCCCTGGATTATGACCAACTGCAAGAAGGCAAATCGTGAATCATAATATGCAAAAATTACTTAGAAACTTAAGGTGTCTTCAACATGTCCACTAGAAGAGAGCACCATAAAATCACTTATACTTATGCTCTTATGTTTATACCTGCTCTACTGAAATTTAAATAAAGTGCTAATTTAGGGCAATGTATTCTGTTAGAGATAACTTGCTCTAACAAATGTTATGATCCTCAATAAAGAGCCAAAGAGACCTTTTGAGCCAAATTAAAATATGGTTTAAATATTACTTCTCTGTGACAGTGGGAATAAAAATGAAAATTTACATGAGCTGAGAATGCAAATAGCACTAAAACAGTTTATGTTGTGTTGGGGGTCGGGAAGAGAGTTTGGAGATCACCTGAGCTCCAGATAAGCCTGGACAAGTCATTTCACCTCTAGACCAGTATTCTCAAAGTGTGGTCTCAGATCAATCAACAGCATGACCCTATTTGGTAACTTGTTAAAAATATAATTGGGGTTGGAGAGAAAGGACCTAGCAATTTGTTTTTTAACAATCCCTGTCCCAGCCTTCCCCTCACCCCATTTCTGAGACATACTAAAAGTTTGAGAGCCAGTGCTCTAGACTCTTCAATTTTCTCAGCTAAAAAAGAAAATATGCCAGATGGCATGGGCTCTGCATGCTTAGTAAAGTAGTATACAAATGTTATACATTGTACACCTACACCACTAGTGGGATTCCAAGTTGGCAATTGCTCTAAAGGACCAAGCATAACAAAACAAACACCATCAAAATTTTAAATGCATAGTCCTTAAAACTGCTTTTGAACCTCATTTCTTCAATATTCAGATCATTCACAATGGAACACACAATGCAAATGCCTAAGTCCTTTTATGTTTTCACATTTAACCTTCTTTCTCACACAATTCTAATACTTTGTATCATTCTAGACCCTATCAGATTTATAAACCGAAAAATGATTTGGGGGTGGGAGTGGTTGGCAATTAAACCCACACAAGTAAGGATCGCAACTTTATGGTGAACCTAGGGTCAAGAACAGCTGTTGGGGTTAGTTCTTCTGTCTACCATACTGTACTGACTTGCCTACTCAATTCCAAAATTCCTACCTCAAAATGAGGCGATATTTACTTAACAAGAACAGTGTTAACGCGCGAGATAACACCTGTGACAGCACTTCGTAAACTCTAAAGAGCAAGACGAATGGTGGCGATGACAGAATAAAGACAACATGCTAAACAATTTATCTCACTTGATTTTCCCAATCCTGATCTAACAACTGTCGTCTTCATTATACACAGTAGAAAACTGAAAAAGAAAACAACTTGTCCAAATACACGACTAAAAAGTAGCAAAGGCGAAAATTTGAAACTAATAGCAGCAAAAGTTAACACCTTGGGAATTCAGAGGTTAACTTTTCGATAAGCCTACAGCACAGACGCAGCAACCGCGAGGTAGTGCAGAGGCGACAGCTATGGGAAGTGAATGGTCTGGGACAGCATACAAGCACAGGAGAGCCTCAAAAACCCCAGAGGCCCGATGCCTTCACTAGGGAGGGTGAGGAGGAGGGATGGACAAACCCCAGAGGAGGAGGAATGAAGTCAGGGGACGCAAAACCCATTGGGGCTCGGGAAGCCCGCGACACAAGCCAGAAGGCCGGATGGGAGGGCGGAGGCTCCTCCGACGAGCTGGCCGGAGCCGGAGGCCTGGGCCGCAGATTGGGGCAGACGCGGCCCAGGGCGTCCACAAGCAGCCTCCAGCCCGCCGCGGCCGGCCGCAGTGCAGGCCGCGTAGCGCGAACAGCAGGGCTGCGCTGCGGTCCCCCGGCCCCAACGGCCTCTCCGTGGGCAGCGCCCCGGAGTGCCCTGCGTCCCCTCACCTGGAGCGCGGCGGAACCCGCAACAGAGGACGCAAGAACCGGCCGCAGCGGAACCGAGGGCGACCGGAAGTGAAAAACGGGGACCGGAACCGGCTAACGAACCGGAAGTTCAGGTTTGAAACGGAAACGCCCTGGAGACCGCACGGCTCCTTCCCGTGTTGGTCTTTGGTGGGGGGTAATCCTAGATAACCACTGCCAGGAATCGCCTCACCCGGCGAGGGAGCCAGGGCTTCCGAGACTTTAATGACTGTGCAGATACCTAGGGTCGCTGGACGGCTGCCTGCCTTCGCCTGCTTTGCGCATGCGTCCGCCAGTGGGCGCCGAGCTGGGCGGGTGCTTCAGGCGTATGACGTTTCTGTTATTGTTTCGCCGAAGCCGGAGGTCGGTCGGTGGTTTTACCCTGCCTTCCCAGGTGTGCTGAGACCTTCGTAGGACTCGAGACTAGGACTCCTGTGGCTTTGTCATGTTCCGGATGAGAGCTAAAAGGTGACCTTTAAGAATGAAGACTTGGGACCCTCCCTCCCCCGCACCAGGGACCTCCAACACTAGTAATTTAGGAACTTAGACTTATACCCATTTTATCCAACGCAAGGGTAAACTGAGGACCTGCCGGAAAGGGAAGGGGCAAGCCTAAGTCACTCAGAAAACCAAAGAAGCAAATCTCAATACGAGAGCTGCCATCTAGGTCACTGAAGTACTGTATGGAATTTTATCTCCACCTGCCCATCCCCACCTCCCGTCTGAATGCGAGGAAAGCCAATTACAAACCCTACAAAGGAATTGTAGACTTTAGTGGAAATTCAGAGCAGTCTTTATCTGATTCATAACGCGAGCTCTCAACGTACATCACTTTGCTTTTAGGCAGAAGAGAAAAGTCATTGCTGCTAGATTGTTCTATATGGCACCAAACAAAACTTAGATTTTGAAAAGAAAGGGAAAATGCGAACAAAATATTGTCCTCTGATACGCACCAGTCTTTGGATTGCGTATTTTCCCTTCTACTTGACCGTGATGTAAATGATTTATGTTTCCCTTTTGGCTGTGATGGAAGGGAAGCAAAGAGCCAAGTTTTGTGTCTTTACAGGTTTTTAATTAAGACAAACACTATTTTATGTTCTCCTTATCTCTCTTGGTAATTTTTAATTGTTTAGTAATGCGTGAAAAGCTGCTCATTTTTAAAAATGAAACATTTTCTTTTTTTTAAGATTTTATTTATTATTTATTTGAGAGAGAGAGCGAGAGATGGAACACAAGCAGGGGGAGTGGGAGAGGGAGAAGCAGGCTCCCCGCGGAGCAGGGAGCCCCTACTCAAGGGCCCTGGGATCATGACCTGAACCGAAGGCAGACACTTAACAACTGAACCACCCAGGTGACCCATAAAAATGAAACATTTTCAGTGAAAAAAAAAAAAGTACACCCTCTTTCCTTAAAAAAAAAAAAAAAGCGGGGAGGGAGTGCCTGGGTGGCTCAGTTGATTAAGCATCCCACTCTTGATTCCAGGTTAGGTCATGATCTCAGGGTGGTGAGACAGAGCCCCCCCAGCCTCCATGATGGGCCTGGAGCCTCCTTAAGATTCTCTCTCTCCCTCAGCACCTCCACTCTGGCTTCCACATACCACACACACACACACATGCGCGCGTGCTCTCGCTCTCTCTCTCTCGCTCGCTCTCTCTCAAAAAAAAAAAAAATAAAGAGGAAAACCCAAAATTAAAAGAATTTGTACAAAAATCACACATTAGCAATCCAGCCAAAGAGATGGTCAAAAAACAAGGGACTGAACTCCAGAATGAATTATAATTTTCTTTCAATCCAGTCTGTTCCTCGTTCATGTGCTAACCAGCTGCTTGGCCACTTTATATTTTTTACTGTTTCTAGAGAAGCTTGTTTTTGTTCATCATAAATGTCAACTAAGACATTTTAAATTTTAAATCTAAGCAAAAGGATGCATAAAGAAATTCTTCTTTTTAATGATAAAATAGCCATTGTATGAAGAATCTGATAAGTATGATGTTACTCAAGTGTAGATAATTTAATAATTGTAAGTCTTGAACAGTGGTATTTCTTAGAGAATAATGGTAGCAGAGTATTTTTGGACAAATAGTCCATTTAACAGACGATTTGCCCATATCTCAGTTCTTCCAAGTCCATTTCTATTTAGCTAAACAATCGTGAAATAAAAAATTATCTTAAGAATAAAGGAGCTGGAAAATGAAGAAGTCAGGAAACAAATGTTGGTGTGGATGTGGAGAAAGGGGAACCCTCTTACACTGTTAGTGGGAATGTAAGCAGATACAGTCACTGTGGAAGACAATATGGAGGTTCCTCAAGAGGTTAAAAATAGAGCTACCCACCCAGCAATTGCACTACTAGGTATTTACCCCAAAGATAAAAATGTAATGATCTGAAGGGGCACATGCAGTCTGATGTTTATAGCAGCAATGTCCACAATAGCCAAACTATGTAAAGAGCCCAGATGTCTATCATCAGATTAATGGATAAGATGTGGTATAGATATATACAATGGAATATTACTCAGCTGTCAGAAAGAATGAATACTTACAATTACATTGATGTGGATGGAACTGGAGGGTATTATGCTGAGTGAAATAAGTCAATCAGAGAAAGGCAATTATATGGTTTCACCCATATGTGGAATATAAGAAGCAGCACAGAGGATCATAGGGAAAAGGAGGGAAAACTGAATGGGAAGTCGTCAGAGAGGGAGACAAACCACAAGAGACTCTTAACTATAGGAAACAAACCGAGGGTTGCTGGAGGGGAGGTGGGTAGGGGGATGGGGTAATTGGGTGATGGGCATTAAGGAGGGCACGTGATGTGATGAGCACTGGGTGTTATACGCAACTGATGAATCATTGAACTCTACATCTGAAACTAGTGATGTACTATATGTTGGCTAACTGAATTAAAAAAAAAAAAAAATAAAGGAGCTGGACTCCTGGTAACTAGGAGTAAATACAAACTGGACTTTAAAAAAGTGCTCAGAACAACTCACAAGTGTCATTAGGAAGAGAATAAATTTCTGCCTCCTGTTGCTCACTAGATCTTCCCTTCTAATGTGTGGAGAATAATATACTTGTGCCTCACTCATAATTCTTTGCAGCAACTAAAGATGCCTGGGAATTCTTCCCTAGGGTTTTGATAGGTTGTTAGGTCTAAGAGAAAATGTTAGGTCTAAAAGAAATACGGAACCAATTTCAAAGAATCAGATGATAAACTGCTGCCATAGCTGTGATCATGTTTGGATTAGAAGGCTAAAGGACTTTCCTGCACCCCAGCCAGAGATCCACCACCACCTTGCTTTTATCCCCACGTTCCCCTGACCTGTTTTCTTCCTTCCCCTTTTCTCTCAGGACATTTTCTCTCTCCTCCCAGTTGAAAAACTATCTTTTCTTCCCCCTTCCCTTCCTCTTCCCCTTCCCTTCCTCTTCCTCTTCCCCTCCCTCCCTCCCTCTCTCTCCCTGTCTTTCTTTCTTTCTTTCTTTCTTTCTTTCTTTCTTTCTTTCTTTCTTTCTTTCTTTCTTTTCTTTCTATTAGTTACTATAGCACTTTGTTTCTCCCAACACTTCCCAATACTCTCCCAATACTTCCCAATACTCTCCCAATACTTCCTTTGCCTTTTCCCTGACTGCAGTCAGTGTGCTGAAAACTTGATTAGAATCTGCCCCATAGGGCACACTCTGCAGGCTCTTAATTCAGCCGGGCAAGTTTACTATCTTTATCTATTTAGCTTGCTTTCCCAAATGACAACTTAAAACCACAACTCTCTTTAAACTTCAAATCTTCCAGTTTACATGCTTGTTCTTGGCAGATGACTTTGTCTTATATATATTTTTTTGATTTTATTTATTTATTTGACAGAGATAGAGACAGCCAGCGAGAGAGGGAACACAAGCAGGGGGAGTGGGAGAGGAAGAAGCAGGCTCATAGTGGAGGAGCCTGATGTGGGGCTCGATCCCATAACACCGGGATCACGCCCTGAGCCGAAGGCAGACGCTTAACCGCTGTGCCACCCAGGCGCCCCTGTCTTATATTTTTGATAAGAAAGTAGAAGGTCTCTGAGCGCCTGGGTGGCTCAATCAGTGAAGTGTCTGACTCTTGATTTCGGTTCAGGTCATGATCTCAGGGTCATGAGGTTGAGCCCCATGTCGAACTCCGTGCTCAGCAGGGAGTCTGCTTGAGGTTCTCTCTTCCCCTTTCCCTTTGCCTCTCCCCACACAGTCAAAAAAGAAAAAAGAAAATAGAAGATCTCAAAGAGGAATTGCCTGAACTTCAGACCTCTGAATCTATGAACTAAGTTACATCTGCACCTGTCTTTGCTTATTTTGCTTCTGTTTTTATGTGGCAAGTTCCTTCTACCTGAAGCCGACCCTTATACATGTGCTCTGGCTCCTTCCTTGTCAGCCTTCTTTAAATCTAGTATCCTTTCTGGCACCTGTATTTTTAATCTTTCTCTCTACTGGTTCATTTCCATGAATGATAAGCATTCCATGGTATCTTGCCTTCAAGATACCTTTCCTTTCACAGTTGGGCATTTCAAAACATTGTTTACATTTGTCTAAACTTGACACAATCTGTAATTGTGTATTTATTTCAGAAGATTTTTTTAGTGACAGTCTCTCACTGTTCTGTAAGCTTTGTGAGGAACCAGACCATGTCTGATTAATTCACCATTATATTCTCAGAGTCTAGCATGATCTTGGCTAAGGCAGGTAATCAAATATTTGCTGAATGGATGAATATTAATGAATAGAACATCAAGTAATGAGAGCTTGTTATATATTATGCATATAATAATGCATATCCATGAATGATTATAATTTGTATATGGCTCTGGATGCACAGGAAAGTTCTGAAATATACACCAAAATGTTAACAGTTCATGGCACCTTAGGATACACTCAGTATTTGTTAAGTGAGTGAATTGAAATTATCTCTATTTTTTTAAAAGATTTTATTTACTTATTTGACAGAGAGAGAGAGAGAGACAGCCAGCGAGAGAGGGAACACAAGCCGGGGAAGTGAGAGAGGAAGAAGCAGGCTCCCAGCGGAGGAGCCTGATGTGGGGCTCGATCCCAGAACGCCGGGATCACGCCCTGAGCCAAAGGCAGACGCTTAACGACTGAGCCACCCAGGTGCCCCTTGAAATTATCTCTTGACGGCATCATAGAGCCAGTGTTTTTCATCTTGTTTATGTTTTTCGGTATTTGGATTTTTTACAGTAATTTTGCATTTTTTTTCTTTTTAATATAAGAAATTCATGAAGGCATTTTTTTAAAAAATTCAAATAATACAGATATATCCTTACCACATAATGTTTATGTCTATCCCTGCAAGTCTCTTCTATGCTTTAGATGTATATACATTTGTATATACAGTTTATATATACTTTTAAAAAAATATTGTAGACTTCTAGGAGGTTGTAAAAAGAGAGATCGTGTGCACCCTTCACCGAGTCTTTTTCTAATGATTATGTCTTTCATAGCCTTAGTACAGTGTCAAAACTTTGACATGGTACAATGTGTTTGCATATAATTCTATGCCACATGTTATCACATATGGATTCATATAACCACTACAGTCAAGATACAGAACTCTTCCATCACTACAAAGGTGCCCTTTGCTACCCATTTATACCCACCTCCACTCCCATTCCTCTTACCATTCCTAACCCTTAGTCATTAATGTTTTCCATCTTTATGCTTTGTCATTTCCAGAGTATTATATAAATGGAATCCTACATATATGCCTTCTGAGACTTTTTTTTTTCACTCAGCATAAGACACTTGCTATCTATTCAAACTATTGTTTGTAGCAACAGTCCATACCCTTTTATGGCTGAGTAGCATTTCCTGGTATGGATTTACCACAATTTGTCTAATTATTCGCCTGTTCGGAATTCTTTTCTTCAGTTTTTGGCTTTTACAAACAACATAGACCATTTGCATGTAATATAATTATTGATATGTTAAGGCTTCAGTCTGCCAATATTGTTTTCTCTTTGTTCCTTCTGTTTTTGGTTTTTCTGTTTTCTTTTTCATGTCTTTCTGTTGGTTATTTGAACATGATTTTACAATTCCACTTTGTAGTGTTTTTAAGTATTATCTCTTCGTATGAATTTTTCAGTGGTTGCTCTAGGTATTCCATTATATATACCTAACTTATCACAGTCTACTGGTGATGGCATTTTACTAGTTTGAGTGAAGTATAAAACCCAACTCTGGGGTGCCTGGGTGGCTCAGTTCATTAAGCGTCTGCCTTTGGCTCAGGTCATGATCCCAGGGTCCTGGGATGAGCCCTGCATCAGGCTCCCTGTTCAGCGGGGAGCCTGCTTTTCCCTCTCCCTCTGTCTCTCCTGCTGCTATGCTGTCTTGCTTATTATTTTCTTTCTCAAATAAATATATAAAATCCTAAAAAAAAAAACCCAAAAACTTAGCTTCATTTGTTTCTTTGCTCTCCACAGTTTATAATTGTCTTAAACATTTCTTCTACATACATTGAAAACCATATCAAACAATATTATAATGTTGGCTTCAATCATCAATTATAATTTAGAAAATTAGAGAAGGAAAGTCTATCGTTTTTACCTGTATTTTCACTCCTTCCATTGTTCTTTCTTCCTAATGACCCAAGTTCCTTCTGTCATTCCCTTGTTGTTCAGAGAACTTCTTTTAGCCATTCTATTAGGATAAGTCTGCTGGTGACAAATGCTTTGAGACTTCCTTCATTTGAGAATGTCTTGGCTTCCCCTTTATTACTGAAGGGTAATTTCACTGGATACAGAATCTGGATTGGTAGTTCTTTTGGCACTTGAAAAATGTACTACTTCCTTTCGGCCTCCATAGTTTCAGAAGAGAAATCTCATCTGAATTGTTCTTTCCTACTCTTTGTAAGCTGTTGTTTGTTTCTTGCTGCTTCAGGATTTTGTTGTTGTTGTTGTCTTTGGTCTTCAGACGTTTGACTATGATGTGTGCTGGTGGAGATGTATTTAGGCTTATTGTCTGAGGTTCCCTTAGCTCCTTAATCTGTTGGTTTATGTCTTCTGCCAAATTTGGAAAGTTTTTCAGAAATTATTTCTTTAAATACTTTTTCAGGTCCACCCTCTTTCTCCTCTCCTTCTAGGACTCTACTGGAACAAATGTCAGATCTTTTAGTGTAGCCCACAGGTCCCCAGAACTGTTAATTTTTTTAAATCTATTTTCTTTATTGTTCCGATTGGATCATTTCTGTTATCTGTGTTCTGGTCACTGATTCTTCTATAATCCTCCATTCTTCTTTTGAGCCCATCCACTAATTTTTTTTAAATTTTATTTTAGGATATTGTAATTTTTCAGTTCTAAAATTTCCATTTGTTAATCTTTGTATCTTCCATTTCTTTGCTGAAACTTTTCTGTTTGTTTCAAACATGTTCATAATTGTTTATTGAAACATTTTTATGCTCGCTGTTTTATTTATTTTTATTTTTATTTTTTTAAAGATTTTATTTATTTATTTGACAGAGAGAGAGACAGCTAGCGAGAGAGGGAACACAGGCAGGGGCAGTGGAAGAGGAAGAAGCAGGCTCCCAGCGGAGGAGCCTGATGTGGGGCTCGATCCCAGGACTCCAGGATCACACCCTGAGCCGAAGGCAGACGCTTAAGGACTGAGCCACCCAGGCGCCCCAGTGCTGGCTGTTTTAAAATCCTTTTCAGATAATTCCAACATCTGTCTTATCTCAGTGTTGACATCTGTTGATGTCTTTCTCATTCAAATTGAGATATTCCTGGTTGTTAGTATGACAAGTACCTTTCTTTTGTAGCCTGAACATTTTGGGTATAATATTATGATACTCTGGATCTTATTTAAATCTTCTGTTAATCTTCTGTTTAAATAGGCCTTCTCTGATACTGCAGAGTGGGGTTAGAGAGATTCCACCTTATAACTTCCTGGTTGGGGTATAAGCTCATATCCCCATTAGGCTTCTTTGTTACCCCATGTGGTCAGGAAAGGGCACCTAATCACTGTTGCGTAGGAGTGGGAGTTCCACCAGGCTTCCACTGATACCCCCCCAGTTGGGAGGTAGAAGGATGCGTCATCACTACTCCCTACATGGCCTCCACTGACATTATGGGTGGTGTGGGGGAGGACCTCATTACCACTGGTAGATGGTAAAAGTTCTGGCTTCCCACTCAGCTTTCTCTGACACCATCCTGGCAGAGGGGTTGGGGTAACTCATTATATTCTGGCATGGGTGAAAGTCTAGGTTTCCCATTGGGCTATTCCTGACAGAGGTGAGGGTGGGACCACCACTTTTTCTGTGATACTTGGTTAGAGTATGGCACTATGTTGGGGGTCTCCACGAACACTTTCATGTTCAGTGATTCACTAAGAGTACTCACTGAACTCAATGTACAGTTGTATTCACTGACAATATTTTCAGCAAAAGGTTACAAAGCAAAGTCAACAAAGAGAAAAGTTCTGTAGAGTGATGTCTAGTGAAAACCAGGCCCAAGATTCTAAGAGTTCTCTCCCAACAGAACTGCCCGGGATGTACTTAATTTTTTCATCAGTGAATTGTGACAACAGGTATTAAGTATTGTATTCCAGGGAAGTTTATTAGAGACTCAGTGCCCAAGGTTTTTTGCGCTGGTCATATAGGTACCCACTGCCTAGCACCAATTCCAGACCCCCAGAAGGAAAGCAGGTGTACAGCGTAAACCATTATCACTTGCATGAACAGTCTAGGCACATCCATATCATTTAGGGAAAGTTTAATATTAATGTAGGGAACTGTTTTATCAGTGAAGCTTCTAGGTGGTAGCCAAAGGTCAATCTTCAAGCAAGACTTTCTATGGCTCAGGCCTCCCACGTTAACTTTTTTCTGCATGAGTGGTTATAAACTGAATTTTTTTTTTTCCTTGCTAAGCTGTGTCTTTCCTGGTCCTTTGTCTAGAGAGAGCAGGCTTTTGGGGGCAGTTTTTGTCCGAGTCTGCTGGCATTTCTAGGTTGCCTGCATCTCCAGCACCCAGTCTGAGGAATATGAAGCAAAAGGAAAACCCAGGGAGCTCACTGCCATGTCTTTTGAGGTAACTAGCCAATCTGCCTTTTTCTGTAACTTCCAGAGTCTTTATGTATTTGTTTCGTAATACCATCCAGGGTTTTTAAGTTGTACTTAGCAGAAGGAATGGGGAGATGTTTAATGACTCTGTCTTGTCCCAACCTGGAAGTCTTTGTATTACTAGGAAAAAAAGAGAGTTAAAAATTTTTCATGGTTTTCATTGAAAACAAAACATGTATATGACATTGATTTAATTTTTGTATTGAATTAAGAACACTTAACTTGATAGCTCTTCTCTTAAAAACATTTTTAAGTGTACCATATAGTATTGTTAACTAAAGGCACAAAGTTGTACAGTAGATCCCTAGAACTTAATTTTAAGCCTGAAATTGTAGGCTTAATTTAATATAGAGTCCAAAAATTACCAGCTGTAGGGGAAAAAAATCATGATTTGGTTCTACTTATTCTTTTTTTTTTTTTTTAAGATTTTGTTTATTTATTTAACACAGATAGAGAGAGCCAGCGAGAGAGGGAACACAAGCAGGAGGAGTGGGAGAGGAAGAAGCAGGCTCATAGCGGAGGAGCCTGATGTGGGGCTCGATCCCACAATGCTGGGATCACGCCCTGAGCCGAAGGCAGACGCTTAACCATTGTGCCACCCAGGCGCCCCTGGTTCTACTTATTCTAACAGTTAAGTTTATTTCTCCCAATTATGAAAATAATATGTATTCATTATAGAAAGTTGACTTTATTTCTCTTTATTTAGTAAATGGAAATGAGACTTTTAAAGTCAATAAAGGTTACAGGGTGGCAGAAGATCCAGATTTGGGGGTGCCTGGGTGGCTCAGTCGTTGAGCATCTGCCTTCAGCTCAGGGCGTGATCCCAGAGTCCTGGGATCGAGCCCCATATCAGGCTCCTCTGCTGGGAGCCTGCTTCTTCCTCTCCCACTCCCCCTGCTTGTGTTCCCTCTCTCGCTGTCTCTCTCTCTCCGTCAAATAAATAAATAAAATCTTAAAAAAAAAAAAAAAAAAGAAGATCCAGATTCATTTAACTTTGCCATCATCTTATAGGGAAAACATCAAGAGGAGAAATTTCCCTGTAGTTGAAGTATAGAACTTAAACAGGCCTCTATAGCTGGCCCTGCAGGCAGTCTCCCATACCCAATGTTAATGGCAAAGCTTCTTGTTTATATCCAAAGTTCGTGCATAGGAGATAATATCTTTTCAGTCGTGGGTGAAATAATTACAAACATCCCTATCCACCAATTCTAGACTAATGAGCTATTTCTGAAATGAAAATTTTAGTATAATATATTGCTAACTAATCAACATTCAATTTGAAAACTTAAACAAGAACATCAAATTGTTATTATGTTGCAGCATTTCACATTATGAGGGCAGTTCCATTTATTTGTCTTTTATATCCATGGTGACTCCTAAGTGGATAAATTAATATCTCCCCTTCTTCAAGAAATATTAATGAAATGTCTAGACTGTTACAATCTAAACATTTACAGCGTGACAAAGCAAGCTTTCATCACCAATAAGCTATCTGTAATGAATAGGCTACCATTACTTTATTCATTATACTTCTAATTGTCAGGAAACATTTCTTTAACAATGTGTTTATGTCCAAAGAGCATTAGACAGGGTTCTAAAAGCAGCCTTGCCTAAAATTATCCTCCTGTCCTTGAGGTAATCAGTTTCCCCTGACCTCATTCCCTGTTTATAAAAATGAGCTTATTGAATAACCAAAAAAATTTTTTTTAATTCTGTATTTCAGAATCTCTAGGGTTTAATTTAATAGTTCCCAAACAACAGGGTATAGACCCGTACTAGATTGTGACATAGTTTACATCAGTCTTCTGCTTACAAAATGAGAAATAAAAAGATCATGTAGTGCATTGGTCATAAAACCAAAAAACCATATTCTTTCTTTTTATTGAGAACTATTATTACCTCTCTTGTCTGCATATATCTTTCCTGGAATTTCCAGAGCTTCATTATTCACAGTGAAATAAATTTCACAGAGAATCTACATTTACTATTTAGAATTTCACTGATAATGTAAAAGTGGTACATTTTTTGATGCTGTATAAATATTACTTCAAGTGATATGTTTTGAAATATTTTTTTCTGATTTTAAATAATAGAAACTTAATCAGCTAGCTTGAGCCAAAAAGATGGGGCTGGGGAGGGAAGGGAGGTGTCAGGAGGGCACAGTACCTGGCATAGGGAATTAGTTGAATGTTGTTGAACCAGGAGCCAAGGCAAGTTTAAGGTCCATAACAATAAATCTACAGAACTTATTTGTCTCTAGAGTACCGCTACTAATATGACTCTGATTCCCAGTCTCTCTGTCACTCAGCTCCAAATCCCCAAATCCTGAGATAAGATCTTAGTGTCCTAATTTATGTCACGTTATCTCTGGACTGATCAACTCTGCAAAGTATATCAGGCTCTGCCTGAGCCTGCCCCTGTCTACCAGAGAGGGTTCTTAGGGAAGAGGCCTCTCTGTAGGCCAAAGAGCCACTCCCCAGGTGTCCTCTACACTGACAGTTAATGGTGTCAGTTCTCTTCCTGACCACTCTCAGTATTACTTTTTTTCTCTTCTCTCTTTTTTTTTTTTTTTTTAGATTGTATTTATTCATTTGACAGAGAGACAGCCAGCCACCGAGAGAGGGAACACAGGCAGGGGAGTGGGAGAGGAAGAAGCAGGCTCCCAGCGGAGTAGCATGACGTGGGGCTCGATCCCAGGACTCTGGGATCACTCCGGGAGCCGAAGGCAGACGCTTAACGACTGTACCACCCAGGCGCCCCTACTCTTTTTCTCTTCTTAACATTCTAGCTAATTCAGTATTCATTTATCCACTCTCTCATTTAATGATAGTCACATTTTATCAATAAGCAAATCATTCATTTTCGTTCTCTCCACCCATATCGCAGCTCTTTGGATTTACATTAGTTTTAAATTTTGCCACCTGCAAATGTATTTTATGCTATCACTGTTACTAGCATTTATAAGAAGTATTAAACCATTCCAAATTAGTTCATGGTTCTCAAATATTGAAATGTTTCATATTTTAAATTAATGTGAGTCTCTCCATTAACTTTTTCTTGGAATTGCACCCTCTGAATTTGATTACATTTTAATAACTGCAATTTTTGTAAATGTTTTTTATTATATTATGTTAGTCACCATACAGTACATCCCTGGTTTCTGATGTAAATTTCGATGATTCATTAGTTGCGTATAACACCCAGTGCACCATGCAATACGTGCCCTCCTTACTACCCATCACCGGTCTATCCCATTCCCCCACCCCCCTCCTCTCTGAAGCCCTCAGTTTGTTTCTCAGAGTCCATGGTCTCTCATGCTTCATTCCCCCTTCTGATTACCCCCCCTTTCTTTATCCCTTTTTTCCCCTACCGATCTTCCTAGTTCTTATGTTCCATAGATGAGAGAAATCATATGATAATTGTCTTTCTCTTCTTGACTTATTTCACTTAGCATTATCTCCTCCAGTGCCGTCCGTGTTGCACCAAATGTTGAGAACTCGTTCTTTCTGATAGCTGAGTAATATTCCATTGTATATATGGACCACAACTTCTTTTTTTTTTTTTTTAAGATTTTATTTATTTATTTGACAGAGATAGAGACAGCCAGCAAGAGAGGGAACACAAGTAGGGGGAGTGGCAGAGGAAGAAGCAGGTTCATAGTGGAGGAGCCTGATGTGGGGCTCGATCCCATAACGCCGGGATCACTCCCTGAGCCGAAGGCAGACGCTTAACCGCTGTGCCACACAGGCGCCCCTGGACCACAACTTCTTAATCCAGTCATCTGTTGAAGGGCATCTTGGTTCCTTCCACGATTTAGCTATTGTGGACAATGCTGCTATGAACATTGGGGTGCATATGGCCCTTCTCTTCACTACGTCTGTATCTTTGGGGTAAATACCCAGTAGTGCAATGGCTGGGTCATAGGGTAGCTCAATTTTTAACTTTTTAAGGGACCTCCACACTGTTTTCCAGAGTGGCTGTACCAACCTGCATTCCCACCAACAATGTAGGAGGGATCCCCTTTCTCCACATCCTCTTCAGCAATTGTTGTTTCTTGCCTTGTCAATTTTTACCATTCTAACTGGCGTAAGGTGGTATCTTAGTGTGGTTTTGATTTGAATTTCCCTGATGGCTAATGATTTTGAACACTTTTTCATGTGTCTGTTAGCCATTTGTATGTCATCATTGGAAAAGTGTCTGTTCATATCTTCTGCCCATTTTATGATTTGTTTCTTTCTCGCGTATTGAGTTTGAGAAGTTCTTTGTAGATCTTGGATACCAGTCTTTTATCTGTAGCATCATTTGCAAATATATTCTCGCATTCCGTGGGCTGCCTCTTAGTTTTTTTGACTGTTTCCTTGGCTGTGCAGAAGCTTTTTATCTTGATGAAGTCCCACAAGTTCATTTTATCTTTTGTTTCTCTTGCCTTTGGAGATGTGTCATGAAAAAGGTTGCTTTGGCCGATGTCGTAGAGGTCGCTGCCTATGTTCTCCTCTAGGATTTTGATGGATTCCTGTCTCACATCGAGGCCTTTCATCCATTTGGAGTTTATCTTTGTGTATGGTGTAAGAGAGTGGTCAAGTTTCATTCTTTTGCATGTAGCTGTCCAATTTTCCCAGCACCATTTATTGAAGAGATTGTCTTTTTTCCACTGGATGTTTTTTCCTGCTTTATCAAAGATTAGTTGCCATTTTGACATGAGTCACGATTACTATTCTCTTTTACGTATAGTGAATCTGACCTGTTGTTTTTTTCTCTTCATTACTTTACCATAATAATATTTCTAATAATGATAGATCTAATGATGATATTCCTGCAAGCACCGTAGATGTGTTATTTAATTTAATTCTCACAACAACATTATGGATGTCTGATTAAAACTTTTTTGTTCTGAAACAGAAAAACGGCAAACTATGTTCTGCATTTGGCTCGTGGTTTGAGAAAATCATTGGCAGCAGTCTGTTTAAAACTAGAATCTGTTGTGAAGGGGGAATGAACCATGAGAGACTATGGACTCTGGGAAACAAACTGAGGGCTTTAGAGGGGAGGGGGTGGGGGATTGGGATAGGCCAGTAATGGATATTAAGGGGGGCACATATTGCATGGTGCACTGGGTGTTATATGCAAGTAATGAATCATGGAACTTTACATCAAAAACTTGGGATGTACTGTATGGTGACTAACATAACATAATAAAAAATTATTAAACAAAACAAAACTAGAATCTGTTGCTTGGTGCTCTACCTCTGACCTCAGTTTAACTCAGTTTCTCCTGGGGAATGCAACCTTAGGACTCCAGTTAACATCCACAGACATCTCATTGGCATTGCTTTTTACATGTATTGACTTTTTTTTTTTTTTTTTACAATCAACAGTTAGCACATCTGATGTATGATACCATCCCCTCCAGATTTCTTCTGTAACAATTGATATGAACATGATACTTTTATGATCATGTTATTGGGAAGTTTAAGTTAAACAATTGAAATACTATCTTCAGACTATCTACAGAGAAAATGACATTCACTTTTAAATAAATTTATAAACACTATCTTAAAAATTACAGTTCTTTTGAGCTTCCATTTGAGCAATTGTGTAATCACATAATGACAGCACAAAGACTAAAGAGAAAATTGAAAAATACTTTAGGAGACAAAATTATTGTGTTTTTCTGAATCAGTAGAAGAGACTTGTTTAATAGGAACATCAACAATACTATACTTTATGTAGAAATTGAATAAAATTCAAGCAATTTACTAATGAAACTCCCATTTATGTAATATATATTTGTGAAACACTGTCCTGAGAATTGTGATTCTATCATGTTTCCCTTTGAGCACTTGTATATCACTTTACTAATAGTAATGAAAGTAAAAGAGAAAATTCTCAAAATTATTTTGTGAGGCAAAATTCTTGCTGTGTTCCTGGATTATTTTAGTGGGCTTGTTAGCAACAACAACAAAAATACTGTAATAACCGTACCTACAAATAGAATAAAATGGAAGCAATTTCCTTTTAAGATTCATGTTTAAATAATCTACAGTGATAAAGCAATACCTTAAGAATGATAATTCTCTCCATCTTCCACTTGAGGGATGGAATGATCACTTAATAACAGTGCAACTAAAAGAAAATATCAAAATTACTTTAGGAGAAAGCAAAAATGGATTTTTCCTGTGATTTTGATCTTGGGAAGTAGGCTCATTAGAAGGCTCGGTCAAGTATGAATGTGCCTCTTCTGTTTTCATGTTATCTGGACAAAAACCCAAAATCCAGCATTTGTTTACAGATGTTTCTTGTTGCCAGTGGAGAATGTGCTAGGCTATGACTATCCCTCTGTGGAAAAGATTCTTGGGGAGGCCCAAACTGGCTTTCCAGAAAAAAGAACATGACAGGAGGTCTCTTGTCAGGAACTGTTTCCTGGGACCCACCTGTGATATCTGACCTCTGATAGGCAGATGACTTAGAAGAACAGAACCTGGGTTGGTTGCCTTCCATTCAGGTGAGAAGATTGAATCTGGCATAATTAAATGGCCAAGATCATATGTGGTATCATTCTATTGGCCTGTATTTCTGAAAATGTATGTGTCTTAGCGTTGTCCAAGGAAGGTCTCGAGAATCTGTCAGCATGAGGAGCACCAGGACAAGCTCTGTCTTGCTGTTGTGGAGGAAATGCTCTGTCAGGATGGAGTTGGCCTGACTGATGTGCTCCACATAGGCACAAGATTCTGGATCTTTGAGTCATCCCAATGTAAGGGGCCTCCTTCCTCATACCAGGGAATTCCAGCACCTTTTTGAACTTCTGCCAAATGCCTCTTTTGGAACCTCAGGGACAGAAAGATACTTTTTGCGAAGTTGAGATTTAGATTCTTCCTAAATCATTATTTCTCTGAAGTATGGATTTTATTTTCTTATCAAAGCTTTTTTTCAGCCAACAGATATCTCACCAAATTATCATGAGCCTTTTTTCCTCATGATAATTGATAATCAAAGACCCAAAGGTTCTTTCTGATTTTCTGAAAGGATTGGGCTTGTATTCTGTAGGTGTTCACCTCTTCACATGCATAAAGGATCTTTTCATGTGCTTTGGACAGATTCTTTTCTTCCTTTCCAAAGTAAATCACTTTAGGTGGAGTGCTCCATACTCATTTTACTTTATTGATGCAGTTTAGAAATGAGTAAGTTTCTGCTGAAGCTCTGGAATCTCACTTTAAAACTGGATTTTCCTTTTTTTAAAGATTTTATTTATTTGTTAGAGAGAGAGAGAGAGAGAGAGGCAGGCAGAGGGAGAAGCAGGCTCCCCACTGAGCAGGCAGTCTGACACGGGTCTCTATCGCAGGACCCTGGGATCATGACCAGAGCTGAAGGCAGGTGCTTAGCGAATTGAGCCACCCAGGCATCCCCACAACTGGATTTTTCTGACTGCAGTGAAGCTTGTGAGTTTTTGTGACTATTTAATATGATCTCTAAGTACATTTATTATTTTTACTTCTTCAGATAATTTAATGTATATTTGGTTGCTTTTTTTTCTTTAACAGTCTTTACAAGCACATCTACTTTAGCCACATAAATCCAGTTTCTTCAAAACTCCATTTGGCTAACATAAGTAAATCCTCATGACCTTGGATTAGGCAATGTTTTCTTAAATATGATACCAAAAGCACAAGCAACAAAAGAAAATATTGATAATTTGCGGGGCGCCTGGGTGGCACAGCGGTTAGGCGTCTGCCTTCGGCTCAGGGTGTGATCCCAGCGTTATGGGATCGAGCCCCACATCAGGCTCCTCCGCTATGAGCCTGCTTCTTCCTCTCCCACTCCCCCTGCTTGTGTTCCCTCTCTCTCTGGCTGTCTCTATCTCTGTCGAATAAATAAATAAAATCTTAAAAAAAAAAAAGAAAAAAAAAGAAAATATTGATAATTTTCATTTCACCAAAAGTAAAAACCTTAATCAAGGACACTAGATTTTTACTAGAAAGTAAAAAGACAATCCACAAAATAGGAGAAAATATTTGCAAATCCTTTATCTCATAACAGTCTAGTATCCAGAATATACAAGGAGCTCTTACAACTCAACAACATAAAGACAAATAACTCAATTACAGATGTGCAAAGGAGCTAAATATTTCTCCAAAGAAGATATATAGATGGCCAATAAACTTACAAAACTTACAAAAAGATGCTCAACATTATTAGTTGTTAGGGAAATGCAAATCAAAACCACAATGAAACTTCACGCTCATTATGATGGCTATTAAAAAAAAAAGGATAAATGTTGGCAAGGATGTGGAGGAAATGGACCCTTGTAAACTATTGGTTAGAATGAAAAATGGTGCAGCTAGGGAAACAATTTGGCACTTCCTGAAAATGCTAAACATAGAGTTACCATATGATCTAGCAATTACACTCTTAGACGTATACCCAAGAGAATTAAAAACATATTTTGAAACAAAAATTTGTATGTGAATGTTCATAGCATTATTCATTATAGCCAAAAAGTGGAAACAACCTAAACAACCTACTGGTGGGGATCTGTGAGAAGCATTGTTCTAATTGACTTTTATTCTTCAGCTATCAGCTCAAATGCCCATTCCTCATGTAGGCTTTTGTGAACTCACAGACTAGATGAGGCCCCGGATTATGAAATCTAGAGAAACACAATCCTTTCCTTCAGAAACCTATCATAATTCATAGTCACATGCCCCATCTCCACCCAGAGATAGCTGTCATCCTGAATTTGGTGTTAAGCATGCCCTTCTTTGCTTTAGAGCACACTTTATACACACACACACACACACACACACACACCTCTAAACTATTATTTGGTTTTGTCTATTCAACTACATCAATTAAATCATATATGGCATTCTGTGATTACTTTTACTCTTCTGGGGTTCAGCCATTTTATGTGTGTGCTTGTATTAATTCTCACAGCTGTGTAAGAAATCCACGACATAGATAGATCACAGTTTTATTATTCATTTTATTGTCAATAGAAATTTGAATCTTGCCATAGTTTTTGCCTATTGGGAACTATTATGGGCTATTATACATTGGAGTTTCTTATAGGTGTCTTCTGCTTTAAATGTGAACAGATATTTTGATTTTTTACTTAGGAATTGAATTGCTTGGCCTATGATCTGTGCTCGTTTGACTCTACTGGGTGATGCCAAATTGCTTTCCATAGTTGTACTGAACTATATCTCCATGAAGAGAATATGAGTTTACCCTGTTCTACATTCTTGTCAAAACCATGGTAGTGTCTGATTTGTGCCAGTCTAGTGAGTTGAATGGTTTCTCATTACGGTTTTAATTTGCACTTCCTTGATTACCGATGGGATTAAGCTTTTTTTTCCCCCCATTTCTGGGCATTTGGATTTCTGCTTCTGTGAAGAATCTTTTTGCCTGTTTTCTTTTTTGTTGTTTGTCTTTTTCTTACTGGTTAATAGGAGTTGTAGATTATGCATACTAATACGTTGTGCATTATATGTGTTGTGAACTATCTTCTTCCAATTATGCTTTTCCTTTTCATTCTCTTTATCATGTCTTGTTGAACAGAAGTTCTTAATTCTGAGTATGTTTAATGTTTTACCTTTTCCATTATGGGTTGCTCTCTTTGTATCTTGTATAAGAAATTTTTCCTTAGCACGGGTCATAAAGTTATTCTCTATTTTCTTTTAAAGCTTTCAAGTTTGCCTTTTATATTTGATCCATGGAAATTAAATTTTGGCTGTGGTATTAGGTAGGAATCCATTTTCACATGGGCTTGTTTCTCTCTTGTATAAAACAAGTCTGAAGGTAGGCAATGCTACTCCAAGGTATATGCCCTGGAAAGAGACTACTAGATGGATGCACCAGGAGACAGGAACAAGTTCATTATAACATTATTCATAAGAGGGGAAAAAAAGGCCTGGAAACAACAGAAGGAATTTAACTAGTTATAGAGCATTGGCAGAGCTGAATATGAGAAGGTGGGGCATCTCAGAAATCAGCAACTACAGGGAGCTGCAGCCATCCCTAGGGAAGAAGACAAAAGGAAGAAAGAGTGTCATTAGAATCTAGGAACCAGGGTATATAGAAGGATCTGGAAGTTAGAGGAAGAGCCTCCAGCATCACTGGAGCCTGACTATGCAGCCAGAGTTACCCAAAAAAGCTGGAGCCATGGTAGGGTTTGAAGCAAGAGCTGGACCATGGAGAAGACACAGTCACTGCAAGAGATGCTGCCCAAAGCAGACGGAGAAGGAGAAATACTCTGCTTTCTCCCCCTCGTCCTGCCCTCTAGTCAACCATCTGTGCCTCTGTTGGCCAAACCTAACCAGAAGCCAGTGGGCAAGGTAGCCTGAGATATGTGGGCTACCAAGGTCAGCACCCTGTGATACAGAGGTAAACAGAAAAGGGTAGGGAATGGTTCTGAGGCCAATGACAGGCACAAGACACCCCTTACACGTGGCCCTAATGTATCTTCCTTCTTATTTATTTATTTATTTATTAATGATTTTTTATTATATTATGTTAGTCACCATACAGTACATCCCTGGTTTCTGATGTAAAGTTCGATGATTCATGAGTTGCGTATAACACCCAGTGCACCATGCAATATGTGCCCTCCTTACTACCCATCACCGGCCTATCCCATTCCCCCCCCCCCTCCCCTAATGTATCTTCCTTCTTATTTCCACCACTCCCTTTTACTGTTGTCTCAGTCATGTCAGGTTATTTCTAGGCTATGCTGTGCACATTCCCATTCTTTAGCCCTTTGTTCAAACCATCCCCTCAGCTTGTTTCCCTTGAAGTCTTACTCATCCTTCAAATATTAGTTTATGTCCTCATCCTTGAAACCTTTCTTTCCAGTCATATTTGTAAGTTTCTCACCCTCTAAACATCCTTTAAGTATTGGGGTTCCTAGGATTCTGTCTTTGGTCCTCTTTTTATCTCATGTTACTGGGTGACCTTAGTGGGTGATTTCATCCATCCCCGTGACTTTCAACTTCCACTGAAGTAGTGATGATTCACAAATTGTGTCTTTCCTAAACGCCAGACCCGCATATATAGCTAGTGATTAGACATCTCCACTCGCCTTTTTTATAATGCCTCAGACTCAGTATGTCTAAAGCTTAACTACCAAATTCCCTCTCATGGTATACTTCTACTATATACTTCTACTCAGTTGCCCATGGCCAATATTTAGAAATCACCCAATGCTACTCCTTTCCTCTGATTCCTTCCCCAATTATAATCAACATACCAAGTCCCATCAGTGCTACCCCACTTACATTTCTCAAAGTTGTGCTCTAAAAGTTTGGCAACATATATTATAAGTCTTAAAGATATATTATGGGTTGAATTGTGTCTTCCCCAAATTCATATGTTGGAGTCCTAACATTTAACGCTTAAGAATATCATTTTATTTAGAGATAGGGTTATTGTAAGTGAGGTCATACTGGAGTAGGGTGACCCCCTAATACAATATGGCTGGTGTCCTCATAAAATGGGAAATTTTGGATACGGGCAGGCAAATAGGGAGAATGTCATGGGAAGATAAAGACAGAGTTCGGGGTAATGCAGCAGAAGCCAAGGGTGGCCAAAGATTGCCAGCAAACCACCAGAAGTCAGGAGAGAGTCATGGAACAGATTCTCACGCACAGCCTGCAGAAGGCGGCAACCTTCTGATGGCTTGATCTTCAATTTCTGGCCTCCAGGACTGTGAGACAATAACATTCTATTGTTTAAGCCTCTTGGCTTGTGACATTCTGTTCCAGCAGCCTAGAAAACGATTATAAATATGTGTACTCTTTGACCAGAATTATCACACCTAGTAATTAATTCTTTGAAAATAATTGCACGAATGAACAAAGGACAGCAATAGTGTTCACAATTGTATAATGGGAAATAACCTGAGTGTCTTAACAGTGGGACACCAAGTCCATCAATTATGGTATATTCAAACAGTGGGATGTCATATAGCTTTTAACAGTAATGTACATATAATGCTTGAGAGAAAAAGATATTCACAATATAATTACATTAAAGGGGGCTGCAAGAGCTATGACAAGGCTATTTTTTTTTCAGCTTAAATGTATGTGTGTTATAAATGCATAGGAGAAAATCTGAAAGTATAGTAGACATATTTAAAATAGAATTTTAGGTAATTCACATTTTCATCTTTTAGTTTATCCACCTTCTCTTAAGTGATGTGGTTTAAAAATTAACCAGTGTTTCTAGTTTTCTTTCCCTAGTAGTCTCTTATAAAGAGGATACTCTCTTTGCTTGGTTAGATTCACAATCCCTCCCTATCTTGGGAAGGAGGAAGGAAGAAAGAGGAGGAGGGAGAAGAGGAGGGGAAGAAAGAAAGGGAAGTTAAATTAATTAAAGAACTGGAATACAAAGATTAGGGAATTTAGAAAGTAAAGTATCAGTGTAAACCATAGGGGGGAAAAGTTTTGGGGAGGTAGAGCTGTGAATGAGAGAATCCAAAGCAATACGGGTTGTGGGAGAAGTGTGGAAAAAAGAAAAAGAACATAGGAAAAATGTACCTGGGGGTTAGAAATGAGATCCTCTGGGGGTGCCTGGCTGGCTCAGTTGGTATAGCACATGACTCTTGATTTTGGGGTCATGAGCTCAAGACGGTGGGCCTAGACCTTACTTAAAAATAAAAACTCTGGAAGAATAATAACAATAAAACACACACAAAAAAGAAATGGGATCCTCTGTAAAGATTTTTGAGCAATGCAAATTAAAGCTCAGAAATTCATTTTGTTTTTTAATCATTCTTAGACTGTACTTTTTTTTTTTTTTAAAGATTTTATTTATTTATTTGACAGAGAGACAGCCAGTGAGAGAGGGAACACAAGCAGGGGGAGTGGGAGAGGAAGAAGCAGGCTCCCAGGGGAGCAGGGAGCCTGATACGGGGCTCCATCCCAGGAACCTGGGATCATGCCCTGAGCCGAAAGCAGACGCTTAACGACTGAGCCACCCAGGTGCCCCAAGACTGTACTTTTTTGAATGCAATGTCCATATAGAGAAAAGACCCAGTGAGTCTAGGATTTATAGTTTATTGTTTTCTGTGATAAACATATAGACTCCAGTTCACAAACTGAAGTATGCAAGAAATATGACTTTATTTTTCTATCTTTGAACTTAATTTTTATTCTTTTGTAATTATTCTACCGGTGGCAGATGCTGCAAGTTTCCTGAGGTAACATTTAAGTGGAGGTAGGGGGTAAGCACAGGCTTAGTTAATGTGAGTCATATGGGAGGCCCATGTGGGCCTCAGTTCTTAGGACAGTGGCATCTTCTGAGATGTGCATCATCCCATCTGGTCTTTGGTCGTCTGTCTACCCACATTCCTGTCTTTTCTGGTCTGGTGAGTTTCTTTGCTAGGGCCATGCTGTTTTTGAGGCAAGAAGGACACTCACTGTGTCTACTTTACTCCCTACCACACTGGGCTGTGGGTAAACTCTGGGGTCTTGTCACCTTCAGAGCTTAATATGGGATTGGGGTAGAGGCCCATAAATCCACTTAAAATACCAGATGAGAATCTGTCACTCTCGATTCTTTCTAGGATTTCTGCCATTGCATCTTCAACTCCCTAGCTACCTCCCAACACATACTGTGAGTTCTTCCGGTTTCTTTTCCAAGGATACTTAACGAATATTTATCTCTTTTGCATTATCTCCAATTTTCTCTGCCCCGTCTTGGCCCTGGGAAGTCTTGCCCCAATTTTGCGGTAAGCTTCTGAGTATCCCTTCACTGTCTCTTTCTTAGACTTTCATTCTGTCTTCTGTCCATGCAATATTCAGCTTCCTACCATTCCATCATTGGCCTACCATCTGTTTTTCCAGGTTCCTCTTCCACTCCCCGAGATTTAACTACCACTTCCGTGCTGACTCCTGAATGTACAGTTCCAGCCCAGAATCAATTTCCAGTTGCTATATATCTCTTTTTGATCTCCCACAAGCCAATAAAAACTCAACTTATCCCAAACTCTATGTATCTTCTAGAAACCTGTTCTTTCTCTCTTTCTCCTGCACATTTTTCTCTCTCTCTCCCCCTCTCTCACTTGGTAGATATGATTTTTTTAAAGATTTTTATTACTTATTTGAGAGATAGAGCACGAGAGAAAGAGAGAGTAATAAGCAGGGGGAGCAGCAGAGGGAGAGAGAGAAGCAGGCTCCCCGCTGAGCAGGGAGCCCCATGTGGGGCTTGCTCCCAGGACCCTGAGATCATGTCCTGAACCAAAAGCAGTTGCTTAACCGACTGAGCCATCCAGGCACCCCGGTAGATATGATTATAAACTGATGAGGTTACTAAGGAAAAGTGCTTAGTGCTCCGAGAATGTTCAATGGAACCATTTGTTTGAGATAGGGAATGGGGATGCAAAGAAAGGATTTCTCACTTAGATACAACTGCAGCGGCATTTCTATACCTGCACAGCTCAGGAACCTGACCACGTAACTTCTTTGTTCCACGTCTTGAGGAAGAACATGCAGTGGTCTACCCATGGGAGTGGCCGCTTGACAGAGGGAGTATTTTATCATTGTTTAGAATTGTTGGCAATGTAGTCATTCTTATTGTTTTCAAATACTCCACAGACAATGCACCCCGTTTTTGTCTACACCCAGGGTGGACCATTATAGTTGCCTTCTCCTTGGTGTGCCGCTGAGAATTTGGAAGTCTCCAGCCACCTTTCCTTATTCTTTTCTGCCTTTCAGGTAAGGATCTAAAGATTGCTCTGCTATTTCTTACTTCTGTGGTTTTTGTCATGCTCTCTCCTCTGCCTGAAATTCCCGCATTCCATACACATACTTCATCTGGTTTTTCCTTACTCTTTAAGATTCAGTTTAGTGTCACCTCCTCCAGGAAGTTGCCTCTGCTCACTCGACTCTGAGTCTTGGGCCCCTTCTTGGGCTTCCTAACTACTGAGCCACTGCATTGTCCACATTGTACTCTAATCTGTTCATGACTCTGTCTTCCTCAGTTATTATGCACAAAACCAAGGTAGTCTTATCCATTTTTATATCTCCAGGATCTAGGGAAATACTTGTCATTTAGTATACCTTTAACAGAGGTTTATTGAAAGAATGAAAAGATGAAATCAGTTTTTATATTTCACTTTTTTATATTGATTAAGGGTTAACATTAGTGTTTCTGAACCATTAGATGTACAAACTAATGATAAAGGGTGTTTAGTATTATTCTTAGGACATAAGTTATAAATTCTACAGAACACTTATTTTCATGGAAAAAAATATGTGGAGCAATCTCTTAGTATCTTCTTCCACTTCCTTTCCTGATACCTTTTAGAAACCCTTATATGAACTTTCCACATATCTTTTTAAGGCCCGGGTGAGTCACCACACAGGCTGCCATGATTCTGCAGCATTCGCAAACTGGAAGACATTTTTGAGTTTTTAAGAACGTTCTTCTTCATATCTCTACAGAGCTTTTGTTTAAACAAGACAGTACGCTCAATGACTGAGAGCTTGGGATTTCATTATTATTCCATTCATTTAACTATACCAGTAAATGGTGAGAGAATTCAGAATTCTGAGCTACAATAAGGCAGAATTTTAAAGAGACACTTGAAATCCTTGACAGCTGAAGCAGGGACATTTAAAATACACATGACAGGGAACCAAACTCTGCAATGTTCTCTTGGCAGTCTTCTCCAAAGAGATGTGCTTGGAAATGAGTCCTTTCTCCAGGGGAGAAAATGCAATCTGTCCCTCTTTTCCTATTGCTGCCATCAACAAACCACCAAGTCTTACAGATTTTTTTCCCTCCCAGTGTCTCTATAACTATGCCATGTATTTTAACTGCAGCCGCCTTATGAATGTTCCACCACTTCTTACTATATCTTATGTAGTGATTATTTCGTTTGAAATATTTTTAAAAAGCTGGAAGCAGTGGCGTGCTAGTAAATGTATCACAACCGACTCTTTGGGGAAGGAAGCTCTGTTTGTAGCACTTGCCAATTTCCATGGTGTAAATACTCCCACCGGGGGCAGATTTCAAGCTACCAACTTGATGTCATTGAAGGAAGAGTTGGAGAGCGGTGCATACGTTCAGCTTTCACGAACCAGTGCAAGCTGCTACAGGTCGGCTCTAGCACACTACTGTCTTGAAGATTAATTTTTCTCGAGCACTATTTAAATCAGGCTACTCTCAAATTCAGGAATCTACCTGGACCTCTAATGCTGATTGTGGAAATCACAAATATGGTCTGTTCACTTTTCTCTATCACAAGTACTATGCTAGGCCACTTGATTGAAGACTGCATTAGCCATTTAAATGATCACCCTGCTTCCACTCTGGCCCTAAAATTCTTCTCCACACAGCACCCAGAGTGATCTTTTAAAACTCCTCATTTGATCATGTCACCTGCAGGGAGGCCATGTTGTGCCGTACCAGGGACTCTGCCAGCTGTGTTCCATGAAGTTCTGTAGTGCCCAGGCTGTACAATCAGCCTTACTTAGCACCTCTGGCCTCTGCTTAAAATCCTTGGTGGTTTTTCATTACCCTCTAGGATTTATATAATATTTGTATTTGCGTAGTGGATGGTATAACATGGCCTCTGAGGGTCTATCTGATCTGACCTAAGCCTCCTCTCAATCCAGCTCCCTCTGTTCTGTTCTAGCACATCAGGCCCTTCCCAGGACCCCACCTGGAACTCTCCTCTCCTTGATCTTCCCATGGTGACCCTTTTTCTGAAGTCTCTGCTCACAAGGCACTTTCTCAGAGAAGCTTTCCTAATCTAAATTAAGTCCCTTCAATGAGCCTTCTTTTTCTTCTAGACAAAGACTATTTATTAAAAATATGAATAATATTTTTTTATTTTCATAAGAGAAGGCATTGTAGTTTACTGTTGTCAATTCTCACATTTAAGTTAAAATGAATGCAGGGGTGCCTGGCTGGCTCAGTCAGTGGAGCCTGTGACTCTTGATCTTGAGGTTGTGAGTTCAAGCCCCGTGTTGGGTGTAGAGATTGCTTAAAAATAAAATCTTTAAAAATATAATACAATCTAGGAATTTTTTTCCTATTAGTCTCTTTCATGACACCATATTCTTTCCCTTCAAGGCAGTAGAGTGGGTACTGTCAGTGTGAGTTTTTTGGTGTCAATGGCAGTTTTATGCCCAGAAAAGATTATGTATGATTAGTTTGGTTTTAAAAATTAATAACTGCCCTTAAGGTTATAAGATCAAAAATCTATTCATCCATAAGCTTCTAAATTCAAAATAAAAATGGTATCATTCTATTTATAAGTAAGTGAGACTTCTAACATTCCTCTTTATTAAAAAGATGTTTTTTTTTAATAGCCGACACACAATGTTATTTTAGTTTCAGATGTACAACTTAGTGATTTGACAAGGTTATACATTATTAACATTCACTTTTAAGGGGGACTTGATTAATGTGTAAGCCCATTTACAAACTTAATTTTAGTTTCTCAAACATTTAAATTACATTTATAAATTTAATGTAATTGTTTTTACTTTAAGACATTCAATGCCTAACAAAAATACCTTAAATAACTGTAATATATTAAACACATAGATATGGTGAATATTAGGTTCTCTTAAACATTCCAGTACTGTCTTTAAATTTAATAAAATTTTGTTATTAATTGAACTTAAAATCACAAGTCTAATCAATTGTTCAATTATATAGTATAAATTGAAACCACAAGGCAATTGTGTTTGATTCGTTAATATACTATATTCTCTAAAACATAACAAGTATTTCAAATAGTAAGCATACCCCTATTATTCCTCTACTTACCACAGATATATAAATACAATAGGTTTGAATTAATCAGTTATCATCATTTACTCTATTATCTTTAGTCTCAATTCTAAATCTCCCTGGAATTAAAATGGACATATGAAGCAGACAATTATACTATACCAAACAATTTAGGGTTGTCTTTCGAGAAGGAGGGCACTGAAGATACACATTGACCCATGCTTTGGCTGGAACTCAAGATTTTGTGTTCTCCCAACACAACATGGCCTATCTGTGTCCATGGTAACAGGGATTCCATAGCCAGCAAGTGTCCCATGTGCACTTCTCTAATTCTAGTCAAATTTGAATCTATAGCCCCTCACCCAGGATGTTTCACTTTATGATTGGGTTCATTTAATCTCTTAAATTGTCTTCTAAATGAAGTTATTTCTAAATTCTTATTCTTCCTAGCTGGCCAGACTCAGCTCTTTTTTATATATTTTTTTAAAGATTTTATTTATTTATTTGACAGAGATAGAGACAGCCAGCAAAAGAGGGAACACAAGCAGGGGGAGTGGGAGAGGAAGAAGCAGGCTCATAGCGGAGGAGCCTGATGTGGGGCTCGATCCCATAATGCCGGGATCACGCCCTGAGCCTAAGGCAGACGCCCAACCGCTGTGCCACCCAGGCGCCCCTCTTTTTGATATTTAAAAGGCATCCAATTGGATTTCCCCTATCTCCTGTAGTTTTGTACACCTCTATTTAGTGACAGGGATGATCTCAATCTACAAACTTAGGAGATATATATATATATATATATCTCACCTTAATCGATAATTTGACTCTCCATTCAACCAGGAATTGATAACAATATTCGAGTCAGTACTCACCCCTCCTTTTCTTCCTGGGGTTTTATCTCGGTTCCAGGGAGCTTATTGAGTGTCATGACATTAGGAGAGAGGAATCTGGTCTCTGACAGCATCCATTCAAGCTAATCTCTGCTGTGAAGTTCCTCGTCCCCTCAGTTTCACAGGAACAGCCTACATACTGGCCTCTGCTGTCACCTCGTGGCTCCTGTCCAGAGGGCCCTCCAGGCACTGCTCTGCCTTGTTCCTTCTAAATACCCTGTAGACCTGAAACAATCCATTCTGCTGTTCCTGCACCATGCTGAGCTATGGAAAATTCTCAGAAAATCCTTCTAACACCCAATGTGTGATATGATAAATAAAGTATATATATGTATTTGGTCTTTGTTTCTGATCCCTGGCACAGTGCTCCTAAAACTCTAGAAAGTTCCTAATAGTAGTTAGTGTATTTTGTCATTCCTAACAAGCCCCTTTCCACCGTACCTGAATTTATTCTAATGAGCTGCTTCTTGGCCTTCAGATAGCTCCAGTATGGGGGCTGGTTAACAGAGGAACCAACCACATGATTAGAAGGTTGGAACTTTCCGCCCCAGCCCTAACCCTGGTCAGAGGAGAGGGACTGGAGATTTGAGTTCAATTGCCAATGGCCAGTGATTTAATCAATCATGCCTCATCGTTAAACTTCAGTAAAATCTCTAGAACAACAAGGTTTGGGGATCTTCCCGGTTGGTAAGCACATCGTTGTGCTTGGAGGGTGGCATGCCTGGAGAGGACATAGAAGCTCTGTGTACCACTCCCCACTCCTTGCCCTATGCATCTCTTTCATTTAGCTGTTCCTGAATTACATCCTTTATAATAAAACTGTAATGGTAAGTATACAATAGTCCCGCCCTTATCTGTTATTTTACTTTTTGTGGCTTCAGTTACCCGTGGTCAACTGTGGTGCTAACGACAGTCTGAAAGCAGATGGTCCTCCTTCTGATGAATCATAGGTCAATAGTAGCCTAACGCTACATCACAATGCCTATGTCCTTCACCTCATTTCATCTCATCACATAGGCGTATCATCATCTCACATGATCACAAGAAGAATGGTGAGTGTAGTACAATAAGATATTTTGAGAAAGAAACCACAGTTACATAACTTTTTTACAGTATATTGTTGTAATTGTTCTATTTTATTGTTGTTAATTTCTTACTGTGCCTAATTTATAAATCAAACTTTATCGTAGGTATGTATGTACAGGAAAAACATAGTATATATAGGGGTCAGTACTATCTGTGGTTTCAGGCTTCCACTGGGGTCTTAGAATGTATCCCCTATGGATAAGGGGGACTACTGTAGCAGTTTCCTAAGTTCCTTGAGTCATTCCAGTGAATTATCAAACCTGGGTGGGGAGGGGTCACGGGAACTCCCAAATGGATAGTCAGCTGGGCTGGTGTAAGTAGCTTGGGGACCCCATTTGTGGCAGGCATGTGAAGTAGGAGCATTTTTGTGGGACTGAGCTCTCAACTTGTGAGTCTGGCTAATTCTAGGTAGTTCATATCAAACTTGAATTTGATTGTTGGATACCCAGTGAATATCAAAGAATTAGAGAATTAGTCATTGTCAGAAAATGACAGCCTTGCTGTCAACAAAACAATACTGTGCTTCTTCGGAATATTACTCCTCTTTAGATCACTTTGCTTTTCTGCACCAAGGAGTAGCACAGGTGATTCTGTGAGGCTTCAAAGGTCAAGTGCTTAGACCTATCACAAAGCCATTTCTTCTCTGAGGTTGGACAACTTGCTGAGAAGGGGAGCACTGTTCTCCTCTGCTCTCATGTGCCACAGACCTATCTTGGATTTCCGTCACTTACTGGAACATGGCATGGGCAATGAGATAGGATAGAGGCTCCCTTTTCCAGAGATCCAACAGCACCTAAGCTCTAATCACTTCCCTCTGACCCTCCTCTCCTCCAACCTTTCGAAATGTTTCTAGTCTCTAGACCCAGAAGCCTTTCTGACTCATCAAGTATTTTCCTCAATCACTCTCCATCCCAGAGTTATGTTCCATGCCTTCTGAAGCCGAGATTTTGAAACTCAAGAGCTAGAACAAGAGTCTTGTTAGTTATGTATTGGATTCCACTGTGTCATACCTTTTCTAAGTCATTACATACAGAATACTGAGCTAAATGAATGGGTAAGGGCCAAAGGGAAACAGTCTAGGGATAAAAGCCACATTGGTTAATGTTACAAAAATGTTAACTCAGTACACACTTTGGCAGTTTGTTTGGCAATTCCAAAAGTTCATGGAATATTAATATTTGATGTCAGTCTTCCACTAGGTTATAAACACCATGAGGGCAGAGATCATGTCTTTGTTGTTTATTATTGTATTAAAAACTACCTAGAATAGTACCTAGCACACAGTAGAAACTCAATAAATATTTGTTGAAGGCATAAATAAACTTAAACCCCTTAGGTTGATATTCAGTATGTTTAACCAAATGATGATAACTCCTTGATTTGATAAGCTAATTTTACTTCTGTATTGACCAACCTTCCATGTCACCTGAAGTAGTATAGTTAAAGCCTCTGTTTGTCACTTATTCAAGACTACTATCACTTTTTTGAATATTTTGTTTTCCTTGCTAATAATATTATCTCTCCTCTCTAATAGTTAATCATCTTTTCTCCTTTCAAACTATGCTTTAAAACTGTCCTCCAAAGAACCTTCTGTGATTGACCTTACTTGTCTATTCACTCAGTTTCATTCATTGCTCCTTTTAAAATATATATATTAAACAGTTACTGTGTATTAGATACCATTTGGGGTATTGGAGACAGAAATAAAAATAAGATGGAGAAAGTCTTTACTCAAATAACCAAATACATAATTAAGGTATTTCCAAATGGTAGTGAATGCTTTTATTTTATTTCATTTTTTTAAAAGATTTTATTTATTTGACAGAGAGAGAGAGACAGTGAGAGAGGGAACACAAGCAGGGGGAGTGGGAGAGGGAGAAGCAGGCTTCCCGCCGAGCAGGGATCCTGACTCGGGGCTCCATCCCAGGACCCTGGGATCATGACTGAGCTGAAGACAGACGCTTAAAACAACTGAGCCACCCAGGCGCCCCTCGTGAATGCTTTTAAAACACAAATGTAGGATGGTGTGTTAGAAAGTGACTGGGGCACAACATTAGGTCAGGATTTAGGAAAGAACTTTTTGATGAGGTGATGTTCGAGCTGATGGGAAGAAGATGTGAGGGTGGAGCATTTTCAACAATATTTCTGGTATGCAGGTGAACAGGTACGAAGTGCCTGAGACAGGCATAAAGTACTCCTGGGAAAGCAGGGGTGAGATCATGACTTTCTTGCGTGAGCAAGAAAGAGTGGTAGGAGTCAGGGTAGAGAGGCGGGCAGCGTCAGATCAAGCAGGGACCTGTAGGCTAAGAACAGGAGTGTGCATTTTATTCTCAGCATAAGCGGGCATTTTGGAGGCTTTGAAACTTGGGCATGTCGTGGTCTGATTTATGTTTCAAAAAACTCAATTGGCTGGTTATACAGACTGCACAAGTGGAAACAGAAAGGCCAGGCAGAAAGTAGTTGCAGTCACTCGAGAGAGAGAACTAAGGTGGTAGTGAGAATGGAGCAGACACATTGGAGAGGTATTCTAGAGGTAAAGCTAATAGGTTTCCTTGCCATATACTAAGATGTAGAAGCAAGGAAAGGAAGATTAAGATGGGAATGGGAGAGGGGGTCAAGCATTCTATTTAGTTCATGCCTAAGATGCCTACTAGACATGTAGGTACAGATGTCAAGTTTGAAGTTGAATATATGAGCCTGGAGCCCAATGGAAAGCCAGAGTATGTAGTGGTCAAGAGAAGAGGCTCTGGAACCAGTTTACCCAGTTTCAAATCCTGGCTCCTTCTCTCTATGTGGGCTTGAACTATTTACTTAACCTCCTTATGCTTCACTTTCTTCATGGGGGATAAAAATAATACCCCACAAAGTTGTTGTAATGATTAGATTAATTAATACACAATTAATTACAAGCTTACAATCAAGTCTGACACGTATCAGAGCATTTACTATTATCAATATGGGTACAGGTAAGGGCTGGAACATAAATTTGGGAGTCCTCAATGGAATTTTATAACTGTGGGATTAGATGATATCCCCTCAGGAAAGAATGTATTTAGAGAAGGCAAGGGGCCCTGGGCCACGCCTTAGGTCCCTACGTTTAGAGCTGAGGCAGGGGAAGCAAAGTAGCCCCAAAAAGAGAGTGGGGAGGAGCAGCCAGGAGGAAGGAGGAAAACCAGCAGTGTGTAGTCGCAGAAGTTATACTGAGTTGAATAGTGCCCCCCAAATTCATGTACATCTAGAATCTCAGAATGTGACCATATTTGGAAATATGGTTTCTGCACATGCAGTTAGTTAATTCAGATAAGGTCATATTGGATAATGGGATAATGGTGGCCCCTGAATCAAATGACTGATGTAAGAAGGCCATGTGTGACAGAGGTAGAGATTGGAGTGATGTGTCATCTATAAGTTGAGGAATGCCAAGGATTTCTGGGAGCCACCAGAAGCTGGAAGAGGTGAGGAATGGTTCTTCCCTGGAGCCTTCTTCCCTGGAGCCTTCAGACGGAACACAGCCCGGCTGATACCTTGATTTTGGACTCCCAAGTCTCCAGAACTGTGAGAGAATAAGTTTCTGTGGTTTTTCAGCCTTCCGACTTGTGGTACTTTGTTATAGCAGGCCTAGGAATCCACTGCAGAAATCAAGGATTGGAGTGTTTTATGAAGAAGATGACGGACTCTCTGGAATGCTATTGGTAGTAGGAGTGAATAAGATGAGGACTGGCCAGGGACTGTTGGAACTTTTGATGAGGAAGTCTTTGATGACCTTGCCAGGAATGGCTTCAGTGAGGTATTTACGGTGGACTTCCAAGTGGAGTAGGTTGAGGAGCAAAAGGAGGGTGAGGAAGTCGAGACAATCTCTATAGATGATTTCTCAGAAAGTCTTTGCACTGAAATGGGGGTGATGATTGCAGGACATGAAGTTAAGGGAGGGATTTTTTAAAGATTGCCATCCTAAGCATATTTGCGTGCTAGTGGCAGTAATCCATGAGAGAAGGAAGAGAAGTTGATGGTACAGGGAACAGAGGAATTACTGCAGGTTTTAAGTCCTTGAGACAGCAAGAGAGCTGTGATACAGATGGCTAGTGGAGGACGTGACCTTTGAAAGGAGCAGGGAACCCTCTCCCACGGAGGAGAAGGAAGACCTAGGATATCACCACAAAGGCTGGTAGATCATAGCAGAAAGAAATTTGATTGACTGCATCCATCTTCTTAGCTACTCGCTCAGCTGAAAGTGAGTGGGCAGAATGGGTGATATTGGAGGTTTGAGAAAGAAAGCAGAGTGAGCCACTCTGGGGAGTTGAGAACAGTCTTACCAGGACAATGCGGTGGGTTTGTGGAGTTGTGCTGAAGGCTAAGCTTTGAGATTCATGATTGCTCGTGTGGCTTATCCAGCAATATCAGCATCTCAGGTGCAGGTGCTGAGCAGATGGTGGGGAAGAAAGTTAAGAACATTTATAAGTGAGGAACTTAAATAATGCACTGTAGAGTCTATGCTGGGTAAAGAGAGATGTAAGGACATAAGAAGGATATGTAAAGAGTTGGTAGGGTCAGTGGATTGGAAGCTTGAAGCTAAGAAGAACACATGAGTATTATAAAAAAGAAAGAATCACAGTATTTGTAGGAGTGATGGGAGAGAAAGATGCTCAAAATTGAGGGTTTGGAAGTTGATGTTAATGACAGTTTAAGATGTAACTATTAGAGAAAAATGGGAGCGAGGAAAAGATCATTTAAGTGAGAGGGTTAAAGGAGGAGATTAGGAAGGAGAGAATGAGAAACAGCTGCTTAACAGGCATGGAGTTCCATTTTGGAGCAATGAAAATGTTTTAGAACTAGGTAGAGGTGGTGTTTGCACAACATTGGGAATATACAAATCCACTCAATTGTTCACTTTAAAAGGGCTAATTTGATGTTACGTAAATTTCACCACAATTTAAAAAAAAAGAAAAAAACCCCACATGGATTATCTATGTTGAAGTCACCAAGAATAAGGACACATTTAATCCTACAAAAACTCTATGAAGTAAATAGGATAATTATCTTCATCCTAAAAATGAGGGAACTGAGGTATAGAAGAGGTCAAGTAACTTGCCCAGTGTCACACAACTAGTTAAGAGTAAAGCTTAGATTTAACTGGAGTTTGAGTTCTGGACTCTGAGATGTGGAGGCACCTGGAAGTCTCCGTCAGTAGCGTCCGACTCTTGGTTTTGGCTCAGGTCATGATCTCAGGGGTCCTGGGATCGAGCCTCGTGTGTCGGACTCCATGCTGAGCACAGTCTGCTTGTCCCTCTCCCTCTGCTTCTCCACCTGTCGTGCTCTCTCTTTCAAATAAATAAAAATCTTTTAAAAAATTTAAAAAATTTAAAAATAGACTCAGAGATGGGACTCTGTGAGCAAACTCATTACTTCTTCTGGTATGGCTAGTCTGATAGGAAGCTGGATACAGTGTGATAATTCATATGAACCACCTAGTACAGAGCCAAGAACACAGTAAATGCCCAATAACTATTAAACTCTCCTACACAAACTCCTCAGTATTGCTTCATTTCCTGTCAAAGTCCAGACTGCATAGCATGTCATGGAAAGTTTCCCCAGCTCCTGAATAGACCCAGTTTACTTCATCTCTCCCTGCTTTCTCTCTGTAAATCTTAGATCCGGTCATAATTGTATTGCTTTTCATTTCTTGCATGTACTTTACACTCTGGGGGTATCAGATTTGGTTACCCACTAGCCCTTAACATTTTTATTTGGAAAGTTTATTTTACTTTCCCTGCTGTCCAGTGCAAACTTGGACAGATTTCAAGACTTCTTAATTGATGGGCAGTCCTACTCACTTTAAGTTACAAACCACAGTCTTGATTTGGTAATTAGAATGTGTCCAGTCAAGAGATTAATTAAATGCTTCAATCTCCCTTCAAACAGTGAGAGTTCTCTCCATATGTGAAGTGGTGGACTTCTGCTCTGCCCCCACTTCCTTTCTTCCTGTGTACCAGCAGCCGCATCACACCCCACCTGGATGGAAGCTGCCCGAAGCAGGACAGGTCAGGGATGGGGAAGGACTTGTTGGTGGCCTTCAATTTCTCTGGATCTGTCAGGTTCCTAAACCTCAATCTTTCTCTCCTGGTGCCTGGTGCACATTCTTTTTTTTTTTTTTTTTTTTAAATAGAAGTTGATTGAGAAAGATATATGGATAATACACCAGAAAGTGACATAATTGATGAGAGAGGACCCACAATATCACTGATTTGCTAATGGCTCCAGAATACTAGTGCATGCAGAGACTTAGAAGGGGGACCTGGCTGCGAGAGCGCTTAGGCTGCTTCCACAGTGGTTATTTTGTAGAATCTGAACAATCAGCACCAGGCTGCTACTGGTATATCAACTAGGAGAAGCTAACTCGCTTTTTATATCTGATCAACAGAGGCAGGAAGCTGGTGACCCTCCATGGGTTGTTTGAAGATTCTTAATTATACTATCAATGACCTGGGTGGATACATCTCTATTCTAGGTGGTCACATGTGACCCTTGGAATTGGGTTTTTATCTCATCCAACGTCTTACTATCAGGCCCCTCTGCCCTTCTAGTTAGTCCTATTGTACAGGACCCCAGACAACTGGGGCCAGCCCTGTTTCCCGTGTGGTGCACATATGCCCCATGGAAACACCCACAAACCTCTTGCTTCCTTTGACAAACTCTAGCAATGATCATCTGTCCCAAGACAGCCGCAGGTTGCTTTCACTCTCTCAGGTGTGCAGCAGGCACCAGCCCTTTGCAGGGAACACATTTCAAATTCTGTGAGTGGTCCCATGAAAGATCTCACCACCATTAGACCAGAGGAGGAGGCAGTGTCCCCCATGATGTCTCCTTTGCTTGGCAGTACTGACAGGAACAGCTCTCTCCAAAGAAACCTTTCTCAAATCCTCTCTCTGCTCACACTTTTAAACCATTTAATAACCTTGTCTGGCTAAATGGGTCCAGGAGTCTTGAAACCAGTTTGCTCACATTCCTTTTGTAAATTATACCCGTAGGAGAATTTGCTTCACACCCATGCTGACATCTGAATCTATTGTTTTGGCACATCACTTGACTCTGAGGCAGGAAGTGTCCCACCTAACATCCTGAAATGTGTATGTGAAATGTGTGCTCTTCTCCTCTTTGCCTCACTCTTTACTCACCAGCTGATTCCTATCTGTTTTTCAACACTTAGAATGCCTTTCTCTTCCTTCCACCCCGTGACCCCACGGAATGGGCAAATCCATCCCATTTGTATTTCCACGGTAACTTTTGCCCACCTTAGCATAACCAATCCATTTCACTTTATATTAAAACCATTTATGTATCTGTCCCCAAGCCCAAGACATTGGAAGTTCTTGGGGACAGAGACTCTTGAGATTTACTGCTACATATTCAAAGACAAACATAAAATGTAGCAGCAGCAGCATCAAAAACATAAAATATCTGGGAATTAATGTAATGAAAGGTAATGTAAGACCTCCATATTGAGAACTAAAAACCTCAACTAGATCTTAGGAAACTTGATAAGCCAAAATTCCAAATTTGATTCCAAAATTGATAAGGAAATGCAAAAAGCCAAGATTCTCTTGAAGAAAAAATAAAAACAAAGAAACTCAAGGGAGAGGACTTGCTTTACCACCTACCAAGACTTCTTATTTAGCTATAGTAATGGAAACAGTTTGGTATCCACACAAGGATAGACAGACGAACAAGGGGGATGGAATAGTAAGTTCAGAAACAGACCTACTCAAACATACATACCTGACTTGGGATGGCCCTGTGGAGCAGGGGGGAAGCAGGCTTAAAAGGAGCATTCAACATTTAAAAAAAAAAAAAAAAAAACCCAACTACTAAATTAAGAATTTATGTTCATTAAAAACACCGTTTAAAGAAAGAAAGGGAAGTTATGGAACAAGAGATTTTTTGCAGTGCATATATTTGACAAAGGGCTTGCATTCAGAATATAAAGGATTATAAAACAAAAAGCAAAAGACAAACAACCCAGGAGAAAATTGGGCAAGAGGCTTGAACAATTCACAAAAGAGGAAGTCCTGAAAGGCCAGTAAACATATGAAAAGGTACTTAACCTCATCAGCAATTGGGGAAATGCAAGTTAAAACCCCCACTAGAGTGTTAAAAATTTAAAAGACTGACAATATCAATTGTAGGCCAGAACATAGAGCAATAGGAAGTCTGACGGATTGCTGTTGGGAGTGTAAATTCGTGCAAACTCCTGGGAAGACAGCTGGGAGTCATCTAAGGAAGTTGAATACCTGCAGACTATGGCCCAGCAATGCTCTTCTAAAGAAATGTGTGTCCTTGTGCACTGCGAGACAAGTGCAAAAATGTCGATAGCAGTGTAATTTGTAGTAGCCCCAAACTGGAATTTGGGTGTTCATGAACCCAACTGTTCATATCCAGCAGAATGAATAAATAATGTTCTCTGCATGTGAGAGAATTCTATACCGCAATGAAAATGACTGAACTACAGTTTCACACGGGAATATAATCGACTCTCAAACACAATGTTAAGCAGAAAAAGCTGGTCACCAAAGAATACGTACCGTATGATTCCATGTATATAAAATTCAGGTACAGGCAAAACTAAACAACATTTAGAGATTCATCCTTAGGTGGTTAAACAAAGAAGAGGAAGTGACTATATTAAAGTCAGAAAAATGGTTGCCTTTGTGGTGAGAGAGTTGTGATGGGAAAGAGTATGTGGGGATTTTCTGGGGATATTAGCAAGCTTCTATTTCTGGGGAGTGGTTAAATAGTTGTGTTTTATAATAATTTGTTCAGTTGTACAACTGTATTTCTACTTACCATAATTATTTTTTTTAAGTTACATCCTATGTCTATAACAGCATATTACTCTTACAAATTAAAAGGATTGAATGCCTTAGGATGCTTTTAACTGCAAATAACAGGAAACACAACCCACACTGGCTAAACAAAAAAAGGTAATTTATTGGCCAATATAGTTAATGAACAGGATGTGGACATGCTGGCTTCAGGTGAGGCTTAGAACACGACTCAGACACTGTGACCAAGTCCTGGTTTCTTTTTATGCTCTTTTACCAGCTTTGAGCAATTTTCAGGTTCTTACCTTTTGGATCTAAGATGACTGCCTGTAGTCCCTGAAATTATAGGATTCTTTTTTTAGATCTAACAGGAAAGAGAAACTTTGTTCTCTCGATAGTTCAGTCAGAAGCTCTGGTGTTGAGTCTTGCCCTGATTGACTCAGGTCATGGGTCCTTCCCTGGACTAATCACTGTGGGAGAGAGGATACGCTGATTAATCCACCAATAGACTACATGGCTAGAATGTTCAAGATGGTATTAAAAAGAGAATAATAGATATTGGGGAGGCAACTATCAGCCGTCTATGACAATCAGTATCCATTCTATTTAGCTGAATATCATCATGCTTGAAAAGCAACACACAATTTTGTATTACTACCCATCTCAGTCTCTATCAGAATCCGTACAGAGAAAGTGACTGGGTAGGGTAGAGGTATATCAGCAGAGCTTAAATCTGAAAACAAGGGCAATAATACATTTTCTGCCCTGCTGATGTTAGAGATTCAAAACAGACACAAGCACTCAGATTGGTTGAAAGGAAAGCTGGTTTGCAAGGCATAACAACTAAGGCAACGAGTGCAACTTGTTTGGATCTTGGTTAGGAAAAAAGCTACCTGTAAAAGGTATTTCAGGGAGAGCTCTGGTAGTTAAGTAGTAAAAAGTAGCACGGAATTAGGAAAAGATTAGGGAATTCTAATTCATTTTCTTAGGTGTGGTAAGGTCATTTGGGAATATTGGAAATAGCTGTTATTTTTAGAAGAGGCAGGCTGGAGTTTAATTAAAGGGTGCAGTGTGATGATGTCTGCAACTTACTCTCAAGTAGCCTAACACACACCACACACACATAGATAAAGCAAATATTCAAAACTTTAATAATTGTAGAATCTAGATGGTGAGTTTATGAGTCATGATTGCAATTTTAGATTTGCAGTTTGAAACTCTTCAAGATAAAAAGTTGGAGAAATAAAAAAATGTTTGGGGAAAAATCTGAAAAATCCAGACCAAACAAAAATAAGACCTGCTTCTATATTTTTTCTTCCTGTAGTCTCAGGATTTAGGTCTACGGGAGGTAGAAAAAGATAAATTTATTTTGTTATTAAAACAGTATAAGTTCTATTGCTTTTCCAGTTATCCGTGAAAAAGATTTATTCAGCACCAACTATGTGTATGCATTTCTTACTGTTAATAGGGACTTATAATTTTATCTCTATCTGATTTTATTACAGAATAAATGTTGCCAACCAGATACCAAAGACAGAGGGAGCCACTAATAACATATATTGAGGGCTTATTTTGTACTAGGAATATTAGCATACATTGTTTTATTTTTTATTGTAATCCTGTGAAATAGATAGTCATTATCGCCGTTTTACAGATGACACATGGAGATGTTTGTAAATTATGAACACTTGGCACAGGGTCCCATATCTAACGGTAGGGTATCTGAATCTAAGAGTAAATCTCTCTTCATACAATGCTGGTGAGAATGTAAAATGGAGCATCCACTTTGGAAAACAGTCTGGCAGTTCCTCGGAAAGTTAAACATAGAGTTACCATATGACCAGGTAATTCAATTCTACTCCTAAGTATATAGCCAAGACCAATGAAAACATGTGTCTACACAGAAACTTGTACCTGAATGTTTATAGTAGCACTATTCATAAGAGCGAAAACATGGAAACCACCCAAGTGTCTATCAACTGATGAATAGCTAGACAAAATGTGATATGGCCATACAAAGGAATGTTGTTTGGCAATAAAAAGAAATCAAATAATTATACATGCTACAACATGGATGGACCTTGAAAACATGTTGCTAAGGGAAATAAGGCAGACACAAAAGACCGCATCTTGTATGACTTAATTTATATGAAATGTCTAGAATAGGCAAATCTGTAAGACACAGAAGGATTAGTAGGTGCCTAAGGCTAGAGGGAAAGAGGGTTACTGCTAAGGGATACAGTGGTTTTGGGGGGTTTTTTGTTTGTTTTTTGGAAAGGAGGTGGTGATGTAAATGTTCTAGAATTTATTGTGATGGTCACACAAGTCTGTGGATCGACTAAAAACCATTGAAGTGCACATTTTAAAAGTGTATTGTAGGGTATGTGAATTATATCTCAAAAAAGAGTTAATTTCCCCTTTATTGAACCATGTTGCTGAAGAAAACTATAGTTTTCCTCTTAGAACTGACTTTCAAAATCAAACCATGAGGGTAGTCAGGTGGAATGAAATTTTTATATATCATTTAGACTCTTCTATTCAAGAAAGTTAACTATGGAATTACATAGAGAAAACCTCAAAGTGCCCATAGGAATAAAGTGTGTGAATAAATGAATACATGATAAGTCTTCTTTCCCCCATATTTCCAGTGTTGGTTATCTGAGATTTTTTGGATTTGGGCCCCATTATATGAAGTCTGTTGTATGAGCTCTTATCCCTCAATCTAGAAGGCATCGTGAATTGGCTATCAATTATCTGCAGATTTGCAACAGAGGACAATTTCTAGGGGATTATTAGCAATAGTTGGTTTTATAAAGAATTCAGGGATTAGTCTTTTCGAATGGCTAGGGCTGTAACCAACATCTACTCTTCCAAACTTGATGCTGACTTCCTCCTCTATGTTGGATACATTTAGCGAACAGGAAGATAACCTTTGGAATCCTGAATGGTCTCCCATTCCACAGTCATAAAGATTCCAGTTCTCTCCTTCTAGCCCTGAAACTAATTCCTTTTATGGCCGGGTTGTGGCATTTGGGCATTTTTCTAAGCCTGGCTCCAGGTACTTACAATAAGTTTTGCTCCTGACCTTTGCTGTTTTGGGTGAGTTTGGGTGCCTCTAGAAAGTACTTTCTACACTGTGACTGCTTTTGAGCAATCCGCCCCACCCCCAGTTTTTCTCTCTGCTTTTTTTCTTATTAGTTTGATTTGGTTACCTGTATCTGGCAACGTGGAGCTTTCCCAAAACTGGATTAGCAGCAATATAATAGCAGTAACCCTTTCATTACCAGAGTAATTTTCTTCACTTGTTTTGAACTTTAGCATTTATAGGCAGCTGCTGTAAAATTCAAAGGTGAAAAATGATGAGGTTGGGAATATAGGTGAGGTTCAGTGGGGTGGAGTCCGGAGCCGATGACCAAGAAAGAATTCTTGAGGCGTCTTTGGTGTAAAATAGTGGTTTATTAAAGCACGGGGACAGGACCCGTGGGCAGAAAGAGCTGCAATGCAGTTGTGAGGGTTGGCTGATTATATACTATGGGGTTGGGGGAGGTAAGGAAAAAGGGAGGCTGAGAAAGCACTTTCATATGTCAAAGAAGACTCGCAGGACACTGGAGGCCCCGCCATAGTCAAGCCCAGGCTGTCCACACTATCACTGTGTCCTTATCAATGAGCTGCAGGTACCTTCATATGTCAAAGAAGACTCGCAGGATATTGGAGGCTCTGCCACCGTCAAGCCAAGGCTGTCCACACTATCACTGTGCCCTTATCAATGAGCTGCAGGTCCAAAGAAATTCCGTTTTATTTACATTTCCTTCTGCCTCAGCTTCCCTCAATTTTAGGGAGGGGATGGTAATGTTAGGGCTTCAGGAAACTGAATTATCGGTCTTGCAGGGCTGTGATCTCTGTCAGTTAACCATTTGTTTTTTCCTTTCCTTAGTTTTAGGAGTGCCAAGGAATGTTGCATACATGGGGGGGGGGGGGTTGCAGGGTGTCAGCTTCTGCTTTGCCTTCAGCCAGCCTTCTGTTCCCTCATCAAAAAAGACATGTACGTGACTTTTTCCTGCTTTTACAAGTCCAGAGTACTTATTAGTGAGGGTTATAGGACTTTGAAGCCAATTTTTTTCCCCTTTAAAAAAGGAAATGTGAGAGCTGAGGTAATCTTTTTCTCCATTTAAATAAGATACACAAATCCAGTAACAATATTAAAAGAATATTTTCAAGGTTCTTTACCCTAAAAGAATAAATAAATCCAATTAGAAAATTTACCCTAAAAGAATAAATAAATCCAATTAGAATTTACGGTTATGTAGATTTTGACTTCTTTGTAATCTGTTTCTGGCCTTACATTTTCTTGCCTGAGTCAGTAGTAAAGTTGTTAAAATGGGGAGCAAACCAAGGAATAAGGCTTTACTATCTTGGGCAGTTTTCTATTCTAGTCATTAGTCATGTGGCCTCTGTAATTTCTTACCAGGCTACATATAAAGAGACGCATAAAACTGCCTCTCTAGGATGTAGCAGGCTTGATTATTCTAAAGTCGTCTAAGGCACCAGGATGAAAGGTGACTATGGAGAGTTAGGAACACACTTCCCAGAAATTTTTAAAGCTTCATTTCTATAGAGCTATCAAGCTAGTGGAAGGGAAGTTCCTCTGAATCTGATTGACTGATGCCTCCAGGAATTCCATTTGCTAAATGTAGAACTTGCTTATACAATTTTAGCAAGATACAAAGGTCGTGGGGAATTGGAGGTTTACCATTTAAAATACAGAGGACAGAGACTTGAATTTCCAAGAGGGCCCCACAGAAATCTAGATTAAAGTGCATTAATTTCTCTTGTAACATGCAGAAGTTGAGTTTTCACAAGTTCAGGATGATCCAGTATAGTTGCAACATTTTACCTCCTACTGGGTGTGTTATCTTCTGTGTAGTAGGTCGCTGCCAACATCAAAGGCCAGACTGGTTTCTAGTAGTGACTGGCTCTCCAGGAACTAACCAAAGACACAGCAAGGGACAGTGTAGGGTTTGCTTGTTTGTTTTTTCCCCGGGGGGGGGGCAGGTGGGGGTGAAGAATTCGTGGAGAGTGGTTGAGGTCCTAGAAAAACTGGGGAATGAGTCCTGCCGAAGCTCAGAAGACTAGTAACATCCTTGTTTTGTTCTGTGCACACACGACGTGCTTCAGGCTTTGTTTTGGGAAGTGGGGGAACAGTTTCTGCCTTAAAAGGTATGTTGACATTTAAATTAAGGTAGGAATGCTGGTCAGTGAGGCCCTAGGGAAGGGGGTGTATACATTAATCTCTGTTTTGAACCTTGAGCCAAAAAACACATAAATGCCATTTAATTTCATACTACAGTAAAATTCTTTGAACAAATTCTTTAAACCAACGGGCGGAAATTTAAAATTAAAGATAGTCAGTGAACATTTTCAATTCACTTACTCATGCATTCACTCACTTATTCAACAGAGGCTTATGGAGCGCCTATTCTGTGCTAGGCATTGCTGAGCCATCACAGACTTGGTCCCTGCCGCCATGGAGTTGACAGTCTAGTCGTCAGTGAGGGAGTTAAAAAAAAAAATTCTGGTTTCATTGCTACTGCGGTTGCACCGAGTGAGGATCAGCCCCTCCAATTGTCCCACGTGGTCCCGGCAGGTGAGTGTGGGTGTGAGCGCGTGTGGCTCCCGGTGTTTGAGGAGTGTGCGAGCGCACGTGTGTCAGAATGGCGCGTGTCACAGTGCGCGTGCAGGTGTCGGCGTGGTATGCGTCTCCATAGCTGCCTGAGCCTGGCGGCGTGGGCTGCGGGAGGCGCGTGTCTCTCGCCCACGTACTGGGGGCGGCACGGGAACCACCCGGCCGGTGTGATTGTGAGTGAGCGCGGGAGCGCGCGCGCGCGCGCGGGCGGAGTCGGGGGGGAGGGGCGCGTCGCGCGCAGGCGCACAGCGCGAGAGCGGACAGCGGCCGCCGCAGAGTGCTGGGGGCGGGAGGAGCGAGCGCAGTAGGCCATGGCCGCCGCTGGCTGCTGAGGGGCTCGGCCCGTGAGCGCCTGCCGCCGCGGACGATGGTGACCGCACGCGTCGGGCCGCTGCCGCCGCCGCTGCCGCCGCCTCCCAAGACGCTGCAACCAAGGCCCGGCGCGGAGGAACCGCCGCTGTGAGCCGCGCCGTCCCGGCCCCCGCCGCCGTTGCCCGAGGAGAACGGGAGGGCGGGCGAGAAAGCCGGGGAGTTGCGGAGCCCGCCTGCCCGCCGGCGGCGCAGCCCTGCGGGGAGGGAGGCCACAGCCCGAGGTGACCGAGCCATCCGCCCCGGCCGGCCTCTTCATGTCCCGGCGCGTCCCCGCCCCCCCCCCCCCGCACATCCTCTCTTCTCCCCTCCCCCACTCCTTTGCCCGCTCCTTCCCCTTCCCTGGTTCACCTCCCTCCTTCCTCCTATCGTCGGCGGCGTCCCCATCCCCTCTTCACCCGTTGCGCCCCCTCCCTCCTAACCGTCTGTCCCTTCCGCGGACCTCCTGGCCCCCCACCGGCTCTCCGACTCTGCCTTCCCCCCCGGGCCCGGCACAGAGCCCCCTCCCCCAGCTCTCGGGCCTTGTGCGCCGCCTTCCCAACTACCCACCCTTCTGGAGACATCCCTCACCTACCCCGGCATTCCTAAGATACCCTCTCTCTGAGCTCTGCCCCATCGCCTCCCCAGGACCCCATTTCGAGGCTTTTTCTACGCCCCTTCCTGAGCAACTCGTTTCCTAGCTGCTCCTTTCCAGCTCCTTTTCTCCAGTTCCACTCCCAACTTTCCCTCTTTTGCGTCTTTGTCCACTTTACTTCCAAGCTTCCCTCCCATTTTTCTTTTGACTTATCCTTCTTTGGTCTACCCAGCCTCCTCCTCCCTCTTTTTATGCGGTTTGAGGTTTTTTGGGAGTGCGGAAAGGCCTGCCAAGCCATTCTTCGAATGGGGGCCCATTTGCTCTGCATCTCATCTGTCAGCCCTGTTTTACCATGAGAGCGCACCCCATCCTTTCCTTTTTGTCCCCATCGCTTACTCTCTCTCTTGCCATCCCTTCTCCACCCTGCTTCTGTTCTGCTTTTCCACCCAAGGCCCTTGCCCTCCCTTTAGGAATGAGTCCCCTTTCTGCTCGGGGTTGATGAACTTCGCTCGCGTCTGTCTTTGGAAGCTTTTTGGTGCGTGGCGTCGCGGAGCCAGCACCCTTGGCCAGACAAGAGGGGAGCTCCCTGGCACGGGCCTCTGTACTGGCAGAGTTTTTGCGAACGTAATCCCCTAGCCCCGCGGCGGCAGCGGCCCTGCTGCTGCGCTGCGTGCTTTGCAGCGAGCTGGGTTGGGGTTACTATAGTTCAAACGCAGCTGAGATCAGCAGGCAGGGCGGGGGGGGGGGCGGGGGAGGAGGTGCGGGGAGAGAGGAAGGGGGCTTTGCAGTGAGAAGGCATCAAAGATTAATGGATGGCTTTGCATCGCAGTCTGCAGTAAACAGGAAACTAGTTTGAAAGGAAAGGAGAGGACTGTGTGTCTTTATTTTTTAAAATACGGACTGTGCCGTTCTACTGAATCTTGAATCATGCCCAAAGGATGAGCTGTCTGTGCTGCAGTCGTGACCCAGGCTGAGCGCCCAATGGCAGAGATAGCAGTTTTTATTCCTTCTATCTGGCCCCTTAAGAGTTGAAAAGATGGTCCGGTTATTCAGAGTGGACTCCATATCTTTACCACTTTGGAAATACCGAGAAACCACAGAATTGCTAGTAGTTTATGTGGAAATCAGGTACATACAAAGTTAGCTACCAATAGTGTGGGAGTGGGGAGGACCAGCTATATTTAAAACATGTGCCAATGCTTATGTAAGAAGTGCGTTCTCCTCCCGGGTATCTCGGTTTTGGGCTGAGTTTACTTATGATTTTAGCCTCTAGTTTTGCCCTCTAACGTTTTCAGGGCTTACCATCTTAACATACGGACAGCCGGAAAACCTTTCTTGAGATTGGTTTTAGCGGATGGTAGATTTTTTTTTTTTTTCCCATTGGATTGGACAAAGAAAAATGGTGATTTTTTTCTTTTGATGGGAGAAAAAGGTGTAGAAACTTCCAGCCTTAAATTTTCTATTGTGCTGAATTTAAAATTGGATCATACAGCTTTCTTATTTTTGCTTTTTTTTTTTTTTTTAAGGAGTTTATCTAGGAGATGTGAATACCCTTTTTTTGGTAAGATCGAATTTTCTGTTTCTTTTTCTTAACATAAGTCTTCAACAGATAAACTATTACTTTAAAAACGTACATTTTCTGAATTGTTCAGGGTGATTGTTTGATTTCTTCATATTTAAAACCAAACGCAGTGTTTTCAGGAAAGTGTAGAATGAGACTCCTGTGTTTCCTAACCCACAAATATGAATGGTGAACTGTGCAACGTTATACTGGTACAGGACATTACTGTGTAAGTAGTGATTGCTGCTTCCAAGCCTGAGAAAGTAATTTAATGAAATCATTGTGGTCCTGTTTCTGGCTAGCATTTGTTGAGTCTTTTTTTGCTGTTTTTGGAAAGGTTTTTTTTAAAGCTGTTCCACTGTGTAAAGCATCTTTAAGTTTGAGTCACATTTAGTTTACATTACTTGCTGAGACGTTGTTTTGGCATATTACTTTCCCAGTTCTTAATACATTTAAGGAGGAAATATAAAAATCTTTCATGGAGGAGAAAATTTGTGTAACTGTGCAGGGCAGGAAGTCGCTTATATATTTGGCTGTAGGAGTGCCAGGGCTTTAAATTTTCTTTGCATTCAGGTCCTCTGCTTATTTTTGTTTGTTTTGATTTTAAGAGAATTTTAAGCTTCCTCTGACTTGGAATATGCTCATTAGCTCTGGTAATAAATCTCGGAAAAAAATAAATTAGGCTTAAACTAAACATCATAGAAATGTAATCTTTTTACCCCAGGATAGAAATCTCCATTTTTACTTCATGCTTCTAAGAGAGTGGCTTGGCAAATGTGAATGATTTCAATGATTTTATTTTATTTTTTTAAAGATTTATTTTGTTTATTTGAGAGAGAGAGAAGGGGACAAGGAGCAGAGAAAGAGGGAGAGAGAATCTCAAGCAGATTCACTACTGAGTAGGGAGCCCTGAGTGGGGGCTCCATGCTAGACTGGATCTCAGAACCCTGAGATCATGACAGCCAAAATCAAGAGTCAGACACTTAACCAGCTGAGCCACTCAAGCACCTGATTTCTATCATTTAAACAAGGTAGTTTCCACATTTTGTTTAGACGTTAATTTAGTGGGGGGTGCTGGAGTGTAGTGTATTTATTTGTGATGGTGATCACCCTTTCTATGTGGCTCTTACTTTAGAAAGGTTCAAAATTACAAAGTTTGAGGGGGGGATTTTTGTTTTTGTTTTTTGTCTTTCCACAGCTTTTGTGGGTACCATTTTAGACCTTTTTTTTTTCTTTCTTTTTTTTTTTTAAGTAGGCTCAACGTCCAATGCTGGGCTTGAACTCACCACCCTGATTACAAGACCTGAGCTGACATCCTGTCAGATGCTTAACTGACTGAGGCACCCACCCAGCTGCCCCTTGTGGGTAGCATTTTAGATTTGGTTTTCCATTTATTGAGTTTGTTTCCCTCATGTCCATATACAGGGCCAGCTTGCCAATGACTTGCTAAAATATCACTCACAGAAATGAATGAAATGTTTAGTGAGCAGTAGAGTTGTTATTAGGTGGGCATATTTCATTCTATCCAAGATCCTACTTAATTCAGACATTTTTGTCTTGGATTTACTGTACAGTAGAATTTGGGGATCATTCTCTGATATTCTTCTGTAATGAGAGCTTTAGGAATTCAAGATTTTCTTTTTATTCTATTTGTGAGGCAAGAATAGTGGTAATTGAGTGGGAATTTGTCCCTTCCGCTAATGGACCTCTTTTGTAATAGAGATGGTCTTCCATAAGAATTAGGGAGATTTCCCCCCCTAGTTCTTCAGATCTTGATTTCTGATGCAGGACTGGTTATTTGTTTAGTTTAAATTTTTTTTCTTGACCCTTTTCAGAGCTACAAAAAATGGTGAAAGTGGGTACATTTAAAAATAGCAAAACATTAAAAAAGGGGAAGGCTCCAAGTCAGATGAAATAAATGTAGACCACAAGTAGTAACTCAGTAGTAGTCCCTACAAAAGCAGTAGTGATTTATTTTGGATTCTAGAATATGGGAAAAGAGTTACTTTTCCATTATAGTATAAAGCCTGTCAGTGATGTTATTATCTCAGTCTGTGATGATTTTCACACATGACTGGTGGTTTGTGAAAAAGATCTGTTGTCTGTGTACTTTGAAATAAACCAAACTGAGTTATCTGTTTGACCACCTGAGTAAGTAATGTTCTGTGTGTTTCCTTAGTCATCTAGATAGCTTTGATGTATTAACACTTTTTACAAAGGAATTTCTTTTTTTAATCCCCAATAATGGATATTCTACAACATTTGCAAACAGAAAAAGAAGGGAATAAAAATCACCTTAGCCCTACTGTTGAAAGGATGTTAATGTGATATTTTGGTGTATGTCTTCTCAAGATTTTTTTTTTTAATAATATCATGAGCTTTGAGAAATTGAGGTTCCTGAATGCTATAATTTGCAATAAATGTTGATTAGAGTTTTTATTTTTCAGTGCTTTTTTCTCCTTTGGACACAACTACTCAGTTTTGATTCTCTCACAATATTTTTTTCTTACGTAGGAAAATTGTTAAAGTGGTCTTGTTCATTTAAAATAGCCAGAATTTAGTGTTTATTTATGAAAATGTTTATTTTGCATTTTTAGGATATATCACTTTTGAGTAATGGGAATGATACATGGTCATTCAATGATCAATACAATGAATCAGTTTTTCAGTGATTGAAAACTTGTAATAATGGTTTGTCAAGTTGAACTCCTTTTTTTTCTTTTTTTTAACTGAGCTAGGAAGCTATGAAAATTAGAGGGTAAAATGGAAATACTGACAAATATTTAACCATAGCATAGCAATCACTGTAATTTTCTTCAGAAATAAATGTTTTCATTTGTCCTGTAATGTCTGAAATTACTGCCAAAGCTGGAAATTTGTTTAGTTTTCTCAGCAAAATTCTTAAAAGGATATTGTCAGAGCCAACAATCCAGAATTATCATTACTCTTAAAATTGTCTTTAACCCACATCTGTTTGCCTTATTCTCATAATTCCTTGGATTAATTTAAAGCTCTATCATATAAAGTAGTGTTGCACAGAATTGTCCTTTTAAATAATGAATTGTCCTGGAGATCTTTTATTCCCCCCCCCGCCTTTTTAAATTCTATTCCTGCAACTCACCAACAGCTGAGCAAAGACGGGCTGCAAACTCCAAAGCCTGACTTCTTCCATGTGCCAGCATATCTGAATCACAGGAAGAATTTGATGAGCATTATTTCCCCACTTTGAAGGCAGATTATGGGAATTTCAGATGGAGATTTTAACTTTAATGATTCAAGGAAACAATATTGCAAACTATGTTTTCTTTACCTGTATCATGAATTCTCTGAATTATATCTATATTATGTAAATTCAGTACTTCAGTTTTGGTTGTAAGTAATACAGAAAAGGATAGACTGTGAGATGCTGCAATCTAAATATGTAGTTATCAAATTTTTATTGACTAGCTTAGGCTTTTTCATATAACCACTTAAAATTTGCTGTTTTTAAAGAGCTACATAAATCTCAATTTTATAGGAGTGAATTTTTCCTTTCAAGTTAATTGGACAAAAGCTATAGTATTATTAGGGTGTTTTATTGCTAGTGCCTAGAGTTGGAGTTAAGCTTTTTAAAAATAAATTTTGAGGTCTTAACACTTAATCAGATTGGGAAGACCTGAAAGAGTCAATGTGAAAACCCAATACAAGGATTATTTTATGAATACCTGGAAGTAGTAGATGTGGCTAAAGAGTTTTATACGTTGTTACATAGTTTTTGTGTAGTATGTGACAAAGCATTAGATTCATAGGAGGATATCTAAAAGCTATTTGAGCTGACTTACTTTTATATATTATGTCTCCTGAATTTAGGTCTGCTCCAAGAAAAAACATGGCTGCAAAGGAAAAACTGGAAGCAGTGTTAAATGTGGCCCTGAGGGTGCCAAGCATCATGCTGTTGGATGTCTTGTATAGATGGGATGTCAGCTCTTTCTTCCAGCAGATCCAAAGAAGTAGTCTCAGTAACAACCCTCTTTTCCAGTATAAGTATTTGGCTCTTAATATGCATTATGTAGGTAAGTGTCTACATTACCTTTTCTTTGTTGTTGTTGTTGTTGTTGTTGTTGTTCTTCTTCTTCTTCTTTTTTTTTTTTTTTTTTTGAGAGAGCACATGTGGGGGGGGGCAGGAGGAGAAGGAGGCAGAATCTTAAGTAGACTCCATACTCAGCGTAGGGCTCCATCTCAAGACCCTGAGATTGTGACCTGAGCTAAAATCAAGAGTCAGATGCTTAACCGACTGAGCCATCAGGCACCCCTGTATTACCTTTTCTAATCCTTTAGTGACCATTCTGATTTATGTCTTTGTAGTTTTTTAAACTCGAGTAAAATGAAATTTGGTTACATTGAGATATCTGATACAGTCATTGATGAATGCTTAGGAATCTTGTTTGTAGTGTAATTTGTCTTACCATTACGTATGAGTTATTAGGGCTAGAGGAAAACAGACAGTGTTGAGTTTATTTTACTGGATGAAGCTAGAAGGCAGAAGGAAACATTTTAGATTTTAATATGATAAAATGTAGATAATAAGAACTACCTTTCCAGACATTTGTCCTGTTCTAATTTGTCTGTTTTGGATTTTGTTTGTTATTCAGAAAGCTTTTTAAATGCAACATTCTTTATTGTTCCAGAACATAAACATCAGTTGAACATAAGATATTTATTTCAGTTAAAATGTTGGAAATGACGTTTATAATATTTAAAAAAAGTACTCCTTGAAATTTAATTGATATGATTTGGAGTTAGCAGTAAAAGCAATATTGAGAGGTTTAAGAAGTTAAAATCAAGAAATATATGGGGCGCCTGGGTGGCACAGCGGTTAAGCGTATGCCTTCGGCTCAGGGCGTGATCCCAGCATTCTGGGATCGAGCCCCACATCAGGCTCCTCCGCTATGAGCCTGCTTCTTCCTCTCCCACTCCCCCTCTTTGTGTTCCCTCTCTCGCTGGCTGTCTCTATCTCTGTCAAATAAATAAATAAAATCTTTAAAAAAAAAAAAAAAGAAATACAGGCAGGAGGGGCGCCTGGCTCGTTCAGTCAGTAGAGCATGTGACTCTTGATCTCAGGGTTTTGAGTTTGAGCCCCTCCTCCTTGGGTGCAGAGATTTTTAAAAATAAAATCTTAGAAAAAAGAAAAAAAAAGAAATGCAGGAAACAGAGATTCATCAGGAATGAAAGTCAAGATCCTTAATTTTTAGGTTAATTTTTCATTTATATGTAATGATAGCAATAATACATTTTCATTTGACATTGCTATTGCAGAACTCAAGATGGGGTTCGAAGGATGTACTATAGTGTTGTAATAATATTTTTATTATTAGAATTGCCCATGCAGATATATGTTTCATAACATTGTGAAGGGTTTGTCCTGTTTCTGTTCATTTTTATCTATAGAAGGACTTTTTGGGTTCCAGAGCTTAGCCCTGAAAACCCCTTACAGTTCTAAGAGATTACTAAGTAAGCCATGGTGTGAAGTATGGTATAGTAGAAAAGGCAATGCACTAGAAGCAGAACATCTGGGTACAATAAATTCATCCCTCTTAGGTGGCACTACCTTGGGAAATTCTGTGAAATGAGAAGGTTCTTTTATGCTGCAAAACACTATAATTCTCACCCTTTTATTAAAGGCTTTGTATGTTAGCCAATTTATGGAAAATAATTCCAGTCTGTAATAGAAGAACAATTGGGTACTTGGCTTAGATTTTTAGCTTCATCAGCAAAGTAATTCACACTGTGGTTTAAAAAAAGTATGCTTATCACATATATTATTTCTGAATAGATTGAAATATTTATTTTAAAAACCGCTGCCTAATAACCAGAAACATTAATTTTAGAAATTGAATGGATTCTTGTACATCGAAGTTCATACTCTGGCTTATAACTTTGGGGACTCAACTGAGCCTTCTTAAATACCCTTATTACATGCTGTGGTAGAATAAGCTCAGTGATTACACGAGTAGACATTTTCAGCTTGAACAGTTTTTTGGTTAGAGTAACCTCTGTGTCAGAGTATTTAGGTATTATTTACATAATGTGCCAGTTTTCCAAATTTCACCCTTAAATACTTCTTTAAAATTCTTACTTTAAAAAATTAGTAATGTATTTATACATTTATTTATGTTTAAAAAATCAAATCATAAAAACGTAAAAAGTGTGCAAAAGTAAGTTCCTCCTATCTCTGGTCATCCACTAAGTTTTCTGAGCCCCAGCAAATAGCTATTTTTATTTCCTTGTGAAAAAATTCTCGAGTTATTTTTATGTACGTATGTCAGTATAAAGATATTGGCAAATATAAATATGTAGTTATAAATGTATGTATGTCTTCCTTTTTGTACAGATGATAGGATAATATACACTGTTCTCGACCTTTTGTTTGTTTTAACTTAATGATGTATCACAGAGCCATAACTACTGCTTTTAGATATTCGTGAAATAAAGCTTTGTACTCTGTTTTTATGTTGACACTTTCTGTTATGCCACATTTTAAGATCCTGATTAAATGTTAAGGCCTCATTCTCCCCCCCAGCCCTCCAGTTCTGTTTTATAGTGGCATAGTATCCTTGTATGGCTATACCATAATTTATTGAACTAATTAATTACTCTTTTGGTGGACACTTTAGGTAGTTTCTTCTGCTTTTTTCATTTAGTGTTGCACTAAATAATTTTATATCGCTATAATTTTGATAGGTGCAAATATAGCCTTGAGATAAATTACTAGAAGTGAAGTTTCTGTGTTAAAGAGTATACACATTTGTAATATTGATCGATACTGCTCTCCATAGGGTTTTACTGTTTTGTACCTCTACAGACAGTGGCTGAGAGTTCCTGCAGTTTGACATCCTTATCAAAACAGTGTTATCAAACTCTTATATTAGGCTACTCTAGTAGGTGAAAAATAGATGTGTTCTAACTAGTTTTAATTTGTATTTCTCTTATTATGAGTGAGATTGTATTTATTGTATTTAAGAAATATGTGTGTTTCCTCTTCTGAGAGTTGTCAGTTCATGTCCCTTGCCCACTTTTCTATGGGATTTTAGCCCCCCCCTTTTTTCCCCAAAGGCACAGGCAAGGATTTATTGGGGCTACATCTCAAGCTGAAGGGAGACGCAGCATCAACAGAGAGTAGTTAGGCTGGCCTCCTCTGTATTTTAGCCTTTTCTTGCTGATTTGTGGGAGTTTGGTATACATTAGGGAAATTAGCCCTTTGGGTTGAAATTATTGGGTTGAATTTCAGTTTGGGTTGAAATTGTTTTTTCCAGTTTTGGTTGTCTTGATTTTGGTTTATGATTTTTTTTTGACATGCAGAATTTGTTTTTAATGCAGTCGAATTTCTTTTTTTATAACTTAGAATTTTGACTCAGTTATTAGAAAAGACTTCTCTATCACGTTTTATTCCATTATTTTTGTTTCATTATTTACATCTTTGCTTTACTTAGGATTTGATCTGCATGTACATTGTGTTATAGGTAAAATTTTTTTCCCCAGATAACTATCTGGTAGTCTCCATGTATTTATTAAATAGTTCAACTTTTCCTATTATATACTAAATTATCACACCTATTTGGTTTCATTTCTGAATATTTTTTTCTTGTTCTTTCAATGTGTGGTCTTATTGAATATCTAGAGTATATTTTACTGTCTGAACTTAGTCCCTTCATTGTTTTTTATTTCTCTTTCAGAGTTTTTCTGATATTGTTTGCTATGTGAACTTTAGAATTACTTAGTTTAGCTTAGGATGAGATAGCTTAAAGATGCTAACTCTTCCTTGTGTACGAACATAGAGACCTTTCCTATGTTCCAGATTTCTTTTGAGCCTTCCAGAGTGTTTTAAAGTTTTTATTATATAGGTCTTGGGCATTTATTGTTAAGTTCATTCTTAGATACTTTATTTTTTTATTGCAATTGTGACTCTCCCCCCTTTTCTATCCTTTAATTGTTTTTTTTTTTTTTTTAAGATTTTATTTATTTATTTGACAGAGATAGACACAGCCAGCGAGAGAGGGAACACAAGCAGGGGGAGTGGGAGTGGAAGAAGCAGGCTCATAGCAGAGGAGCCTGATGTGGGGCTCGATCCCAGAATGCTGGGATCACGCCCTGAGCCGAAGGCATACGCTCAACCGCTATGCCACCCAGGCGCCCCCCTTTAATTGTTAAGAGCTTAAAAATCAAAGTAGGGTGTGGTTAAAGTTCATGTTCATGGAATATAATTGTACCTTCAAATTGAGAAGCTTTCCAGTGTGGGTCCTGTCTGAGAACAGCAAAAAGAAGTGATTGTTTAAATATATTTGGTGGAATATTAATTATAGAACTGTTTCGCAAAGTGTAGGATATAAAAAGGGAAATATAAATAATATTGAGAAGGCAGAGTGGGGCCATTTGTGGAAAGACCTGAAGACATATATTAGGTATTGCACTTAATTTGGTAAGTAGTGATGGGTCAGTGAAGTATTTAGAGCAGGTGAACTGCATTTTAAAAGCTTGATTAGGTAGTGTTATATAGGCTGCTGGATTGGTGGGGGTGGGGGAGGGGCAAGTAGAGAAACCAGAGAGAAACCTCAAATGTAAAACTCAGGCTTCATTTGTGTCCTTATTCTGCAGACCTTCCCATGTTTATGAATTTCTTGACTGCTTCCTCAGGACAGTGTTTCTGGATTCTTCTTTCTGGCCATTCCTTCTGACTCTCTTGCTATCTTAAGTGTTGATAGGGCCCAGAATTTGTGTTTAATTTTGATCTTTTGTTGTTTGTGTGATCTCACATAGTTTTGGCTGCAAATCTCTATCTCCACTTTCCATTGCTGTTTTGACCACTCTAGTCTGGGGTTAGTGTCCCTCCTGTATTATCCCTTGGCACCCAGTTCATACCTCTACCATAGAACTTATGCTGCATTCTAAGGGTCCTTGTGCTCCCCTGCCTGCCTTCTTAACTAGATTGTGAGCTCCTTTAAGGTAGGAGTGGGGTTGTCTGTTATCTCAGTATTCCTAGCACCTAGCTAGTGCTTGGTACTGAATGGATTTCTAATACTGTTAGACATCTCCACCTAAATAATCTGTAGATACTTCAATTTATGGTCCCTGAACTCATCATCTTTACTTTACCTCAAACCTCCTCCTCCTCCTGTGTTTCCTGTCTTAATAGCAAAGCTGTCCTCTTGATTACTATCTAAGCTTAAACATCAGAATCATCTTCACTTCCTTGTTCTCAACCACTCACCCATAGATCAGCAGTAAGACTTATTTAAATATCTCATAGTTGACCTTGCCAACTCCATACCAAAGCTGCTGATTTATTCCAGGTCCTCACTTTTTTTCTCCACTACTAAAATCACCCTTAAATAGCTGAAATTCCTACATTTTGTTAGGAACATTCACTAATGTTATTTTAGTTAGGTCATCATTGTTAAATGCTGCTGGTCTTGCGTTATAATTATAAATTACTATTGTGTTAGCTTCATCATTATCAGTTGAGTTTGTTGTGGTTTGTTAGAGCACATAGTGATGCATATTTGTGTCAGCAATAGTTTTGGCCTTTATTTTTCAAGTAATTAGATTATATACATATTTTCGTTCAAATGATTTATTCATACTGTTCTTGCTTTAGCAGAATTCATAATTGCTTAAGAATCTTCTTGTATGATATATTTTGTTGTTATCACAGGGTTATTTTTACACTGGAATGTGAAAATGGGGGTAGAGGTGAGGCATGGGGTTTTTGTTGTTTTGTTTTTGTCTTCTTACCTCACCTTGAGTGTATCTAAAGAATTTGAGAACTGTTGGCCCAGTCTGAACTCCTTATTATTGTGTACGTTATTGAGGTGTTAGTCACCAGTTCTATCGACATCATCTGCCAGTACTTTTTTATTTACAACCCAAGTTCTAGTGTAGCCTACAGAGATTATTGTTTCCTGAAAATATCCTTTTTTTTTTTTTAAATTGTTTTCATGCCTGCTATTTTCTTTTCCTAGAATGCTGCTGCTTTTTTTTAGCCTGGTAAAGATCCATTCAGCTTTCTAGGTCCAGGTCAGACTTAATCATTTAATCAACCATAGCTCTTCCAATATTTGTTTAGTGAAGCACCAATATTGTATCATATTTTTGTCCATGTTTATTTTTTCACTAGACTGTGATTACTTTATTCTTTGGATCTTCCATGTTTAGGAATGCATATGGGTCACACTTTACATGTAATAATTGGTTGAGTGACTGGATAATTGAAGGAATGAATAAATCAATATGTTCAGTCTAGAGGACTTGGCAGCTGTTTTATGAGGTGTGCATGAAAAGGGAAAGATAAAAATATCTGGAAAGGAAAATGATAGTTCATTAAGAGAGAATTTAAGGAGAGGTTTCATGCAATAGATTGAATCCTTCAGCCACAAACACTCAATGCTTGCTTAATATAATAAACATCTTTTTAAATATCTCTTAAGTCCTTTGAGATAGGGATTAACAAGATAAATTGGAAAAATTATTTGAAGAAATTAAAAGTAAATAGAAATACTTTTGTCAAGTTTCTGTTGGATTGTTCTTCAAGTTAGGATGTATGGGAAATCTGAATTCTGCCTCTTTAGTCCCTAGCATATTGCTCCTGTTTCCATAGCTTTAAGCATGAGAGGAGCATTGGGTACTAAGAAGGGATATCCGTGCCCTAATGAAGACTCATTTAATAAGTGGAAAATAGTTACAGAAGATTAGACTGGAACCAGATTTTGTAAGACCTAGAGTGTCAGACTGAGAAGTTAAGAATTTTTGAAGGTTTTAGAGCAAGAGAGTTGTCTAGATGAAAGGGATGGTTCTGTACTGAAGTATAGGATGGATGAGGATGGAAAGAGACCGCAAGGATAGCAGTTAGTATACTGTCATATTAGAGAGTGGACTGGAATGGGGCACAGGGACTGGAAAGGAAGGGTGACATGAGAGACTTAATGGGGAAGACTCAGCAGGACTTGGTGATGACAAGAAAACATGACTGGGTTTGAGTCAGAGTGAATGGGATTTAGGAGAGAAAGAAGGTGAGCTAGCCTGTTGAGGGAGGAGGGCGGGAGCTCAGTTTGTACTTGTATATAAGAACATTTAAGTGGCACGTGTCCCTGGCATCATGAGATAAAAAATGTTTGCTTAGAATAAGAAATGATTACTTTTTCGTGATGCGTAGTAGGTAGGTTTTCAGTATTCTCATTTGGGATGGGGTATTTAAAGCAACGACATAAATTCTTTGAGCTAGATACTTTCTAACGAGAAAAGCAGTTGTTCAGGGACTAAATTTCCTAGGCTCATTTCGGGGAATAAAAAGAAAGTGGAGGGGAGAATTTGGAGGTTTAAAGGAAATCCACAGAGCCAGTTTTGAGGGTGGTTGCTTCAGGAGCTGGGACAAGGATAAGCAAGATGTTTTCGATTTGACAAGTAGGCAGTTGTTGACTTCTGAGGTTTTTTTAGAGTGGAAGAGTAAAGAGGGCTTGTAGAGAGTTTGTAGATTATAGAGGATGAAGAGGGAATAGTGGATGGTTAGAAAATGGAAGCATTGGTAGAGAGAGTTTATAACATTTGTCAGTGGAATGAGAAAAATAGGTAATAGAGAAAGAAAAAATCAACACAAAGAGATGTTTTTCTTCAAGATTGGAGGAGGAGCCCTATACATCCTTTGAAAAGAGAGGTGAGCACTGGTGTCAGGGGGATGATAGAAGATGTAGGAGATAGAGGGTGTTTAGGAGTTGGAAAAATAACATCTTGAGTCAAGTGGAAGAGGCAGCATTAGAGAGGGACATTAAGGACAGTTCTTCTCCTGGGACTAGAGAATGAGAGAATTGGTGTAGAACAAATCAGTGGACATCAAGGAAAGGTAGATAATGAGAGGAGTCCTGTTGTACCTTTGTGTGTGGTCTTGATTATAAAGTAGAAAAATCCACAAAAAAAAAAGTGAAAAATGCTTTGTTTTCACCAGATAATCCATAGTGATTTTTACTGTATTAAACTTACTTTGGTAGTGAAGTAAAGAACCTCAGAGTTGTTGAAACCTAATTGGAAATTACTTCAAGCTCTTTTTATTAGTGTAATTAATTGGGAGACAAAATTAGAATCACATTGTATTTATTATCTCTTTTTATTTCTACTACAGGTTATATCTTAAGTGTTGTGCTACTAACCTTGCCCAGGCAGCATCTGGTTCAGCTTTACCTGTATTTTTTAACTGCCCTGCTCCTCTATGCTGGACATCAAATCTCCAGGTAAAAATGTGACCTCGTTTTTGAAATGTATGGCTGAATTTAAAGTTTTTCATTACTGGAAACATGCTTTTCATGAACACTGTTAAGAAGCTGAGGCTTTACTAAGTATCCAAAACAGTTTTTTTGCTATTTGTTTCCTAAGTAAATATTGTTGTGTAGAATTAATAGCTGGGGTTATGCTTCAAATTTTATTTCTGCTTTTAAAAACCATCTTAATATGAAATGGGCTTTAAGATTATGTTTACAGAGATACTTAGGAGCTTTTCTATATTACCTAAGAGAAGAATTTCCAAAGACAGGCTATAGAACATTTTAACAATTAGGGACTTGATATCCTTTCATCATTTTGGGAAGTCAGTTTATGCTGCTTGAGAATCGGCACAACCATATATATAGTGGATGATTTATATAAATTACTTGATGAGGTTCATGGTATAACCCAGAAGTTCTGCATCTTTAGTAATACTGTGTTTGCTTAGGTCTGCTTGTCCTAAATTTTAAGACTGTGGTCTGCCAATGAAAATGAACTTCCTACTTTGGAACAGAATGTTAAAATACAGGGGAACTAAAAGCCACACAGTAAATGTAATGGTGTGTAAATAAATCTGGAGGGCATAATTTCTTTTCTTTTTTTGAGAGAGAGTGCATGTGCAAATTGGGGGGGGGGAGAGGGAGAGAATCTTAAGCAGATTCACGCTCAATGTGGAGTCCCGTGCGGGGCCCGATCTCACAACCCTGAGATCATGACCTGAGTCAAAATCAAGAGTCAGACACTTAACTGACTGAGCCACCCAGGCGCCCCTAATTTCTTTTGTCTTGATTGAAATGTATAACGATAATGAGATATAGTCCCATTCCTAAAAAGAGTGATGGTTACTTTGCATATATAACAAGATGTAGCTGTTTGAGGTCTAAAAAACAGATTTTGGTGTTGGGTTGAAAATCTTAAAATAGCATTTTTATATTACTAGAATTGAATGGTTGACATAGAAACCTTTTTTACTCTCTGATTATAAAGTAACACTGTTCATTGTAGATGACTTTTGGGAAATACGGAAATTTAAAGGCAATAACAATCACCTGAAATTATACCATCCAGAGATAGACCTGTTAAGATTCTGGCATTTCCTTCTGTTTTTTTTTTTTTTTTTTTTTTTTTTTTTAATACCTTCCAGTTTTCACCACTTTGGTGGATATGAAAGAGTGAAAATAACAATAGTCACTGACTCTTGGCCCTTGTTGTTGAGGTAGGACCTTCATCCTCAATACTTCATCTGGTTTATTTCTCAAAGGCTCCACAGTGTTCTGCAGAAACTCAGTCTTCTCACATTCCACTCCTCTGTTCCTGTCTGGTCAGTTTCCTCTGCTCAAAATGGTACCTGGAAAGGGGTGTTTTGCTCGTTAGCTTCTGTTTTGCCCAGGGAATGTCCTTGGGTGTCAAAGTTGGAAAATCTGGAGCTGCCAGAGTAATACTGCATGTCTGGTAATCCTAACAGTGCTTCAGACTGAGCTGTGTTTTACTCTAAAGTGAAGACATGAGTTTTCTTTTGTGTCACACAAGTATGTCCCTGTGTCTTGGACTTCTTCATGGGAACATGAAGTAGATTTGTAGCATCTTTCTCCACATAGCTTAGAATGGGAGTCCAAGGGCTAGTACTAACACAGACAACATGATGTCCTTCCCATTGCAGCACCACCAGCCCCAAACCCTGACAGTCTGTTCCTGTGGCCTTACCCAGGACACCTCTGAATCTGAGCTCAAGCTCAAGGTAGAGACACTTCTCTAATTTTTAAGCAAAAATTTTGTCTATAGAGTATAATACAGTAGAGTATATAGGCTTCTGATTCATCATTTTTGTGTGTAGATGAGTGCCTTGCCACCTACGAGTGCCTTGTCTTTTGGACAAGTGGACAGGTGACTGGAGTTTCAAATTCCATGTTCCTTATTTACTACTCTATACCTCAGTGTCACTTATTTTTTTTTTTTTTTCTCAGTGTCACTTATTAGAAAGATAGTTCTCAGCATAATTTTTGACATATAAATGCTCATATAAGTGAATTTTTTCCTTTTTTTTTTTAAGTTTTTAAATTCCGATACAGATATAACATACAGTTTTATATTAGTTTCAGGTGTACGATATAGTGATTCAGCAATTCTATACAGTACTCAGTGCTCATCATGATAAGTGTACTCTTTAATCCCCATCACCTATTCACCTATTTCACCCATCTTCCCTCCTCCTCCCCATAATCCCTCTGGTAATTTTCAGTTTGTTCTCTATAGTTGGGTCTGTTTCTTGGTTTGTCTCTTTTCTCCCCTTTGTTTTGTTTTGTAAATGCCACATATGAGTGAAACCGTATGGTATCTGTCTTTCTCTATTTTGCTTAGCATTATACTCTCTAGCACCATCCATGTTATTGCAAATGGCAAGATTTCATTCTCTTTTATGGCTGAATAATACTCCAGTGTGTGTGTGTGTGTGTGTGCGCACACACACATCATCTTTATCCACTCATCTATCAATGGACACTTTGACTTCTTCTGTAATTTGGCTGTTGTAAATAATAATGCAATAAACATAGGGGTGCATATATCCTTTTGAATTACTGTCTTTGTATTCTACTATAAATACTCAGTAGTGGGCTTACTGGATCATAGGGTAGTTCTGTTTTTAATTTTTTGAGGAACCTCATACTGTCTTCCATAGTGGCCGTACCAGTTTGCATTCCCACCAACAGTGCAAGAGGGTTCTTTTTTCTCCACATTCTAACCAACACTTGTTGTTTTTTGTGTTTTTGATTTTAGCCATTCTGACAGGTGTGAGGTGAATCATTATAGTTTTGATTTGCATTTCCCTGCTGATGAGTGACGTTGAGCATCTTTTAGTGTGTCCGTTGGCTATCTGTATGTCTTCTTTGGAGAAATGACTATTCATGTCTTCTGCCCATTTTTTAATTGGATTATTTGTTTTTTGGGTGTAGTGCTCAGTGAATTTTCTATTTTAGAGAGCAAGAGCTCAAGTGAGTAAACGGTGGGGGGGGGGACAGAGGGGGAAGGAAAGGGACAAGCAGACTCCACACAGACCATGGAGCCTGCCATGGGGCTCCATCCAATGACCCCCGAGACCATGAACCAAACCAAAATCGAGTCAGATGCTCAATCTACTGAGCACCCAGGTGCCCCATGCTCAGTGAATTTTAACGTTCTCATGTTTTGTTTTTATTGTGCAAGGCAGTGTTTTATGAGCATTCTTTAAAAAATGACTTTATTTTTTTTTTTTTTAAGATTTTATTTATTTATTTGACAGAGATAGAGACAGCCAGTGAGAGAGGGAACACAAGCAGGGGGAGTGGGAGTGGAAGAAGCAGGCTCATAGCGGAGGAGCCTGATGTGGGGCTCGATCCCAGAACGCCGGGATCACGCCCTGAGCCGAAGGCAGACGCTTAACCGCTGTGCCACCCAGGCGCCCCTAAAAAATGACTTTAAATCAGAGTATTTCATGGTACAGCTATATAATGATAGCCTTTTAGAGTTGATGTGATTTCTTTGATTAATCTTCAGAATCCTAAACTTAAAGGTAAAGGTATGGAAATTGTTGCTTTTATTAGTTACAGTTCTGGGTGAGAAAACAATGATCTTGCCCTTTTCCTCATGCTTTTTTGGTTTCCATGTGGTTTAGTGGTGTAGTGATGGCTGAAAGCATGTAGCTCTATTTTTATATACAGTATTATCATCCAGGCTTTTTTAGAGGTCAGAATTCTGTTATTTAAGGATAAAGGGAACCCTGACAGTGTTAGAGGTAAAGACAAGCCTTTTTCTGACCATTCTTCTGGTGGCAGTTTTTAACTTTTGACTTTTAACTTAAGGGAATGTTTCTTCTAATGTTTAAAGTTTATTTTTATTATTAGAAAATCAAACTTATTTTAAATAATAAGAATTATAATAAGATTTCACAGTGTACAAAAGCATTTCCTGTTTTTAATTTCATTTTGATCCTTAATCCTTTTGGATTTGTAGAAGAAAAAACCAAAGTGGGCAAATAGCTGGGAAGGAACAATCTCAGACTTTAACTTGAATGTAGGTTTTCTGATTGCTAGCTTATTCCTCTTAGGGAGGCAGCATGGTTAGTGAAAAGAAAATGAGTTTTTAGAATCAGACTGGGTATGAACTAGTTTCCCTATTTAGTCAGTATGTTACCTTAGTAAGTTGCTTTTTTGAAAATGTAAAGGAAGATAATGCCCATTTTATGGAGTTAGTTTTGATATTAAACTAACAAATTTGAAGAAATGGCGTGTTTTAGAATTTTCTTAGCATAATGTATATACTATATGGTGCTATCTCATGAAAGGTTAGCAAAGATGTGTTATCCTTGAATTATTCATAATATGTCACATTTATAAATATTGAGGCTTGAATGTATTACATTTATAAAATTTTAAGGCTGCAGTTTTTAGTTTTAAAAAATGTAATGGTTCAGATTTCATGTGGCGACTTCATAAGTAAGTATCTTTTAAAATAACAGCTTTATTGAGATACAATTTACATACCTATTTCAAGGATATAGCTCAATAATTTTAGTACATTCACAGAACTGTATAAACCATCACTACGATTGATTTTTAAACATTTTCATTACTCCAGATATAAACCCTGTACCCATAAGCAGTCATTCCCTATTTTTCATCAGTCCCCTTCCCCTCAAGCCTAGGTAACTGTCAGTCTATTTTCTGACTCTATGGATTGGCCTATTGTGGACATTTCATATAGACACAGTATGTGGTCCTTTGTGCCTGGCTTCTTTCACTTAACATGTTTTCAAGGTTCATCCATACTGTAGCATGTATCAGTACTTTTTCTGTCCAAATCATATTCTGTTGTATGAATATACCACATTTTGTTCATCTATCCATTGATGGACACAGGTTCTTTCCACTTTTTGGCTGTTATGAGTAGTGCTGTGAACATTATGGGTAGGTTTTGTGTGGACATACTGTTTTCTTGGGCATATACTTTGGGGTGGAATTGCTGGGTTATATGGTACCTGTGTTTAGCCTTTTGAGGAGCTGTCAAACTCTTTTCTTTTCTTTTCTTTTCTTTTCCTTTCTTTTTTTTTTTTTTTAAGATCTTTAAGTAATCTCTGTACCATATGGGGCTCGAACCTATACTCCCAAGATGAAGAGTTGCATGCTCTACCCACTGAGCCAGCGAGGTGCCCCTGCCATTCTGTTTTCTAAAATAACTGTACAGTTCTTACCAACAATGTGTGAGGGTTCCAGTTTCTCCATATCCTTGCCAACACTTGTTGATATCTGTCTTTGTTCGTATAGCCATTGTAGTGAGTATGACGTGATATTTCATCTGGTTTTGATTTGCACTTCCCAGATGGCTAATGATATTGAGCATCTTTTCATGTGTTCATTAACCATTTGTAAATCTTTTTTTTTTTTAGAAAAATGTTTATTCAGATCCTTTGCCAATTGTTTAATTGGGTTGTCTTTTATTATTATTATTGAGTTGTATTACATCTCAATTCTAGATATAAGTCCTTTATCAGTTATATGATTTACAGGTATTTTCCCCCATTCAGTCTAGTTATATCAAAGCAGAGTAGTATGGTACTAAGAAGAAGAATCAATACTTGGATAATTTAAAATAATTACTTTGGTACTTCAGAAACTGGCTGTATAAAAAGTCATTGCAAATTGAAAATTCATAAGCTCTTGAAAAGTTGGGTTTCTGTTTTCGCTTAAGACATGTACTCAAATAGGGGCACCTGGATGGCTCAGTTGGTTCAGCGTCTGGCTTTCGGCTCAGGTCATGATGCTAGGGGCCTGGGATGGAGCCCCAAGTTGGGCTCCCTGCTCAGTGGGGAGTCTGCTTCTCCCTCTCCTTCTGGGCCCCCTCACCCTGTCAAATAAATAGATCTTAAAAAAAAAAAAGAGAGAGACATGTACTCAAATAATGAAGCTGATTGCTCTTAAGTGAATAAAAACTTGTTTAGAGTATGTCTAGGATGGATATTGCTTGTAGTTCAGAGGAGTTAAACTTTAGAAAATCCGTGGCCTCATTTCATATAGTATGAACATTTAATATTCTATTTGATATTTCAGGTTCCTTAACTCTTAAAATTACTAAACTGTTTTTTTTCATTTTGAGTGATGTAAGGAATATATTTTCCAGTATCAATCCTACTTTAAAATTGAGACTATCCAGAACTGTAGGGGAAAAAAGAAAAACTCGACACTGACATGACCAATGAGGGTGTGGTCTTGATTTACATCACAGTTGTGTGTTTTTCTCTATAATTTTTAAACTCTAGTATTCTTAAATTCCCTGTTTTATTGTTAGATTTATGAACCAGCATGTCAGTTTTGTATGTGTATAAGTTGAATTAAGAGCCCATGGGTTTCACAAGATTGGAAGTATACTCCTTTTCATCCTGGTCTCAGGTATGTAGGTAGGGTTTCAAATGTAAAACTTTCCCAAGACTTATTTATATGTAAAATACAGATAATTAGCTCCCCATTTCATAGAAGTTTGTCTCATTTAAGGTTTCTGTATTACAGGACTGTTAGCCTTTTGGACCAGGTCATGCTTTGCTGTGGGGGCAGTCTTGTGTATTTTAGGATGTTAGTGCCTCTGCTCCCTAGATCACAGAGCACCCCCTCTCCAGCAGTTGTGAAACCACAGAGTGTCCCTAATTGCCAAATGTGCTTTCCTGGGGAACAAAATTTTCCTCAGTTGAGAACCACTGCTGTTAAGGAATTGTTAAAATGAATTTTATCATATACCCCGCTTTTAATTTTGACTGGAATGAAATTGACCCATTTCAGTGTTTGATACATTTTCTTCTTTTGAACATTATCAGCTACAGACACTAAGTATTTCAGTAGGGGGTCAGAAAGAAGCTAAGAGAGAAGCAGGGTAGCAGAGATGATTTAGATAATTAAACCCTGGGTAAATGAACTATTCAATTACCAGCACATTGTTTAGGGTGTAGTAGGTACTCAGATCCAGGTGTTAGAACATCTAGTATCTGGGATCCCTTAAATTGAGCAGTGCCTTTTGTTTGCACATATTGCATAAGATATATTTGAGAGCTCACTACTTTATTCCCTGTAAAAGTAGATTAGGTTTCTTTGGAATTAACAGTTTGAAAGCTTTAAGTGGCCAGAATGTACAAATTGTTCTAGGTTGTTCAGGTTGCTCAAGAGATTGTTATAAGGTCAGTTGATGAATTGGTAAGATTCTAGATTTTGTTATTTATTTTTTATAACTTGTATGCTTCTCCTTATAGCAAGAATTTTTTTAATTTTAAGCAAGCTATCCTCGAGGCCCTCTTCATATATCTCACACATTCTTATGCCCACAGACCGTTTCAGTCGCTCAAGAATAGGCTAGCGCAGGGGATTAGAGAAGTAGATTTTCAAAGTGATTAGTTTATTAGTACTCAGGGGTTGATCGTTAGTATTCACAAATTGCACAAATGAAAAAAGTTTAAGAAAGGAAGGATTTTTTTTCAGTGATAAGTAGACAGCAGGGATTCTTGCTTCTGACCAGCTTAACACATTTTATTATTTAAATCTTCTAAATTAAAAATAATAAAAGCATTAAAAGAGCTTTAAAAAAAATCTTCTAAATTGAAAAATCAAATACCGCTTTTGAACATTTCATCTGATTTAGTCTTGAAATAGTTATTAAATTTTGTTAAAAATTAGAATTTCATGGCTCTTGCATCACATTAATTTTTGGCATAAAATGACTCATGGAATTTTGCACAATTCCTTCTGTGGATCCTTCTTATTTGGCTTACTGTCTTGTTTATTTACATTGTGAATGACCCACTCTGTTGAGAGACTTGAGTAATCAAGTTTTCATTGTCAGCATGGAATGCCATGAAGTTGTTCATAACTTAGATATAGAGATCTTTGTTCAAACGATCCCTATTACAGTTCTTCTGTATAGTTTGGGATGCAATGTCCAGATTCTCCTATCAGAAGGGACAGCTCTTTAGTGGCTACTTGGTTAGACCAGTAGTTCAGCCCTCCCAAAGCCACTGCCCTGGCTCTGGCAAGCCAAGCTCGGCTGCTGGCCCAAAGAGGGACTACAGGCTTTCTGTGCCTGGCTGTCTTTACTGAGGTGAGGCTTACTGGTGAGTCAGCCAAACAGGGAAGATTCTGAAGGACTGTCTTGATAGATAGGAGTTGAGCAAAAGAGAAAGGGTCTAAGGTACCTAGAGAAGGTGTTAATTTCTGTGATAGGATGATTGGTTCGGTGTCTCAGGTCGCACATTAATGGGGGATGTTACAGCATTGAGGAAAGCTGTTCTTAGGGTCCTAGAGGAGAGCAGCAGCACAGAGAAATAGTGGAAGGAAGCTGTTTAACACCAGGGTTTTGTCATTAGGGCCTAAATATTGATTATTCTTCTGGAAGACAGATCTCCCTAAGTGTCCTATAATCTTGTCAAATCACAAAGTCATGAAATACGGAGACTGAAAAAGAAAATAATTCTGTTTTTACAGCATTTATCACAATTGTAATTAATTTTAGATTAATTTGTTTAGTGTTTGTTTCTCCTCCTGGTTTGTTAAGCTCCATGCTGACAGAATTGTGTCTTCTTGTCTGCTGTAGTACTCCTAGAGTGGAGCAGTGTGCTAGCAACAGTGTCTGCAGTAAATTCTTTTTGAGGTTAAAAGAAAAAGTATAGAGAATGTTGATTTTCCTTACAAATTTTGTTACGTTGAAGTTAGAATTCTTAAAAGAAAGACGGAAGCTGTGAAAAAAGAAGATAAAGTAGGCTAGGAAATACTACAAAACAACTAACGAATGTTTCAACAATGAGAAATTCTAGAATAGTGTTTGCTGAGTTATATATAAAACATCAGTAATATGATGACAAAAGCAAACAAGGGAGAGAAAACATGTTAGGGAATGCAGCTCTGCAATTCCTCCCTCGCCCCTGAGATCTCCTGGGGCCTGATCCCTGTGGGAGCAATGTTTGCCTCTTCCTGGGGGTAGTGCTCTTGTGGGCACCTCTATTCTCTTTTTATTGAATTCACATAAAATTAACCTTTAAAGTGAACAATTCATTGGCATACATTACATTCATAATGTTGTGCAACCATCACCATTATCTAATTCCAGAACATTTTCATCACCCCACGGTAAACCCCAGTACCCATTATGTGTCCTTTCCATTTTCCTACCCCCAGCCCTTGGCAAACATCAATCTGCTTTTTGTCTTTGTGGGTTTTCCCTCTTTGTAATTGGACCTATTGGAGAGGGATCTGCTGTGGCCACAAAGAAACTATTTGTCTTTGGAAGCCTAGGACTCAGGTTAGAGCTCTTTCAAATTTAAATATCTTTCTCAAAGACTTCATAAATGTTAAGTGGTATTTGTATGTGTATTTTATTTTAAATTTTATAATTTTCTAAATTCTTCAGTTTTCTGTCCTAAAACTTCATAAAATATGATAATTCTACATTGATGGTTACCTAGTAATGTCGTAATCAGATGTGTACACGTAATTTGCATGTGTAGTAGCATTTATGCCTCTCACAGGGTTTCAACCACTGACCTCTAGATTGGGTAGTCCTTTGTTGTGGGGACTGTCCTATGCACTGTCAGATGTTGTGGCAGCATCTTGATCTGGGTGCTCGTAGCAGCCCCAATCCTTCTAAATTGTGACAACTTAAAATGTCTCCAGACATTGCAAAATGTCCGTCAGGGTTGACCTGATGGACCCCCTGGTTGACCACCACTGCATTAAAATCATTCTTTTTGAGAATTTCAGTAAAAAGACTATTAGAATATTATTTGTTAGAAATAGTCATCATAGAATGATAGAGGAGAATTGCTAAATCACCCATGAATCTAGGTCCATTATTGATTTTTATAATTGCCCCCAAACTACTCCCATTCATAAAACATATTTTAGTTTTTAATTTTGATTTTTTGGAAGTACTTTCCTTGTGGATTATGCAACGGTCATTTTTTATTTGGCTGTGCTGCTACACTGAAGGATTTCAACTTGATTGCCTAATAGGAAGTAATTTCATGGAAAAAGTAAATACAGCCGTGGGTTCAGAAATACTGGCAACATTCAAACTGTTTTAAATACAATGAATAAAGCATTCAATAATTGAAGAAAAGGAGAATTTTTTTCTACACATTTCCCTACCTGATGTTGAAGGAACTTAAGACCATAGTCTTCTAGTGTTACTACTTATTGATAATAAGTTAAATTTTCCCTTCCAGTGCTTCCTGGATGTGCACTGAAAGTTCTGTTTTCTCAGTGTGTAAAGGGTCTTTCCCATTTAAATCTTGTTATTTCTCAGTAATCACATGTTAAATGAATTAAATTGTAAAAGGAATATTTGATGTGATTTAAAATTTGTTTCAAAATAAATCTGTAGCCCACTTACATATTATAACCTTAATTATAGATTCTTGATAGAGTCGAAAGTGATAGTTTTTAAGGATTGTTCTGCTGTGAGCCAGTTTTTTTTTTACCTGTAACTAAATGCAATTGGGGATAAAACTTTGGGGAAAATAAGATAGGCGGGATGGTGGAAGAGAGCCAAAAGAGGGGAAATTTGATGTAATATTATTGGGTATTATCAGTTAAGTAGTAGGGTTGAGGGATGGCTTCTCAACTGGTTGTTTTGTTTTGTTTTGTTTTGCTGGGAATAGTTTTTAATAAGGCCTTGGGAAGAAAGAAAATCTCATAAAGTGGAGCTTTGGCTGTCTTTTCTACATAGTAAAATTCACTTTCAGTAAATTCTGATCCAGTGCATAGAAGAAAGAAATGAGTCCATCCTTACCTAATTCTTTATACCTAAATTTTTTCTTAGTATACATGTGGAGAGAGATGTTACTAACATAATACGCTATTTATAAGAATACGGTACTTTAGCTGCTGCTTTTCTCCGTATGTGCTTGGAATGTATCTAATGCATTTTTACCATTTTACTTACTTAGGGACTATGTCAGGAGTGAACTGGAGTCGGCCTATGAAGGACCAATGTATTTAGAACCTCTCTCCATGAATCGGTTTACCACAGCCTTAATAGGTAAATATTATGAAAGAATTAAAAGTGTAGGTGGGGACCAACCAGTCTTACTATCTTCTTTACATGCTTAAAATCATACATAGCCTATAGTTGCTTGTGTTTTTTAATGCTATTTTAACTATTTGGAAGGTTAATAAAGCTAATTTTTACTTTGTAAGATTAAAATTAAATATGTAATGTTTTTAAGTTATTTATTGTTATTGAAAGCCGTCACTATAGTCAAAAATAAATTGCCAGAAACCTCAAGAACTTGAGACACAATTGAAATATTTAGGTAGCAGGATGTTAAAAAATACGAGTGTTGGCTAAGACCAAAAACCAGTATAGATATAGTCCTAAGTGACATACTAGACCCTACCTACCGTGACAGAATTGCAAAAAAAGAAGTGAGAGAAAACCTATTTTGTGGCTCTTAAACTCACCCATATAGGGAGTGATAAAAGGTTGAATGTTGGAGATTAAGGAGGATTTCTGTAGAGACCTCTTTTCCCTGAAATACCTTCCCAACCGTTCACATGTGGAGAATTCAGCAGTAGACCATTTGGAGAGTCACATGTCTTCTGTGGCTTGGGGGGTACTGTGAACTGGTGTCTGACCTGCGCCTGCGAAATCTCAAGCTGCACCATCTAAAATTAGCCACATGCAGCTATTGAGCTCTTGAAATGTGGCTAATCCAAATTAAGATATACTGTAAGTCTAAAACACCCAATTTCTAAGATTTAGCACAAAAAAGGATGCAAAGTGTCTTGTTAATTTTTTAATGTAGGTTGTTTATATGATAATTTTGGGGGCATATTAGGTTGAATAAAATATGCTGTTAATTAATTCCACCTGTTTTTTTTTTTGTTGTTGTTATTTTACTTTTTAAAAGGCTACCAGAAGTTTAAGAATTACAAATGTGGCTTGTATTATAATTCTAATGTGATATCAAGGCCAACAGTGGGCTGGCTGGCTGTTGAGTTTTCTGACTATGGACATAGTGAAAATGTCTTGGGAAGTTTTCTTGTATCTTCTAATCTATGTAGGCAAAGGGTATTAGTTGCTTATGAACTAGATAAGGGCCCCAAGAGTCTATGGGATTTTAGGTCCTTCTAAGAGAGCCTTTAGAAGGATAAGAAGACTCCAATGGGGATTGAATTTCCAGGAGTTAAGCAAAGAACCAAAAACAGCCAGAGGAGGGTACATAACAAGCGCTAAGGGTGGGAGAGCCACAGTGTTGAGAACAATCTCAGAAGAACCCATAAAAATGCACAGGAGAAAAGCAATGAGATTAAAAAAACATTTGGGGGGGGGTACATATGGGAAGGGGGGTGGAGGGGCCGAGGGAGAGAGAATCTTAATCTTAAGCAGGCTCCACCATCAGTGCAGAGCCCAGTGCAGGGCTTGATCTCACAACCCTGAGATCATGACCTGAGTGGAAATCAAGAGTCAGATGCTTAACCGACTGAGCCACCCAGGCACCCCAAGGGGATTTTTTTTTATGCTCCAGCTTGGTGCACCCACACCCTATCATTGTTAGGAGCATAGTCGAGTAAGGATTTCCTACTTCCCTTCTCTCCTTCTTCCCTACATACTTCAACCCTGGATAAGTCGGGAAGAGAAGGCAATGGTGCTGTCAGAGAAAGAAGATGAAACCTGCCATAACCTTTCCACCTCTCTCACAATTGTGGGTTTTCAATCTGTAGTCCTGTAGGAGGCCTGAGCTAGAGTAAGGGAAAAGCCTTAACTAAATAGTGTTGGCTATTGTTCAATTGAAACTGTGTAACCTAAGCTAGAGTAGAAAAGTTACAGGACTTGCCTTAGGGGCAGGAGAACGCCAATCTTCACAGAGTGGATTTTAAAAGACAGTAGGAGAAAAAAAATAATGTTGCTTTATGACTGCATCCTAGGATTTGGTGTATTCAGTAGTGGTAACATTCAAGTGAAAATACAGCTGACCCTTTAACAACACGAGTTTGAACTGTGTGGGTCCACTTACAATCCAGTACTGTAAATGTATTTGCTTTTCCTTATAATTTTCTTAATAAAATTTTCTTTTCCCTAGCTTACATTATTGTAAGAATACAGTATGTATTACATATAAAATACAAAGTGTGTATTAATTGACTGTTTATGTTATTGGTAAGAATTGCAGTCAACGGTAGGCTGTTAAGTTTTTGGGGAGCCAAGCATTTTCAACTGTGCATGGTGTTGGCACCCCTAGCCCCCTTGCATTGTTTAGATGTCAGCTAGGTTATTATTATTATTTTTTTTATATTTGCTAGGTTACAAAGCTTGTCAAGTATTATTTTTTGTGATGATGTAATATAGTATAGAAACATTCCTTAAATTTTCCTGTCAGTGGCTATAATATTGTTTCCTCAACTAAGATTCAATTAATTGGAAATAAAATCCATAAACTATTAAGTACTATCTTTTCTTCCAATTTGGATTTTGAAGGTACTTTCTGCTCATTTCTTCCATTTCATTAAAGAACTTTTCAGTGAAAACCTGAGTAATATTGATATGCCATCATTTCTTAGAGTTGCAGACTTCTTGGAGCTATTTCTAATAGTGGAATCCTGACATCCAGAGATTACATTGTGATTTTGATTTGTTCAGAATTACTAATTGGAATAGGCACATCAATTTAAACAACTGCTAGTTTTTCTGGAGCTGCAGGAAAGATTTCCACTCCTTTTTTCACCTAAAAAGGAGAAGTCGTCTTCTCTTAAAGAGAATGATAGCCTATGAGTCATATTCTTCTATGAAGGAAGATAAGTGAAGCCTGTAACCCCAGAGTTGAGCACTGAATGTGCTGGCATAGACTTAGGGGAATTTTCATCATGTGTAGAGGAAGTTTACATCATGCCGAACAAGGAAATTTAAATATCACGGCTCTGAGTACAGTGACAGAAGTAAGATATGCCAGAATGAAAATTCCTAATCATTCCTAGTATTAAAGCATTTCCTCCACGTACTTTCTATTAGAGTTTTTGCTAGTTTTTTAATCAAAGAAATACACTTATTTTTAAAAGTCAAGACATACCACAATTTTATGATGAAAATTGGCTCTCTCCTGCACCACTCCTCTCCACACTCCTGTATCAATTCCCCAGAGGCCTTTCTCCTTCCTAGGCACGATAATATCTTCCCTGCTATTTTCTCTTTTGTCCTTCTCTGTAAGTCCTGTTAACCGAGTAATGTTCCTCCTACATTGACCCCCTAACTTCCTTACTGTTCTGTTTTCTTTTTTCTCTCTCTCTCTCTCTCTTTTGTTTTACTTGCTGAGATTTCCCAACTTTATCTTCCAACCCTTTTATTGTACCTTTTTTGTTTTATATTTTTAATATCCAGGAACTTGTTTTCATTGAATACCTCTTTTTACTATGACCGTCTTTTTTATTTCTTAGATATATCATGTATCTCTTTGAAGGTTTCTTTTGTTCCTTGAATTATCCATTTCCCCTGAGATCTTTTTTCTGTTTGTTTTGGTCTTTGTCTGTCATGGGATAGTAGTGTTTCTCAAGCCTGGATTTGAAACACCTGGTTGTATTAAACAGGGATTTGTAAATACTGATGCCTAGGCCTCATCTGATTAAACCATAAGTTTCACTTAAATATCTGGGAGTCCTTGACGGATCATTTGTATTCAAGTAAGCTAAGTTGTTGATTGGAATCTCTTTTAGGGTGTACCAGCTGGTATGTTTCACAGTTGATGTTCAAGTGGGATTGGCTGGTTTTGAGTATTTGTATGTTTTTTCACTTGGACTTGGTCATTTTCCCCAGAGAGTTATCTTTCTGTCCCCTGTAGGGGAGGCCGTTGTCAGTGACTAGAATGGGTGACAGTAACCATGGCAGCAGTGCTTGGATGCAGTGGTTGGTGCAGACTCTTTTCATTTGGGCATCTCACCTCTACTCTGGTGTCCAGGAGCCTGTGTCACTCTCTCCAGAGAGCAAATTTGGTCTTCATTCCAGGGTGAGGGAAAGAGTAGTGGCTTGGCTAAGTTAGTTGCCTCCTATCTCTTCATTCTCTGTCCTTTAAAATTTTCTCATAACTCACTTAGTGCCCTCTCTTCCTGGTTTTGTTGTTGTTTCTAGTATTATGGGTTTTCCTCCTTTTATGCCTTCATGAATATTTTGCACATTATTTAGATAACAATTCTTTAAAGGCTAAAATTAATACTTTGTGGGAGAGAATACATGTTAGATCATGGTGGATTGTTAATAAATGTTCAGCTTCGTGTAAAAATGGATGCCATTTTTGTATTCTTTTAATAGTAATATAGACTGAACACAAAACTAAAATCTCAAAGTATTGTTTTGCTTTTTATTGGCAAGAATTCTCACCAAGAGAATTTGACTAAATGACTCTTAAGTTAATCTGGTAGATAACATGTTCAAGAACTTTAAAGAAATTCTAAAGGGATCTATGGAGGCTTGTCTCATCAGTGAAATGGGACATTGTGGTACTTACTGTCATCAGAGTAGATCATTGAAAAAAATAGCAAGGGGGTGTTTGGGTGGCTCAGTTGGTTGAGCTTCTGGCTTTGGCTCAGGTCATGATCTTAGAGTCCTAGAATTGAGCCCCATGTCAGGCTCCCTGCTCGGCAGGGAGTCTGCTTCTTCCTCTCCCTCTCCTGCAGCCCCTCTTTCTACTCGTGCTCTCTCAAATATATAAACAAAATCTTAAAAAAATAGCAAGTTCTGATGTGGACACAAATATACAAAAAATGTAAAAGTATATTAGAGTGGCATTTCAAAGTGATGAGTAAAGAATTGGATGATTCTAATCTCCAGTTTTGAGACAACTGACTAAACATCTGGAAAAACAAACTTAGATCATTACTTCTTACCTTATTCTAAAACAAATTCCAAATGTGTTAATTTTTTTAAAGATTTTATTTATTTAGAGACAGAGAGAGAGCGTGAGTGAGGGGAGGGGCAGAGGGAGAGGGAAAGAGAGAATCTTAAGCAGACTCCATGCTGAGCATGGAGTCTGAAGCCAGGCTCGATCCCATGACCCTAAAATCATGACCTGAGTCAAAGTCAAGAATCGGATGCTTAACCGACTGAACCACCCAGGTGCTACTCAAATGTATTAATTTTTAAAGTAAAGAATACTAAAAGAAAATCTAGGTGATTACTTGTATGTCTTGAGTAGGGGGACCCATATGATTTAACCATGGCACCAAAGGTAGAAACCATCAAGGAAAAGATTGATAGGTTTGACCATTTATAGTAAAATATCCTATACTATAAGAGAAAAAAATTATTAAAATAGTCAAATGACACATTGGGAAAATATAATCATAAGACAAAGGAAATTGGTATCTTGATCAAAGAATTCCAGAAGGCTACATTCTCCAGTAGAAATGGCCAAAGAATGTGAACAAATAATTGCAGATTATTTTTGCATACTTACTTGTAATTAGTAATCAACAAATGCAAATTTTAAAAAGTTTAGGAAATATTCCTTGCCCTACCCTTCCTTAAATTATTTTTATTGCTGGCAAGTCAGTGGGAAAATGGGTGCCATAGGGCAGTCTGATAGTATGTGTCAGAAGCCTGAAGTATTTCTTTGATTCAGTAATTCCACTTTTAAGAATTTAGTCTAAGAAGATATTGGGAAATGTGCTCCAAGCAGTTTATACAAGGATGTCATACACATATAGGCTTATTCATAATAACATATTTTATAATTATTAACTATTTGAAAACAGCCATATGTTAGAACTGTGTCATTTGCATTCAGTGTAATATACCATACAACTAAAAACAACCATGTATATATACTTTCTGGTATAGAGAGAGACACATGTACTCTATGTATTAACTAAGAAAAACTGATTGTAAAAAAGTATGTACACTATAATCTCCTAGAAGACATTTGTGTATATTCACACTCATAGAATAAATATGAAAAGGGTAACAGTATGAATACCTAATTTTTAGAAAAGATTATTAGAGAGAGAGAACATGTGTGCGAGCAAATTTAAATGAGCGGGAAGGGCAGAGGGAGAGGGAGAGCCAATTTCAAGCCAACTCTTCCCTGAGCATGGAGCCAGATGCGGGGGCTGGATCTCACAAACCTGAGATCATGGCCTGATCTGAAACCAAGAGTCAGATGCTCAGCCGCCTGTGCCACCCAGGTGCCCCTGAACACCTAATTGTTTTTGAGCACTTAACTAGGTTTCAGATACAATGTGAAGGCTCTCTATGCAGTGCTTCCTTTAATGGACCAAAGGTATTATAGGATTATAAGAGATTGAGTTTTTTCCCCCTTATTTCTCTGTATTTTCTAAGTTTTCTATAATGAGCATACATAATCCTCTGGGAAGAATATGTTGCTTAAATTTTTTAGTGTTAACTTTCACTTTTGAGTCATTTGGAAAGAAGGCTTGCATGGTCCTGTAAAAGCAATTAAAGCTTGAAAATCTCAGAACGAATTTTGTTGCAACATGGTCTTAGGGAAGTAACTGTATCTCTGGAATTTTACGCTTTCACCCATAGACCAGAACAGTTAAATATTGAGGACCTTTGTAAGAGCTGTGTATAAAGAGTAGTAACTGAGTAACTATAATATTGAATTAGAAATTAAAAAAACCTTTTTCTGTATTATATATGTCATCCGAAATGTGATGAAGACCAGTGGATATTTGTGCTGCCTTTTTCAGATCAGTACCTAGGGAATCGGTGCTCGAAATTGACAGAACATGTGAATATGTAATTATGGTCAGATGAGGTAAAAATTTGATTTAAATTATTATCTAAGAGATCTTAATTAGACTTCTTCAAAAGCTGTGCCATCATCTTTATTGGCAGTGTCTTTTGTTTTTATTTTGTGGATACCAATCTTAAATGCGTTCTCCTCCCCATTTTAGGTCAGTTGGTGGTGTGTACTTTATGCTCCTGTGTCATGAAAACGAAGCAGATTTGGCTTTTTTCAGCTCACATGCTTCCCCTGCTGGCACGACTCTGCCTTGTCCCTCTGGAGACAATTGTTATCATCAACAAATTTGCTATGATTTTTACTGGATTGGAAGTTCTCTACTTTCTTGGGTCTAATCTTTTAGTACCTTATAACCTTGCTAAGTCTGCATACAGAGAATTGGTTCAGGTAAGACTGACAATCACACACAGGTAGATAAAATTCTACATAAAAATTAGTTCTGTTAAAGATTTAGTTCATTTCATAGTCGTGGTCGTGGTAACATTCATCCCCCTGTTGGACAGTTTCTAAGTAGCAACTATTTTCAACCTAATTAGGAGCATCTGCGATTCTTCATGATGAAGTGTTCTGCAGAGAGGCAGTGAAGTGGGATTCTGTGGAAGCAGAGGGTCTGGGTTTTTTACTCTGGCTCTACTGTTTACTAGCTGTGTAACCTGGGGATAGTGGGTAGTCACTTAAGTTGGCTTATCCGTAAAATGGAGCTAATAATAACAGTACTTAACTTGTAGGGTTGCTGTGAGGTTTAAATGAGTTCAGTGCGGCAGACAGTATTCAGTCTGTGTTAACTATTACAATGAAGACAAAAATAATACAGAATTGAAAACCTAGAGGTAAAATCTGGACTTCTCTTCTGATTAAAGTCCTACTGTGACTACGGTTTTTTTCCTTGTATTTGCCAACTTATGTAAACTGAGAAGTTAAGTAGTTCTGGGCTGTCATATGATGGATTTTGTTTTAGGTATACTGATTTTGCCAGTATGACATGTTTCTGCCCATCCTACTTTTTTTAGCCTTTGCTCTAAAACAGATTATTTCCAGAAAGAAACAGTAGATATTTAAATATTTCCATTTGACTTGATTGATAAGTTTCAGTATATAAAATAGATATTAAAACTGACATTGATATAAAAAGAGAGTGCTAAAATGGACGTTCTTTTTTACCTTTTGACTGTGTGTATATGACCTTAAGGTACAGGAGGCTCTCAGATTGACTAAACTAAAACTACTAAGTGAAATGGGCTTTTTTGTTGTTGTTATGGCCCCAGGGGCAGATTTCCTAGAAAAATTTCCCTAAACTCTTGGCTTTAGGCTGATTCTGCCTTCTTTGTTCATCTTATGTAATGATTAAGTTGGGCAATTTTCAGAGGAGGAAATTATTTTCATACTCAAGAGCTTTTTTATGAGGAAGGGTTATAGTTACATTCAGAGTAAGAATAACTGAAATATGTATTTTTTCTTTGAATTCAATCTTGTGGAGCTACCCTAGTTTGTGGGAAACAGAAGACAATCAGTAAACATTAATTGGTTACTGTTTATTTAATCACCATAAGGACAGAGCCCTCATTTCTCAATGTCCTGTTTACCTTCTTGGTTGCCTTAAGAGTCATGCATCACTAAATATCGTAGTTGAAAATAAATTCTAGGTTATGAAATCCACAACCTGGAAAGACTTGGATAGGTAAGAAATGGAAACTATCAGGCTTTTTAGGCATCTGTTCCTTGAATGGAAAGGAGGAAAAGTACTCTCTACCTCTTAATGATTAGTTTGCTGCTAATAATAATTTTGTGGCTAGTTTTAGCTTGAAAAAGCTAGTTGCTTTTGCTTTAAATATTTTCTCGTAGGGGAAAAATAGAAGTTAATCTTGACTGGATTTTAGAGAAAGCAAATTTAGAATAACCTGCAAGTCCTTGCATTTTAACTTAATACTTAAAAGATCTACATCTACCTAGAGATAGATGTTAATTAGAAATCAGAAAAACTTGAAGTCAGTGTATTTTAATTTAGGATATTTGTATTTTATTGAAACAATCTGGTATCACATTGAGAGTTCTAGCAAAGATGATCTGCTGTATAGGTTAGAGTTTGTAGCCTGCCTTGCAGAACACTGTTGTATTACCAGGGTCTGGTCCCTGGCATAGTAACTCCAGAAACTTGGTTACATGTGTGCTTGTTAGGCTGAATCAGATTATGAGAATTGATTCCTCCTAATCAATCTCGTAAGAGATTGTTTTACAAACTGGAAAGCTAATTTACTGATTAGTAGATTAATAAACTTTTTAAACCTTTTTTCCTGGTGTTAATGCACTAGGCAAATCAAATAAATTGAGAAATGTTGTTTGATAAATACACAGGAGGAGCAAGGGGAATTGATCTGTCTGGGGGAAAAGACTGGCTAACTATCTTTGCTCTCCAGTAGAGTAAACTCCAGTGTTTATTCTGTCTTCCGTCAAACTGTTTCTCCCCTGTGACATTTCCTGAATAAACCTGTAAAAATTCTTCCTTTTACCTTGCCCCTTTTTCTAGCCATTCATGCACTATTGCATTATTTATGGTAGTCCTGATCATTTTGATTTAGAGATGAGTAAGTTTACAAAGTCTGGTTAACCTACCTTTGATGTAGTTTTACTCTGAAAGTGACTTCATTTTGAACCGTAAGGGCAGTTTATGGTTGTCATTTGATGAGTGTGTGTCAAGTGTTAATGCAAAATCAGTGAATTTTAGAAAATGTACTAACTGTACAGAGCTAACTTTAAAGGAATTTAGTTGGAACAATCTTAGTGAAAGAAAAGCAATTTAATTTTTCTCTTTAAGTACTTTAAACTCTTTTGTGTTTAAAGTGTTTATTGAAGTGATACAAGATGTTTTCCTTTTTCATTTTCTTATTCAGGTCGTAGAGGTGTATGGCCTTCTGGCTTTGGGAATGTCCCTGTGGAATCAGCTCGTAGTCCCTGTACTTTTCATGGTTTTCTGGCTCGTCTTATTTGCTCTTCAGATTTACTCCTATTTCAGTACTCGAGATCAGCCTGCATCACGTGAGAGGCTGCTTTTCCTTTTCCTGACAAGGTAATTAATAAGAACGTATGGTACTGTACATAACCTTAGGAAGAGAAGACTTTGATCTAGGAATAGCAAGTTTTGCAAATCTCCAGTTATGTTTAGGGTACCCCATATTTAATTAAGATAGGATTTTCATTTGGTGGATGCCTAGGGCTGGCAGTGCAGGGAGGTGCTAAGGTAATAATGGTATATTGGCTGTAGCAAATGATTTGTGGAAAGGTACATAGCAAATTTAAAAAAGTTTTTTAAAATTCTGAGTTAAATTACTGGTTGGGTAAATAAAACATGTTACTAAAAATAATTATCAATTACTAAGTATTTAATATGTGCCAACCACATTGCTAAACACTTTTCTTCAGACTTAATCTTGACAGCAACCCTGAGAGATAGGTGCCTTTATTATCATTTACCATTTTAATAGCTGGGGAGACTGTACCGAGAGTACCTTGCCCAAGGTGACACTGCTGAAAGAAACCTTGCTGTTGTCAGACCCCATCTGAGTTCAAACCCTGTGACTTAACTCTTGCAGCTAATGCCCTGTTATTTTTCATGTTTTACTTCATTATTCAGATATAGTCAAATAAGTGGAGAAGTGAGTATATCATAATGCTTTGCTGTTTGCCCCAAAGGAATTCTGAGACTTGGTTTTTAAGATTTAGTTTTTTAAAAAAATAGTCTTAAGTCATCAGAGTCCTTTTTCTGCTAAAGTATCTTTGTTGTGAGCTTATGCTACATCCACATTTGTCATTTTTCCACTCTTGAGTTTGAATCTCAAGTCCTCAGAATCTAGCACATGGCTATCTATCTTCATTCCCTGGCACATACAGGCAAGAATGAAATTCTGTCCTTCAGGAGAGTACATATAAGCAAGAAGTGTTGAGTTTTAGTTAATAGAGCCATTGTTTCTCAGCCAACCAAATGACGGAGCACTATGCAGGGATCAGGTTGTAAGGGGTGTAGGGAAAATGTTACACAGTGTTAAATATCAGTAAAAATGTCACAGGGTAGTACGTATTTTAGTAAATAAGCAGAATAAACTTACTGGCACTGAGTCAGATTTTGTATTTTCTAAAAATAACACTTTGAGTTGATAAGTAGCTTCTGTAAGCATGCAATAAATTGATACCAAATACATTTTAATAGTTCATTATTAGTGAAGTTTCACTGCTGTTGTTTTTTAATGTAAATATTATGGAAGTTTTATGAAGAATTTTAAAATGATCTGAAAAGTAATTCAATTTTAAGAGAAAGAGAAATAGAATCCTTTGGTTAGGATAATAACCTAAGTGTGGGACTGGGATTGGTCATGTTTTAAACCAGATTATTAGCCATTAAAAAGTACAATCAGATCAAGTGTAGCATAGTGTAATAGGCTTAACAAGTCAGTAAGCCATGAATGAATTTGGATTTACTTACAAAGTAGGAAAGTAATACTGAGATTTTTAGATGAGGTTTAGGTGTCTTGCCAAAATGATTTTTCTCTCTATTCCTTTTTAGACATGGAATGGATTACTCTTTCTCAAAATAGGAATGTTTAAATTTGGTTTTTAACAGAGAAGTTCCCATATGGCTCTTCTGTTAATTTCTATCTCTGTAAGCATTGTTGTCCTTGATGCTCCTTTGTGCCAGGTTACATTGGTGTGTTGCCTTGCCAAAGAACAACTTATTTACAAAAGGAAGATTGCAAGTTTATCAGCATACCCTGACTAAACAAACCAACTAAAAAAGCACATGCAAACAAAGGTTTGCTTTTGCAGCCAGAAAATAGAAACTAAAATTCAGTATAAAACATCTCACTGAAGAGAGAGAGGAAGAAAAGTTTTATAAAATTTCCAAATTCTTTCACTTCCTCAAAGTTAGGTTGAAACCTTTTGCTTTCTTAAGTATGTTCTCTTTTGAAAAATATCCTCTTGAAAATGTAATTAAATCATACTGCTTGGATGTACAAGATTTCTTTAAATCTGGAGACAAGAATAGAGAAATAGTACGGATCATCATTAAATTTTCAGACTTTTCCAGTGAGAACGAAGTAAAATTTTTAGTATATTTTTAGCCATGATTATCACTGTTTAGTTACTAGACAATTTGTTTAAACATAAGGATTTAAACATAAGGATTTCTCTGAGAAAATGTCACATTTCAGAAATTAGATTTGTAAGAATGCCATAAAATCATTCTTTCGGCTATCAACCACCATGACTCATAGATATTTTGACTCCTAAAAGAAAACCAGACATTTTTTTCTCATCATACTGTGCATTGATCTATGGAAAAGTAGATGTTTTCACTTAAAAACTTAAAAGCAATTAGTTGTTTAGAAAGGGTAACTATGTAGTAGAAGCACAGAGCTACATAGTAAAGGACAGGGGGTGATTTGCCTGAATGAATTCCTCATGGGTACAAATGAAATTCTTAACTGGAATTTTAAAACTTCTCTGAACATTTGTTAAATGCTGTATAAATGCTAAATCCAAATTATTAGTACATAATATTACATATGTTTGTAAAATACTTGTTAATAATTTAGTATCTAATATGTTCAGTGAAAGTATCGAATGTATTTCCATAAAATGTCAAAGTATTTACAATCTTTAGTTAGTGTAAGGTCTTCCAGTTCTTCTTGTAAGTGGTATTCGTAGCGAACTTTTATGTTAAAAATTGATACTAAAATTATTTTTAAATGGTCTTTGGCTGTATTCTTGGATATGCTTTTGAAACAACCCAGAAAATATGCAGTCGTGTAAACCTAAATTAAATTAAAATATAAAGTATCAATAATATGGAAAATACTGTTGTATTGAGAGGAGTTGGGGACTGCAAAGTCAATATGGGCCTTCCCTGATAATAGTTTGGCCAAATAAGGAGTTTTGACAAGTAATCATATTAGCACAAATTGGACTATGAACAATTTGTGCAGCCAACATTTTTCAGAAGGAACTGTGGGCAACTATACGAGTCTTTTTTGAATATTATCAGCATGTTAATTATGTGTTTCTTAGGGTTTGAAGAAAATTTAAGTCCTTACTGCTTTTGAAAGAGGTGATAGATATATAAAAATAGAGAAGACATTGTTTCAGATATGGTACTATGTACTGAATATTTGCTAAAGAGATTTTAAAAATGCAGATTAGGATAATAGAATGGATTTAAATTATTAATGGAGTGCTTAGGTGATTTTTTACCTCAAATTTTGGTTTGGGGTGGTTTAATTGATGAGAATCAGATCAAGGTTGGTGGTTATTTGAAGGCTTAAGATGGTTTTATTTCAAATGGAAAATTTTTATCTGTCAATATTTCCCCACCCCCCTTTTTCTAGTATTGCTGAATGCTGCAGCACTCCTTATTCGCTTTTGGGTTTGGTCTTCACGGTTTCCTTTGTTGCCTTGGGTGTTCTGACACTCTGCAAGTTTTACTTGCAGGGTTACCGAGCTTTCATGAATGATCCTGCCATGAATCGGTAAGTTCTTGACTATGGATGTCTCTAGACTTGTAAATATTATATATAACTTGAAGAAGTAATGATGAATTTCAGAGGAAATGGAATTTTGAGATTTTATTTTTTTGAATGGTTGCAACTATTTGGATTTAAAATACTATGAAAATATAACTGAATTTCCATATGTAAAAGATGGATTTTTACTGTATGTACATATCAGTATTTATTGGACACTTTCTTAGATTTAAGAGATTGGGGGGCGTGGGGAGGGGCAGAGGAAGAGAGAATCATAAACAGGCCCCACACCCTGCATAGAGCCTGACACGGGGCTCAGTCTCACGACCCCAAGATGAGTCATGAGCTGAAATCAAGAGTTGGACACTTAACCAGCTGAGCCACCAGAGATTTTTAATAGCGTGCTTTTTCCCATTTGAAGTTTAAGTGTAGCCCTGTTAAAATCAAATTTCTGTATTTGATACTTAAAAATTTTTTGTGTGTGGACATAATTTTGATACTGATTGAAGTTTCAAAGGGTGCATTAATGAGAATGCAGAGTAGTTAATCTGATTATTAAATCACTAAGATTAGATATTGGGAAACTCTATTTCTAGAGCTTGTCAATGATTTCTGTTAATAGGAATTTTTAATGGTTTCATTTATATAAATTTATATAATCTCAAAATCTTTATGGGGTGCCTGGGTGGTGCAGTCGTTAAGCGTCTGCCTTCAGCTCAGGGCTTGATCCCGGTGTTCTGGGATCGAGCCCCACATCGGGCTCCTCCGCTGGGAGCCTGCTTCTTCCTCTCCCACTACCTCTGCTTGTGCTCCTGCTCTCGCAGGCTATCTCTCTGTCAAAAAAATAAATAAAATCTTTAAAAAAAAAATCTTTAAATCTTTATGGAATGTTTCAGAATCGGTAGATGGTGCATACCTTGTAAATTGGAGGAAACATTTTTTTTGGTGTACATTATTTTTTTTATGATAGAAGAGGAAAAAAAGAAAAAGTATGCTTTATAATCTTCCTGCTAGTCCCAGCTAACACCTTTATAATGGCAAAAGAGGGAGGAGGGCAAGAAAGAAAAATAATTCATGTATAAGTTCACAAAATTCATACCATTCAGAAAATATGAAATGGGAAGTGACAATTCTTCCTCCCCCTGCTTGCCATTTCCTCTCCCTGAAGGTAACAGCTTATAATGGTTAAAGTTTCTTACAGGGAAAAGTACGCATATATATATATTTTTGCTACTGTTGTTTTTGTTTCATTTCCAGATACTGTACATGGTTCTGCACCTTAGTTTTTCACTTAAATATATTTTAGATGTTTTTTTATGTCAACACAAAGACCTCCTCACTCTTTTTTTGATAAAGGCATAGTATTCCAAAATATGGATGTGTTTTTTTCATTTTTTGCTATTAAAAAATGGTACCCTTGTATATGTCTTTTTTTTTTTAAACTCTTAATCAGGAAACTTTCAAATTAACACAGTTGAAAGAATAGTAAAATGAACCTCCATATACCTGTCACCCATCTCCAGTAATACAGCCAGTCTTCTGTCATGAATGCCCCTATCTACTCCACTTACTTTGTCCCCTCCATTATCTCCAGCTGCATTTGTTTGGTGCAAATTCCAGATATAATACATTTTATCCATAAATATTTTAGTCTCATTTGAAAAAGCATAGCTACAATAGCACATTCATTCCCAGTAAGAGAATTCCTTCACATCAAATTCCCAGTTGGTGTTCATATTTCCCTGACTTTTTTTTTTTTTTAACATTTTGTTTGCTCAACTTCATATCCATATAAGGCCCATATTGCAATTGGTTAATATTTTTTAAGTCTCTTAATATTTAGGTCCCTGCTGTGTTATATTTTTTTCCCTTTCTAAAAATTCTATTTGTTGAAGACACCAGATTGTCCTGTTTAATTTTTCAGAGTCTGGATTTTGCCAATTCTGTCCCTGTGATATCACATAACATATTGTTATTCACTATATTTTCTCTTACATTTAAATTTTTTGTAGCGCATCCATAGAGTAAATTATTACAAAGTAAGGTTATTGAGTTGAAGGGTATACACATTTTTAAATTTACTAGCAAGTTTTTCTGCAGAAAGGTTTTATCTGTTTTATCTCAACATTAGTGTCCCCATTTTTCTCAAAATTTCGTGTCAGTGGTTGGGTCCTCAAACTTCGAAATATTTGCTCATTTGTGGTTTTGAAAACTGGACTTATCCTTCGTTCATTTATTTGTGAGAGTTCTTTATAAATCAAGTCAATAAGATGAAAAAGATCTCAGGATTTTGTGTATATTTTCCATATAGAAACTGAATTTCAAAAACGTTTATGTGTGTCTTCTAGTTCTTATGGTCTGCTTAAAGAGACCTTTTCTACTCCCAAAATTATGAAGACATTCACCTATGATTTTATTTTTTATAATCAAAATATATCTCATGTTAAAATATGTATAATTCAGTGGCTATCTAAGAATGGTAGAGTGTCTGGCTCATTAGCAAAGCCTGGTTAGAACACTTTTATTTATCTTGGAAGTTGCTTTTTATCTCCTCATTGTGGGCTAAAATAATAGCTGTTAATGTTTTGCGCACATATAATGGTGTATTGTGACTCTGTATTACTGTTACATCGATGTTCTATATAAGTTAATATTCTGATCAGGTTTTTTGTCTAAGTCAGACTAGATCACCAATATGTAACAACAGTGTAAGTCTTTGGACTATTTTCTCTTGCAATGAGATGAGATTCTGATTGTTTATTTTTCTGAAAACATGTGCTTAATTTAGGGGCATGACGGAAGGAGTCACGCTGTTAATCCTGGCAGTGCAGACTGGTCTGATAGAGCTGCAGGTTGTTCACCGGGCATTCCTGCTCAGTATTATCCTTTTCATTGTCGTCGCTTCTATTCTACAGTCTATGTTAGAGATTGCAGATCCTATTGTTTTGGCGCTGGGAGCATCTAGAGACAAGTAAGAAACTTCCTAAAAGAAATTTTTGTAATATTCTTTATGAGTGTGTTGTCTGAGGATTTAGATAATGTTTAGAGACCGAAAATGGATGAATAATTGGTATTAGCTTAAGGTAACAAGTTTACCTTTTTATTTTTTCTATATGTTTGACTTTTCTGTTTTTTCCTCTCAGATTCTTATAGTTAGAAATCACATCAAAGGCCATGTAATTACAAGTCAACTTTTTCTTCAGAGAAATTTAATTAATACCTTTTATATTTGTTCAGTTTTAAAATGAAGAATGGAGAGCATCAGATTTAGTCCAGGAAATATAGTAAAAAATATAATTTTATTCTGTGTAATCCTAAAGCAGAGAAAGCATTGAGAGAACGGAGAAAAATCATGTGAAGGAGAGAGAAACAAAGGCTCTCAGGCAGTCATAAAGATAGGCATTTATGGAATAATGGCCTCATCTGATGGCCTTTAGACAGTTGCAACTTACTGAGGTTTTAGTGGGGATTCTTGACATCTTATGGAACCAGGCGAAATTAATAGCTGCATTCATGTTCATGCCATATTACAGATGTTCTCTTAAGGAATAAAAGTCAAGTTATTATTTAGCTCTTTAAGATAGAATTAAACTTACTGTAGTTTATACAAGGGCATTCTATAAAGAATTACTAAAAATTCAGAGTCACTGTTTCTTTCCAGTGTCTGTTGACCTTCTGGTGATTTTTGAAATACCTGAATTTATTGCTTCTTCGGTAGAGTTTTATGAGTAAGGGAACAGGCAATCTTTTGGGAGATAGAATTTTGACACCAGATTTTTAAAACATTCCAAATTAACATTTTAGTTACAATTCATCAGATTTATCTTTTTATCCCCATATCCCACATTGCTGAACATTCTGAAATTTTTCTCAAATGGTAGCATTTAAGATGTTGAACTCAGTGGTGAACTCAGTTAAGTAGCCATTTAAATGGGTTGTTTTTGACCTAAGTACAACACTATTTTGTCATTTCTGGCAGTATCATTTAGTAGTATTACTTATACAAATTAATTTAGCATATACTGATAAGACTAATATAATACTATAGAAAGTATTAGAAAAAAGAAAGAAATCTATAATTCCACTGCCGTAAGAACCAATAAATCAGTTCTGATTCCCACGAGGATGTTGAAGTGGCCTCATTACTGGCTTTTTCCTCCAAGGTCAAATAGGAAATATAGAAGGAAAGGAGCAAAACTGAGAAGTCCTGTGTGTGGGTGTGGGGTGGTTATTTTGCATCTATGTCAGTGTTCTTGCTGGTGTCTGCTGCGGCATTCGCCTAAGGCCGAGAGGTGCTCTTGGCTGTGAAAGGATGGAAAAGGGATGGATCATTAGGGTTAGGTTCTTCTCTCCTACCATCGCCTACGGTAAGTAAGAGGGTACTATCAACAACTATATGCCAGTACTTTTTAAAACAAATGAAATGGAAGAGTATGAGAAAAATATAACTTATTAAACTGACTCAAGAAGAATTTAAAAACTTGGATAGTTCTGTAGCTGTTAAAGTAGTGGAAACAAATGGCAAACATCTCGACCCAGGTGGTATTACAGGCAAGTTCAGACTTTGAAGGAATAGATTATCCCTATTTGAAACACACACACTTCGAGACAATGAAAAGAATACTGCCCAACTCATTCTGTGAGGCGAGTATAATCCCTGTATTGAAATCAGACAACTTGAGAAAGATACTCTTTTATTTCACTCATAGTAGGAGGAACTATGCAGATTTGTAATATTGGGTGGAGTATAGACAGCTTGAGCAGTGGAACAGAGAGCCCCTAAACAGACCCATATATGTTGGACTTTGGTATATGACAGGGGTGGCATGTCCAATAAGTGGGGACAGGTGGTACTTTTCTGTAATGTTGCTGGAAAAAATGGTTTCTATTTGGAAAAGGATGGAATGGGTTCCTATCTCACACTATAAACAAAGGATCAACTCTGGAGTGTTAGAGACCTAAAATGTCAAAAACAAAAAATTAAAACTCACATAGGCTAATAAATTTTGGACTTTGAAGTAGGAAACAGTTTATTAAACTGACAGAACTGGTATGGAAGAGCGAGACTAAGAATTAAGAATGACTATGATTATGAAAGGAAAGAGTGATAAATCTCACAATTACAGTTAATAACTTTTTAGACCTAAAGTTAACTTTATAAACTGGGAGAAGATATTCATAGTATTTCACTTGCCCAAGAATTGGTATAATATACAAACAGCTCAAATGAGCAAGAGAAATGGATGAAATACATTTTTATCTTTAGGCTTTTAGTGAAAGAGGAGACACATGAATATGAAGAGAAGTTCAGCGTCTTTAGTGGTCAAAGAAGTGTATATCAATACCACACTGAGGTACTGTTTTAAACCTGTGGGATTGGCAAGGAATAAATGAAGGAAGGAAGAAAGAAGGGAGAGAGAGGAAAGTCAGCTGATTATCTAGAGTGGAAGACGGTCTAGATGACATGGTATCCCTGGTTTCTGGTGGGAGTATAAAGTGGTGTAATAATGTTCATAGCACAGTTCACAGTAGCAAAAATCTGGGAACAACCCAAATAACAATCGAACAGGAAAGTGGGTGAGTAAATGTGATAATAGTCATCGTGGAATGTTAGAAATACAGTGACACAGAAGACAGTATGCATGATTCATAGCATTATAAAGTTAAAAAGTAAATTCCAAAAGACAGTATTTTTATGTTATTTTTATGTTAAAAACAAAAATTTAAAATAGACTCTTAATACGTACAGATTAATAAAACTATAAAAGGGAAAGCAAGCAAGAGAGTAAAGAACACAGATTCAAGTTAATGCTTTCAATGGGTGCAGGGAAGCAGGACGTGGAATAGGCAGGCCTGCTATATGGTTAAATGTGGGTTATCGTCCGGGCCCTCACTTTTGTATGGCGAGACGGGTTCGTAAAGGCTTGTTACAGTATTTAAGATAGGAATTAGATTACTAGCTCAGTCAAAAGAGAGGCACCCACAGACCAATGGTGACAGTGTATCCTGAGTCAAGGATTATGTCTAATTCAGAGTACTGGGGATTGAGAAAAGAAATGAAAAGTATCTTAATTCTCAAATTAGAGAAATAATTAAGAGATACTATCGATAGTTCATATAACACTGCTTCTCTCTTTCATTGAAGAAATAATTATTAGGGGGAGAAAAGCCTCACATGTTTTGGAGTTGCTTGGACTAGAGGTAATTTCTAGTGTTTAACTTACTAAGGTGTCTCAGTTTTAGCTATAGAGATAATTGTTGCCTTTATCTATAAATTTTATTTCAGTTTTTAACAAGGAATTTTAGGATAATGGTCTACTTAAATTACATAGATTTTCAAGGGACAAACTTCTGAAAAAAATGGATTGGGGTGAATGTAAATTTTTTAAAAATTTTATAGTGCTTAGCCTATTAATGGGATAAGATTTCAGTGTCGTTTTCTGCTATTCGTTTTAGATTTAATTTTAAATTAGATTTTTATTGAATTTTCACTGCTTAAATAAGAATACATATACTTGTGTATATAATATACACACCCGTGCTTGTGTATATATATTGGTGTGTGTGTATACACATTTATGCCAAAATTAGATTATAACTCTTGGCATATAATGGGGTTTATGGTTCTCTGTGTATGTATATAAAAATATACACTTGTGTCTATAACGTAAATATATACCTATTTTATATAAATGGATCATAACTTGATTTTGAAAAATATATTTCAAGCTTTAAGGCAAATTACCCTATTAAAGAAAGTGATCTATAATTTAACATCTAATAAAGTATAACTGTTGTTAGAGTAATTCCTGCCTGCCTTTCTTTAAAAAAATAAAACTTTTTATGTTTTGAATCTCAAATCAGAACTACTGGCAAGTTTATGTTTGTCCCATAACTTTGAAGGTAGAAAATGTTTGCAAGAAAAGCTGTAAAACAGTTCCAAAGTACCTAGCTTTAATTTTTACCATAATAATAATTCTTCTCTGAATTACTAATTTTAGAAAGTCACATACAGTCTAGCATTTAACTTTGTGTGTGGTTATTTTTCTTCCTCACCTATATTATTATAGTTAAATATAGAAAGGGTGATTTATGCCACTTTTTTTGGTCTCCTTGAGACTGCATGGATTTGAGATCACAGATAATGATTTTAAATTAAGACAGATTAATTTTTTTTGTAGCCGTGAGCTCTAAACAATTTTGGGTTGAAATCTGCATTTCCTCAATGATTAAATGAATAAATGTACATGTTTTATAGGAAATCTAATAATTTTAAGTCTTGATACTCAGTTTACATAGATTGTAATTGAGTTTTATGTTTTAAGAGGAAATCTGTTTTGGGTTCACACTGATTTCTTCTAGATTTGTGATCACGGTGTTAAAAAGTTACTCCACCTTTGGCTTTTATTTACCCAGGAAATGGAAATATCTAATATCTTTTTTTTTTTTAAATCTTTTGTGGCAGCCCTCTATCTTTATTTGTTTGTAAATTGGGTCTATAAAGTAACTATATGTAAACTTACAGGGGGTGGAAATCACTTTTTTCCTATTGTACAGAAAGATTTTCCGAAGTTCTACTTAAGGCACTTGTTGGGGAAGGTTTTTGTTTCTCTTTTAGAACTTGATATACAATCTATCTTAAATTGGGTGTATTTAAAGGAATGATTTGTTAGAATATTTTGATGTATGAAGACACAAAAGAAAAAAATTGTGTTCCTTCTCCTTTTGCCATAACTATGGGACTGCTTCTGTGTATGTATTCCACCCTTGGCAGGTGGGGTTCAAGTGGGATCAGAAACTGAAATCTAAGTCTAAGAAGTCTCTTGATCTGTTGGGTGTCTTAAAAGCATAGTAGTATTATATGTAAAAAGTATATAGATAATATATACACACACTAAGCTATATATAAAGTATATGTATACATTAAACTATATATATATATGAAGTTATATATATACTTATATATATAGTGTTCCCCCATGAGACAATCATGATAACTTTTGTCCTGCTTTTATCATAGGGCTTTGCATTTGGGTAGATAGATAGGTTTAAAAAAAAAAAAAAAAAGTAGGGGCGCCTGGGTGGCACAGCGGTTAAGCGTCTGCCTTCAGCTCAGGGCGTGATCCCGGCGTTATGGGATCGAGCCCCACATCAGGCTCTTCCGCTATGAGCCTGCTTCTTCCTCTCCCACTCCCCCTGCTTGTGTTCCCTCTCTCGCTGGCTGTCTCTATCTCTGTCAAATAAATAAATAAAATCTTTAAAAAAAAAAGAATCTTTTAAAAAAAAAAGTAGTAATAGATGGAAAATAATTTGAAAAATATCAAGCAGAAATAAATTTTCAAGTTTTATTTGGCATTTCAAACAAGCCTTTAGCTTTAAAAGCTGAGCTACGTGAAGAAGGAATTGTTTTTTTTCAAGGAGTTTAAATTTGGGTGATAAGACATTTTTATGTGTGTGTACATATATATTATTTCGATAACTCTAAATAAAAATGTTTAGGCATACAACATATAAATATCTATATCATTGAAACAAGACTACAATTTTAGTGTATGATTGGCTGGTACCAGTGTTAAGAATTCTGAGAAGATCAGTGATTCCTGGAGAAAGGATTCATGTTACCTGATTTGTTCAGCTTGAGCTAGCCTAAAGGGTTTAGAACAAGAGAGACTGGGACAGAGGCATTTCTAGTGGGATGTAAGAGGCTGGTGTTTTTCTGGGAGTACAGTTAACCATCTTTGCTTATAGTGAGGAACAGGTATTAACAAGTTTGGACCAAAAAATTGGGAGTCTAAGAGCTCAGATGCCAGGCTAGGAAGTTTAGAGAAGGCATTGACAATATTACGGGGAGTAGTAGAGCTTTAGGAAGATTAATCAGGCAGGCAGTGTCCAGGATAGATTGGGACTAGGGGAGGAAGACCAGCTCGTAGGTCCTACAACACAGTGGTTCATAGTTTTTCCGCCCCCATTCCTGACAGATGTGAGGATTAATATAGCTCTTGGAGAACCATTTCTTTTGGTAATACTGCGCTCACAGTAGCAGAAGATTTTCATCACAGTGCAACGGATGGGAAGAAGATGTCTCATGACTTAACATCACACATTATTGTTAAGGCTTAATGCTCCAAAAGCCTGAAGTCACTTTGAAATTGGTAGGAATGAAGATGGAACTGAAAGCTAACTATTGAAAAAGAAAAAAAAAAAAGAATTGATGGTGCTTGACAATTTTGACTGAGCGGAGAGAAGAGAAAAGGTGACTCAGGTGGCTTTGAAATACCAGGTCTGTGACCCTTGTCCTGAAATCTAGTATAGTGACTGGCAAGGAGAAGGATGCTTAGTAAAGTGTGTGGGAAATGTCAGCATGGCCTACAACCTATCAGTTGCTAACGTGATTGTTGTGGTCCTGGGTGAGTGGCGCTTTAAAGGAATATTTTTCTTTTTCTAGGAGTTTATGGAAACACTTCCGTGCTGTGAGCCTTTGTTTATTTTTACTAGTGTTCCCTGCTTACATGGCTTACATGATTTGCCAGTTTTTCCACATGGATTTTTGGCTGCTTATCATTATTTCTAGCAGCATTCTCACCTCTCTTCAGGTAAGCCTGGGAATAATTAACTTTATGTAACAGCTGATTTTCGTATTTTTCCTTCCATAAAAGGAATTAAACTTTTTCGAGATAAATGATTATAAGTAGCCTATTTTGGTGATTACTTCCTACCTTACTTATCAGAAAAACATTACATGGATATGAGCATATAAGTTAGATGGTAGGTTATTAAAATAATCTACCTACCACCTATCTATGTCACTGTATTTTTTTATCAAGGTAATTAAACTTTGCAAATGCTTAAAATGATATAGAGCTATCGTGTAAAGCTTAAGTTGATAAGTAACTAAAAAATATTAAAAAGATTGTATAGCTTGTTTGGAGCATATTTTTTAAATACCCACTCGAAAATATCCTTAGTTTCATGATGTGTATGAATATATGACCTATTTGTGTAAAACACACATAGATACACACAAGAGAGAATATTGCCTGGAAATAATAAGCTTATTGTAACTTGAAAGTGGATCTTTGCTGCCTGATCAGTAAGAAGTAAAAGAAAATAAAACACTGGCAACAAAGATTTATTCATTGTTCCTTGTAAAGGTAACAGTTCTTTGAAAGTTGAGGAACATGTATGACTACAGAATTAGGGAATTTAAATAGAATTTTAATGGGTTTTGCTGATCTGGGGAATAAAATAAATAAAATGCAGAGAAAAAGGATGACTAATCAGAATTATTTTAAGAAAGTTACGTCTCAGGATATGGCTTTTTCGTATCGAATGCCTGGATTACTGAGATAGCTCACATTTTAATTATACCATGGTTTCCTCTGATATTAAATATGGCATCCTTTAAGTATCAGGAATGTTGTTAGTGCTTAAAGTCTCTGAAAAGCCTTTCTTAGTGGTCATACTCTGTTTTAAAATGCATGTATTTTCCCCCCAGGTTTTGGGAACACTTTTTATTTATGTCTTATTTATGGTTGAGGAATTCCGAAAAGAGCCAGTGGAAAACATGGATGATGTCATCTACTATGTGAATGGCACTTACCGCCTTCTGGAGTTTCTTGTGGCCCTCTGTGTGGTGGCCTATGGTGTCTCAGAGACCATCTTTGGAGAATGGACCGTAATGGGCTCAATGATCATCTTCATCCATTCCTATTACAATGTGTGGCTTCGGGCACAGCTGGGGTGGAAGAGCTTCCTTCTCCGTAGGGATGCTGTGAATAAGATTAAATCATTACCCATTGCTACAAAAGAGCAGCTGGAGAAACACAACGATATTTGTGCCATCTGTTATCAGGTAACTAGCACACTAAGAATCCATTTGGGTGGGTGGTTGGTGTATCCCTTGGGACTTTAACCATATTAACCAAATTTAAGTTAAATTTCTAGGCAGAATTATTTCCTTGGTTAAAAAAAAAATAGGTCTCAGAAATTATTAAAGACCTGATAGAATATGTAGAATATTTCCATTTTATTTCTGAACTAAGTTTTAAATTTAGTCCCTCAAGTTCTAATTGATTGTTATTTTCAACATTGCTCACCCATAAATAAAGGAAAAACAGGTCAGGTGTATTTTATATTTACTCCCAAATACACACACAAACACACACACACACACATATATATATATATATGTACTGTCAAATATATACTATCATTCAGGAGTCAGCAACTTCTGAAAAGTGGTGTGCCAAGATTCTGATGCTTTTCCTTCTGGTATTTCCAGGATCGGGAAGAAGTATTCATTTACTTAACATGGGTAGAGAGAGTATGTGTTTACCTGTGGGTTGGTGGATATCTGAGGTGGATACAAGCCTGTGTGTTTGGAAGTGGGGGCGGGAGGATATGGTGGAGGTAGCCAATCCATGTGCCATTGTAGTTGGCCTTCCTGGCATCTTTGGCATGGGTGTTATGAATAGCTGACATCTGCTTTCTATTAAAATTGAAAGATAGTATTTAAATGAGTTTGGGAATATCACAACAAAAAACAGGCCTACAGTTTAGTCACCAGTAACCTGTGCAGGCGGATGGTTAAGTAGCAGCTTTTATAGCTAAACTGTACTGTTGGAAGTATGGATAGAAATTAAGGGCAACAACAAACTTTAAAATTGCTCTTAAAAGAGTGTAAGCTGGTGAAATAAAACTATAGATAGTGTCAGTGAATATGAGGGAATGTTCTTTGTCCAAGGCTGCTTTACAGTTTAGATGGGGGTGTGTATCTATTTGTGTTAAAGACTATCTAGTATAAGAATTTTGTCTAAGAATAAAATGCAACTACCACTTTTTTATTGTTACTAGAACATACTTTTGGGTACTCACAAAATAATGTTTTCCAGGTTATTTTTGCATTTGAGGGACTAAGGAATATTGTAGGTCCCCCCCAAGTGAAGTGGTCGTTGTCTTGGTTCTGCTTCCTTTGTGCTTGGTAGCATCGTCGTACGCAGGACAGCACGTCGAAGACAGGGCACATCCACTTCAGCAGCCGATATCTAAATATTCCATCTCTGGGATTTAAGAGTCTCCTTTTTGTATTTCCTGTTGTCACATCACTTTTTTTGAGGTGCTAGAACTACCTGCTGATACCACACAGAAAATTAAAGTCAAATTGCTTCACTTCCCAGCTGGCTGCTTTTCCTTGGATGGCTTTCTGCTTAAAAGTTGACTCCCAGGTGTTACCAGTTCTTGGCAAGGAATTTCTGTGACAACTACAACTCCTTGTTTGGGGACTTTAAACAAAATTAATGGTTGAATCACCAAATGTATATTCTTAACAATTAACTCATGTCCTCAGCCTTCCCTCCCCAAGTATATCTTCTGCAAGGAACGTTAATGGAAAGTAATACCACTTCTTAATTCGGTGGTTATCAGACTTGAGTGTGCATGAAAGTTACATGGGTGGCTTGCTGTAACTATGGTTTGTGAATGCCATCTTCAGATATCCCAGTTCGGGGGGGGCAGGAATGTGTGTGGTTAGCAAGCACTCTGGGTGGCTGTGACGCACATTGAGAAGCCCTGGCTTATACAGACTGTATCTTGAAGACTGCGTTACATACATTGTCCCTAATGAAATTGCCACTTCCTTGCCAATACCCTGGTGTATGGGGCTGATTTTGTCTCCTTGCCAGTAATTTCATTATGGAATAATCTCTCGAGCTGTGTTGAAGCATCACTGTGGAAAGTCCTGTCTTCGTCAGATTTTCTGAGGTTCTGAGTACACTCTGCCATGCCGGGGGTCCCAGTAATCACACCGCAGTAGTTGTGTGATCCTCGTGTTTTGTACGAAGGCAGAAGCCAGTTCAGACGTTCATTTCTTTCTCATTTTTGGTTTTTACTTCTTTTTTTAACTGTTTAGCCAATGGATCTTGCGTTGTTGGTATAAAGGGGTCTCTGAAGGCAGGAGGATTATCACTGTAATCTAAAATGAGTTTTATTCTAAAATCTGTGTTACAAATTTTCTGTTGGGGAATTTGTGGGAAAGAAGTGTTGGAACTAGAACTTTTGGGATTAGCAGCAAAGATTTTTGATAATAGGCATTTATTGAGATGTCTTTCCCCCTGTTCTAGGACATGAAATCTGCTGTGATCACACCTTGCAGTCATTTCTTCCATGCAGGCTGTCTCAAGAAGTGGCTGTATGTCCAGGAGACCTGCCCCCTGTGCCACTGCCACCTCAAAAACTCCTCCCAGCTTCCAGGGTTAGGAACTGAGCTGGTTCCACAGCCTCCTGCTGGAGTCGAGCAAAACATGCTTCAGGAAGGAACTGAACCTCCAGATCAAGAGCATCCTCCAGGGACTGGGATGCAGGAGGGTTCTAGGGACAATAATGAGTGCATTGACACTAGATCAGATAGCCAGGAAGGGACTTGTGATCCTAAGGAATATCCTTTTAGTGCAAAAGATGAAGCATGTCCTGTTGAGGTCAGCCTAGAAGAAAAGAAGCAGAAGTAACGCTTTGATAGTCTGGAGAAGGGGTTAACTCACTATGAAATTCGAGCTCAGATTTGAGGAATGAATGTGTGAGATGATGAGGCAGGAAACTTGACATTCCAAGGATCTGATCCAGGAAGTACTCTCAGTGGAGACTGCTTGCTTTCATCCCCTTGACATTGTGGGAGAAATTTTACAATGTATGCTAATCAAAATGTATTTATATGTCCTATGCTGATATTTTGTAGAGGTTTGCCAAGAAAATTCAACCTCAACTTCAGAAACTGCCCCTGATTTGTAAGGGATAAATAAAATCAGATTTGAGTGCTTGAAAGGGGCTTAAGAAAGGAGGATAAACGCATCAGGACAGCGTGGGAAGAAGCAGGCAGAAGCGGAACTGACATTTCACTTTCCATGGGACAGGATCATTCTTATTACAGAGTATGAGTAGTGACCAGCTCTTTTCACCACCCCCCTTTCCCTCAGTTAATTGGAACTCAGTCAGGTGATAATTGAGTTTTGTACAGCACTGAAATGAAATCAGAGACGTAAGAGCATTGATTGTAGTCCAAGACTGAAGCGCGCTTATACTTGGTATGTGCTTTAGGGGAGGGGTGGGTGGGCACTTGGGCCTTGCGGGTGCATTCATGTAATCTGAGACTCTTGAACTTTATGATGGAGTCTTCAATATTTTGATGTATATGGAACTTTTGTTAATATATTGTATACTGTGTTGGCTGTGTGAAGTAAACTAAAACTCTGATGAACACTTTGGGGTCCACGTTAGTGTAGGAGACCAAAGTGGGAGGGGCTTTAGGGCACTGATAAAGGCCCTAAGTGTACTTTTCAATCCTGTGTAATGTTTAATTCTTGCAACTGAATCAAAACAGTGTTAAATTATGGCAATATTTGCACTTTGGGAATGAGTACATACCTGTATGATCACACTCTGCAAATGCCACTTTTAAAGCTGTTAATAGACTTTGCACCTTTTCTTTGACAAGGATGTGTCATATTTAAATTTTTACATTCATCATGGCTACAGGTAGAACTGGGGAGGGGGGAATGTAATTTTTTATGGGAATTTTGATATGAAAAGAAACTAGTCATTTATTTATACAATAGGCTTGGCTCAAAAAGTGTTTTTCAGACTCGATATTCCTAACGTGGGATGTGACTTTATTTTATTTTTAGTAGCAAATTTGGATGTAGACTGACAGACATAGCTGAATGTCTTAATAAATTTAAATTTGAAGATAACTATGTTTTGTTCCTGCAATGATTATTACTGTAAAGTGTTTGAAATTCTGTTCCTAGGATGTTTTGTTTTTATCCAGCCAGGTTTCTTATCTCTTGATCCCTCTCAAAAATGCCCTGCAGATGGCAAAACTTCTTGATTGAAAATGACCAGCTCTTTGAAATCTACACTAGTGGAAGCAAACCTAGGTTTGCATTAGGAACATTTGGGGAGCTTTTTAAAAAAAGTACACATTTCATGGATGGACCTAGAGGGTATTATGCTAAGTGAAATCAATCAGACTGAGAAAGATAAATGCCATATGATTTCACTTATGTGAAATAAAAAAAAAACACGAATAAGCAAACAAAAGCAGAATCAGACCTATAAATTCAGAGAACTGATGGTTGCCAGACAGTGGGGAGATAGGGAGATGGGCCAAATGGGGGAAGGGGCGTGGGAGGCACAGGCTTCCGGTTTGGGAATGAATAAATCACAGGGCTGAGAGGTACAGCACAGGGAACGTAGTCGATGGTGCTGTAATAGCGTTGTGTGGTGATAAATGGGAGCTCCACTTGCGCGGAGCACCGTGGAAGGTACAGAAAAGATGTCGAGTCACCCGGGCACACCTGAAACCCATTAAACATTGTGTGTCGTCTACACTCCACAAACACTTTAGAAAGTTACACGTATCTGAACCCGACTTCGGACCTACTGAATCAGGCTTTGGGGGTGTCTGAGGATGTGCTTTTCAAAGCTTCCTGGGTGATACCAGCAGTTTTATGTTGAGAAAAGCTAGACTAGGATGCATTTCTCCCTGGGTGTAGCGAATGTGGCTCCCTGTCGTTGGCAGATGGCCCCCTCTAGTGGTAGGCTGGTAGTGATCTCGGATTTAAAACTGATTTTTATCCTCTGAGGAAAAGGTGCGTGTTCAAATATTAAACTTTCTGGTGCTTTGTTTGAAGGAATAAAATTACAGTTAAAGTTGAAATCATTTATGGCATAGTGAACTTGGCCATTTTTAACATTGTTTACACTTCTGACCAAAGGACTCTGTATAGACCACAGGAAAAGTACTCAACTGTTTTAATAAAAGTAGAGATTTCTTTGGCATCAGTTTCACATCGTAATACACTTTTTACCTCCTGCTAGCACAGAGACCCCGGCTCTACTTACCAGGTCACATGAGCCTCTCCATTCAGCAGCCTGGTGGGCAAGTAGCATTCTGTTGAGTGTATATATCCTTTTGTTTCGTCCCGGAGGGCTGTATTATGTTGTAGTAACAAATCCCCTCCAACTCTCGCGTGGCTTTAAAGCAACGAAGTTTCTGTCTCCCGCGCACGCTGCGTACGTGACTGGAGTTGGCAGCGTGCTCTGTTCTGTGCAGACGCTTGGATCGAGGCTGCTGGAACAGCCACTGCGGAGCCTTCCTGGGGGTCATGGCCAAGACGAGGGGCTGGGGAAGACCGCCCATCAGCCATTCAGTGGACTCCCGCTTCTCCACGCATCCCGCCATGGCCTGAACTGTGGCCTCACCGGCACAGGAGGCTGCAGAAGTTCAGGCTCCACTCGGGCCTGCACAGAGCACGTGAGCAGTGCTGAGGACGACCACACCTCAGCCGAAACCACACCTAATCTTACCTACACAGTATTCACACTCTTGGGAGCACACCCGGTCCAGGCGTACCGCCCGGGAACCTCCGACTTAATTTGCTACTTGTTCTGATATGCTGGCGTTGTACCGTTGCGTGATGCCACCCGTATTTCCGACTTCTGTTTCCCGATCATTTTTGTAATAGTTTCCAACTCAGACTTTTGACTGAAAGAAGACAAAGTTTAACCATCTCTACTATTGAACAGAAAACAAAGATTCAGTTTCTCTTCCTTAAATCTTAAATCAGATTTAAGTGAGAAAATATTACATTCTTTCGGGGCCCTTTTTGTGTCCACTTACTGATGCCACTGTTTTTCAGACCATGGGTACATATATTCATTTGTATCAGTTTTCTCTTAAAAAGCTTTTTATCACCTTATGAACTTTGAGATCAAAGTTAGTACTTAACCATCTAAACTAAACCCTCATACTAGCTATTAACATGCATTTCCACTTCGTGGTGTTTTCATGTTATGAAACTGGTTCCAGTGATCTAAGCCATGCTATTGGCGGAGTATGTCCCGAGAGGTCTGATTTTCAAACGCTGGCCCGAACACGAGGCTCTGAGATGCCCTCATTAGGGCTCCCGTGTTGTGTCTTGAAGTATGCCATGTTCTCACGAGCACTTTACATCAGAAACATTCTGCTTTCTAACGATTTTGACGTTATGTCAAGTTGTGAATTTAATGGGTTGGTGGAGAAGGAAAAAATCTGTAGTTTCCAAGTTTAAAAGGGAGGCCTTTTTTCCTATGGCTCTGGTAATGGGACAAGAGCCTTACAGAGATTTAAGTATTAATAACCTGAGTATGCTGTTTTGGGGGAAAAAAACACACCTTTAAGAAAATAAGTTTTACATTCCAGTTGCTTCTACTCTGGCTTTCATTTAAAAAAGAGAGTCCAATTTTAGAATCATGGCAAGTTGAAGGTAGGAATTATAAGGTTTCGATTATTTTTTTAAATCCTATACGATTTTTAAAAATACTTTTTCTTCATTTTTTTAACACTGCTTATGATTTGGAAAGCGAAGTTGTTTTTTTTTTTTTTTTTTAAGATTCTGTTTATTTGAGAAAGAGAGAGTGAGCGAGAGATAGAGCACAAGCCAGGGGCAGAGGCAGAGGGAGAAGCAGAGTCCCCATTGAGCAGGGAGCCCGACGTGGGACTCGATCCCAGGACCCTGGGGTCATGACCTGAGCCGAAGGCAGACGCTTCACCAACTGAACCACCCAGGCATCCCAATGAAAGCAAAGTATTTAAAAAGAATAAAAATCACCCACAATTTCACTTTTGGAATTAGTCTTTTCAAATTGCTTTTAGAGTCAGTGCTAACAGAACTCCCTCCCTGACAAGTACACCCCCACTCACCCAGGAGTCATTTTTACTTCTATTTTTAAAGTCTGCTGCCTCTCGTTCAGCTTCTGCAATTCAAACACATTCCAAACAATTCTGTAATTCATCCGTTAAGGTACCTGTTTCTCCCAACTTTGAAGGTACAGAATGCTATGACTAAAAGTTGCATTTAATAGATAGCACTTGCTTGGAAAATAATAAAAAATACTAGGGGCAGCTTACAGAACTAATTATTCCTGTGGCCACTCAGAAAAAGACTTCCTTCTCCAGTAGATATGACATTCGGTTGCAGTGTGGTTCAGAGCGAAGTTGGGGCATTCCTAGTAAAGACTGAGTAAACCCTGCTATCAACCATGCTTCTAGAGTCCTATCCACGTTCCTTGCTCTTACTAAAACTGTTCTTCTCCTAATCTAATTTTTACGAATGTTGGCTGTTTGACCCTTAGTTTTTCTTTCTATTCTTAATAGATACAAGTAACTCCTTGCTTTTTTATTATTTCATATGTTCTAAGGTAAAAGAAAATGACTTCTGACTAGCTGGAAAGAATAATCCCCATGAATCTAGAAGAACTTCTGTGGCAATTCTAGATGGAATATTCTATTACTTTCCAAATGAGAACTTGCCAAACTGAAGTCATCTCTCTGAGTGGTACCAAGCCTGCTAGTTTTCTCTGACAATCATTTACCAGTCACCTTGGATTTAGGCAGATCGGCACAGAAGAGGTGAGAGGAGGCTTGACTAAAGGCTCGAGCTCTGGGCTATAATTTTTATTCCTGTTTGAGTTGTGTGATCCTTGGCCAGACTTTGTTTTTCTGGGCTTCAGCTTCATCTGACAAAACGATCTCTGAGGTATCGTTCTGCTCTTATGATTTTGCCCCTCTGTATTTTTAATCTTTTCTGTGGACTGAGTGATAAGCTTCATGTATTTTTTTTTTTTTTAATGTGCTATGGCAGATATTAAGCTTAACTAAGGTTCGGGTTACTACTGTGTTTCCAGTGCCTGGGACAGAGCAGGAGCTCTCTAAATATCTGAGTGAACAAAAGAACTTAATACGTGGCTCCTTGTATAAACCCCATAGTTTAAAAATGGCAGAGAATTCTGTTACTTCTAGGGGCAGAGAGCATAACATTACGTGCCAGCGAGATGAGATCATTTCTGTGAGTGGTTTTTGATTATTCAGCTAAATTCAGATACAGAACTCAGAGCTTTCTAGAATAGAAATGACAAACCTGGGGCATTCAGGTGAAATCCAGGCTGATGAATTTTTTCTTAGTTTCATTGTTTGGCCTCAAAGGTGCACTTTTAAATGACTTCTTAAAAAACATTTGAATTAGTTGCCAACCATTTAAAAATTGCAAGCCAATACATACAAATCCAATTTCTGGCTTTTCTTGGAAAATTGGAAGAGCTGGCTGCATGAGGTTACTCATTCCTGCCTGGCCACAGTTGGCAGAAGCTGAAGTGGGTCGAGTGGGCTTTCTCATTCACCCCAGACCCCCTCCCATCACTCCCTGCTCTCGGAAATGAGGTTGTTATCATCAAACTTCTGTCCAAGTAGGAGATGACAGCTCAGATTCCTGGCAAGCTTGGCTTCTCATTTAATGACATTGTAGAGTGCACATATTCTGTATTGATCAAAGCAAGAAATAGAAGAGAACCAGGAGCACTGTGGATAAATTTGATGTTCACTTGTGAAAGCGTAGAATCTGTATTTTCACTTTTCTTTAATTATAGTAGTCATTAAAAAAAAATTAGTGACCAAGTGTTTCATTTGAATGTATTTTCAGTTTGAGTCCGCACTTGAAGTTTGTGCTATTAGCACATGATTGCGTGGACCTCGGCCTGTGTTCCTCCCTCTTTGTTGGGCACTGGAAGCCAGTGAGAAGCGTGTGAAAACTACAGACGTTGGGTCCAACCCCATAGATTCTGACTGGGTACATTGGGATGGAGCCTGAGTACTTGTTCTTTTTATAAATTTTGCGGATGATTCTGATCCGTTGAAATGTGGGAGCCTTTGACCTAGGGCAAATATTTCCGCTACTTTGGTGGGGGGGGGGGCTTATTTCTGGAACTATTGCTTTTATGGAAGAAGTTTCTTAAAGAAGAAATACACCTAGAGATGTGTGCCTCTGGGGAACATTTGTGGATGAGGATTCCAGCAGCGCCCAGGGCTCCTGCAGGGAAGCAGCAAAGCCTGGCGGGCACGTCAGTGCAGGTGCACGTGTGAGACCTGACCTCGTCTACCAACCATTGGGGTTGATCAGCCACCCAGAAATGTCTGCAACTATTTATATTTTCGGTTTTACATTGTCATTTTTTCCCAAAAAAAACATACAGAATTAAAGAACCATAGAATTTTGGAAGTAAACCAGCCTTTAAGAAATCTAGAACACTTGCCTTATTCTACAAGAGAGCAAACTATTCAGCTTGTCCAAGGCCACACGCAGCTGACGGCTGAGCTGGGAATAGTTCTTAGATCTCTGAAGTCCAGTCCAGGGCTCTTCCTATTATTTCTGCTCACCTTGAAAAAATATTGAAACACCCGTGTGTATTAGGTCGTATTCAAGAGAGCTGCTTTGTTAAATGGAAAGCTATTATACATGAGCTTTGGTGAAAAGATGAAACGGTGAAAGTTTCTGAGATAGCATAATATTTAAAACTATCAACCTGATCAATTTCTAAATAAATTGCTTAAAAAGGGAAAAAGAGTTAATAAACTTTAGGCTGCAGAGTGAATCTTGATCTATGGCAAGCCACAGTCCATCGGGACATGAAAGTTGGAAACTGTTGGCTCTAAAATGCCCTTGCACCACTACTAGGAAAATGATCTTGGTGTCATTAGAGGCCACAAATGGTGCAGACCATGCGATCCCACTGTCTGCAGGAAGAGATGGGCGGTGTTTGGGACTGGGGAGTCAAGTCATGGTTTAGAGAATTTTAAAATATAAAAATGACTTCCTTCCCAAGAGCAGTATTACATCACTGAGGGGCAGCACGTGAGGGATAGATAGAATTATACATTCCTGTTTTCTTCTGGTCGTTCATTGTATCTTTTCCAAAACCCACTCGTTTTCCCTAAATTACTCTGAAACTCTTCCCTCTCCCTTAGAGAAGATGAGGCACAGCTGAAAATTTAAGGCACGCTTACATTTTTGTTCTCATGAGCTTTATCGTACAACTCGCAAAGAAGGGAACTCGGAAGATGGGAGCCTCTGTGTTTCCGTGTTGCTGACGGCGGAGGGTTGATTTCTGAAGCGCCACGTGTGGTTCCCACCCCACCCTGAACCTTTGTATTCTCAATGCCCCCTCTTCTCAGTCTTGGGCAAGCCGGTCTTTGATGCCTCTGCCAACGTTCGGGCTCAGAGTTGGCAAACTGGTGCCTAGGGGGATCAGTCTGGTTGGCAAACATGCTTGGTTTTGCTTTAGACAACGTTTCTAAAAAATCTGAGCTCACATTTAAAAATTGTGAGATTTCACATAAAAAAATCTGGATTCTTGAGTTCTCTGAAAAAACCAGAAAATCTAAGTCCATTCCCATTGTGATATTCAATAGAAGCTTAGGACCTCCTGCCCCTTAAAGTGGCATCCACTCCTCGCCCCCTAACTACCCTCTAGGTAATGCAGCTCAATAGAACATTCTATGATGACGGAAATGTTCTGTCTCTCCCCTGTCCAGCAGGGTGGTAGCCTTTACCAGGTGTGGCTTGAGCACTTGAACAGTGGCTAGTGTGACTGAAGAACTGAATATTAAATTTTATTTAATTTTTATTAATTTAAATTTAAATAGCCGTATGTGGCTAGTGATAACCATATTGAAATGAGTCTAGCTGATTATTGTTGAGCAGAAGTGAATGCGGAGCCAGTATGAACAGATGTTCTGTTTTTTCCAGAGCATCCAGGAATCCAGATTTTTAATGAAATCTCTTCCATTTAAAATTTTGGCTCCATTTTTAAAATGTGAAAGCCAAACAAAGCACACTGATGGCATGAATTGTGGCCTGTGACCACCCATCGATGCCCTCCACCCATTGGATTAATGGGCAGCCAAGGGCAAAGAGAAAAACACCTTGCACATCTGTCAGTGGAAATAGAAAGACACAGTTAAAGTGTTATTATTGCTCTGAGATAGAGCATTTCACAAATAAAGTTGGTTGAAATTATGTCAGTGGCAAAGATTATATGCATCCTATCCTATAAAAGCATTTAACAGGCAAAGGGTAGGCTGAGACAAAGGACAAAGAGAAGGACTTTGAATGGGCGGGAACAGCAAGGGCAAAGGCCCAGAGGCAGGAGAGGACGTAGTTGGCTAGGAACCTCAGGAAGCTTCATGTGTCTGCTCTATCCAATATGGTAGCCACTAGCCACATGTGGCTATTTACATTCAAATTTGAGTGAAATATCAAAAACGAAAAATTCAGTTTCTCAGTCACATTAGCCACATTTCAAGCACTCAGTAGCCATGTCTAGCTAGTGGCTACCATATTGGAACTTCGAGATATAGAACATGTCTACCATTGCACAAAGGTCTACAGACAGTAGGAGAGCTTAGAAACCGGAGATAGGCTAGAGAGATATTCGGGGACAAGGCCACGAGGTCACAAGGGGGCTGGCAGCCCACAGTTGGAAGCGTGGGCTTGGAATGAAGATTTTCTTTTAGGAAGGTCATGCTGCTGTCATGTGGAGAATGGATTGGGAGAATTCACAGAAGTGGATGGTAGAGCCCCTGTTAGGAGGCTGTGGCAGTGCAGGGAAGAGACGAGGAGGCCCCAGCAATGAGACAGTCTCCATTTATCTAACACTACATCACGCTGGGCCGCGGACCTAGAAGGCAGTCATTACTTACAGTGCCAGGTGTAGACTACCCACTCGAGACAGCTCTAATTCTGCAGGCGAGACGCTGGGGCTCAGAGTGGTTAAATAAATCAATCCCACAGCCCACACAGCTGGTAGGTTCCACAACCGTTGATTCTAACCCGTGGCTGTTTAGTTCCAAATCCTGAGATTATTTTCTATTTTTCTCTCTATACGACGTTCGCAACAACTTCCCCCCCACAGCCAGTGAGTCGCTTTCTCCACCTGCATCCTCACCCTTTTCTGTTCCTTTTAGGATGAGAATGATATTGCAGAGCAATTTTTCTTTCGTACCCTCTTCTATTCCAAATGAAGGGTAATCGCAGCTGGTTGGTTCAGTGCCAGAACCCGACCTGGATAAGAGTCCTTTGTACGTGGTGGTATTAAATGTGGGAGCTTTTATAAAAATATGTGTGCCTTTGAGGAACTCTTCAGACATCTGGGGAATTTAAACGAGTAATTTATAATAGATTTCCTTGACTAGCATGATAATTCCCTAATGAAGAGAGCGGCGCTTTACCTCAAACTGCAGCAGTGGGAAGAGACTTGTGCAGCAATGGGAAGACACTTAGTAGCTGAGCTTTGAAATTCTCAAGCCTCTAGGTGCGGGTTTACTGATTTGCTTTGCTCTTTTTTCATTTGTTTTTCAATGAATAAGACATTTAAAATCTCATAAAACTTTATTTTCCCTTTTTTTTTCTTTTGGTTATAATTTCAAACTTACAGGGAAGTTTCTGGAACAGTACAAAGAACCTCTCTGTACCCTTCCCCTGGATTCATCATCATTGCCATTTTGCCACATGGGCTTATCATTTTCTCTGTCAACATACACACACATAATTTTTTGAACCACTTAGGAATAAGCTGCAGACATAATCCTGCTTTATCCCTAAATGTTTTAGTGTGCATTTTCCAAGACAAGAACATTTTCTTATATAATCGGAGTAAAATGATCAAAAGAGGAAATTTAACACTGGCATAGTAGTAGTATTTAGTCCACAGTACCCAGTTCACAGGATTATTCAAATCAATTATACCATTAATGTCTTTTTAAAAAAGATTTATGTATTGATTTTAGAGAGAGTGAGCAAGCGCGGAAGGAGGGAGAGAGAGAAACTTCAGCGGACTCCGCGCTGAGTGCCGAGCCCCACGGGGAGGGGTGCCTCTCATGACCCTGAGATCATGCCCTGAACCGAACCCAAGAGTCTGGTGCTCAACCCACTGCACCATCTAGGGGCCCCTCGTTAATGTCTTTTATAGCTGTTTACAACTCCTTTCCTCACTGTGCAGAATCTAATCCAGGATTATGCATTACACTGAATTGTCCCATCTCTTACAATGGAACAATTCCTCATACTTTTTGACTTTCAAGACATTTGTATTTTTGAAAAGAATAAATAACAATAGTGATAAATAATATAGAGTATGAACCTGTACATAATCTGTAATCTATTGATTATATATATAGTCTATAACCTATACATGAATACATAATCTATACCTAATATTTTACATACCACATCTACTATGATACATACATGAATGCACTGGGAAGAGGTCTTCAAAGAGAGGGAGCAGCAAGAGCAGAGACCCAGAGGCAAGAGAGGACATGGTTGGTTGGGAACCTAAAGAGATTTTATATATCTTCTCTAATTGTGGTAGCCACATTGGATATCTATACATATAATCGATTGTGTAGATTATAGGTGATGTAAGAATTCATGAGTCCATACTAATAAATATCTACAAACATAAATAAATAAGAGAGAGGGAAAACTCTTCTTTCAGTAAAATGGTAACTAATAAAATTGCAGAGCAGCACGACAGAACTAGAGAAGTCCCATTTTGCAACCATTACAATAATGAAGAATCCAGGCAAGAATCATCAATGGATACAAAACCTAGTGGAAGAAAGCTTGAAGAAGAAGAAGATATTTATATAGCCTCAAAATATTGCCCCACAAATCACTTATTAATTACAAAGGAAAGGACAGTAACTGGGAGTTAGCTTCTTAGCCAAGCAGGCAAAATGAACATCATCGGCGATAGGACAGACGATCAGTACGTGCCTCTTGATATGATGTATAAAGAGGGCGTGACTTCACTTACGTTGTTGCGTTCCTGTTAAAAATCAATCCATTCATGAGGACACAAACCGAAGCAGGGATGTTCTGTAAAATGTTTGCTTTTTAACGAGAAGCCTGCCCAAACCAAGGGCTGCATCGGGAGTTGCATTATCAAAGAAAACCACTAGATGTCACTGTAGCTTTGCAAGTTGCACAAGTTTTCACTGTTTCAGTAAATACAAATTCCTTTGCGGCCTGCCTCTCTACTTTGACACTATTGTGCACTGGACACATGTAGCCAATTCCAACACAGATAGCTTTTGAGAAGGCTACAAGTTAAATAGTGGCAAAGCAGTGGAGGAGGAGGCCACAGGCTTAGATGAGAGCTTGTCTCTGCCATGACAAACTGATGGCAGTTCCTGGCAAGCCCTGCCTTATCTTTTTGAGTCTTGGTCTCTGTCTGTAAAATGAGGGGATTTGGATTGCTGGCTCCTAGTCACCTCTAGCTCTAAGAGTTTATGAATTTAAGCTGATGTTTTCTCAACTAAAATAATTTCAGGGCCCCTCGCAGGATTTTTGCTCAACCATGTTGGACCCACTACTGGTTTCTCTGTTTTTCGTTTTTTATTATTGTTTTCCACTCAGTACTCTAATTTATCTAATGTTTGTCTTTAAGTTGACTTGGTTTTTAAAAATGTAAATAAAGGAAATAATTTATAGGCCGATTACGAATGGAAACCAGTTCACTTGCCATAAATAGAGGGTAACCACAAAAATAAATATAATAAAAACAGCATAATTTAATTATTGTCTGCCAAAGCCTCAGAGCCTGTAGCCTGCTCTGTTTTTCCTTTGAGGTTTGGGGTGTTAAAGAGAAGTTGAAGACAGAATAGCCCTGAGACTTCCCTCTTGATGTAAGCAAAAGAATTGAGACTGAGTAGATCTTTCTGTCTGTGTGGTTCAGTATTACTTAATTCTGTTATCTGTGAACTAACCACAATATTTCATATACCATCTAAAACCAGTCCCATGCTTCCATAAGCCATTCTAAGTTGGTTCGTGTTTTCCTTTCTTTCAACTCTTGATTCTTCAATATTTCTAATAGGCCCTAAAAAGTATGATAAGAAATCATACATTATTGGGTTTTTTTTTCAATCTGTATTTAAGCTTTCATTTTATTTTGATATTCCTTTCCGTTTACTATTGGTTTCGCTTCCTTTTTGTGTTTATTTAAATTTGCTTTTGTAGTCTGTCTTCTTCCATTTGAAACACTCCCTCCCTTTTTAACAGAGGAAATGATATATACCCCTCTGCTGTCAATGTCGAAGCAATTACATGCCACCAAATGGTTTGTGATTTGGCATCTTCTCCTGATAAAGGCTTATGATAGATAGGATGTGGCAGAGGTCAGGAATTCTGCTGAGTACAACCCGAGGGTATGCTTCAAATTGCTTGAGCTTCATCCAAATCCCCTAGGACACAATCAGAAAACTGGTCCCCTTCAATTTTGGTACAGAGCTTTCTTCTTCATTCTTCACAGAGATTCAGAGTGAAGACGTCTAAAGCTGAGCCACCTAATTGCACGCTTTACTCCCTGGCATTCGTGTAGCCCTTTCCTGCTTTGTATAATCAGTTATAATTACCAATTTGCTGGCCACAATTAGCATAGGGAGTTTTATAGGAGCAGAGACAATTTCTTAGCTACCCAATGTTACTAAATAATTTAAAAGGGGAAGACAAAGAATTTCTATCAAATGTGTTTTGTTTTCTGAATGCTGGTGTTGCCATTAAGGAAAACTATTAAAGGGTAAAAAAAAAAAATCAGGAAATTCATAAAGATCATACACCAAGTATTTCCCGCATTACAAAAGTTATTTTTTCATAATTTAATTTCCTTGGTGATGTGAGTTTAATTTGCCATTAGAAACCCAAAAGCTGAGAGGTCAGTTTCACTGTTGCACAGAACAGAATGCTTTTTGTCTTGCATGAAACCCTGTTCCTATCTGCAAAAAAACCTAGAGGGATTTCTTTTCAGAACAAATTTTCATTAAAATGTTGATTTTGAATCAACAGAAACATCTTTTTAAAAAATATTTATTTGAGAGAGAGGTAGAAAGCACACAGAGGGAGAGGGAGAAGCAGACGCCCCGCTGCGCAAGGAGCCCAGCATGGGGCTCGATCCCAGGACCCCGGGATCATTACCAGGGCTGAAGGCAGACACTTACCGACTGAGCCACCCAGGTGCCCCAGAAACTTTTTTTTCTATGCCAAATTTGGTAGAACTTACCACCCACTCACCTCAATTCAGAGTAAAATCCTGCTTTTCCCCCTCTGTTCATTACTGTACCAAAGTGGAAATCCAAACCACGGTGAGCAGATATTAGAAGATTTCCCAATATATAGAAGATACACTGAACATACTAATGATAATCAGATACGAAGCATGGTTATTTTCTGGTGAGAGAGTTACTTGAGCTTTGTTCAAGAATTCTTCAGGTTTCCTGTAGCCCCATTTGTTCCTAATGCTGATTCATGTTTATGGTTCCATTATCCTCTTTCTGTTTACAGATTCCTGCCCCCCACAACATTCAGTCAATTATTTTATTATGTGTTGACCTCACTCTCAAAGGAATGGATGACGGTATTCTGGCAGAGTCTCCTTCCAAGTTTTGCTGAGTATCACTAGTCAGTGTACTTTGAGCCAGTTTCTGGAACCATATCCCCAGGGCTGCAAATTATACTTTATTTCATTGTTTAAAAGTGTCTAGAAGCAACATGTCTGTTTGTGATCCTGATCTATAACTATTGATTCCTATGAGAGAGGACTCATTAGATTTGTGCTTATCTTAGGACCACGCTATCAAAAGAGGCTTTCAAGATTCCTTCATCCCCTCTGGTGCCCAGGTCCTCATGGTATCAGCCTTCTGTGCAAGTAATAGAAACCAACTCTGGGTGAGTTAAAGCAAAAAGCGTATTTATTTTATGAATCCAAGGTAGCTTATAAAAAAAAAAAAATCCGAAGAACCAGCTCAGAAAATTCCGAGCCTGTGTTGACTCTGGGGATCGAGGTACCAGGTACTGCAATGTCTTTAGGAATTACCTATTGGTGAGTCCAAGGGTATTTTGGGGGGAGCTTTAAGTTCCCCTCGACAGTTCTTAGTCTGGGCAGTTGAGATTTCTTAGTCTGGGCAGTTGAGATTTCTTACATTGATTCAAAAGGCTATGTAAAAGTAGTTTAAAATTGTCTCCCCAAACTTGCCCTCACCCACATTGCCACCCCCACCCTTTCTACACAGAAATGATAAGGCTGCCACTTACAATAGATGCATTTGCACAATTTGTATGATGGAATCCTAAAATGTTTACTGTTTTTTTGTGTGGTTTCTTTGATGTTTTTAACATCAAAATTTTTGAGATTCATCAATGATATTCTATGAGTTAGCTCATTCTTTTTTGTTTTGTTTTCTTTAGTAACATTCTTTGGATATACCACTCTTAGTTTATCCATTCACCTCTTTATGGACATTTGACTTATTTCCTATTTTTGACTATTGAAAATAACACATATACAAATATGTGTGTATAATTATTAATCTGGGGAGGAAAGGCTTTTTTTTTTCTTGCCTCAAAGGAAATCTTTATTAATCATGTATGGTTCACCATGTTCTCTTTATAAAAACCTAGCTTTCTAGGGGCACCTGGGTGGCTCAGTCACTTAAGTGTCTGACTCTTGATTTCAGCTCAGGTCCTGATCTCAGGGATATGAGATCTAGCAAGCCTCCTTGGGCTCCGTGCTCAGTGGGGAGCCTGCTTCTCTCCCTCTCCCTCTGCCCCTACCCCCTCACGCGCTTGCTCTCTCTCAAATAAATAAATAGATCTTAAAAACAAACAAACAAACAAAACCCCCAGCTTTCTAGAGAAGCACAGTCCTCAAGGATGGCTTCAGCTTTGCATCATGAGACTTGTACAAAAAGAAAATTACAGTGGTATAATTTAATTTGTTTATATTATGATTTATTTATTTATTTATTTATTTATTTATTTATTTTTAGTAATCTCTACCCCCAACGTGGGGCTTGAACTCACGACCCTGAGGTCAAGAGTTGCATGCTCTGCTGACAGAGCCAGCCAGGTGGCCTTATATTATGATGCTTTCTAAATAAAACAAAAAAGTCTGGCTGATCTTTCCTTAAATACAAAATAGACAACAAATTAGAGTTTATATTTACAAAAAACTGTAAGTACAAGCTGTTCTAGATCATACATGCACTATTTAATCAGTTTAGTGTGAAATTAGTTACCTGGTACATGATGGTGAAAAAGACATTTAAAAATACTCTGAGATGTAATCTGCATCTTCCTTTCTACGGAAGAAAGTTGTGATTTCGGGTCATAAACAGCACGCCCATCCAAACTCATTTCTAAAGGCCGGGCAGCCCTTCCTCGTTTGGTTTCCTTGGTGCTTCTAACCCTGCGATGCAGTACATTGTACAGTCAAATGCAAAGAACCATTCTACTGAGAGGGATGACGCATTCTGGCCGACATTCCTGACGTTAACGTGCTTTTCAAAGAGCCATTCCAAAAAAGAAGAGGTGTAGAATTGCTTTCACATGGTGTAAATGATGACTATAAAAATGCTTCTTGCCCCCAGCAGCCTCACCTCGAAGTATGATGGGTCTGCTCGAGTTCTGACAGTTCCAAGTCCTGCCTTTCTTTGAGCAGAGTTTGGCCTCCCTCGGTTTTCACTCACTTAATCTCCCTCTACTTCCTTGAGTCTCTCCAGGGCGAATCCTTCAGATGATGGATGGCAGCTTGCAAGTTCCTCTCATGTCACTCTCTCCTTCTCCAGACAGCTCTGAGCCTGAACTCATCTCTCTGTGAGAGGCATTTGCTCCAAATCTTTCTATGGCCCGCTCCTTCTTGGTCTTCAGTTCTTGGTTCAGATGTCATCTCTGCAGAGAGACCTGCTCTGATAATCCGGCTCAAGGTCCTCATCCTCGATGCCCCCCTCTACCCACCACCCTGTTTTTCAGACTCTTTATTGTCATCTAAAAATACCTTCTTGGGAGGCTTACTTTTTGCTGTCTATCTTCCCACTAAACTGTAAGCCCCATAAGAATTGGAGAACTTATCTTTCCATTACTGTATTCTGATTGTCTGGAGCAGTGCCTTTCATACCAAAGTTGCTCAATAAATATTTATTGAACAAATTAGCAAATTAATAGTATGTTTTATACAAATTTTATTGTAAAGTGTAACATACATAAAGAAACACGCATAAACTATACATATTCTTTAGGAAACGGTTGTAGAGTGAACTTCGTTAACCACCATCCAAGTCAAGAAATAGAACAGTTTGGCTTCCCAGAAACTATCTCCGTGCTCCATCTATCCATTTCCACCCATGACCCCTGCTCCCCTAGAGGTAACTACTATCCTCCCTTCTAGGATAATCATCTGCCTACTTTTCTTCATAGTATTAGCACTTATACGCTCATCCCTAAACCATGTAGTTTAGTTTTGCCTGCACTTAGAAATCAATACGTACAGAATTATACTGCATGTACTCTCCCACATCTTAGTTATTTCATTCAAGATTCTGTTTTTAGACTTCCAATTTCTGGCATGCTGGAGTGAGAAAGGTTGACAAATCTTGTCCTCCAAAACAACTGTTAAGTTGGTTAAAAGTTCAAAACAATTGCAGTGCTCTGGCAATTGATCAGAAACATACCACACACTGATGAAATCCCTTGAACTCAGGGTAACAGCCCTATGAATCTGCAACATTGTTGCAGGAGTTGCTCCCACCCCCTCCCTGAGCCCCAGTTCTGTGGTCGTCCTGCAACGGAGGGGGAGGGGTGGTGTGTGAAGGGCAGACCAGGAGAGCCAGCAGCATTATTGCTGCCAACAGAATGGGCTCCTGGATTTGGAGCATTGTCAGTTAAAGCGGCAATCTTGGTGCCAAGCAGACAGGGAGAGCCAGCAGCAGGCCACTAACCTGAGCTTATGGCCCTACGTGAGGTAAGCAACCGTGTAACAGGCTGCCCAGGATTTAACAGGGATGTCCCTATGTGAGACAGCCGCAGGGGCAGAATGCAGGTGTTGTTCAAAGGCACATGTAAGTTCTCCAGAATAGATCCTAGAGTGAATCACAAGATAAATCTCAGTGCATTTTATTTTACTTTAGATTTTTATTGTATTTTTTAATTTTCATTTCAGTGTAGTTAACATACGGTGTTATATTAGTTTCATGTGTACGAAATAGTGATACAACAATTCCATACAGTACTCAGTGCTCACCACAACAAATGCACTCTTTAATCCTCACCCCCTATTTTCCCCATCCCCACCCTGCCGTAACCATCAGTTTGTTTGTTCTCTATACTTAAGACTTTGTTTCTTGGTTTGTCTCTCCCCCACCCCCCCGCTTTGTTTGGTTTCTTAAATTCCGTATGAACGAAATCATATGGCATTTGTTTTTCTCCGATGACTTACTCTGCTTAGCTTTATACCTTTTAGCTCCATCCATGTCATTCCACATGGTCAGATTTCATTCTTTAAATGGCTGAATATATATAGCTTCACAGTGTGGTGAACTGTGCACCTGGCAGCCTCACATCTTCTTTATCCATTCATCTATCAGTGGACACTTGGGCTACTTCCATATTTTGACTATTGTAAATTACGTTGCAACAAACATAGGGGTGCGTGTATCCCTTGGAATTTGTGTTTTTGTGTTCTGTAGGTGAATGCCCAGTAGTGAGATTACTGGATCGTAGGGAGTTCTATTTTACTTTTTGAGGAACCGCCACACTGTCTTCCACAGAGGCTGCACCAGTTTGCATTCCCACCAACAGTGCATGACCATTCTTTTTTCTCCACATCCTCGCCTATGCTTGTTGTTTCTTGTGTTTTTGATTTTAGCTGTTCTCACAGGTGTGAGGTGACATCTCAGTGTAGTTTTGATTTGCATTTCCCTGCTGATGAGTGATGCCGAGCATCTTTTCATGTGTCCGTTGCCCATCTGGATGTCCTCTTTGGAGAAATGTCTGTTCATGTGTTCTGCCCATTTTTTAATTGGATTATTTGGTTTTCTTTTTTTCTGGTGTTGAGTGGTAGACTTTTTAAATATATTTCGGATACTAACTCTTTATCAGATACGTCATTTGCACATATCTTTTCCCGTTTGTTAGCTTGTCTTTTAGTTTGGTTCATTGTTTCCTTCACTGTGCAGAAGCTTTTTATTTTGATGTAGTCCCAATAGCTTGTTTTTGCTTTTGTTTCCCCTGCCTCAGGAGACATAGTTAGAAAATGTTGCTACAGCTGATGTCAGAAAAATTATTGCCTGGGCTCTCTTCTAGGATTTTTGTGGTTTCAGGTCTCACATTTAGGTCCTTAATCCATTTTGAGTTTATTTTTGAGTATGGTGTAAGAAAGTGGTCCAGTTTCATTCTTTTGCATGTAGCTGTCCAGTTTTCCCAACACCATTTGTTGAAGAGACTGTCTTTTTCCCATTGCATATTCTTGCCTCTTTTGTCAAAGATTAATTGACCATATAATCATGGGTTTGTTTCTGGGCTTCCTACCCTGTTCTATTGATCTATGTGTCTGTTTTTGTGCCAGTACCATACTGTTTTGATTGCTACAGCTTTGTAGTATAACTTGAAATCTGGAATTGTGATACCTCCAGCTTTGTTTTTCTTTTTCTAGTTTGTTTTAGCTACTGTGGGTCTTTTTGTGTTCCATACAAATTTAAGGACTATTTTTTTATTTCTGTGAAAAATGCTGTTGGTATTTTGTTAGGCATTGTATTAAATCTGTAGATTGCTTTTGGGTACTACAGACATTTTAACAGTTCTTCCAATCCGTGATCATGGAATATCTTTCCATTTGTTTGTGTTGTCTTGACTGTCTTTCATCAGTGTTTTCTAGTTTTCAGACTACAGGTCTTTCACCTCCTTGGTTAAGTTTATTCCTAGGCATTTCATTAATTTTGGTGCAATTGTAAATGAGATTGTTTTCTTAATTTCTCTTTCTATTGCTTCATTATTAGTGTATAGGAATGCAATGAATTTCTGTACATTGATTTTATAGCCTGTGCCCTTACCGAATTCATTTACCAGTCCTAGTAGTTTTTTGGTGGAGTCTTCAGGGTTTTCTATGTAGATTATCATGACATCTGCAAATAATGAAAGTTTTACTTCTTTCTTACCAATTTGGATGCCTTTTATTCCCTTTTTCTTT